>NC_133217.1:18190847-18831561 GCF_040436345.1 Pagrus major
TCTACGGTTCATGTTCAGCTGTTGAAGATTAGATTTTCATACTAAGTGAAGCAGCAGTGCAAGTATGACAGCGCTATCACAAACAGCAGAACAGTGGACTGCTGCATGCAGGGCACACCACAGGACAGCGATTGTGATCATCTGTGTCAGTTTGTCTAACCGATGTGTGTAAGAGAGAAACATAAATTAGGTTATGTGGAAATATATCAAAAATAACAAATAGTAAAAATTAGTTTTGAGGAGTTTATTATTTATGTTCTGAAAAGTTTACAAGCAATGTTGCATGGCTGCAGAAGAATAGTTAATGATTATTAGTCATTAAAAAATGATGAATTATGTGCGTTTGTGTCTTAGAGCATGCTGTCATACCAGATCCACTGCAGTCTTTTTGTTCTACACGAAGACACAAGAACAAAGGTGATTCTTTCTAATCACTTCCTTTTTTGTAATCATTTGACATTCAGTTTGTGTGTGAACACTAATTGGAGGAGAGCTGACTCTGTGTCTATTTCCTGCTAATTAGCGTCACAGAGGAGGTGAAAAGGGACAAAAGCTAGGTTTGTTCAAAGAAATGTCAGCTCCACGTCTTCTGTTAAACACATTCATCTGTGAAGGGAAGACATGATTCTAATAAAGGTTTTCTTTGTCTTAAACCACATTATTGGACTTTGTATCACTGGTGACCGGGTTGTAAATCAATCCGCACATTTTATATAACACTGCCCTCATCTGGTCATTCTAAGGGGCTATATACTTCAACATATCCATTTTAGAGATCAAAGTGATCATTCACTTCAGATATTTCTTTGTCTCCAGCAGACAGCAGGATAGAAATGATGAAGAGTGGGCAGACTTGCTGTTAGAGACTAGAATAATCACACAGTACTGAAAGGGAAATCACAGGTTATTTTAATTTCTGAGTGGATTGTTCATTTATACAGTGAGGTTTGCAAAAACATGTTAAAGATCTCTGTATCAAAAAAAAAGGGAAAAAAAGAAATAGTTTGTGTCATTACTACTTGGAAATAACATTTGAGAAATACTTTACAATTAAAACATGTCAGCAGTACTGTGGATGTACAATATAAAGTCAATCAAATCTACATCATTGATTTATACAATTGCAGCCAACTATGGACTCGCATATATAAAGTACCATAAAACAGCCAGGAAAATAAAAATATGTACATTCTCCTGCTTGAATAATTCAGTTATAAACATAGAATTATAGGCTCCAACCATTTCAATTTCTACACACCCAATTAAGGAACATAAGGTGCCTTATTAGAAAATAATATAATATGTGCTCCATGAGAATCATTTAAATGATCAACAAAATACAGTAATACGCACTCTTTCAAATATTAGGTTGGAATCAGCAGCTCGGAGCTCAAACTGTTGATTCTAAATGAGCTACGACTGAGTTTTAAATAAGAAACGCACTAGTCTTTCACATTTTGTCTGAATCTTAAATTACGTAAGTGTGTGAGATCATGTGAGGAGTAAGGCTGGTGCTGTATGGCACCTTTTGTGGTACCTAACATATAAGTCCAGATTAGTTTAGTTGTACCATCGTCAGTGTTACAGTGTCTTTATGTGCATAGTCTTGCTGTTCTGTAAAGAAGAGAACATGTCATGTGAAGGCAGGTAAAGGCATGTGAGTGGTTTCCCCACACGAACACAGTGTGATAACCCTCCAACAGTTATCCTGTCAGTTCAATATAACTCTTTCTGAGTTCTCGCTCTTTTAGTGTTGGCACTGGGTGCCTCCAACATGAACGCACCAACAAACTCCTCCCGTCCTGAATTCCACAGTCTAAGACCTGGAGTATGTCTGAGCACCACCCGAGGTTTAACTGATTTGTGGCTTCTCTCGCTTCGGTTCCAGTTGTCAGCGACAGCGGTGCGTCCAGCTGAAGCAGGTTAGCAGGCAGTCAGTAAAAACGCCACATGTTCAGTTCATAGTGAGAAGAGGGAACTGTTCCTCCTCACTGCTCCCAGTCTAAGTGCTTTACTGCTCGCCATGGACAGCTAAGGCCGATGGAACCTGAGGGAAAGAGAGGGAGAAGGTCAAGAGGTTATTTCTAGCTTTTTCATCACATCAAGGTAAAAAAACAATCTTCAAAAATAGAACTAATAAAGTATTGAAGATGCAGCTGAAAAAACTTGGAGGAGAACAGTGGAGGTGAATTATTGATGAGAATTTTACACGAGCCTGACCGGGTATAGATCCTGCTTTCCTCGTGAACCTCCATCTCTGAACTCTTGAATTCGTTGAGCTCTTTACGGATGGCAGCCTGAGAGGAGACATGAAAGAGACGGCACTTCAGCTTTATACATTTATAGCAAGGCACAAAAGAAGACAGCAAGAGAGTGATCAAAGCTGCATTATTTCTGCTAAAAAAAACATTACTTTTAGTACAAATGAAACATGTTGACTAAAATCATGTCACTTCCAACATACATTCTCTGTTCCTACATATTTTGTGAGCTTCACTGGACCAGGTAATTCACTTGGTAAAACTAAGCACCAGCTGTATAGCATTCCTGGGATTCCTCTTCAATACTGAATCTGCTTGGAATGCAAATCCTCCCAGAGAGTTGACCAAAGTAGAAGACATTGCTGTTAAAAAACTCACAGGGCTTAGGCTCTCCTCTTGCTAAGACGCTCTAAGCCTCAGGAGCCCTGTTAGTATAAAGAGAGGTGTCAAGTGTGCGTTTGTGTGTGTGTGTAGGTAAGGGATGAGTCTTACCTTGTCAGCAGGAGTGAGCTTGGTCCAGGGTTTATCTGCTCTCCGGTCGTAGTCTTGGGCGTGGGTCGACTCGACGTACTCATGGAAGCGCAGGATCTTCCTCGCCTGTAGCTCAGCCACTGTGGGTCTCTGCGACAGCTGATAGAGGAACAAACAGCAGCATGTTAAGTGAGATCTGTCTGAAGTGTCATGGGGGGTTACTTTCTAGTTCCGAATAATAACTGGCAGGTGTATGATACAGTTATTTGGTTGCATCCTGACCTTTCTGGTGAGCCTGCGTTTGATCTCGCATCTCTCTAATCGCCGATCCGTTTCGTTCTTGGCTGCAGGGAGAAAAGACATTCCATGAGAGGGGGAAACACTGTGACCACTCAGGTGGATTTCACCCGAGCTGCCGTCGGCACGCTGCGGTAACGGGAATCTTAAATCGCCGTCTTGCTCTACACAAGGCGCTGCATTGTTTTAGCACCGGTGAGAGGCATCGTCTTGGCCGAGTCATTTGAGGACAAGCGAGATGCAGCGTGGTGGTATGAAGCCTGGATCAAAACGTGTTGACAGATCCTCAGAAGTATTATGTTAATACTTGCTTCTGGGATCCAACTTGCAATCATGGTGATGCTGCGCTGATGTTTCACCACAGTGGGCTGATTTTCACTATACTAAGTCTGCTTGTACACTCTAATATTGATTTGTTTAAGCTGTTTTAAAAGGTCCCACGTCATAGGAAGTGGGATTTCCCCTGCCTGGCTGTGGATGCAAAAACATCAGCAGAGTAGAGGCGGACACACTGAGGGTGGTGTCTGCTCAGGCCTGTGAGAGTTGACCAATCAGAGCATACTTGTGCTTTTCTGGAGGGCGGCCTGAAAGAGACAGGCGCTAAAATGCAGTGTTTAGACAGAGGCTGAATAGAGGTGCTGCAGCAACGGACAGTATGAGAAAAATAATGTGTTTTTTTAAATTTAGAGCATGAAAACATTATCTAGTTGACACCAATAGTTAAAAATATGAATGTGAAGCAGGGATACACGAAACTGGTGTCTAGACTGCATACCTACTTGACTAACAGCATATAACAATATTGGATATTTAATTCAGTCCCTGACCTTATTTACTTCATCTCTCCATTATCATATCACATGACCACATGCAAGTGTGCTCTGAAGGATGCATGGCGCACATTTTCCTCTATAAATACCACTTTATTTTAAGTGGTTATGATTTATGTACATGGCTCCTGGAGTTGCCCTATTATTCAAATCAGGAACAATATCTTGATAAAGTCAAATCACTAATGTCGTACAAACTGCTGTGTGTTTAGTGGCCATCCACATGCCGGAGGCAAGAGGGAAAAAAAACACATTAGCCTGAACGAATGATTAATGCAGACTATTGATTGAAGCAAAGATGAGAAAAATGAAAAAGGTGCCTTTTGACCTTGTGGGGCTGAGGAATCGAATGCAAATAAACACCTGAATGCAGAAGTGAGGGATGGAGGGAGAGTCTTACCTTGAAGGATGTTCCTCTGCTCCAGCTCCTCCGCTGACGGCCTCTGACTCAGCCGCCTGAAGACACAAAACACTGTTGACTACTCGTTTTTTCAAGCTGATAAAGATAATTTTAAAAGGCACAGTTTATATGACCAGTTCCATGACAAACTAAAGAAATGTGTGGGTTTTATCCCTGAAGTGGAAGGAGAGCCTCTCAGACAAGATAAATTACACCATAAACAATGTAGGCAATCAGCCAAACTGTGCAGGATAGATGGATGGAAATCAGTGACACTGATTTGTCACATTCAATTGTGAGTTGTTCACCTGTTCAGTGTGGTACCGATCCTGTTTCTCACTTGCTCCCACTGGTCCCTGTTATGCCAACTCATGTCTTCATGGTTCTCCTGAGCGTTGCGCTCCTCTCTCTCTTGTCTCTCCAGCTTCAGGGCTAACGTGTCCTTCCTCTTCACACGGCTCGCCAGCCCACCTGGTAATCATATGGCACATAAATAATCAGTGAGCAGTGACATATAAACAAAATACAGACATCACAAAGAACAGGTGTTGTAAACAAAGAAGTGCTTTATATGAAAAAAAAATTCAGTCTGAGCTTAATGTGCAGTCTAGAGCCGTTTTTTAAACAGGGCACTTGTATAAAATGTTGCTCGCATGTGAGTGTAGTGTAGTGGTATGATGAAGGCCAAATTACTTGGAGGGCCGTCTTCATCGTCATCATCGTCGTCATCTCTGTACAGGATGGGGCCGTCAGAATCGGACTCTTCCTCACTGTCCCCGGGGCCTCCGCCCTCATGGATGACGCTCACTCTGGGGTCTCCAACCATAGCTCTCCTGCTGCGGGGCTCCAGCTCCACCTGGCGAGGAAGCCTCGGAGGATGAAGCTTACGCAGTTCCTCTTCCATGTCAAAGTCATCGTCTTCTGGCCTGTAAAAAGGTACAGTTGTGAGAAAGCTCAGCTTTTTTCTGTTTTGACCAAGTGTGAGAAATAACCATAATACTCTTAGGCTTCTTGGAACCACAATTTGCCCTGAGGTGCCGATATGAGTTAGTAATCAGGGAGATAGTGGTTCTGTACAGTCAGAGGCAATTCGCAACTCTTTTGCCAGATGAGAGAATAAAGCTCAACTGTTTGCTGAAGCGATAAACAAGGCACAGTTCTACATGATTCTTATTTGTCTGAAGGTAGAGTGTTGCTCTCTTGCTGGTAGCTTTAGAGCAACAGAAGAAACCCAGGAAACAGAGTCTTTATGTCTTTTTTGAAATAAAAATATTTACTTGAAATATGAGAGTGAATATGAGAATATAGATGATCCAATGACATCAATATTCATTGTCAATGACAGTGTTGAGTTTTATGTAGTGTCTTGTAAATTAAATTCAAATATTTTTTTGATTTAATCTAATGAATGAAATAAGGGGAGAAGAAAAACCTGCAGTCCAAACGGAGCTGGAACTGGGACTGCTCTATTTCTGCCTCCCCGACGATGTGTAATCTTTATGACAGATTTACACGGCAGATGTCTGGAGCGGCGTATTAATAATCTGAAAGTGTACACCTTATTTTGGTTTGGCTCAGCTCCCACAGCACCGAGTCATACAGGTATTGGATCTCTTTATGACTTGGCCCACCCAAGCTTTCTTCCATTTGTTCCCTTCTAAATCGTTCTCTGTTGATGTTGCTCGTCTCTTATTAAATTTTAGATTAAAGTCAGCTTTAAAGTAGTCTCTTAAACATGGTTCCCTGTTGTTTGTCGAATAACGTCTAATGTGTGGTCCTGTGACTCATTACTACGTTATTACTCTGCGCAGGCTCTTGAACTTTGGCTATATAGATGAAGCTTTATACATTACTCAACTTGTTTGCATGGACAGTAGAAAATAACAGTCTTTGCTTGGGTCTTAGTATGCTTTGAAGGGAACTGTGATATTAGACCACCCACAAACAAAGTTTTGGAGTACCACCAATGCCAAAATGTTTTCAGCTCATATTATGGCCAAAAATCTAAAATCTAAATCGTATCTCTTTATACAAAAAAAATAAATAAATTGCCTTTTAAAGTTATTTAAAAAAAATTAATTCATTATAGCATTAGAATTTGTTGATATTTCAAATATATCTAAATGCTGTTTATAGACTCAATCATGACTCAATCATGGTTTACAACAGCAAAGTCACTGTATACACTCAGTAATATCTCACTGGAAACAAATCTGAAATGTCAGTGAAATAATTGTCCTGACATCACAGTACTGAATGAATGAAGAACACAGACATCAGTGAGTCATTCATCCTGTCCTCTGTTCTCCTCCCTCTGCTGAGGTGATTCACTGCCTGCAGGTAGCCTGCTGCTAGTAGAGGGAGGATGGGCTGTTTGTCTCAGCCAACGAGCTAAGTGCTTGGCTTTAAGGCACAACTTACAGATCTCTCTTTTATGGAATCATTTGTAAATTAGTGTCTTGATTTTTCAATTATCCGTTTGATCTACAGCAATTGTGAAAAAAGCCTATTGCGATTTACCAGAACACAAAGGGACTTCTTCAAATGTCTTTTTTGTCCGATCAGATAATTGATTGACTAATCGTGTGACTGGAGTAATGATTTGCTTGCACTCTCACATTCTTCAAAAAACTCTGACTTGCCAGTGTCTCAGGCTACAGAAATGGCATCTGTCAATAGCTTGGTGAGTGCATGTGACTACAAGTAACAAGTCATTTAGTCTCAGTAAGACCTGACTGATTTAAACAAAACAAAAATTCCACAAAGGAAACCCCTGTACTACAGGTTAAACTAAAGAAAACAAACTGCTTTGCTTTATTCTCAGCTTTCAAATCTATGATGTTTTCTTCTGTTAGCATGTGGTGAACAGTATGTGGGCCACTTACAGCCTGAGAGGTTCGATGGTGATGGGGAGAGAGTGCCTTGAGTTTCCCACATCCTCGATCAGGAAATCTGGAGGAGACTCAAACAGCAGCGAGTGTGCCCTCTGGGAGCCATCTGGGTTGGGCTGAGCGGGGCCGGGGCTGGCCAGGGCTCTCTGGATGAGAATGTGCAGGGGGATGGCTGGGAGTTGGCTGGGCGGCTCGGTGGTCGGGCTTGGGGGATCAGCTTGCATGGTGGGCACGGGTCCAGAGGAGGAGGTGCTGGGCGGCTGCAGCGACTGAACCCTGGGAGGAGATGGAGGAATGTGGGACGGTGGCAAAGGCGGAGACTCAGTGGAGGTCTGAGGAGGTGCTGTCTTGTCCTCACTGTTGTCTCCTTTGAGTACAGCAGGGGGCATCAGTGCAGGGGCAGAAGCTGAGTCAGTGGTGGGAGACTCTGGGACCTGACTGGGAGGAGAAGGGTCCACAGAATGACGCTTGGTGACAGGGGTCATCCTCTTTGGTGGGGTAGGTGGAGAGCGCTTGGTGGGTGCTGGCACTATGATGACACCGCTGCCAGGCTGTGAAAGCTCCGCTGTTAAAAATAAACAACTGTAATCAATACATGTCATACAGAATGATGATCTGCAGCCAGAACATGAAGATGCAAAGCCAGTCTTTAGGTGAAGTTAGTTTCATTAACAAAAACAAGCATATAAGTCAGTAAGAGTTTAGATGACGTTCCTGTTACTGCTGAGCTGGTTGCTGAGTCAGTGGAGGGTGAGACATAAATATTAACACACAACTGTATCAACAGTCCATAAGAAACATCCACTGGAATCAACAAACACATCCAATGCATTCCAGCACATTACATGTCCATGCAATGTTTTCCTGGACGTTAGTTGAGCAGAAACAGCTCCAGTGGCTGCGATACACATGCAAAATGCAGTTTGAGTTAAAATGGAGGCGAGATATTCCATATTTCATGAGGGTGGAGAATCAAAATGCCAACTCTGCAGGCTCTGTTAAGATGGACTGGCGGGACTGGCGTCCTGCTGGGTACCTGAGCAGGTCTGGGCAGCCCTGTGCCGCAGATACACAGGTAGAGAAAGATACAGGCCGAGCTCGCTCTGGCGTCTCCAGCTGGTCCAGTAACAAGGCTGCCTGACCTTAGAGCCCCTGTTCAATGAGGAGGCTGGCAAAAATGAGTGGAGATGTCAGGGATAGGGCTGGGTTTACATTCCAAGCTGGGAGAGAAATACAAGAGGGTGGTTTCGAATAAAGTTTGTCTTGGTTTTACACCGTCAAGAAGCAGTATGCATCCTTCCCTGGAAGTTAAACAACTTCTGTGGAAAAATAACTCAGTTTCTCAGCACAAGTTGAGTTTCACTTTTGTAAGTAATCCTGTTTACACTGCAGGGTGGCATTTCCCATTGACACATAATTTCGTATTAAGAGTTCTCTTTCAGGGAAATAAGCACAGAGAAACCCCATTTTTCCATGTTTCAACTTGTCTGTCACAGTAACAGCTGGACCAACAGATCAGCTAGCAAGAAATTTGCTTTACAGAAATGCTAAACTAGTCTAGAAGTGATTTAAATTCTCCACCAGGGAGCACTGAAAAGTTGACTTTTACACTGTAAAAGATCCTGCTGTGTGTCAGTAAACAAATATAAGGGATCCAGATCAAAATGTAGTTTTGCAAGGGTTAAAAAAAAACAAAACAATGGTAACACTTAATAATAACCATCATTAATAAATGGTAAAGTTAACTAAACTTTAGTCAATAGTTATTTCACTGTTAACAAAATGGAATCCTTTATAAACAATTTATTAAGTACTACACAGTATTCATTAACCATTTACAAAGTATCATAAACATTATTGCAACTTCACAATAAACAATTGCTTAATAAATTGTTTATTAAGCATTCCATGTTGTTAACTATCAACTAAAGTTTAATTAACTATAGATTTACCGGTTATTATTGATGGTTATTAGAAAGTGTGACCAAAAAGAAATTAATGTTGGCCAAAGTATCATTATCGGAATTTTTTAAACAAACCAAACCAAATATAAACACTAATATCATCCTCAAAAGACCAATACATCAGTCCGACTGATATACTGATTTAATTACTGTGATTGATTCATCATAAAAACTGGATTTTATAACATACTTCAATAAAAAAAAAAAAAAAAAAAGAAAAACACTTCAATTGAACACACTGGAAAGAGGGGGAAAAAAAACAGTAGATGTATTCTACAGGGATTGCATTCACCAGGCATATGTGCGCAATTGCAAGTTTTCAACAGTCCAACACACTGAAACGGACACTCTCCTATGTCAAAGACCAATGTCATCTCAGACTGAAATGAATAAGTTAAGCTACTCTGTACGGACAAACAACTGTATACCGAGTGTGAAATGAAATGTAGTAACATATGCATTGAAACCTTGCCCATCAAATGGTGGTGGAATGTGTCCCTGCTACAGACACTGTATCAAAGAGACAGTACTGGGATGGGCTGTAAACAAGAGCAGCTGTGGCATGCTGGGACAAAGGATATGGAATACTAAAAGCCAATCAGTTTCTATCTAACCTCCAGAGAAGTGCTGGCACGGCAGTATTGGTGCAAAGACAAGCCTGTGCGTGTCCTCTCCTCAGAGACTGGTGGCTGTGCACACTGAAAGTGCACACTAGCAACATATTGGAAAACACCTACGCAGCAACGGGCTGCAGCTTCACTGTGAGACTGACAGTTAGATTTGGGCAAGGACTCAAAATGTACTAGATAAAAGGTACCTTTTTTTTTTTTTACATGCTACACATCCAAAGAATATCTTGCTCCACCACCTACAGTGTCTTCCTCACCCTTTCACTTGCTAAAAATCACAACAGTCACACCACAACAAACAAAAAAAGTAACATTTGCATCTGTAGGTGTGGGCCAACACCCTGCACACCCTTCATACCGTGTAAATCCCAGTCTTAGCTGACACCTCTCAAAAGCTTTTCTGTTGAATGAGAACGACTTTCATCTTCAAGAATATTTCAGGCGGAAAAAGTGACTTCCCTGATCGGATGGTCAGAGATCCACAACTGTTATGCACCTGCAGCTTGTTGTACTCAAACTAAAGTTAAACTAGTAACTACTTAGTTTCTTACTGAATTAAGCACATCGTTCATTTGCACCATCTCTACTTATGCTGCAGCTAAGTTGACCATAATGAAAACATTGTGACAGAGAGGTTTCATCCATTGCAGATTACCTTTTGGTGTGGATCTAGATAAAGGGACTGATGCAGGATTATTATTTTTTTCCACTTTCTTCAACATTGTGAGGCCATTTTACGACACTTTTGTTAATTTCTCAGTGAGTACAATTTGATGCAGAGCCCAAAAAAATCTGGATGTAGCTAATATAATATAATAATATGCGTTTTATTTGACATTGGATTAGATTTAAAGAGGATTGAATTAAAGGGCACCGTTGGGCCTTGGTGGAGGTATGTGCTCTACTGAGTGCCACTCAGTTAATTATGAGCTACTGAGTTGCAATCCAGGTGCATTAAAGAAAACCTGAAAACATGTCATCACACTATGGTAGAATGCTAAATATTACTTTAAAGAGCGAACAAAAAGAACTGTTACTGCTTACTTGTCAAAATAGAGTATATACATTAGCTTGTTTGTCTAACTTCTCATAGGTGTAATTTTAAATACTTAAAATGTGATCTTGGTTTTCTTTTTAAATAATTGAAATATGGCAGAAGCAACGTCTGTTACTTTAATAATTTAACCATTATGTATATTATTTATCCATCACTTTTGTTTTTACTGCGGTAAAGAGGGCTGCACAGAAAAAATACAACTGTCAAAATTCTCTGGAAAACTTAAATATTCTGCAGAAGTCAACGCCTTAACAGTTACAAGTTACTCTTACAGACAAGTGGTGTCAATAAAATATCTGCTGTATAAAATATCACTTGTGCCCTCTTCTATTCCTAATAATGGGACCTGTACAGCACAATAAGGAGTGTGCATGTCAGTGCAATCATAAATGTAAACAGATATCTGTCACAGGTAATGTACTCCCTGTGTCAATATTGAAGAAAAACCTTGTTTGGCTCCATCGTTAGTCTCTCCTGTTTCATAAGGAATTACTTTACACCTGCTTGTGTAAGGTGTAAATTTTAAGGTCCATCTTGTCGCTATGTTGTCACTGACTTAACTCCACCACTACATTCAAACGAAGCTACAACTGTTTGAACTTAAAACACTGCTGTTGGAACAGGGCTGTTAACTCAAGTTTCAGCATCAGAGCTTCCCACAAGTACATGAAACACACCACTAATACATTTATTAAACATCTAGGACAAAGTGCAAGTATATTTTGGGTTGACTAGAATGGCAACGTTGTCTGTGGCCCTCTGTTGAGGTGACTGCTTAAATCCAGCATTTGTGATGCAATGTAATACCACTGTTTCCCAAAGACCCCATAAAAAGTTTCCTTGGGCTTTAATGAAATCCTGCAAAGTTCTTTTTGGAGGTCGTGTGACTGAAAGTATAAAGGCAGATACACAAAGACCAAAGCAGATGTTTATAGAGAGAGGCTTGTTTTATGTGTTCTATAAAACTGAAGAAGCAGACGGCAACAAACTCACCAAGCAGTGCAGGGTTGCTGTTGCGGTTGGTGGGTTTGGGTGGAGGGACAGGAGGCTGCTTGGCGTGGGGAGGGACAGGGGGCGGTGCATCAGAGTCAGCTGAGGGAGGAGCAGCGGGGGAGGGTCGAGGTGGGTCATCAACTATTAGGGAGACTGTCCTCGGCGGCTTGGCCACAGGTAAAGCAGCAGAGGAGGAGGAGGAGGAAGAGGAGGAGGATGATGAGGAAGAGGAGGGGGTTGGACTCCTGGCGGAATCAGTGGAGGGAGCAGTGAGAAATTTAGGGGGAAGCAGAGCCTGTTTGGGTGGTGGAGGTTCCTGCTGGGAGTCTTTTGCTGGACGAGGGTCAGGGGCGAAGCGGACACCAGCGGACTCTACAGAGGGGGGGGGGGCATACATGCAAACACAAACATTAAAGGAGAAGTGACAACAACAAGGGAAACACAAAGGGTCATCATCACATACAGTAACACTGAAGGAAATGCTGAGGAGTTGGTGAACCTTGCAAAATAAGCAGATGTTTCAGAGCTTACCCAGAGGGCACCTCTGAACAAGGCTCTTCAGTTATTAATGGATGAGCGGTAACATGAATCAGATGAACTGAAGTTCACACACAGCATACATGAAGAGAGATCAAAGAAGCGCACAGGGGTCCTAATGATTTGTTCTCCCCCCTTTTCATGTTCACCTGAATCCATGTATCAAAGCTTGATATTTACTGTTCCAGTTCGTTGAGGCCTTCAGGTTGAGCCTGTTAGCTTCATAAACCCTGTCAGAATAACAGTTTAATCATTTACCCAAAATGCCTTCACAGCGCCATCAGGAGACTTTGGTGTGCACACGTTAGCATTTCATCATAGCAACATGTTCAATGACTGACTGTTTACTAGGAAAATGGTGTGCAGGTACCAAGAGACAGGATGTCTACATGTCAGCACAAGTACAGGACACAAGGTTTTATCTACTGACACTGGTGAATAATGCAGTGTACAATTAAAGACATAACGTCTATTTTTTGTTAATGAAGTATGGTGTATTCAATATATTCAAAGCTGGCCAAAGAAGCCTTTGGCAAAAAACAGGTCAAATCAATGTTCTGAATGCCACTCAGTTTAATAACACACACTTAACTAAGTAAAAATGTCTCCTGCATTGCACATTGTACAGATTGACTGCTTTTGATCCTGATATTACTGCACTTATGATTTGAAAACACTGCCGTCGTGAGACAGGTTTAGCATATGGTTCAGTTCTCGTTCCCTGATTGGAATGCAGACCTGATTCACTCTGACATTGTGAAATAGCCTCAGCACCATCAGTACAACAAATGTTTGACTGGCACATTGTTATGCCATGTTATACATTTATTATGTAACTGAAGCAACTGCAAGTATGGGTAGGTTCACATTTTTTCCAAGTCTGTCTGAAAACAATGCTAACAGTCATATATGCACATTTAAAACAGCATTTGTTTGGTGTAATCACTCCTCTTTTCCTGGTCATTTAAAGATCTCCTGAAATGCCTCCAATGAAAGAGAATGGAACAAATTCCACTGTCCTCGGTAACATGGGGCTTCAGCAGTCTGAGTTCATAAAATCAAGTGGGTATCGTTCAATGTTAAGAACAACATTCTTTGCATATTTCAATAGACAATGTTTCCTTCCTGAGTTGCAGCAACACAGAGAGGGACTTTTGTACTAAGAGGACAGTAACACCAGAAGATATCCACTTAAAGTCAAAAAGCTGGAACCTTTATATTGTATAAGCTTCAGAAAAGACTTTTCAATACATTTTGGCAAACTTTACAGACCCTTTCAGACTTTACCAAGACCAACAGAAACACAAATATTTAGGAGAGCTGCTCTCCAGCAGAAATGGTTCTCTTTGCATGATAAGAGCTGTAAAAAATAGGGCCAAGCATGAGTGCCTCATTCAGTTTTTATCCTGTTGTCAGAATTAACTGTCAAAAAGTGTGCCAAGATAACAGGACTCCTGTCTTTGGTAAAGCTGCGATTCCGAGAAATTACAACAGAACCATCAACTTTTTCCATAGCAGTTTCTTAAATGTTAATGCACCACTGAATTTCACCAACTAGCAGGTTGAAAAGTAAAGAAAACAGATAGTAAGATCTTACCTGAGCGTTCTCTGAACTCTGCAGCTGGCATGTATCTGGGTAGGGTACTCCTTTTGTCAGCTTCTGAGGCAGGACGAGCCTTCTTGTTGTCCTCTGAGGAGCTCTTCTGTAGAGGAGGCCGCAAGTCCATCTCAGAGACAGGCCTGACTATAGGCCGCGAGTCATCCCCAGAGCGCTGAGGCTCTGGTTTTTCTCTCCTCTCCTTCTCCTCCCTCTTTTCCCGCTCGTCTCTTCGCTCTCTTTCATTTCTCTTGGCCCTTATGTCCTTATCATCTCTCCTCTCTCGGTCTTCTCTTCTGTCTCGTTCATCTCTCCTATCCCCATCATCTCTTTCTCCTCGAATGTCTTTCCTCTCCCTGTCCTCTCTTTCTCTCTCATCTCTGTTGTCTCTCCTCTCAGTCCGCCGATCCCCATCATCTGCCCTGTCCCTCCTTTCCCTCTCGTCACGATCCCTACGTTCCCTCTCATCCCTGTCTCTTCTTTCTCTCTCATCCCGATCTCTCCTTTCCCTTTCATCACGATCTCTGCGCTCCCTCTCATCCCGATCCCTCCTTTCCTTATCGTCACGATTACTACGTTCCCTATCGTCACGATCTTTACGTTCCCTATCGTCACGATCTCTACGTTCCCTATCGTCTCGTTCTCTTCGTTCCCTGTCATCGCGATCTCTCCTTTCCCTAACGTCTCTCTCTGTTCTTTCATCTCTCCTCTCTCTATCATCTCTCCATTCGCGCCTTTCTCTTAAGTCTCTGTCTTCCCTCCGGTCAACTCCCCCGTGTCTCCCTTCCATGTCTTCCTTGTTTTTCCTTCCTCTTTCATCCCTGTCATCTTTGCCATCTCTCCTTTCTTCTCTGCGGTATCTATCATCTTGTGGAGGTCCCCGGGGTAAGGAACCGCTTCTCTTATCAACATCTGATGGCAGACGGCTTCTTCTGTCTACGTCCACAGAAAGCCGTGCATGAGAGTCCACATCCAAAGGTGCCCGATTACTTCGGGAGGCGTCGGACGGTGCTCTGCTTCGACGGTCATCTGCTTGGGGCGGCCTCAGGGAATTCACCTTGATGTCAGATTCCCCTCGAGACACTCGCACTCCTGCTTCAGACACCCTATCCACGTCCATTGGCACAGGGTGTCCATTTTTCACTGGTTGACCTTTGGAGTGGTTTACATCATTGCTGTCTGTTTCATGAAGACACAAGCAGTAAAATACAGGTAAGTGTCATCAAAGATGGAGCCAATTTATCCATAGAATCCTTATTAACAAAACAAGATCGACTTACCATTCTCTGGGATATCCTTTAAAACTCCTCTTGCAATCAGCTCTTGCCGACTTTTTCGAACAGAAATCTTTCTTTCCAAGGCTGATAAAAGGAAAAATACATTAATATCAATCAAGCATAATGTAATGCACACATTGTATGTGAAAATAATAAGCCCTAGTACCAATCATACCTATCGATGTTTCAGCAAACTTTTCACTTGGCTTCTTCTTTCTCCATTTCCAGGGCTTGAAGATTCTTCCCATTTTGGAGAACTTGCCTTTGCGTTTGGATGGAGGTGTTCCCCCACCAGAGTTCCCTTCTTCACCCTGTGTTGTGCTGTCGACTTCATCATCTGCATGAACGTGACATAGCGGCAAACAAAAGGTCACTCAAAGCTTGACTATAGACTACTTTTTGATTGAGGCCAATACTGCCGAGAATAAAAACTGCTGGCAGTGTAGCTGTGTTCAGAATTTTATTCTAGCAGCACTGGGTTTCAGTACACTGTCATTTAAGTTGAATTTCACTTATTTCAGGCCTTACTTTACAAGTTAGGTGTTGGTCCCTATACTCACAGAAGGGCAAAGCAATCTCCAACTTAACACTTACAACTCATTAAGTAACCAATAAACACTCTTTGAACTCACTTACACGTTTAAGCTGTGGCTGAGCAAAATTTAAATAGCCCACTTCAGCATTTGATGCCCCACTCACACATTTGATATGGACATCTTTTCTTTTTTTTACAGAATACTTCATTGTGCTTATGTGAATGTAACTGTAAAAAGCCTAAAGAATATGTGGTGTTGTCAATATTACATAGCTGGGACTTATCATAGTTGTGGGTAAGCCTGTATTTCAAATTGGGCATAACGGAATTTAATCTTCAGTCTTACTAAATCCCCATATCCGGATGACAACTGCTAGTGGCCAGTGACTAAAGCAAACACTACAGTTCAGGAGTCTTGTGTTTCACCAAAAAGTTATTGACAAAATCTTCTTGAACATTGACTGCCATAATAGAAAAAATAATTAAAAAATAACTCCTTTAAGGGCCTTTTATAGACACCAATTGAGCATGTTTGAATTACAGGTTATAAACAAAAAGTATTACATATAACTCATCAGCCAGATAAAATGCCATCATGACTGGCTGATATAAAGGCCAATATCAACCTATAATGATCTTAGATATAAAACAAAAAAACAAAATAGTCTGGTTCTGGTTGCAACGATGGCAAGGTTAGATTCCTGATCAGTTCATGTTTAGGGTAGGGCTCCAGCTCTAAGCTCCTGCTTCATTATCTGTCATAATAGAGGACCAAACCTGAAAATGAGGCCGGTCGAAATTCCACTCTTACTGTCTGCTTAGCAGTCTCAACTGTCACATTAGAGCCAGACAGTAAAATATGGGCACAACCTCTTTTGGTATTATTTACAGGGTAGTGCTAATTAATGTGAATTTCAACAGTGATGGGTAAAGGATCATGTAACATCCTCTATTTGTCAGGTTCACCATGAACAACACAAGTTTAGATAGTGTTTTAAACCAGAAAAATGCGACCAAAAATTACGAGGAGGACAAACAAGATTAAACTAGAAGAAATTAAAGGTTCAAGGTTTATTAATTTGTCGACCTACAACAAAAGTCTCACAGCAGAAAGAAGCTGCTCTGTAGCCTGGTGGTACAGCAGCAGATTCCTCTATATATTTTGCTAGATGACAGCGGGGTAAACAGACTGTGGCTGGGGTGGGTGTTGTCTTAAAGTATCCTTTGGGCTCTGTGCAGACACTTCACCTCACCAATATCAGTAGGCAAACAATTTTGACAATACATGACTCAAAATACCCAAGTTGGAAAAAACCCAAGGCAGCAATACAGTAACTGGGCGTGAAACCACTATTATAATTCTTAGGTGATGAGTCGTATGGCAGCAGTTACACAACCGAGAGCACAGAGCCATGAACAAGGACTGTGGTTTAAATGCAGGCAGGTGGGAAGGCTTAACTACTTCTTCTAAAGATAATGTACAAATGGAAGACAGCTGAGCTCATTTTCTCATTAGAGCAGTAACACTGAGTAATATAGCGTAGTGTGATGGTGGCATGCGTGACGGGGAGTCTCCCAAACTGTTATGATGAAAAAGGAATGTGTGCAATAGATTTGCATATTTGCAAACTCAAGGTTGTACTACTCTTATATAAAAAGTGAATATGTGTTTGGCAGCTCAAAATCATTTATATGTAAACTTACTTTCAAATTGGTGACTGCACTAGTGATGTTACTGTAGTGGAAAGGTAAACTGTTATTATTCTTATCATTATTATCATTATTATCATTATTGTAACTAGATTACTTTCTTTTTAAATGCAAACATTATAATTAAATATCAGCCATGAGTTGACACCACATAATTACAGCATAAAAGCAGTCATCTTACACTACCGCATTGATCGAAAAAAAGTGTAGGTTGAGGTTAATAAGATGCAAAACCCAGAATGGTGGCAAACATAAACAGTGGTGGTAAATTGTGTTGGTAGAGGCAAAACATGAAAAACTATGCAAAACAAGAGAAGATGGATCCCTGGTTTCCTTCCAGTGAAGCCAAATAGCCTGATTTAAGCTGAACAATATCCAACAGAGGAGGGGGTAACCTCCCTTACCAAACACTCTCTGCTACACGTATGTCACGCATATTCCAGTGTGGGATTAAAAGTGAATTGTTACATTTTACAATCACTGTAAAACCTCATGTCCTGAGGATGAGTTTTTCAAGGTCAAGGATAAATGTAGCCAGTATCATGAGCCAAAGAGAAACACTCAGGATATCAGGCTCCTTTAGAAAACATTACATTTTTTAAATTGAATGGAGGTGTTAATGATTAATTCATGATCCATTAATCACCTACTAGAATTCGATCAATCTGGAATGTAAGAGCTGACAGTGCAGATCTCAAGACATCCAGTTTGAGATAGATGTGCTGTGTGTTCAGTGTGTAACCACAATACGACCACATGCTGTGCACACAACACAAGTGGTTTTCCATTTGTCAGACAGGACAGAGTGAGCTCCCCCACACTGTTGTGTGCTCTTGTCCTGCTGCTCATCATCCAACTAGCTAATTGTACCTAATGCTTCTTTTACAATTCATTTCTGCTCTGACAAACCTTATCAGCTTAATTTGATGAACAGTGAGTTACAAATCATACCTAACCACCAAGATATGCTGATGTTCTTAAATAAAAGATTAGTAAGACTTAAGATTAGTCTGTTGTCTAGAGATTTAGGGCAGCCTATTTTAGTTTTTAAAACTTGATTAAAAAGTCATTTGTGGGCTACAGCCCATCGATAAAAAATTGGGTTATGTTGGGCTTTGTTTTAAGTGCCCTCCGTGTTTAGTCCCATCTCATTTATGCCCTTGGCTAAAGACCAGTGTTGCCACTGATCCCTTGCTGTCTGAGCTAATCTGATTGTTTCCTGGCAGAAATGTCACTTTTTACTATTTTATATGTCTTATCACGTTTTAATAATGTAATGTATGCCATCTCATTGGACAAATTACTTCACATGGCTCTTTCTTGAGTGACGTATTGTAAATAATGCAATGCAAGTTATAGCTCCTGGAAAGGTGGATGAGGAACATGGGTGAAAAAAGAACTCCTTTTTATGCAATGTAATGTTTTATTGGTGCAGATGGAGAAACTCCTAGGCTATTTCAAGTCTGGCCACAGTCTACAGGGCAATTCAAAATTGAGAAAAAATATAGCAATCTAGATTGTCGATTGTGACTGCGATTATACAGATTATGATGTTAATTTTTGGCCAGATTGACACGTCCCAAACTGGCAGATTGTTCTAAAGCCTGTGACATTATAGCCCGACACATACTTGATTTTTGAGGCCAATACCGATTTAGATATTTGGGAGCTTAGAAAATCTAATAACAATATATGGGACGAGTTGGCAGGCTTTTAAACTCTGGGTGGGTGGTAAGTAATGTCCTAGGCCACCTCCTCTGTTTAAAGATGGTCATTCCAGTTTGACATAGATGGATTCCTTTACTCCTCTTTCAAACCATCTGTCTTCTCTGGCCAAGGTGTTTACATTGTTGTCCTCAAAGGAATGATTTTTCTCCTTCAGATGTAAGTGGACAGAGGAGTCTTGACCTGAGGAGCAGGCCCTCCTGTGAAAGGCCAATACATTTCTAAATGATCTCGAACCTAGTTTGGCATGACTGTACAGCAATTTGTTGTTACTGATAGGCTGATATAAACACTGATATCAATATATGTGCAATAAGCTGATACGGGCTGATAGATCAACCTGACAGATTTATCGCTCCAGCTTCATGGATTACCTTTATCTGTCTGCGGGGGCAGCTGCTGACCATGATTTTAAACATCTGTAGTTTGAATGTCAGCATAAACATGTTCAGTTTTACTCTTCAGCAGCAATGGTTTCATTGCTAGAGAGCACCACAAATGTCCAGAAGTGGATTAGTTACTACCTGTGGTACAAACATGACATGAGAAAATGTCCAAACTCTTGTAATGCTACACTGTATCATGTATCACATGGCAGGACAGAAAGATGTGTACTCTTAAGCCTTGACCTGCTTTTAAATAGGCCCCTTATCTTGATATTTAGTTTGATTTAACTCCACTGGAAGCACATTAACAAAAAAAATTCAAGTCTGATTTATGTCAATAAGAAATATTTTTGACATTCTATTCTCTGTGTGTATCCCTGTTCACAACCTTTAATGTGTCATCACTGTTATTCTGTGTCGATGCAGTTGGTCTGTTTGGTTTAACAGTCTCAACTCATTAACGCACATGTTTGCCAGATATATTAAATCATTTTTCAGTTTTACTGAGTGATACACCCTCAGTTTAGTCATAGATAAGTTGCCAAAACACAGATATCTAAGTGCTGGCTGAGGGTTGGGTGCCAAACTCAGTACAACTAACGCCCAAATTCCACCAGATCTGTGTTCAGTCCGTCTCCGATCCGCCACGGCAGCGGAGCTGTATAGTTTTCACTGTAGTCTATGTGTGTACTTCCACTGGCTCCACTGCATTGCGTATCTACTGTTGCAGCTCCTGCAGTCCGGACCATTCCGCAGCAGATAAGCAAGGCTTCTTCTTTTTTTCGAAATCCAAGCATATCCACCCTTCTTCTAATCCTTCCATTGGCAACACTAACCTTTTGTCTGTTTGTTGTTGTGTTTATGAACACATACATGTATAATTGCGATCACACGCGATTCTGTAATTACCGCGGGAACTCCTTGGTCCGGCCACTCCAGACGGTTGAGCCGTTCCGCAACGCACATGCAATCAGTGGAATACCTGGGTAAAGGTGCGTTCACACCGGACCTTTTATTTTTGTTGCTGGCGACAAGTTTACATATTAAGTCAATGCAAACGAGCGACTGAGCGATTAATCGCTCAGGCGAAATATCGCTGGGGCTCCGAGCGACAGCGACCGAGCGACGGAGCGAAAAAGCGCTCAATCGCTCTGTCGCTCGAGATGAGAAATCCCAAGTCTCTGGCCCGTCAGTCGCTTGTCGCTCAGCGCTAATAGGCTGCCGTAATCTATGTGTAACTATGACAACTACTAAAACCATGGTCGTAATACAACTCCACCGGTCCGGAAGTGCAAAGCCGGCTTTACGTTGACACACACACACACACACGCACACACAGCCACTCGCCGGACACCAACTACAGGCGCTCCTCAGCTGGGATGGAGCGCCTGTAGTTGGTGTCCAACCGGGCAATCCTGCCTCCGATTCTCGCCAACAGCTCGTCAAACTGTCAGCCATGCTGGACCAATACAAACGGGAAGAAATGAGCGCCTCCGAGCGACGTGAAATTCACTGGAATCGCTTGAATGACGTCATCAGAGTGATCTGTTGAATTGTGCCGACGAGCGACTGCAGCTGAGCGACAGAGCGATTTTTTTGGAGCGACACGAGCGACAGCGACAAAAATAAAAAGTCCGGTGTGAACGCACCTTAAGGGTGCCGACCAAATTACGTCAGTACTATCATGCAGGGATTCACATTAAATCAAATTTCCAAATGCCAAATTTTAATACTTGAGCACGCATCTGGGTGAGAGAGTAACTTAAAGTATAAAGTAATAGAGTCACAGTGAGTGAGGGGAATGGGGATCTGAAAGGGTCTGAATGTGTGGTTATACTTTTCAAAAACTTGACGCAGACAACACTCGGTGCAATATTTGTAATGCCTCGTGCAGCCTGACAGGATATTGTAGATAACTGGGCTTTTTTTGGTCTTATTTGATGTTAGATGAGAGTTTTTTTAAAGCCTTAGCCAACACTCCGCCGCTGTCTCTGCCCTGGTGAAAGACTGATAGGCTGGAGGTTGTAGGGATAGAAGCAGGAAAATGGGCATTTTGTTTTGTTCAGTGTGTTAAATGTTCTAAATATCTAAACTAAATACCTTTTTACAACTGAAATTCCATTTCTGATTCAACAGAAAGAGTACTGAAAAAAGGGTGAGCTACTGTTGGGTACTGGTACCAATCCTGGCTTGATGACTAGCATTCAACCTTAGATGACCCACCATTGCAATGTTTTATACAATTTTAGTTAATAAACAAAGTCAGTTTGTCTACCCATTGTATAAGGCAGACTGTTGCATGTACGTGTGAAATCCCATGCTGAAATGCAGGCATACAGAGGTCAGTGAACTCTGTGCAGTCCACTGGCACTCACAGCTATTCCTGACACATAACACTGACACCAGTGGGTGTTAAACTGGGAGGGGTGTGGTGGCAGCAAACTGGGAAAATACTGATGTGGCTTGGCTGTGACAGAAGCAAAGCGTGATGTGGTGACCTTGTGTTACAGTGGTGTGTGTCCATCTGAGACAGCAAGAGAATCAGAGAATTAAAGGCACCGATCCCTAACAGATGGGGTGAAAGAAGCCAAGAAGAAGAAAAAAGCAATAAATCATACAATGTTCATAGTAAAGGCTGACACCCAGGCCTCAGGTAAGCATTTCTAAACTGACTCTGAACAGGAGAGCTTGTTTCAACAGAACCTAAGAGACGAGTAACAACATAGGCTCCTGTAAATGCAAAGGGCTAATAACAAGCATTAAACCTGCACCAACCATCCAGCACTAATGCAATATCCAGTCCTCTGGACAAGTTGTCCATATGACTCATGTCAATCACAGGATATGGTGACACCAGCTACACACAGTAGCACACCAGAGACAAAATACATTTTGCATGGAGAGCAAATACGGAAAGAAGAGGATGTTCTTGCGTTACTTGTTTTATTTAGGCAAGAACAGAACCTTATAATGAAATCTATGGAACAAAAAACAGACCATTGTTTCTTTTCAACCAACAGCAGGCCATGAGCTACAGCTCATTGCTTAAACATAATGCAGAGAAGAAGTGACAGACAGGGGGTGGCCTGTTTTACATAGAAGCAGGATTCCAACATCTGCGAGCTGTATTATCAAGAGGAACTGTATATGTGCAAACAGAACTTGAGAGAGGACCCTCCTTTTGACAGCTAAAACAGGTTCTCAAAGTTTGACTGCTATTAGCATAACCAGAGAGTCAGGGCCATTAGCACCTGTGGATGAAAACTTGAGAAGCCAAGTTGTTTAAGTTTAAAGAAAAACAGATCCACACGGGGAGAGATGGTGTCAGTTGGTGCCTTGTACCCCCAAATCTTGTTTTTCAGAAGCGCTTCCACAGAGACATGGAGCGCTGCGTGCAGACAGAGAGAAGTCTGTGTGGGTTGTACATTTCACAATCACCACATTCCATCTGCATGCATTCTTCTTCACCTGTCTGTGCCTGCCACCTTGTTATTTCTTCTCGTCTTTCAAAACACCTGCTCATATGTAAAATAACACTGTATCCTCTTGCTGGCCTTCTACACAAATGCAAACATGTTGTTTGCTCATTTAAAATCAGTCAGAATGTTCACAGCAACCATTTCTGAGCCTCTGTCTCGGACTCACCCGTGTTGTGTTGGGCTGGTTGCTGGGCCACTGTCTCACTGCTAGCACTGTGTCCCATGCTACGGCTCCTGTCCCCGCTGGCCTGCCGGGCCCTGCCTCTCCAGAGGACCGCGGCAGGAGAGCAAAACCTAAAGTCACCTCACTCCTCTCCAAACAGACATGGAGCTCCAGTAACTTAAGACTGTCTTGACTGCTCACTTGTAGCGTTCAGTCTCTCGTCTCTGTAGACTTGCCTTCCCCCTCCCTTCAGCCTGTGTGATTCGGTCTCTCCCTCTTTTCCTCCCTCCTTCTTTCGCTTTAAAACACAAACACACTCACTCGCTAAGGTCTTAGGTCCCTCCCATCTTGGTGCTCTGACTTCATAAATGAGGTACGCCAATAAGGTAATCCAGCAGTCTTAGATGCCTTTCATTCCTAAGAGCAGATTTTTTAGGGGCAAAGTTCAACAGCAGGCGAGCTTTGAGGTTTGGCTGGTCCAGCCATCAAGCCTTGAGGGATTTGCAATGCAGTGGGCCCCCCCGCTAGCAACATTTCACAGGCTGACAAACACTACTCCCTGAAGGGCGCGGGGCGGGCTCAGCTGGGTGAAGTAATTCGAGAAGTTGAGGTGAGCCAGGCCAAGGTGGAGCTCATAACCAGAGTAGAGGAAGTGACACAGCTGAGGTGTCCAATGACTCACCAGGGATTGTCCTTTTAAACTATGAAATGCACTGTATAGTATACACAAATAATACTTTAATTAAATATTAGTCTGTTTGACAGCTACACATGACAGTTCTTTGACTACATCTCCCTCAGGGTACAACAGTTTTATTACAACTTAATTGGCATTAGTTTTAGAAATAAAAACAAATTGGAATTGTGTCTTTAAAATTAGACAAAATCATTACTTACTGGAAAATCGTGCTTGCACCTGAGCAGACAGGTCACAACTTTCTCCAGAGGCCTTAATCTCGCAAACTGTACATCCTCATGCAGGACAGAAACAGGGCAGCCAGGCAGTCTGTGTCCAAACATTCCTATCAGAGCACTGTGTGATTAGCTTATATGTAATCAGTGTGTGGGAGTTAGAGGAGCTACTCCATGCATGTTAGAGATAAAAGTGGAAAGTAGGACTAAGGATGTAAACCATCTTTACTAACAGCTCAGCAAACAGAATTTGGTTTATAGAAAGGGATCCAAGTCTACAGTTTAATGTAATAACCAGTTCATAACAGTTCATTTTTTATCTACAGATGGAGGGACAGGGAGATAACACTTATAGCTTTCCATAAATCGCAGTAGAATGTAATAGGGATGCAAAATTTCAAGCAATTTCTTTAATTGATGGATGGCTGTCTTTACAACTGATATGAGTTATTCATTAATAATTGATTAATTATGTTTGACGTTTATCCATTAAAAAACTGTTGCTACATTAAAGTACATACCAGGTGACTTAACAATTAACTAATAACACAAAATAATTACTTCATTTTAATTGTGGAACTCTCCTCTGTTGCTATTTAACCAACAAAATCCATATAGAGGCTACTAAATGGCTAAAATAAAATATCATCAGTTTGTCTTTTTGTATTTTTTAAATTACACATTTTATTTTAATTAATACATTTTCTCATACCAGTACTTTGTATTCTATTTTGATGCATTTGATAAGCAAGTATTTGAAATTTGATGTATTTGTGCCCATGTCTGACTGTCAGTTTATCTTTAACAAGTTAAATTCCTAACAGCAATTAAAGGATTAATGGTTAATCATTAATCCTTTAACTGCTGTTAGGAATTGCTGTTAAGAAGATCGAAAAGTACACTTAGTGCGAAGTGAGAGAGAAAACTATTGCTCCCTCTACAGTCCAATTAAAGCGACAGCACAGAAGAGCAACTCTGACTGAGGAATGTGTGGAATGCAAGACCACAATCAGCCTTTTGGTAATTAGGACAACAATCCTGGAAGTCATTGGTAAACAGACAAGGATCACAACCTAGGACATCTTCTAACTTATGACTCATCATGGCACTGAAATCCTTTTCTTTCTTTCCAAACAGCATCAGCAGATGGAGACAAACACGTTTTTTTAGGCTTTAAACAAACTACTCTTAACATGAGAACAAAAACATCAACATGATGACTCACAAAAATACTATCACACATTGTCATCAAGACAACTCCAAAACACACAGATACTAACATAATGTAACACGAGACAGCATGCTGGGAGACTTTGCTCTTTTGGATCAAAATACAAGGACATGTGAAGCACAGTGGCTCAACAGCCTTTCCTCCATGTCAGAAACGCATCACCTTCAGAGGAGAGCAGATGAGGAAGTCTGGTTTATTTTTACTGCTTGGCCAAATGGCCAGGCAGGGATGAGTAGATCAAACCTCACTAATCTGTTCCTGCCGTGGCCCCGTTGACTATAAAGTGATCATGGAGCCATGCCCATGTCCTGTCTTGGCAGTTGAATGGACCAAAGCCATAATGATCATTTGACTTCAATACTGTCTCAAACATTAATTTCAAGTCAAAAAAGGTTCAAATGTAAATACAACATTCAACACCCAAAAACACACAGAAAGGTTGAGAGAGGTTTACTCACAAATATATTGAGACTGAACAGCCATCTCAGGTATTTTCCCACGGATGTTAGAAATACACTACAATAGTTGAGCCTCTGAACAAAGATCCTTTGGGACACGTGATACGTGGGTATGTTGCGGTCGTCAATGATCGAGTTCAGTGGTGAAACAGACACAAGGCCATGAGAGGCAGTGAGAGAAACCAGCTCTGATAACCTACAGGTGTGTCCTCTGGGTGAGGACCAATCAGATAGCTGCAGTGTCAACAGCACCATGCGTCACAGGGGCAACCCCTTAATGGACAACTTCATAACCTAACACTTTGGTTAGTGACTCACCACTTTCTGTCATCATGATACTATGGCTGAGATCACCTGAGTCTCACTACAGCCAACATATATACTAAAGTAAAGCCTTTAAATCAAATGGTATGTTTCAACTTCAAGTTGTACAGCATTATCTAAAGGTTTCACAAGTTTTGTACAAAGGTATAAAAATGAAAAACGTTAAATATCAAAACTACAAATGATAAATTCTTACTTGAAGAATTTCTCTTACCAGGATTTTCCATTACAGTGTAAAAACTCAGCAGTCAGCAGCTCCTGAAATAGATAAACAAAGGGATTCAGTATGAAATGCATTTGATAGCCTTCTTCAGTATAACAGCAGAATACAACAGATTACTTCATTAAAAGATATAGCTGTGAAACATAATTTCATCAGAAGTAAAAGTTGGGGGGCTGTGGGACTTGTCATGCTTTATTATAGAGGTAAAAACCTGAGAGACGGTCTGGTACACTCATATTTATCTGACACACAATCACAGGCTCAAACTACAACTAGCACCTAACTCTGACTGCATTGTTGTAGTCATTGTCACTATAACACCTTCAAACATCCTCACACAGGTGAAGAGATCCCTATTAAGGATTAAGCTATTTATCTTATCACTTGCCCTTGTAGTAAATCATATGTTGGAAAGATGAGTAGAGCAATGAAAATTCATACTGCTGATCACAGAAGCCCTATTAGATGCAAAAACATGAATTATTCAGTGGCAACGCATTTTGTTGAATTCAATCATCCCATTTCCTCTCTAAGATATATTGGAATTGAGAAGGTACTACTTCTCCCAAGAGGAGCTAAATTGAATGTTTTACATTCCAGGAGACACCTGAATTTACTGTTTAAGAACTCGAGCACCTCACTGACTGGATACATTATGACTTGAAGGTTTTTTCTGTTATGGGTACCTACTTATAACCTCCGCCAAGGAGTTTATGTTTTGTTTGTTGGTTGGTTTGTCAGCAGGATCACAAAAACTACTAAATGGATTTTCACAAAACTTAGATGGAGGATGGGTCTTGGCCCAGAATAGACCCCATTAACTTTTGTTGCAGATTCAGGAATTTTGTCTCACTTTCCTTAACAGTGTGCAATAGGGCTTTTTTTTTTCCTTTTCTTTTTTTAAATTTTCATTCATTTCTCAGGTAATAATTCATGAATCTTGATGAAATAAATGTGTATTTAGGTGGCTGGCATCAATGAGTGAGTACAATTTGATGTGGAAACTAATAAAAATCTATTATTCTTCCACAAAACAACGGAGATTATGATTCCATCTGCATTTTCTTTTTTGTCCTAGTGGTTGGCTGTTACAAATCTGGTGATCTTAAATTAAAAATTTAAAAATTTAAATTGTTTTGATTGAATTAAAGGAGTATGTTGGGCCTTGGCGGAGGAATGCGCTCTACTTAGTGCCGTTCTGGTTGGATATGTAGATAAAAGGTGTTGACGATATTCAGTTAAAGCTGATATTTAACATTTTCTGCACATCTATTAGAAACCTTTAAGTGAAGTGGTTTCAGTAAAATAATGTGATTTAATTTTAATACCATTTATATTTAGTAGATATTTGGATAAAAGGTGTTTATGATGTTCATTAAGAATATTTTCTTCATATCCGTTAGTCATCTACCAGAATTCATGTATTTTTTGACATTTTGGAAGCTATTTGAATCTTTGCATGTGGTATGAAGTAGTGTTGATTGTCTGATCACAATCACATGTGTCATTAGGGTGTGGTCCATATAAAGTATCATTGCCTGTAACAGAGATTGATTGTTGATCTTGAAGAAGGCCTGAGGGCCAAAATCTCATCAGATTAAAGGAAAAATGCAAATTTCCAGTTTTCAGCACCTCACTGCAGTTGTTAGTGTTCGTTACTTTCCTATTAAAAAAGCGTTTGGGGACTATGGCATTGTTAAGCTGCTGATGTTGGAGTTTAACTTAACAGGAACTTGCAAAAGTTATTCCAATCAGTGAAAACACCAGATGTCCATTATTACTCAGTAAATCAATGAAAGACTCTCAGGGCACTTCAATAGATTGGGTGCTCTCTGCAGCTAACAGGGGGCAGATTGAAGCTGAACAAAGGCGCTGTTCTGTGAGCGAAGACAAAATAGTGCATTAATTAGCCCACACTCCAACTGGAAATCCTGCTGATTAAAAGGCAAATCAACTACTTTAATTCAGAATTTCCTCTAAAGAGACATGAAAGCAGATGTCCTGATTAAGAAATTACCAAGCAATTACACAATCACATTTAAAAATACACATCTCATCAGCATGAAGCACAAAATGGACTGCAGTGTGAAGGAATATGGGAATATATTCTATCCCACCGGAGCTAAGGATATACAATGAAAAAGAATCAAAAGCACACTGAACACTCAACGATCGTCCTGGTTATCTCGAGCAGCGATACAGCAATCAAGTGGTCTTTGTGCAGGCTTTTTTTGCATGTTAAAGCTACAGGAAGTTAAATCCTGAGTATTTTTTTGTATTTGGGTATATCCATGATGTACTGTACAGGCACCTAATATTACAGAAGATATAAAATAACTTCTAAAATACAAAATCAGCTCTGAATAACCAAAATCAGACCCTTGTGATTGAAGACACTAGGATGCTTAGGGTGTTTCTATTTCATGCAATTTAAATCAAGAACTACTAGTAAGTGATGCAAAGGACCTCAACATGCGACAGAATAACAGCAGTTACAGAGGAATTCCTTTAATAGCTTTAACTGCAAAAGCGGCAGGTCAGCCTCTTTCAGCCACTTTGAACTCAATTTGTAAAGAAACAACAAAGAAAGATTTGTTTGTGCTTAAGCACCGAGGGACTGACAACACAACTGATAAATTAAACCAGCTTCATATTAACTTGCACCAAATCAAATCAACACAATAATCCAATGAATAGCAAAATAGGCTCAATGTTTTGTGTGTCTGAAGTGGAGACAGGCATATAAACATGCAAATTGAGTGTGTCCAATAAACTGTTTAACATTACACAAGGCTTTCCTCAAGGATATGGAGTCACCAGCCAGAGGATATAGAGTGTGTAGGGACAGAACTGACACAAACAGATAAGCACGTTTCTTTATCATCATGCTCGCGTCGTCTGAAGTGGAGGCTAGTAGCCGTAAAATGACACCCACTTGAGAGCAGTATTGTCATATCTGACGTTTGAACGTTTCACAACAGTTCGAAACGGGAAACAGAGATGATGCAAAGCAGGGAATTAGGTTACTTTCAAGGAAGTAATAGCAAAGTCCCAACACTATTCAGTAACAACTTTACAATTTCCTGTAGTTTTACGACAGAGCAGCTGGGAAGGAGGAATGATCGGTGTGAGGATCGGTTTCAAGTACAGATAAGCAGCTGACATTGACAAACAAAGATAAGTTGTGTTGTCTCTCCCACAGAGCTTCACAATAGTGATTCAAACGATGGCCCTGCACCTAATTGGTCTAAATCAATGGGTGCAGCTGCATCATGACGCTGACAGGGGAAGTCCAAACAGCAGTATCAGGCTGCACTTTGGAATGCCAAAAGTTCTTTGACAGCAAACAGTTGAAGCCCTGCCTGTGTGACTGAACAGGCTGCACAATGTGTGCAGTGCAGAATAAAAGGGAGAGTGTAGCATGGCAGGCAAGTATTTGACCTCCTTATCAGGTGGACTAGGCCAAGTTCTTGTGGCATTGTGATAAAGCATAGTGTTTACTGTGAATTCAATTCTCAAATGTGACTACATGATGAAAAAAAAGGACAATAAGCCAATATTAGTTGCTTTTTTCACCAACCTACTTCTATTGAAGATCATTGATCATCGATGAACTCTTCCACAGAAACCCTGTCCTTGCAGTTAGGCTGTGACTCCTGGTTCCAGCAGGACGACTTAGCAGCACTGATTGCAGCACTCCTGTAAGATATACAAACAGACGAGTACATAAAATAGGCAGACACAAAGTCAACTTCCTTCTCAGTGCTCAGTGACCTTTTTCAAAACGCTCAAAACATGCTGAGTAAGCTCAGTTTATCAGATTAGTTTTTAGTGGGTGCCATTTTCTTATGTTCTAGATCCTTTTTCCAAGACAGTCATCGCCACTGACTTAAATACGACCAAGTTGTTAGATTGTTACCTCACATGCAACTAACGAAGCAACTCTGCTTTGACTTTTTAAAGCAGCTTCTTACAGTGGACACCCCTCTGCCTGATCAGCTTTGGTTTAGTCCAACTGGTTTGACAAGTCTTGGCCTATAATGTACACAGAGCACATGCTCAACAGCTGCAGGCAGGGCTACATGTCTGTACTGTACACCACCTCAAACGGTCAATTTAAAAGGCTTATTTCCACTACTCTAGTGTACATGTTACTGCTACATATCACATTCAGGTTGTCAACAGGAATAATCAGGGTAGATGATTCAGATCAGTGCCTACTTCCATTAAGTCAGTACAATGACTAACATTTAAAAAAAACTGACATTTTAAATAACAAAGGACATTTTTGTTAAAATGCAGTTGAATCCATAATATGACATAATTGAGGAAACTCAGTTCCAGGTGCAATAAAAAAAAAATTACATTGCAGTGTAATTTCATTCAATGACATGATGGCAGATTACTCTACAGGTCAAACCTACTATAGATTTATAAAAGAACTAGATACCGAATGCAAACATGGGGTCGGTTCAGTCCAAGGAGCACTTGAAAGTTTCCTTCAATGAGAGTTTCTACCCCTGGCCCTGCCCATGACTTCCTGCTCAGTCCATAGACTTTAAATTGTGATTGTGATACCTTTAAAACTCACTTTATTTGGCTCGAGGAAAACAAATATAACTCTTCCGTGGATCAAAATTTCCTAATAGAGAGTCATAATTGACCTTGTTTGTAGTTAACGGTGTGCTGTCAACAGTTTTAAAACCAGCTCTATGGGTAAAAATGCTTTTTGAGCTGCAGGGGAATGTTTTGCTGAAATAATGCAGGTGGCCGCTGGGCAAATTTGTTAGCAAGGCTGAAGGGCGCTGCCTATCAAGGTCTAAATAGTAGATTCATTAATCTAATGCTCTCATCAGCCACTAATCATTTCTTTACTGGTTTCACCTGAAACCAGAAACTTTGATACAATAAACACAGATCCTGTTGAGCTTGTAAATTACTTATTTTTTATATTATTCCCAATAAATAAACACATGTATAGTCTAAAGTAATGTGTAACAGAAACATTTGCAAGACTTACTGCAAGCTTAACACAATTACTGCCATTTGCATCATTATGTCTGGATACCTATGGAATAAATCACTCTAATAAACAAAATATTCATTAAATCTGAGCTGATTAACATAAGTTGTCCTATTTACTTCATTTTCTTACCATTTCATAAAGGCTTAATCCATTATTAATTGTTTTCAACCTGCCTGTGGAGAAAGAGAAGTTGATACGCATTTGAACTCACAAATAATTCACTAGATAAAGTTCAGCACCGCTGCAACCCAAGTCTGTTCTCAAATATCCTCCCGGTGCACTGGGCCAGCAGGAGCTCCGGCTGGCAGCAAAGCAAACACAGAGGTGAGTTAATGTGCACCGCTGCTGTTTTGTGAGCATACAAGCCAGTAAACTGAAGCAGCTGAGCCAGTAGACTCAGTCCCGTCATTGTAATGTTGAAGCCCTCAGGACACCACGTGAACATGTACAAACGCGTGCGAACTCACACAGGTTCACACCCAGTCTTGTCTGTTATTATTTTACAGAGCATCCAAAGGTTGAGGAGGAGATGGGCTGGCCTTTGAGTTACCTTATGTCCGGTTTCAGGTCACTGCTTCCATGTTGTCTTAGTAAATCAAGCCCACATGCACTGAGCAACAGCAAGCAATGTGAACAATTTTAAGAACGGTAGGCAAAATGGTAGCCAGATTTTCAGGTTTTGTAACAGGATCTAACAACAGTATTTCAGTACTTTCACATGAGTATCAGTGTATGCCTTTTTGTAATTTCTTTAACACTTACTAAATGACCAAGGACAGCTTAACACTGACATCTCAGTATTAATTCTTCAACAATGTCAATAAAATGCAATACTTCAAATATACAAGTATTACAACAATAAACAGAGAAGACTAAATCAAACTGATACTGAACAAAAGGCTGACAGCTGTGTTATGCATGTTTGCAGTCCAATGCCTGTCTTCTTACTTTACATTACTTCACTGCCTAGCAGATTTGAGCAATATGAACAAACCAACAGAGTAATGTAGCTAACTGGATGTTTATGCTGATTGGACCAATTACCTGACGTGGCTCTTCCTACGTCTTCCTAACGTTACATTAGAGGGTTTTTTTTTTCATAAAGTAATTCTAAGTACTGAAGGCAACCAGGCAGGCAGGAAAAGAAACCATTCTGTTAACGTTACATTACTTAATACTGTACTTAGTGACGTTCTCTCTTCCAAATAATCCAGCCACTTAACTATCCATCCATTCATGAAATTAAATCACATACTAGGATCAAAGAAATCCACAGTCCAGCAGCATTTAACTACTTAAACAAATCGTCCACAGGCTTGTAGGGACAACTGAGAGCGACAGGGAAGGTCTTATTTTTCACATATCGTTACAATTCACTCAGACGTGGCCAATAAAAAAGAAATTAATATATGTTACTTTTTTGGCCATGTCCTCCATCCCTACACAAACTGCTATATATAAAAGACTTCCATTCACTATTTCATATTGATGTCAACTCTCAGTAGTCATGCAGGAACCGAGACAATCAAAATCAGAGGAGATGGTGTGTCATCAGTATCTTATGCCTCAGATTTCCTCTTTAAAATAAAATTGCAACCTCTTTTTTTTGTGCTAAAGTCTTTAAACAATGCTTTAATCAAATCATTAATAACTCAACCAGGGTGTTCACTCTCATAATCAGAGCAGCCACAGACGTATTTGCAAATCACCAGTGTCACCTGGTATCATGCTAATTAGATAGCTTACTGCCAGGTGCTTGCTGCTTGACATCAAAATAAAAATGCACCTGATCTAAGACTGCAAAAGCTCACAACATCCTCTGTCACAGTGTTTATTCACACAAATATAAGACCAATCCAGGACCGTATAATCACTGTTACAATATTAGCAATCCAGATGTAAACAGACCCTGTTTATATAAATTTTACTCAGTTTTAATGTAACCAAAGTGCTGTTTAATGTTAAAACTGCTTATACTTACTTATTCTATTTATAACCTTTTATATATATATATTTTTTATTTTTTTTTATTTTAACTAGCTTACTGTTCTGTGTTGTGCTGTATATCTGTTAAATGTTGTGTTGTGTACAAATGCTCCACGTGCCTTACCTTGAATTGCCCCCCGGGGACAAATAAAGTTTTTTGAATTGAATTGAACTGAATTAAAAGATTGTGTCAAATTGACATGCTCAAAAGATATGACTCTTTTAAAAAGTCTCTAGCTCTGTTTGCACTGTAGTGGTAATTGATACATTTTACACAATCCTGTTTGTTCACTGTGAATTCCCCATTAGCTCATTAAGAACTCCCAGTTCATCGGATAAAGCTCTGCAGGGCTGAGCGGAGTACAATCAGCCATTGGACCACGTCCATTCCGCAGACTTGGCAATCACTAAATGAAGAGCCAAGCTGGAGTCTGTTCGGGAGTGAGCTGCATGGATCTCAATGAGCCACTGTCAACAGTTAGCTGACAATGGGGCACACATCTGATTATATAAGTCCCACCAAGACCCACGATATTCAAATGCTCAAACAACAAAACATCTCTGTCTTCTATTTATGTCTATTTTAGCAACCACAGCTTGTTTTACCAAATCAGCAAATTTAAAGTTTGCTTCCTTTCTCAAATTTGACTAAGCACAGAGCATATCTCGGCCTAGACTGCACAATGCTGTTTGTTGAAATTTAACTAGAAAAAGTTTAAAAAATGTTTTACTTGCATCGCAGATCCAGATCATGTGTGCCAGATATTTTTTTCTTGACGTGCAGTGAGTAGTACAAGAGAAAATAACACAAATAGTGATAATTCCCTTTCTACAATGTTAAGAAAGAATTCCTGGACATGTACCAATGTACCAAATTGAACATATGTCTTTGGCTGAGATAAATATTACCTCCAGACACCAGTTGGATATGGGCCAAAGACGGTGTTATTGTGGACAGGATTACAGTCAGGAGCCGGGGTAGGCGTCCATTTCCCAACATTTAAATCCACTAAAATATTAGTGCCAATCCCTGCAACACCAATCTGTCAATCTCATTCCAAAATACTGCCAACCTTGATGTGTTCAGACGGATATGAAATTTGACAACAACTTTTCAGCTCATAAACGAGATGTAATCCCTGTCAGATGCAACAATCCGCAACTATCTGTATACAAAGCACAATGACATGACTGACCTGATTGCAATGCTGCCTATCTAGAACAAATACAATACGTTGCAGCTCCCTTTTGTCGTCCCTATTTCTCAGAGTCTGTGTTGTCCTACAGGGCGTATTACTGCTTTCAGTCAGTACTACAAGCTCTGGGAGCTTGTTGGAACAAGTAGAAGGGCCTGTGAATGGAATGCGGTGGAATGCTTCACTCAGAAGCCAAATAGTTCACACCTGAAGTCTCCCTGCAGCGATTATAATGTAACATAATGCCACAGCTGCCATGTAAATTTCTGAAGTCTCAGTGTCGAATCAAATGCAAATTTAGAATGGCAAACAATAACACAAATGTATGTATGTAAAAATGTATTTTCACCCATTTAGCATCGCCTTAGCTAAAGTTACATATCGTGTTCATGTAAGCAAGCCAATCTCTGACAGGTAGCTACAGGTAGCGGATAAAAGAGGCTAACAGGGTAAGTTAGACGTCACGTACTCCAACAGTTTAAATAGTCTTTTAGACTTCTTTTTCGGTCGTCCTGTTAACTTATTTCTAATGACCAGCCAAAACTAGGGTTGTGAGCTAAAGATAGAAACGTATTACAAAGTGCACTGACATAATGCTAATCCTTGGCTGCTGCTAGCTAAAGTAAGTAAGAGCCAGCAACAGGTGGCTACTGTCCCCTGTACTGTAGCATTAGCTTTGTTAGCTAACGTAAATTAGCCCGCACTCGTCATTCCAGCTCAAAGACATCAATATATTATGGCGCACAAAGGCTACTCACCGTTTCTAGAAAGCGGTAACTTGTGTGGAAGTGTATCCAAAAGTCAGCAGACGTGTTTATCCTGTATCTCGTTGACTCCTGATTACTTTTGACACTTGTCGCGGCTGTCCATCACAGGGAGAAAGCAAGGCGGAACTAGCTTCACTAACTACCTTTTGACCCAAATAAAGTCACACAAGTAACTTTTCCAGACCGGGCGAAACGAGTAAAGCGTACAAACATCGCCTGAACGTTGCACTTAATGTCAAGTGAGCCGTTAAACGGTGCATGCAAAACTTCTTTGTGAACACTTTGCTGTCAAAAGGTGTCTCACGTTAACTCGGTAGGAAGATTAAATGCAGTTGCGCATGCGCACTTCTTCGTAGGGTGGCTGTGCTCTGCTCCCCCACCTGGAGAAAAGGCCGCAGGGACCACGTGACCAGCTGAGCTCTCTGAAGGCTGGAGCTGATCACATTTCTTGTTTAGGTTTGGTGAAGATTGTGACCATGGCAAGATATATATATATATATATATATATATATATATATATATATATATATATATATATATATATATATATACATATATATATATATATATATATATATATATACACATTGTATACGATGTATACAGTCGTCAAGGTTACAGTCAGGTTTGTCCTCTCCCTCCTGTCCTATAACTATTTGAAATAATAACTTCAAAAGAAAGATATTTTGTTAAATTTGCAAAAAATTGTTAGCTAGGTTATAAGATTAAACAATCAGATTATATAGGATTATTATTATCTACATTTATATTTCTTTTTTTATAATTCTTATTTTTGGAAAAAGTCTTTTAGGAGAGCCTTAATGAGTATGCCCTTCTGTATTTCACTAACATAATGTTTAACCATTGAATCCTTGATTATTCATCACAAAATAATCTATCTATCTATCTATCTATCTATCTATCTATCTATCTATCTATCTATCTATCTATCAAATAGATCTTGCACAAGACATCTTGAAATGTGGAGGCTATATTTGTTGAATTTGGTGTAATACAATTTCGTAAAAATTCTGCAACTGTTGTATCCAGTGTAATTGCAATCGATTGAAGCAAATCCTCTGGGGACGGTGACAGTATTAAGGGAAATGTGCAGATGTAGGCTATTAGAAATATCAATGTAACCCATCCTCTGTGGAGACTTGGACTGAAACGTGAGTAGCATTGTCATAGTGAGGTTTAAAGTTAATGAAGTAGGATCAGTTCCTTTTAGTATTGTACAGTGAATATATCCAGTAAAACATGTGCTGGATAGGTTGAGATCAACTTTTAAACATTCTTGTGTTTTCAGTGCATAGGAAATTAAAATATTTCCCTTTTTTTCTTCCACTGTACTTGCACAAATATTTTTTTATCTATGTGTAAAAGGTGAAATACTTACTCAGCTGAAATTGGTCTGATTCACCTCTGCTCTCTTTGAAACAGGAGTAGTCACACAGGTTTTTTCTGTAGAAGGTAGAGCAACCAAAAGTTTGAATACTGTGATCTCTTCTGGTCGTTTGTTGAACTACATGGCATGAGCACTGTGCATGTTTTTGTAGACCCTGCAGCGCAGATCAGAGGCACAGATTGGCCTGCCATCTACTGGCCTGGTAAAGACTCTGACACTGAATGTGGACACAAAGTTGCTCCACAAGTCTGCAAACAGAAACTCAACACAAGGATCATCTGAACAAAATCAGTTATACAATCGCCGGACTAATTATAACCAGAGCTTTTTATTAACTGATCTGTTAAGTTGACATTTCTTAATCAAAGTCAAACATAGAGGAAGAAACCATTTTTCATATATTTTTGCAGACACTCCTCTAAATGTTTCCAGTATCCAAGAACAAGGCATCGATGCCAGAGCTGATACTGAAGTTGTTCAATTCATGTAACTCTGATAGAATTTATGTGCCCTTTGTTTGGCTGGCATTAGGAAGTAAACACACCGTGCATGCAGCGCTGCCTGCTGTGAGAATAGCTGCTCCAGCCATTCCCAGTCTGGAGTTGTTGTTTCTGTGGAAGAGATCTCTACATGAGTGGAATTGTTAGGTACGAAGGAAAAGTCACACAAAAGCGAGCCTGCCAGTGACCTTTTGGTGGACCCAGTCTAGTCTTAGTGCCCCAGACAGGGTTTCCACCCTCTTACTGTATTTAATTATAGTCCCCTTTTATGATCTGATCCCACAGTGTTTGTGCTGGGTCACTGGTCGAGGACTGTGGAGGTTTATGACATTGGGACAGATCTCTTATTGTTGAAGTGCTGGGACATTGATACATAAGGGAAAGAGGAGGTGGTAGAGTTTTAGCTGTTGACAGCAACCTATTAAAAGCATTTATAGAGCTATATTGTTACATACATGCATTTAAGTTGGCAGCAAATGCAATGACCTTATCATGCCCCAGCAATGCATTTTGTATCTGATATCAAATGTGCACATGTTTCCAAACGGGGTCAGCACTGATTTTAAGATGCTGCTAATGGATGTACTCTATAAACCAGAGTGGACCTTTTAATCACACATTAAGTGTTCTCTTTTGGTTCGACTTGCTTATTAGTTTGACTAAGCTCCGTTAAGGTCTGAGCCTGCCACTGTGACATATTCAGTTACACTTGTCACTTCTGTTTCTTTTCCTAAATGTCTTCTAACAGCCTGTCTTTTTAACCCTCTGAATTGATTCTTCTTGCTGCCTCGTATGGTTTTCTAAAAATTTGTGATGGTGTTACTGCTTTTTATTAGGTGCCCTTATTCAGTGTAGTTTTATCACACTATGTATGGCACTACATAAGAGTTTTCTTGTTTGTTACTGACAAAAAACAACAAATAAAATTGCATTAAAAATGAATCAAGAAATACAAACCAAAAGCCACACCAAAACAGACAACTCCAAATCAATCTGCATGCCTTCATATTTACATGAACATATGTTTATATCTCTGCACAGTTGGTAGATGAAAATATATCAAATCCACATATCTTACACAATGTTCCACTTTAAATGTAACCCTAGACCATAAAACCATTCATAAACTGTAGTAGCACACGTGTTATCTACAAACTGAGATGTCCTCATGCTCTGCCGGTTTATGTTGAACAAACTGCTTTTAAGTTCAACACATCGAAACACACGAAAGCGCACAAAACATAGATTATTTCATGCTACGGCAAACCATTATCATTAAAGTTCTAGGGTAAAGAAATTAGTCTCACCCTCTCCCTGAGGTGGTGACACAGTGAACTCACTGCTCTCCAGAGAGGCAAATTAGATTCATACTCTTAACCCAGTGGACACAGTCTGTTGGCCTGAATAAATTATGTTCCCTCTAATTGACTACACCTGATGGATGAAAAACATGACTCTCTCTGGAGCTTTGTAACTTAAGATACACCAATCAGCCACAACATTTAATCCATTGCCAGGTGAATTGAAGAACATTAATCATGCCATTACTGCGCAGAGTTTCTGCTGGGAAACGCACCACCCACCCAAACACCATTACTGACCCAAGTACACCCCCTCATGGCAACCACAATACAGATGGTAGTGCCCCCCAAGGAGGACAATGCACCCTGCCACACTGCCAAAGCCCAAGGCCTCCAACATTCCCTGATCCCAATTGGATTGATTGGATTCATGCCTCAACGGGTCAGAGTCAAGCCAAATCCACAGTGAGGCCTCCTTGGAACAGACTGGTTCCAGGACGTCAGACTGATACTTGACCATTTGGAGGCCAGGTAAGGGCCTTGAGCTCTTTGTCCGGTTCCTCTGGGCATTTCTGAGCAGTTTTTGTAGTGTCACGGGGCATATTATCCTGCCAGGGGGAACACTGCTGGTGTTAGCATACTTGGTCTGTAATGGTGTTTGGGGTCCGTGTCAAGTGGCATCCACATGAATGGCAAGACCCAAGGCTTCCCAGCAGACACTTGGCATAGTAAAGTGATGATGAATGTTATTCACCTCACCTATTAGTGGTCTAAACATTTAGGCTGATCAGTGTATATCTGTGTTGTTTCTGATGTGATGGTAGTTTATGGGCTGTGGCACTTGACCACTGGCTATGGTGAGTCTCACCATTGCTAAACCAACTATCCATTGACAACTGTGCATCTGTTCTGGGTTGACTGCATGTGTTCGCCTTGCGGCTTTGTTCATTTTGACTCTGATGAAGGCACAGTCCTGTCAAAACACTGGTTTGTACTCTTTAAAGCTCAGTCATTAGTGTGCTTTCTTCCTTTCAGCAACAACTGGCTTATCCTCCTTTTTAGGAATATTCTAAGTTGGCTAAAGATCAAGGAATCCTCCCAAATGCATTTAAAAGCAGACCTTTGCAAAAAAATCTGATCACTATTATCAGTTTCCAATTTAGAATGTATCATTCACACGTTCATATTTTCCCATCTTGACTTCTGCAACTCACTTTTCACTCACCTTAATCAGACAACCCTAGCTCCTTTTCAACTTGTTATTATTCCACTTGCCTCACTTTAAACCAAAGGAGAGTGCTCTTTGCAGTCCTGGCTCTGGAACCATCTCCCCCCTCCCATCAGATCGTCTGAGTCTGTGGACTGTAAAAGAAAACCTGTTAAAACCAAAACACTTCTTTAGACTGGCTTTCCCATGATTTCCTATGTTGTCTGTATGATTCGAGTATATGTATTTGCTATGTTGTAGGTACTCTGTGCCTGGTACTTAACATGAACATTATTTTAATTTATAATGTTGTGATGTAAAGCACTCGTTCTTTAGAAATACAGGTTTTCTTCCATATTTACTTCACCTTACCCATCAAAATCATAAAATCAACATTCCAGTTTGTTACCCAGTACCACACATTTGGCTGAAAACACCAGCCTGATGATCAGAGAGTGAACTGCCTTTGTGTTTTCACTTCATTGTTCTGAAGAAATCAGATACTCACAGATGTGGAACCAGGTGGTGAAGAACACAGCTTCACTTCAAAGATTTATTAATTAATCATTAAAAAGTTATGTTCACAGTCCCCAATACTTCCTACTGGCTGACCTTCCAGTGTCATTCCCCATGCAGCAGATAAAAAGTCACTGAAATATGCTGTTCTTCTTGAACACACAGTAGCTTTACACATCTTTCTAGTGTTTTTCCACAAAGAAAAATTCAGCTTCATCACGTTTAACATTTCCTCTTCAAAAAAAATCATTTGCCAATCAGCATTGTGATCTTGCATGGAACACCCTCATATTAAACTTAGAAACAGTGAACAAACAGAGGAAACCTGCGTCTCTGAACCCTGCGAGGGATCACTATAAATATGCTAGATAGTCTGACTGTTTCGCGGTGAATAGAATCTGCACAATACATGCTGCTTGATTAGCTACACCCACGTCTTCAGATCTATAATTAGTCAGCAGGATTATATTACTGCTTTTGTCGTGTCTCTTTTTTAAGGCGCTCACTTCCTGTGACAAATTTGGGCGATCTGACCCTAAAGTCTATGGATGAATAAGAGGGGAAAAGGTGCTTATTCATATCTGCTCAACTCACTCAGCTACCTGTCAGATTTCAGAATGTTACAGATGAATAGATATCACAAAATCTTGACTCAGATACAGCATGTCTATGATGATTTGTATGTCTGCATGTGTTTGTACAGTCCAAAGACAGAAGCCAGACAGTGCTTTAACATGTTAGCTCTGTCAGGAATGTGTTTCTCTGCCTGTGTATGCTGAGTGATGCTTCTCCCTCATACCCCTCATGACAAACAGGTCCGGAACAATAGATGTATTGAATATATGGTCTGCTGTGTGGATAATGACAAAAATAAAATTACGGGGATAAAAATCTTGTTTCCTTATTTGGCATTTTGATTTGAAGGGTCATTACACATTTATGACTTTCAGACTTACTGGACTGTAGCATGTTGTGGGGGATAAAACATTATCCAAACATTAAAATTAGATATTAACAAGATAGTCACGACTTCCACGCCCTTGATCTTAGAAAGTGAGCAGGGACAGCTACAGTAATTACATATTATATTGAAGCGTTGTCAACTCATCCTCTGCACTCTGACATGAGACATCATGGGACTACACTTTGCATTTTACTCTGCAAGTCTGTTGCTGTAGAGTTACACGTAAATAAACCTTGAACCAGGATTCATATTGTATATGTTTATATATGTTAAAACAGTTTGTGAAGCCAGGAATATTTTCTTACTTGTGAACTTGGTGAGTTTTATCACACCTCCTCTGGCGGTACAAAGTGGTATAATGAGACAGAGCAGGCCAGGGCTAGTTAGCGTTCTACCTCCAGTAGATTTCTCTGCAACACAGTACAGACATTTGTGACATAATGTCAACACTGTTCTTTCTTCACATTTTATCAGTTGGTTAGTTCATTTTAAGATTGTTTTAAACTTAAAGTCTTTTTATATAATATACTATTAAATAAAATATGATTGTATATCAGCTTCAGGTGACATTTCCTGCACTTAGTACATTTAATACTTCTAGCACATTTTCCTGACATACTTTTACCTCAGTAACATTTCCATGACCTCAGTTTCTCTCTTAAGAATAAAAACTAACGCTTCTATAAAGGTTAAAAAAGTGAAAGAGGAAAACCACAAATGTGGGTTATATTTAGTAGCGAGGGTGAAACCACTGCCCTGATACATGAGCGGCCCACACATTCCCTGCGCCACCCTGCAGGAAACAGACAGGAAAACAATAAGCTCATCAGTGTGGACACAAAGAGCGATTATACACCGCTGTATCACGGTTTCACTCAAACATAAGATAAGCCAGAGCCAAGTAATCCTGAAAAACAGATTGTGGGTGACTCATGCTTATAACCCTCATTGCTGACCTTTAGAACCTGCATAACAACATTAATCTACGACAGTTTGCGATGACACTGAACACCACTTCCCTGTCAGTCAGCATAGAGCGTCACCACAAGACTTATAATGGCATTGTCCATTACAGCAAATTACAGTTGTGTTGATTATTTCAGTGCACATCGTAGGCCACAATATACATTTAATGTTACTCTAAATAGGATGTTAGGTCAAATACAGTATCTTTAATGCCGTAAGACCAAGAAGTGTTGTTGCAGGTTAAGTGGAAACTATTTTAGAGAAAGCTTGAGTTGTTCCTACAACTGGTGTTTGTGTTTCACTTGAGTATTTGAACTTCAGACCACTTTACATCGTACTTTTAATTTAAATTTGTCTGACAACTACAGTTACTCTGTAGTTGTCAGACTACTCTAACATGTTAAACTCTGCAGTTTAATATTTGACATAAGCAACATGTGATGAGCCTAAAAGATATGATGCATTCATATCAAGAAACTACCTCCACCTTGATCAACTACAGCAGTAAAACCTCTGCATTATTGCATCAGTATATAATAATACAATATAAATTAGCATAACAGGCACAGGGGGAAATGTTTGGATGATGAGCTGGATGTTACGTATTTTCTTAACAGTACTTTTATTAAAAACTGCATTAACTGATTTTATGAACCATTTGGAGGCAAACAAGGCAGGAAAAAAAAAACATTGACACATTATCACTTTTTAGTTGCAGCGGCGCACTGGAGTGGATGCACTCTTGCTTGAAAAAAGCAGACATGCCCCCAACGGTGCAATAACTTCACCGGAGAGGCTGCATACTGTATACTGCTGTACAAGTGATGTTAAGTTCATGAATGATCTGTTTCTTTCAACTGCACTTTGGTGGGAGTTAGTTTTTTTTTTTCTTTATAAATTTTTATTGTGCCAATAACTTTTTTAACATTAACTGGCATTCGAGGCAAGGCAACTTTACGGAGGGTAATTTCAAAGTTCAGAAGGATATGGTGTCACCTTGTGCAAGATTTACAATGCAGATAATTGACATTAACAATACAAGTAATTCAGTGGTAAACTTAGTTTGCACATGCAAAATGAAATTATATTGTTTAATCTGATCCAAATGATAACCTATCATTAACCCAGTTATAATTTCGCAGATAAACCTAGTGACCTCTGACCCTATAAAACTAAAGAGAACAATGAATCCCTTCAAAGAGCCCTGATTACCATTACAAATGCTGCATTCTTCTGTTTTCTTTCTTAAGCTCAGCCATGTTATGTAAGTGATCTTCCGTATTTAATATTTGATTTACTTTTATTAGTGCGTGCAATTTCTATTGAAATATTTGATCTTGTGTTAATAATTTTCTTCTCTTTGCAGACCTTAAACCACATACACACAAACCAGAAGAAATCCATGAAGAAATGAAAGCCTCTCTGTGTTTTGAACCTTGGACTCCTGCCTCATCTCTGGGTCTCTCAAACATACGTAGCCATTAGTCAATAGATTTGGATTATACAGTGATATGGAAATAAAAGAGGAGATAATAAATTGGACATGAACTGCTTCTACAATATAAACAATCTATACAAATATAAAGAGGGATACGTGAGTTGCAGATGTTCACTGAAAACACAATCCTGTGACGCCTGATCCTTTAGCCTGAGTTAAACAGAAACTTGGCTGACAGAACACAAACAAGGTATTATGTCCGGTTTCGACACATCATTTGCAATTCCACGCCACGTTGTCCTGTTGATGGAATAAACAAATCTGACCCACATGGGATGAAGCACAGAGGTGTGGGGTCTGAGATCGAGCACCTGGTGTCTGGAGGATAAAACACTGCTCACCACAGAAAAACAAGCGGGTGCTGTTGTTAGATAAGGCAACATCCCTGCACCAAACCTTTCTCCTGGGGGATCTTTGCATTCTTATCCAAGTCGGTGAAAAAGACATCAAAAAAAGGGGAGAAGAGTGAGTTTGAAATGACAGCGAGACTGAAAAACTGACATGGTATAAGCTTTACTTCTAGTGTTACAATCTCAAAGGGGATCAGAGGAATGACACAATTCACACTTGCAACTATGACTTCTCAGTTGTTCTCAGTTTTTATCTATTGTCTTGATCTTAGCTGTTAGAAGACAGGCGAAGATGTGTTATCGTTGCTTTACAGCGGCTGAGAACGCGATGACTGACAGGACCATTTGGAAACAAAAGGACTGTCTGATGGAACGCTGAGATAGGACCACAGAACATCGTCACAGATCAACGTTACAAGTGAATTTCTGAGAAAGTCACTCGATCGGTTGAAAATGCACTTGTGTAAAACAAGCCCATTAAAGCAATTGTGAAACCTTTTAAACCAGGTTTTTCAGGCTCAGCTCAGACAGAATTTCATACGGAAAATTACAAAGTGAACAGTGCTTTTTAAAAAAAAGAAAAAAAACTTGTAAAAGGGTTTAGGAAAAGTACAAAATTCTTAACTGAACATATTTAACAGAGAGGTCACATCGTTTCTGTCAGTCGGCGATGACACATCGTCTGTTCTTGGACTCGCAGACACGAGAAGCAGCGGTGTGACTGCAGAACAAACAGTTTAATGATGGCCAGACGGGAGAACAGAAGATTTATGTATTACAGCATCAGTCACGAGGAGCAGTACAGTGGCACACTGTCTAGTCATAACAGTCAGGTAATAGTGTTTGCTTGGTCCCTGTGTAGAACATGTGGGTGTTACTGCCGTGATGCCCAACAGGGCAACAAAGATATGGAAAAGTTCACATCTTTATTGCCAGTTGGAGAATACCACGGATCCTTTCATGTGATAAGCAGCCGCAGACAGTGACTTAGCGCTGAATAATGAGAGGTTTACAAATGGCCCCTCCTAGCATTTCTTGTTCAAAAGACAGAGTTAGCAACATGGTGACCGCTAGCAGGTGTCATTTTTTCTGCAGCCATTACACTGTACAATTCACTTAAGAATGATAAGTTAAAGCAAAAAAAGTTAGCTATTGTCAGTCTAACTTTTAGCTACATATAGACACATCAATGGCAGACAAACCTGAATCATGCTGTTACCCTCTAAAGAACCAGACTTCACATAATTTACAGCACGTTGATGTAACTGACCCAAATGTTTGACTCATTATTTGTCCCCCTGTCACTGTCTGGGTTTGTGAGAGTGATAAGGTCAGACAGATTCCCTGATCATGTTTCCAGTCCAGCACTGTACTGACTAATCACTATAAATGCTATTAGTGTAAACGATTTATATCCTTGTAAGAAAAGGTGCTGAACTGATTAATTCACTGTCCATTACAACCCTCCTTGACAATCTTGACTGACAGTCACCCAGTCAGAGAGGGTCCGGCTAATGCCTAAATGTGTAAATCTGAATCATTTCAAATACAATTATTTGGGAGAGATATCTTTAGTATGCACATGAGTTCATATCTATTCTAGGTTGTACCCAATTTTTATCCCATTGTTACAGTGCAGTAAAGAAGCACAGCGCTGCGTCACAAGAACATAAAAGCCCAGCGCTCATTGTTGTAAAAATGACCTGATTATGACAGCCTTATGTTATGTAAGATTTGGTCCTTTTATTCTGTTGTTTCTCTTTAAAAGGAATTGTTTGACATTGCAGGATATACACGTATTCACTTCCTTGCTGAGAGTTGGCCTAGTTTGGCATAAAGATTAGAACTGGGGGGAAACAGTTAGTCTGGCTGCGTCCATAGTTCAGAAATATGTCTAAAAAGAAAACACTCCATCGTCTGAGATAGATGTAGCAGGACTCAAGGACTCAATCATTATTTTGTTTTTTATACTCTTTTTAAAAAAATGACAATACATTTACCTTGTTAAAACATTCCTGAAGTTAACATGTATACCTAAACACAAATGGCAATGACAAGTCCAGCTTTACAAGGCGTTAACTGTTCCTCATCCCAGTGCAGCTGTCTCTCAACTTGGCAATTATACATTTTATTAATATCTTTAATACTAAAAAAACAAACAAGATACAAGGTGTAACTTACTAATTGTTAGTAGGTGTATTTTCTTAAGAGCGCCAAGCTAGCTGTTAAGCGAAGCTTGGTTAATCACTCCAGGCTCCACCTCTGTACTAAACACACACACACACAAGCGTGACATTAATCTTCTCATCTCTTATACAGAGAATGAATAAGACGTTAAGTTGATGGCTTCAATCATTTATTTAGAAAAATGTTCATGTTGAGTCTTTATGCACCATTTGCAAATGTCACATTGACATTGAAAAACTAGCCTTTGTGCAGCTTCTTGCTGTTCGCGCACAAAATATTTTGCTTCTGAGCCAAATAATGAGAAAACCTCAACTTTTAGCTGTGTAATAAAGCATTGTCTACTGTAGGTGTAGCTAAGAAGCTGTCAGTGTTTGGCTGACCAATCAGCAAGTCCAAGAAAAACATTTTTTCATCAGCTGCATAGATTATTATTCTGCAGGATATGTTATCCTCTGTAATACAGTAGCTTCCTTGTAACAACAACCTTGACAAAGCAAGACGATGACCTCATTGTGATAATGAAGCTCTTAAGACAACCTCTGCAAATAAAACCCAGTCAATTTAAAAGATTAAGATTTATTTTTATTGCATTATCAGCATTGAGCTTTTCAGTGACACGTGACACCAGCTAATAATACATGATTCAAGGCCAATTTGGCTTCGTCAGTCAAAAGGTCCCGATCCCAATTAATTCCAATAAAATTGACGTGATAAGTGGACTCACTCACAGGGGCTTAGTAAATCTGCAACTTTGGTGAACTTTGACCTGCAAAGTTTCGACCAATAGCATATTGTTTTGTCAGTGCTTATTAGCGTACTGTAGCAGTTATGAGACAGAGGTCAACGGTTCATGTCTTTTAAATAAGATGGGTAACCTTAGCCTACTGTCCCATTAGCGACAAAGCTAAGCTAGCTGATTGATGAACCAAAATGGTGTACAATGGTGAATAAAATGTCAGGGAGGAATAAACAAAATGGCAGAGAAAAAAATATAGACAACCACCAGAAGCTATTGTGATTGACTAGTACTAGCCTAGCCAGCTAGTAAGTTAGCTGTTAGCTTACCAGCTAAAGTAGTTCAGTCGAAGTCTTTTTAGGCAAGTCTTGCCACTCGGCAGCCATCTTTGGCAACGCCCCCATGCAGTTATTACAGACGAACACGACCAGGCCCCTATCTAAATGAATGAGGAGAGAGTCAGAACTTCACTTTAAAAGGGACAGAAACTGTTCTGACAGGTTATACTTCTACTGCACATTTTCACAACACCAACTTTTTTACAGCTTTGAGTGCTGTGACATCCTCCTCAGCTCATCCCACCAGAGCACCTGATCAACTGCAATTTTAATGTCTAATGTTTGAATTGTTGTAGCATCAGTTACACGATTGGGTGATATGTTTCCTGGTTCGGCTTTGGTAAAGCACACTGACTTTTTGGGGGAAGTGATGGGATATGTGTCATACAACCGTCATCTGTGATGTGACAGACTATCCCATTTGAAATGCGTTTGTGGTTTGTATCCTTCCGTATTGCATCAATAGAATCATGACCCAATATTTCACAAAGACGTGTAGTTTAATCTTGCCATACTGCCTTTTGTTATGACCAGGCCCAACAATGCAACATATTGTGTGGCACAGTGATTGTCATCCACAGCTGGATCCACCCGTCTTACCTCCACCCCCTTTCCTGTCCTGTCATCATGAATAAAGGCCATCATCCTGGGCGTCCCCGCCCGATAATGCTAAGGATGGGATCACACCCAGAGGAGCTGGGGCATCATGGAAACTTGATAAGAAGGTTGTTTGAGGCATGGGTCTTTGTTTTGATGGGAGATTCCTCAGACTATAATTAGTTAGCCAAAGATCTGCAGAGTGTCAGATATATTTAGGCTAGAAAATAAAACTAAGGTGCCTGAAGTTATGGAATTTGTGAGCACGTAGATTGATAAGATCGCGGTTCGAGCCAGTGTCTGTAATGTTTATAAGAGGATAAACATTCTCAGAAGGCATTAGATCAGTTTTCCCCCATATGTACAATGATGACATGTTAGTGTCTCGGACTGAGATGGAATTTACCCATCGGAATTTACATTCCTTTGTGAACAAGGTCATTGTAATGGTTTTACCTCCCACATTTTCAGATCAACAACATGTTGAAGCGGGGAAAATCCATCCAGGGGGGAAGCTGAGGGAAAAAAGAAAGAATCCTGGTCGCATTAAAACAAGATTAGATAGTAATGTGTGAGACATTTGCTGCGCTCGTGCTGAGGGTCATATACAACCTGAAGGCAGTTTTAGTGTTTGAAGATAAGCTGCTTAATTGTATTTACTACACTTTGAGTAGGCGGCACAAATGAAGGGTGTCACTGCCATGCAAATCAGTCCCGTCCTTTGATCTTCAATGGGCCGCAGCATGTTAGCTTCAAGACGAGCAGAGGGCCTGAGGCTGAGGTGTTAGTTTTGGTTCAATGAGTTGGGATATCGGCGAGGGTGATTTATGTTCTGCAACAAAAACCACTGTGACCACTGGCTTAAGGAGAAATGGGCAAGACCAAGATTTTGCTCAGAGGAAGATGTTTTAGCCTTTATTGATACAAAAAAATGACTACCCTGCTTCACATTAATGCAGTACCTCTATGCCTGGTGCTTTGGTGGTTTATTGCTCAGCCCGTAGGCACCTCGGAAGTAGCCAAGAAGTATTAAAGCAATATTTCAGTATTTTGTTTAATGTGTTTATTTGCTTTTTGAGAGTAAGATGAGAAGAGTCGTTTCACTGTATTATGTTCCTTTTCTTTATAACGAGCATAGAACAATTGCTACTACTACCCTCATTTTGATGCATTTTAATGTTGCATTAACCTCCTTTGATGGTATATGAAGCCCCAAAAATCGAACTAATGTCCGGCAGTAAAGTTGCTGCACCTCTAATATCAGTGCAGACTGGCAGGGTAGGAGCACAGGTTGCTAATGTTAGCCTATAAAGCACTGCCAGTGGTCAGGTAATGAAGCAGTGTTCTTTTTTATTTGATGACTTGATTGAAAGCGTAATGTTGTGAAGGAATTGTGAGCGTCCAGGCTTTTCCATCTCCATCAGGTAGATGCCAAACGGCATTGTTGTGATAGATTACCACAATAACACAAGAGAACACACCACAGCTGAAGAAGGCATTTTGGAAATGTCCAGTGGCATCTGCTTACATAAACGCCATTGACGACGACTGATTGTGTATGAGGGTCTTGAAGGGTTGTCCCATTTCAAGGGGGAGATTTCAAGCAATACCCCTTTAACTTAGCCTGTATAACTCTGTTCTGAGGGGCAAGGAGGCACCTGAAAACTAGGGGTAGGGGCAAAAAATTGGAAATGGGATTGAGTCCAAGTATATTTAAAAAATGTTGAACTTCTATTATTTTTTTTAGGTTTAAGAATCAGCCAAGCCACAAAAAGCAGTTACAGTACAGCAATTCGTTTTAGTTTGACAGTTGCCCTGAGCAGGCTGCATTTGAAAGTAAAACTGAAGACTTACTGTAAGTAAAAAATGATGTCATGCCCTCATGTTTTGTCTCGGCTCACGTCTCCTTCCCAGATATGTTCATGCAAATGTAATTGTCTGTGACCAGAAGTTCGCTGGAAAGTTGTGAAGGAATGTCAGATTGTCTGATAGTGATGATAATGTTCTGGTGCGGTTTTACATAATTTTCCTCCTTAGTCAGCAGTGATAAAGAATTAAAACAAAATTTGATGTCTCGTGGGCTGTTTATATCCTTTCAGAAGATGAAGTTGGGTCCTGGAATGTGTTTTTGGTGCCTGTGGGAGCACTCTCACTGCAGACAGTTTGACATGTCATAGCAGGGGAAGCACAGGTGTAGCTAATAACACTAACGGTGGCTGCATTCCAGTCAGGTGAGCCTGTTCCAGGGAGCTGCTATGGTGGCTCATTGTAATGGTTGACTGGAAGACCTGCTGAAACAGAGCCATCATAAAAAGTCTATAATAATTCACATTTAAATATATCTTTTATTGTCATTAGAGGCATAATTAAAATTCATGAAAAGGCACAAATGCACGATTTTCTAAATCTCCATACATCAAGTCCCACTCTAACTTTCAACAGAAGGCTCTGATCTTGTTCCTCTGTGCCATTGTTGGTTGTGCCAGCACTAAGCTACACTGTCGGACTGAGTGACATGCTCCGTCACTACCATGGACACACACACTGTAGTTTATCTACATACCCACATACACTCCTGCTGCTGGAAATACTCTCTAAAGCACCGACTGTGTATTGATCCTCTGCTGAAAATAGTAACAAGTGCTCTTGTTTGAGTTTCCTCTTGTTTGAGTTAATGTTTATTACTACAATGACCAGCTGTTATACCTTCAGTAGAAACTAGAGCCGCATGATATGATAAAAAAGTCATGTTGCAATTGCTCTGACGATGTTAAGACTGTGATATGATTCAAGATTAGTGGGAATGAGCATTTTTGCTCCACAGCGTTTCATTCCCAATCAAGAGAACAGTTAAAATCATGATGATGTGACATTTAATGTGATCTGTACCAAACAAACATGTTTCCTTACATCTGGGGATCAAGATTGTAGGCCAGGACACCTCTGGCCAGAACATCCCTGACTAAATTTGGATATGCAACAGACACAGAAGAGAAGTTTGAAAGTATTAAGTGACAGAGTAATTACTTTTATGTAGAATACTTGAATGATAATTTAAAATCACATGCTTATGTAGAAGTTCCCCTTAAAGATACAATATGTAGGAATTCTGCATTGAAATGTCATAATATGACTAGTTACATGTTTTGTTGTGTTGTGTGGTTACATTATCCCAAAACAATGTTGAAACCTGCAGAAATCCACAAGTTTACTGAAAGTAACGGTACGTTTCATTTGGTTGTCCGTCGTTACTTCCAGGAGAAGATGGAAGTTGGCAAAAGACACTACACTGAACACTGATAAAACTTTAAACTCTTCCAAGACTCGTCAGATCGATGTTCATCAGCAGGGGTGGTCATTTATGGGGTTTCACCACCAGTGAGGTGGGTCTCACTGCAGGATCATTCGTGGTTTTTTTGCAATACTCACGCAGTGTTTATCCACCCAAACACCAAGGATGTGTGTGTCTGTGTGTTTCAGTTCAGGTCAACTCTCAGTGAATTCAGCACTCACCATAGACTCTGGTTCTCTCTCTTCTTTTTGCCCTCTCCTCTCTAATTTTGTCATAAAGTGCATCATATTTCCCCTCCATTTTCAGTGAGCAGTGAACATTACAGTACATAGACCCCATAATGGAGGTCACCTGCACGGATCGCTGCTGCAGTCAGGTTGATAAATGGGAGGTTAATATAAATCCACTTTTTAATCCCAAAAGTTAAAAAGTGATCTATGAGCTCTCTTCATGCTGGTAAACAACTCGGGATCAGACCAGAATCCGATGTGACTAGAGAGCCCACAAGCAGCAGAAGCTACATACTGTACGTTTGACTTTATGGGTAATAATCAAATAAACACATACAGTATATGTATCAGTCTGCATTAATTTAATCTAAGTTATTTAATTCATTCACTGGGTCTCAACATAATTGGAAAAATGTTGCATGACATGTAGTTAAAAAATGTAAAGTCACTGTTTTCACAGCAGTTTCAAGCCCGACATCCAGCTTCATCACCTTTTAAACCACATTCCTCACAGACAGTGGAGATAACTGGGTTGAAAGCAGGTATAACAAACGTGGAAAATCCCAGCCGTACTTGGTTACACCTTCACATATGCTTCTTGCATGATGTGAAACCATCTTTGAAGGTTACTTCTATTTTTGACTGTCATTTCTATTTCTGAGAAAGTGACGCTCTGTACTTTAGTATCAGATGACAAACCGCATATTTTCTGCGATATGGTAAGAAGGTTAATCTCTTCTCCTGCGCAAACAAACACTGCTTTTGTCAGATGAGGTGTGAGGTAAGATCTGTGGTTGCTGCGGTTGTCCAGAAAATCAAACAAGCTCTGACGGCCTGTTGCCTGTTTCAGGATGATTAATGGACGGATACACTGCATTACATTGATCCAATCTCTCTTTTTCTAGCCGGAGGTGACGGGAGGGTGCGCAAGATTCATGGCACACCTAATAGGTGAGGAAGCACTTGATAAACAGGAGTGGACACCCCGTGTGGAGAGGAATGGCCCGAGACATTCTTATCGCATGACTTGCATGTGCAGGGGTGAAATGCAAAACAGCTATCTCCCTTTTTGGAGACTGTGTAGATGACATGAGAGATGGCATGACTGATACATGATCAAGCGATGTCCTTTTGTTTTGAATACCACACAACTGCATGATGTCACTGGTGCAGAGCATTAAACATTAATCCACTTCTTGCAGTTTGGTCCCTATTAAAAACTCACACAGTGGATAATGTGAAACTCAACTCACCTTTGCTCCGTCGAAAATTGTGCACGTGTAAGACAACTTGTGTAAAACAACTTTAGTAACCAGATGTTGTGGCAACGAGGGTTATTCTTAGAGTGAATTTTAAGTGTTCTCTGACTTTATCCAAGGAAAGCAAAAGCTGTCACAGTTTCTCCTCGCTGATTTTGTAATAAATCCTGAGGGAGCTACCGATCAGTGTGAGCTGTCTCAGCTTTCCAAAACTCACAGACATTCAGTCATGCATATAATGGGTGTTCATCTGAGGCCATGGATAGTCATTACACCCAGTCGCTTTATTTCACCATGACTGATATTTCTATTTCTTTTCAATATTGCTTTCTGTCACCTTCTAAAGTCAAGTATTAAAGGAAAGAACAATAAAAGTTTTACTTTTTGTCCAGCTCTGTCTATGCTTTACCTCCATCGTGGGTATATTACAATGTGGGACAGTGTCCATCAACGCCACACTAGTGGCGACCAAAATTTTGCCAATTGCAATGTGGGTAATGTAGGCGGTATCATTTGACAAGGAGTCATGAGTCTGACAGTTTTAGAGCAGTGCAAAGCCATCTGGGTTGGGTACTGTTTCCCCTGCAGCACACTGTGTGTGTCAGTGAGGTCTAACACATGTCTTGGATGCATTTCCTTCCTCAGAAATGGTTCCAAGACATTTTAAAAATATTTTAAAACCTCCATTGTTCACAATCAATGCTACCCAACAGTCTTCTTCTGATATTTTGCTAGTGCAATGCTAAGTTTATTCTTTTTAGGGGTGTCTAAAACGTATATTGTGTTTACTGAAATTTTGTTGTGTTTTCCTAAAATGTTGTGTTTTGTCCCTCGGGGCAGCTGTAGTGTCATCGTGGTCACTTTCAGCTGCACCAGATCACTGAAGTAGCGGAGCCTCGTCTCACTGACAATCACAGTGATGTTGGATGAGGAGCTGCAGTCGAGAAGCTCTTGATGCCGCTCTGCAAACAGCTCACCTCCACCAGGTACACAGCTTCCTGTTCCTGCTCGGCTGTGTGATGGAAAACCCCTCACAGCAAGATGAAAGGGGGGACTTTTTTAAGGAAATAAAATGTGTTTATCCACCGTTTACAGCCACGCCTTTGACTATTAGTCACAGCCCAGAACAACCTGCTGCTTTTAAAAAGTTATCAACTCAAGTCATCAGCTAAACACACACTTTCAAGCAGGTAGCCCTGTTGTAAAGGAGATGCAAATCCCCGCTGTGCTGTGCTGGACTGATTCAAAGCAGGACAAGCCAACACGTGTCGGGGAAAAGGCTGTATAAATCTATGTTTTCATGTGGACACAGACAATCTTTGACATCTAGCAACTAATTATGTTTCCAATCAGTGATCATGATGTCCTGAAAATGTTCGCTCTTACAAACAATAAGATAGATTGTTAGAGGATTATAGACATGTTTTGGAAGGAACTTCTGAGAGCAAACTTCTTCTTATGGAGGACATTTTCATTTATCTAAATTTTATACAATTATATTTTATGATGTTTAGTGTTTTCTTTCATTTTATACATTTACCTCGATGATTATGACATTTGTTAAATAAAGTTTGTGAAAGAAAAAAGTCATCTAACTTTTGACCCACATAGCACTTGTTTAAATGTGTTGTCTATGGTTTTCTGTTGTGCTGTTTGTGTTTTAATATTTGCATACTGTACATATTTGCACTACAGTGCTCTGAGTGTTGACTGTCCCTCCTCACCTGCTCCCCTGTGTGCTGGTTAAACATGAGATACAGACAAAACAGGAAGCCTCTCAGTGAAACATTGCTCCAGAGCACAAACAAACTCCTGAGGGTGCCTTTAATGCACACAGTCTATAGCTGGGATGCAGCTATGATTGCAGATATCATCTATACATGCTGCAATCATGATAACTTCATGCAAACAGTCTTCCAGACAGTATCTGTCCATCTGGTTCTAGTGGACGTGCTTATTAACACTGTCCCTTTGTCCCCGCTCTGCCGCAATCCATCACGTATACACCTGCTACATACGTACTTGCCTGATTGCAGATGGACATCATCAGTTGTCTGAATGGCAAATTAAGATTTGGATCTGCGGTGTCACACAGGGGACAGTGGCTGTTTACAGAAATGCACACATTGTTTATTCTGTCGCGATGTGAGGCAGCAGCTATCACTATATCTGGTGTACGTGTGCTCAGACACAGAAGAAGACATGATGACAATCTGGACCATAATGTGAAGAATGCCATCCAGTACAGGCATGCCAGCAGGTTGCATTAAAGAATAAAGATGTCTGTTTAAAGCAGGAGAAGGAATGTCTGGTTGTCTGGGGCCATTTATGCAAGAGAAATGATACACGGGTCATTTCCCAGTGGAAACATCGGCCACGTAGTGTTAAATATACACAGTGTTAAACACTTTGTCTTTGACTGATGAGACTGCTGCTCCTTAATGAGGCTCACCTCTGAACTGAATGAGGAAGCATCCAGGAATGCCTGCTATTCAAAACAGCTCTGTAACTGTTTATCCTCTGGGCTGTGAATTATTTCTGTGAAGTCATGACACATGCTCTGAAAAAGTTATCCATTTATGCAGCAGAAACAACGTCTCATGTCTCCCCTGACCGAGCCTGCTTCCTTCCTCGTGCTCCTGGATGTTTGGCTATGGCTAGACTTCGTGTTTTGGTATCAGCAGGCAAGTTTGGGCCGGCGGTGCTGATAGGCCAGTCTGTCCCCAGTCTGTACCCGAGCCGCTCTGGTCCCAGCAAACAAAACCAGGAAGAGGAGGAATGTACCAACGCCGGCTTTTACTGTAATCGCAGCCAGTTTGGACTGGAACTGTACAACAGCGAGAGAAAACACAAAAACAGTTGCTGTGTGACACAGTTTCAAAGTGTACAAATAATATCAGAACATTCATCATAATATGTTTTTTGTATTATTTGCAGGAATGCAAGTTCTAAAACCTCCAAATGACTCCACTAAGGGACTGAACACAAATCATTAGTAGGCAAGGAGAGGGTCCGTCTTTTCTTGCTCTAATTTACTGTTTTTAACACTCCATATTTATATTTTAGCATTCCCTTGTAAAGTTTAATAAAACAGGAATTCACTCAATCGAGAGAAGAGCGAAAACATCTTTCTCTAACGTTGTTCTTTGCTCTTCTTTTAATGAAATAAACTCTCCAGTTCTGATATAACTGATGCTACAGCAGCAGCTACACTAACCTCTTTAGGAGCATGTCATGTTGATGATCAGCGTGTTCGCAGCGCCTTTATGAGCAAGATGACGTTAGCATTATGCTAAGAGCATCATTGTGCCTGCAGCCTCACAGAGCCACTAGCTTGACTGTAGACTTTTGGTCCTGGTTAGTTATTGATGGCACAATGACTTGTGCAATCTGAAAATTATAATTTCAGATATGGGAGGGAGGAAGTTGCAGTTTTTAAGTCAAGGGTAGGGTCCGAACAAAATATCAATAATGCTGGGGAAGATCTTGAAATTTCAAAATTGCAGGCTTCATGATGTTAGTTGTTAGTTATTAGTCGATTGTGTTGGTCTGTCCTTCACCGTTAACAAACAATGACATGATTCATAAAGCACTTATTAAGCAACTGTAAAGTTTTTTTAACATCAGCTGCCACTTTATAACGGCCATCCGAATAGTTTATTTATAGATTATTTATAGTGGTTTATAAAGCATTTCATTGTTTGTTAACAAAACTGTTAAATAAAGTTTTATTCCCTATACATTTACCATTTATTAATGATGGTTATTATGAAATGTTACTTTTGTATGCTGCCTGTGTGGTTGTCTGATTATGAATATTTCTTTTCCCCTGGCGTCTCTCTAAAAGTGATCTCTACCTTGTAATTTCCATACTGTCCCAAGTGAAGTACTGACATTGCACAGTAAGCAGTGAAACATAGGTTTACAATGTGCTGACCCTAAAAGTGTGTAAGCAAAAACAACAAGCTCAGGGAGACATTCACAAACAATTATGATCACACAGTCATGCTTTACCATCAACCAGCATATCAGGGAGAACATAAATCAGAATAACAACGTCAAATAAGGACTAAAGCACAACAGCGCAGCTCTTGTTATGACAACAGAGTGATTAAGGTTGCAATCTAAGCCCCCATCCAGCCCGTATCAGTTCCCTGCGCAAACAGCAGACGTGCTCCTGTTTTTCCTTTGTTTCTTTTCCTCTCCCGGTTCTCTCCTGCACTGAAGGAATTCAGGAGGAATGCAGAGAAAGCATCCTGTTTTCATTCCACACACTTAGTCAGCTATTCACGCTCTGTAGTCCACGCTGGGGGTCTGAGAGTTCGCACTGACGTCAGGGTAAATAACTAGGAAGTTACTATGAACTAATGGAGGCACAGGTGTGTGCTATCACTGCATGGGCTAGTTTGTTTTTTAAGTTTGCAATACATGTAAACCTACTCCAACACAAACCAATACCACTGCTCATCAGAACAAAAGAAAAACACATTAACCTGTGATTGACTTTGAATGCTGCTAAAGCCTGACTTATTGTCATTATCTGTCATTCCTTAAACACTCGACCTGTGACCTCGGACGTCCTGTAGATAATTGGAGGCCAAAAGTCCCCAACATCCTCTCCAATAAACACTTTCTGAGCTCACGTCCTTCTCGCAGGCCAGCCTATCTAAAGAAAACATCAGCGTGTGGAGCAACAAGAAGACAGCGTCCCCGGGAGGAGATAACCACAGCACGTTTCATTATGAGCAGCAGTCATACTCCATTTTTTTTTTTTTTTTTGTTGCTGTCTCTGCCCTGCAGCAGGTTCACTGTGTACCTCTGCTGTAGTTAAACGTTAAACTTCAGCTCCAACCTGCCTTATTTTTCCTGCACAGTCACCCAGAAGTGAAGGCTAAAGATGGTTCAAGTGTTTGATTGACAGCAACATACAGGAGGCGGCCGTGGTCTTATATTACCCCAACCTCTCTAAACATACATGGTTAAACCTATAGACGAAGCTGGACGTATGGTTCTGCATAGAATCTCACTTCATACAGAAGTTCAGTAATAGAGTGTAACTACGTTGCAAGGACTTAACTTAATGACAATATTAAGGTACTTTACTAAAGTACTAAAGCTTTAATATACTTCCACTCCTCTACATTTTAGAGACAAATATTGTATTTTTACTCCACTGCATTTATTTGATAATGTAAGCTTTGAGTTGCTTTGCAGAATGTGTGCTGCATATTTTTAAATTCATTTATTTTATCAGAAATTTGCTAAAAACAAATGAACACTGATTTAGATAATCAGCCAAGCAGATAACTGGGTGACCCATAGAGTCCAGTATATACATACACTTAAGTATCATTTCATATATACATATTTATATATATATATATATATATATATATATATATATATATATATATATATATATATATATATATATATGTATATATATATACATATATGTTACAACACATTTGAAGTTACACATTTACAGAAGTTTCAGCAAGATGCTTTATATATTCTCAAGTTCAACTACATACATCTAAATCACCACTATCAGCCCATTTTATATCGTATAGTGTTGTGTGTTTCAGCAGCAACATTCATTCAGTGATTGTAAATGGGTGGACATGCATTTATATGCGCTTTTGCAGTCTACTGACCACTCTTAACCAAAACAACACTTGTCACATTCACCCATTCACACCCACATTCATACACTGATGGTGGAGGCTGCTGTGCAAGGTGCTGACCTGCTCATCAGGAGGGATTTGGTATTCAATATCTTGCCCGAGGATACTTACACATGCAGCCAGTGGATCCTGGGCTCGAACCACTGACCTTCCAGTTAGTGGATGACCTGCTGTACCTCCTCAGCTACAGCTGCCCAGTGATAATGACTAATGACCAATAATACATTAAAATCAATTTTTTTCAGCAGTTGTGATATTATAAACTTTAAGTGACAAAGAATGTGGAGGGATGAGCCAAAACATGAGTTACTTGTCACTTAATAAATAATTTGTAAAATCCATTATAAAACAACTGTCCAAAGAAGCTTTGCACCAGCTTGCAGCGTGAGGAGGAAGAGAAAAACAAGACTGCACCCTCAGGTCTTGTTGACACACGGATAAATTGTTGCAGAGTGCTTTGTTTGGTTTATTTGGTTCAGTTCCTGTTCACACTGACTTCTTACAAAGAACCATAAGATGTAAACATAAAGTCATACGGATGAATAGTAACTCATTGTTTGGACAGTTTTTGCCTCTGTCAAATGTCTGTCAAGTTCCGGTGACAGACACACAATCGTGCAGGTTTTATAGGTACCAACTGTACATTAGCTGTAAGATAGCTAGCAATGGATGTGTCTGTGTGGTCAGCTGCAGCCTCTGACTAAACTCAGAACTCACCAGGGGCTCCAGTTCTTTCACAAGAAGCTCACGTAGAAATTTGACGCCATGTTGTAAATAATGCACGTTACCTATCCACCTTATCCCTAGCCCCCATGACACCTTGTGCAAATTACAGGCGTGACTTCCGGCACGTCCTGCCACTAAACCGGAACAGGTGTTTGCCGTGGTAACAGAATGCCAGTCCTCTCACTGTTAGTGCAAATGGTAAAGCTTATTCATTCATGAAGATTTAGGTTATTAGCCCACTTAGGTAACGCTTCTAAAGCCCTGAAACTGCCGCCAGTGCATCAGTTATTATAATACTTGCGCTAGTTCTTACAAACTTCCCCAGTGACCTCCCCCAGAAACTTTTGGATATGAAACACCTTTTGGTCAATCAGTAGATTAATTAATAGCAATTTAGCTTTTGAATAACGCCTAAATAACATATCACTGTCACAAAATCCTGCGGTTGGTCTAGTTTGCTTTCAAACCACAAATAAGCCGCACTAGGGGCGAGGTGGAGGAGACCCAACCTTTCATGTGGTCAGGGTGTGGTTGTTTTAACTGGACCAAACAGGTTAGGTGTGAATCCAGAATAGTGTGAGGCTTTGTGGTTGTCATCTGATATTCATGATTATTGCCACAGTAACATATGAATACATTTAATTAGCCTTCATATGAAACCTTGACCAACATTAAATAAATATAGACAGCAAGTATATATGAGCAATAGGACTTGCAATGGACTCTTTGAAAACCCAATTTCCCTCATTTTTAATGTCTTATTAGATTAAAGAACAGGAAAAGGTTTGATATCATTTACACACTGAAAACCTGTTGCTGTGGGTCAAGTCACTATTGGGTCTTTTTTAAAAATCCAGTCCTCTAAAGACAATCAATGTCTCACTTGACAGCTATATGTACTTCTTCCATAAGTGACTAAATTGTTAGCGTGTGTGGAAAAGTAACCATGAACTAATAGTGTAAATTAACATTTTTATCAAAAAATGCTTTTTTTAATGTTAGTGTAAACTGTCCTATCAGTAGTTCAGATAATTGGAAGCGTTTGCTGGATTGTGCAAATTGCAGGTGAAGGACCCAGTGAATGACGCAGCAACAGTGTGCAATACTGTAGGTCAAATAATGAAATCACCATACAGAATATTTTCTTACATTTTTATTTTCTCATACACAGTTCAGTGTAAAAACAAATATAAATACAAATCTGAATAAGTTAGAGAATAAATAAATTGGTCTTTTTTTACAATAATTGCTCTCATTCAGCATTGGACAGTAAACTAAGCTGGGAAACTACCCATCATATACAGCATAGAGATATCTGAGTTACAGTGAAGGTTTATGTTTCCATGTGTCCGAGTGCAGGCCGCTGATGATGAATAGTTTCTGAAGTGCATAACACAAGTAGAGAGTCATGATTTCCCAGCGGCTAATAACAGAGGAATTAAGTGAACATTTGTCAGGGGACAAAAACAATAGTTGCATTTTTCTGGCAAGCTGCACGCCATTGAAACCTTCTGGCTTATCTTCAATCAAAACATTAAACAGGAGCTATGCAATAAACAGTGGAGCCAACACAATAGACCCACTGTAGTTGTTATGCTAGCAGAAAGTCTGCTGTATATGTGTGCATAGGGGAGCTGACAATGGATCTTGTGTAAAGCTGATTGTTTGTTAGATAAATCCCAAAGCGACGACCTTCATTTCTCAATGAGGCAGTGAGTGCCAAGAGTGAACGAGCTGCCATGTTCAAGTACTGCCTGATAATGAAAACGCTATTTGCTAATTTGCCCTAAACATTAGGCAGGACAGCAGATTCCAGCTCTGATACAGAGGAAATTCAACCACACCAAAGGTCAGAAATTACAGAAGAGTTTCAAGGACATTTGAGTAAACATTGACAAACAGTTCCTCACTAAACACAGAGCTCATGTGACTCTGCAATATGTAATGATCCCTAAGATCTTGTCATAGAGTTTTGGATTCATAACTGTCCGTTCAGACGAGTCACAGGAGTGCAGTGTCCATAGAAACCAAAGAATGACGGACGGATGGACATCAGTTTCCACGTCCTTAGCTTTAATTAATCCTTCCTTGACATGTGTAGACTGTTGTTAAGTTCATAAACGTTCAGAGAGGGTTAACCCTAACCCTCTTCAAACATCTCCACCCAACATTGCTCTTGCACAGGGCTTCTGTCTTGTTGAGCTGCCAGTCTTCCGAAGCTCTGCTTTATTTATCAAATTGCTTGATCCACTGCCTCTTGTGTCTTGAATCTTTCCACCTTCACATCCCCAGAGTGGGTCAGACTTTACGTTTCAAAACCCTGGTGCTGGCATTGAAGGCAGCTGGAGGAGACTCATGGAGGTTGAACCACTTCTGGCCTTCGCTCAGTCCTCTACCTCCTCGTTCTGCTCCTGAACCTGTTGACTCCACCCGGGTTCTTGTTTGTTGACAGAATCTTTTTCGCGATCGCCACGTTGGACTCGACCACAGATCTGCAGGAGAAGCATAAGGAAACAGGTGAGAGATGCTTCATACGTCTAAGAAATGAGCATCAAACACAGCACAATGTAGATTTATAGGTCAACCGTTAAAGTCCTCATCATTTACCTGAAAGATGCCAGCAGTTTGTTGCTGTTTGTGTTTGCAGTTTCTTCCAATGGGCCCGCAACATTCATCCTTGGACTCTTTGAGCTGTGGACAGATAAAGAAAACAGCATTAAAACAAGCACATAACCCTGCCTGAGGCAATCAGACATGCACAAACTGAGGCTTTCACCTTGTATTATTAAGCTACTTGAAGCAAAAGTTCAGGGACGACTAAGTCATTTCCTTGGAATTCCAAACTAATATATTTTCAGATGCCTTATGGGCAAGAATGCAAGGGCGCGCCTCACAAAACACCACCTAGGATAACATCTAGAGATAGTGATTAATTCATACTGGTAGTTCCCTGACCGCATAACCCGAAGACGCAACAAACATTCCTTTGAGCAGAAGAAATCTGAACTTTCCAAAAATAGCACCACTGCTAATAAACCTTAGCGATTTCTTTTAAGGCAACTGAGGACATGCGGGCCATCCTCTGCATGATGACGACTTCCCCTATACTGCAGTTTCATTATCACAGACTGAATCTCTTCAGACTCTCTGACTCGTCCTCTGCATCAACATACTGTTCAGGCTTGTCGTACATGACTGACACTGGAAGGAGACACAGAATCTACTTTGATGCTATCTAGAGTCTACGGGACTACGTGATGGGAAGGTCTTGTTTTGAGGTGGGTAGATGGAAGAAGGAAGGACGGCGCTCACCTTTTATGGCAGAAGCCGGAGCAGGTTTTATCGGCTGGGTTGTGGCACTCGCAACGGTCAGCTGAACGGCGACGGCGAGACAGGGGACTTCCCAGCCCGTAAGGAAGGAGTTTACTGGAAAGGAAAAGCAAAACTTGTGTTGGTGAAAGCATGTGGGAAACTGAGATCTGCTTAGAGGTCGTCCCTGAGTGCCGTCTAGGGTTAGACAGGGTTTTTACACAATTTCTGAGTGTATGTCTGAGTTACTCTGCAGCCTCACCTTGGAGTGTTGACCCAGATAATATCCAGGTGGCAGAAGTAGATGCATTCTTTATCATCCCAGCTGTTACAGGAGCAGCGTTTGGTCCTGACGCGGTGAGGATGTGGAGCCTGAGCTGGCAGCTCTGCCCGCTCTGATAAGGGGAGTCCACAACCTAGAATAACACAAAGGATGCCGAGATTAAAAAACGCAGACTAAGCCTTTGCAGTATGACTGTGCAGTCAGTGATTATCACATGTAAATATAAAGAAAACTCTTGGCGGGCTAACACCCACTGCTGTGGTTAAATATTAGTGATTGTGATTGAATGGAGGAACATATTTATTATATTATTAGTCAAGGTAATTAATCCGAGTCAAACAATCCTGCGAGCTGTCGAAGAAGTGTTTACTTATCAGGGGAAAATATTCTCTAGAAGACCGAACCCAGCTCTTGTATTGCGCTTTCTGTTTTGTGAATGGCAGTAGGTCAGAAGCATTACATTGTTGAGTGTGAATCATACCCACAAGTTAGTTGAGCAGCTGACATTAATGTGCTAATTTGTTTGGTTTTTACTATTTTGTAAAATTGCTAATTTTGGTAACCCTCAAACCCAAACAGCCATCCATCCCACAGGTGCTCATCCTTTCACAGGGTCGCCAAAGTAGGCACACCATAAGGTTTGATTTGGACTGCCAGATCAGAGTTATTACAAAAAAATTAAGATTATATATATATATAATATGAATCACTATTTATGCTGCCATATTTTTTGTAAGGTAAAATGCTCTTTAAATATGTAGGGTCCCTGATTGATAGTTATTTTGCATGATAAAGTGAATGACACTTTGTGCAAGAACCTGGAATCTGGAAAAATAAAAACTTTTTTCACCTTTTATTAAATTATTAAGTACGTTTTAAACACAGGAGAGATACAAATTCAGATAAATCACCAGTTTTCTTCTCTCTTGTGCCTCTCTGGGCTTCCATATATGACCATTTTGCATCAAAATTTGGGCAACTCTGCTTAAATTTTTTATTCAAATCAGGTAAATGCACTGATAGTTCATTGCAGCAAAAAGCATTATATTATGAAAGCAATTTTATAATTTAAATTTTTTTTAAAACTGGATTTCACTCACAAACTTGTACAAAATCTGTTCCAACTATTTCAATAAAAACCTAAAATCCCAAGAAACCAAAGAAAAGTTACTCACCCTCCTGCAGAGCCATGCAGATGATGAACAAAGTCAGCGTCTTGCACATAAAAGAAGCCATGATCATCTTGTTTCTGATGTTCTGATGTGTAGAAGCAGCAGCGGTCAGTGTACACACTCCAAGAGGTACAGATGAGTCTTTCCCACTTGAGGTTGGAGAGCAGCAACAGGTGCTTTGGGTTCAAGTCCCTGCCAGGACGTCTACTTATACCCAGCCCGTGGGTGATAACATGGTGGCCCCTCCCACCTCTGTGTACTCCCCTGTCTATGCAGAACAGTGTTGTTACACAACACACACATACTCCACCTGCCCTCCTCGCATTCCAGCAGTGACCTAAGCAACAGTACTGTGAGCGCCCTCAGCAGGCCAAGATGGGAAGACAGAACAATGTAATGGATCGACTGGCGCAGAGTTTTTCTCCCTGGAGTGCAAACTTGGCTTTAAAACAGATAGATCATCACTGGACATAACATCCTCAACTAAGAATGACTGACTGACTGAGCCTGACACCCAACTGGAAATAGTTTGTGGCGTGTCATTTTTCAGAAGGTTGGAATTTAGGTAGATCAGATGAACAAACCAAAACAAAACTCCCAGACAGTTCACAGTGGAATCCGAGTGCACTAACAACCGTGGTTATGTGAAAATGAAATGAAACAGAAATGAGGATTTAAATTGCTTTAATCAGGTGGGTATATGAGTTTGTGTTTCAATCTGGCGATGTGTGGATATGTGAGAGAAAGACTGCCTGAGACAAACTGTGAACAAATGAGGCGAACAGGAGCTGACCTGCATTTCAATAAGCAGCATTTTGCAGACAGATTTATTTGATGTTTCACATGAAATAGAAAGATGTGTTAGCGGAAAGCTCTCCAGCTACTGCAGTTTAAACATTTAGCAGTGTGAAACTTCACTACATCACCAAGCTGCTATAACCACATATAGCCCACCATGTCTCTGTGCCACTCTCCAGTGGGGCTGGACCTTAGACCTTAAGTCAAGGCTGAGACTGCTGAGTAAAATCTAACCACAAGAGTTCTCTCTCTTGAATCTGATCAAAAAATAGTTTGAATTTACATTTTCACTGTCAAAGTACAGCCTGTCTGGAAGTGGGCGTTTAATGGAAAGTGATGTTTTGCTGGAACAGCTAATTATTACGTGCCAAAGTCTGATCATCAGGACTTTAAATATTTATAATATTAACAATAATGATAATAACAGCAGCAGATAAAAAACAACACAAATGAAGCCAGAGCCAGAACTTGTTAAAAAAATCATAAATGCCTGATGAAATTTAGAGAATTTTTAAAAGATGCTAATGATTTAGTGTGTCTGGTTTCAACAGGTCCCAACAGGCCCGATCACCTTTAGTTACCAGCCTGGATTTTGGAACAACCAGCAGAGCTGCAACAACCGATCTTACCATCCAGGCACATTAATCTTTAAATGTAATTAGTGTCAAGACCATTCAAGCTTTAACACTGATGAGTAAAATTTTAAAAGTGATTATAGATATGCATTAGGTGCAAGCTGAAACAACATGTCAGAGATATCAGTATAAACCCTGGATAAATAATTCAACGTCTCCTCCTCATTTATCATATATGAACAAACACACACAAACAAATGTGTGTAAAGAAATATAATAAACTATTTCTATGTTAAATCATTCATAGGCAGATGAATACTGTTTATAAATGAAGACATCTTGAACTTAACTGCTTGTTTCTTGAGTTCATCTTGTGCTCTCAGCTGCATCTCATGGCCTTCACCAGCCATCGGTGTTTTCCCAGTTGTCCAAATAATACATATGATAACATACAGTATGTTGATAAAAATATAAGGACATGTTTTATATAGTTACAACAGTATTGTATTATATCATCAATAATTCATTCCTCTTAGAAATGTCCTCATCTGCTTGCAAATGCATCACACCATGTTTATCACTTCTTCTTTGTTTATACAGCTCATGAATTGTAAATGTGAAATCACAGAGCTGGCTCTCTTGGTTGATAAAATGACTTGTTAAAACAGCACGCTGCAGTCAAAAAGAATAATAAGAACACTTTAATTAAGCAGTGAGAATGGAGTGGCAGCAGATGATTGTCACTGAGACTGGAGGTCATGTGAGGCCGTGACGAGCCTTGTGTTTTCCTTTCTTTCTTTTTTTTTTTCCAGGCGCGTCAGGCATGCAGGAGGAGGCCGGAGGCGGCACGTCGAAGAGATGAGCAGCGGCAGTAAAATCAGACAGAGGGTGTGCGTGTGCCACACAGGCTGATATGATGATGATGAAGTCAAGGAGAGCTGTCAGCACCCCCCGCAGGAAAGTGAGGTCATGGCACGATCGTCCCACACGCCGCCAAACGACATCCCAGATTTTGAACATGCTTTGACCTTTGTAAAGAGATATGCAGCCGACTGCCACATCAGCTTTCTGCGAGCCCCACACATGCCATCATGCATGTATATGGAAACACACACAGACACACTGGCTGTGAGTTTACACTGCCTATCTCTTTCCAGTGGCAACAACAGACATCATGGTTTGACCACAGCCTGGCCACCCCCTCACAGTCTAAACAGTTACAGTGTGTCATGCAAACACACGGTGGTATTCTCTAGGCTGTGTGCGTGTGTGTGTGTGGGTGTGTGTGGGTGTTACATACAGAAAAAGTCAGTTCATTAAGATATTATCTTTGTGAGAAAAGGAGTTTCTCTTAATTGTATATGGCTGCTCAGTTACACAACTGTAACGAATGAATGAATTTGTTCAACACGCTCCACGACCATAAATGGTTGTAATCCAATCAAAGTGGCAGCCAGAACAAAAAACAAAAAACAGGAAGGAGTACCATTGTTTAGGTCATTGAAGAGCTTTGAGTGTGGAAACCCAGCAGACGCACAGAGACACCTACAGAAACCGGAAAAAACACTGCATATCTGTGAATGTGTGTGTGTGGTCATAGTTTGTCGGGGTTAATGGGTGGGGAGGAATGACCAAAGGATGTCACACTGAAGAGAGACTGGCATTTGACCAACTATTTATTACAGTGAAGCTCATCTAGAGCAAATATTTGTGCAGTGGTGCAGACTGGAGGAATGGGCTCAATCTGACAGAGCCCCCTCCCCTTCATTTCCCCTTCCCCTCGTCCCTTTCCACTGCTGCTCTCTCCAGACAAGGCAGCACAGGAACACAGTGACTGTGCAGCCGCAGTGAAAAAAATGCGCCCTTATCTATTTCCCACTTCCGGCTGCTGCTGCTGAGGGCGACGGAGGAATGTGAAGCGGCACGATGACAAACAAATAGCGGAGCCATGATTGCAAAATACCTAACCCATCCTTTGAAATTCCTCTAGGATGAGGTTAAACGTACGGGCTGTGACACAATAACACACAAACGGGTACAAGCATTTAATGAAAAAGGTTATAAAGGTGTGTTCTGAGGACATTATGCAATGGAAAATTCAGAAGTCATGACACGATTCCAGTTCCATGTGTTATTTGAATAGGTTTTTGGTTATATGCCTTAATCGAGGTGTGTGTTTAACACAGGCTTAAAGGTAGGGGAGGCTAGGCTCCAGGCTCTGGAGAAAGATAGTTGATTGTTGAGTCTCTTTCCAAGGTCGTCCAATACTCACACTCTGGGTCGATATTCAGCCTAAAACTCTAACCCAAAGCTGGGAATGAGACTTAACAACCAACCGTCTTTCTCCAGAATTGAGTTCCCTAGCTTTGAGATACTTTCATGTTTTGTTTTATGACATACAACATGTCAGTAAATACCCCGCGTTTGAATTACACAGCCTCTACGTGTCTCAAAAAAGGTGGTTGCTAACAAGTGGCTAAATGAGACTACAGAGGTTGTCGGGGACATTAAAGGTCCTCAATGTAAGAGAAGTTGATTTTTGAGTCTGACTCCCAACTCATCATAAACTGACACGCTGGGATTATAGGACAAGTCGGCCGCCATCCCAAAGCGTCAGGCTGCTAGCCAGGTTTTCCTATTTATTTTCCATTCTCCCAGCAGGTGTGACTGCAGCGTAAGAAGGGTAGCGTTTAGCAAACGGTCGATTAAACTTCAACACTTTCTACATGACATCAGCAGGACTCCCCAGCTCATCTGGGCTCTGTTTAATCATTACTACCGTCAGGAATGTGACTGCACATCAGAGAACGAAGCCGACACGTCATCCTTTACCCTTATGAGGAGAAAAAATGTGTAGAAAACAGGAAGCAAAACTTGGGAACAGCTGATGGAGTTTAAGGTAAGAGAGCAGCATGAAGAGTGACTCACACACACACATACACACACAGTCACTCCCCTAATATGAGTAGATAGAGGAAGTAGATAGAGGCTTTGATAGCAGCATCACTGCCAGCATGTCAGTTACACAAACTGAAACTAGTGAGATGATGACTGACATTAGTGAGGAGGGTGTCTGCCACCTCTGTCTGCAGTGACCAGTCAGCTTCTGATGCAAACCAGTTAACCCAATGGAAACAAGAACATCGCTGCTAGACGCTCTGAGTCACGAGTCATATCTCTTCATCGGTATGATGACTAAGTAATATGTAACGTTAACGGTCATTTTTCATGTGAATCTAACACTAAAAATAAAATTAGCTGAAATTATAGCATGAGGCAGCCAAGGTCATCTTTTGTCCACAGGAGTCAGCTCCATGTCCCTCACAGCAAACGGGTTATGATCCTCCATATATGGCCATGTGATCTTCATATATATGCCATATTATTCAGCCTTGTGATGACAGCTGAGCAAGTGCCATTGACTGATTGAAGACATACGGTCAAAAGCTCGGGAAAAAAGTAAACCTTGAGTTTAGAATATTTTATTACACATAATGTGCAGCATGTTACCCATCTTATTTTCCTCACATTGCTCAGATAACAACAATCTACTGTGTGTAAAGTGTCATATACTTAGCAAAACACATTATGAGGTGACTGATGTGTCATTTAAAAGATAAAAATGTCATTTAAACAGAAGATTTTGACCCCCTGATGTTGGACGTGTTTGAACCTGAAGTGTTCAGTGTGGCTCCACACAGCCTTAAACTGGGTGTCAAAAAGAAGACATTAAGAGAAAAGCTTAACAGTGAGGTCCACAAAACAAAGTAATCTATATGCTCAGGAATGTTTAAAGTCGTTGAAAATTAAAAGTGGGTTTCTAGAAATGTAATTATTTGTTTTTATCTGCAGGACATTTTGAGTCGGTAGTCCTGTGTTTTTGTGCTCTTACAAGAGGAAACGTCTTAAAATGCCTTAAAATGTCATATATCTAGTCTCTCCAGGTATTTTCATATTTCATATATTTCCCTGATGTTTCATTGGTTTATTACAGCCAGTAACATATATTCATCATAATAAAAGATACATGTGTGATCCAAAACAGCATTAAACTGTTTCAAACTGAAGAGATTGCAGAAAAACAAAATATTATTATTATACATTATACTATTTAAATGAAACAGGACAAAGCTCTCTCAGAGGGAGACATCAATCTGTATTTAGCCCAACAGTAAGAACTGTGATATTCCCATGAACTTTAGCTGAGTCATTGCTGTGGAAGTAGGCATGGCCTCGCAAGACAGGCGGCCTCACATCGTGTTCAAATGGCAACTAGACACTAAATATTATCATAGCAACTAAACTGGAATCGAAAACATTTCAGGAGAAAAAGGGAGAGCAATAGAAAATGACTCATTTGTGATCAAAGTAGAAACTTGATGACCTTAATGTCAGAGAAACGCTGTCTCAAGACCGGAGAGGAAGCGTAGGACAATCCAAAGCAGTTCTGTTACGTTTATCCTCTTTCCTGTGCTTTTTTGTCATCTTCCAGCATATCACTTAACTAAATATTTTATTATCAAGCTGATAATACCAACGTCATCAGACATTATAGTAAGAGACAGACCACTTGAGGCATTTTGAATAGAGAAAAGTCCCTAACTCCAGAGGTGGCGGATGTGTGATACATATCTCGCCCTTTTCCCCCCAAAAGCCAATCATGTGCTTTACAGCAGCTGAACCGGGAAAAATATCAGCCAGTCGCAATGTTGCAACGATGCAAGCGTGATTCACAACAGTTTCAAGTGATTTGTTGCAGCTGTAGACGGACTTTTAACAGAAGAGGAGGATATCACGCTGACACACAGGATTACCGTTAAACCCCATTTTGTGAGCTTGAATTTGGAGTTGTGAACCCACAGGCAGGCGCAGTAGAAGTACAACCTGTGGGGGAAAGCATTTAAGTCTTACTTTGGGGCAACGTCAACAAACTTTCAAGCAGCATCAGATTAGACCTGTGATTCTGCAGTGTTTATGTCCAGGTGACCACTCAAAGTGAAGTTCTGGCTCTCCACCCATTCATTTAGATAGGAGCCTGGTCTTGACAGCCTAAACTGCCCAGGTTTTGCTGTCATATGGAACAGGGGTGTGTCCAGTAGGGGGAGGTGTGGTGGCTCTGGCACCAACTGTTTTGATGAGTATTTTTTTGATGAATATATATATATATATATATATATATATATATATATATATATATATATATATATTAGTCTGATAGGACTACTTCAATTTTAAATGCACTTATTGTAAGTTGCTTTACATCAGGGTCTCAAACTCTTACACTTATATTGTGGCCCCTGCTGGTATTGTCATCTTGTAGGAGGGCCACTTCAGTGTTCAAGTGGTACAAGAAAGCAAAATATTTTTGAAAATGTAGTTTTTATTTCCTTTATCAACATAATAATACAAAAATACAAACAGCAGTTTGTATATCTTTATATGATTAGTTTAAACAGTTAGTGTAAATCTCTTTTTCCTTCTCTTAAATAACTTTTTGAAACTTTGCACCAAACTAACAAATGAAATACATTTGTACTTTATTTCTTGCCAGACACCAGGCAGCACTCCTGCTCATATTTTCTTCACATTTGACAAATAACAAACTTGTAAACAGATTTGCACTGTTAAAAACTAACGTGTGTACAGATATATTCTAATTCATTATAAATAATTGACTCGAGCTCGGCTTGTCGCTGTAGTCTGTGCTCCCGGTGTTACATGGTAGTCGGGCTTACACGATTACATTATTTGCCCACCACCCCCACCGTCATTTTGCCTTTTAAAAAATCAATAGTCCGACAACAGCAGGGGCCAGCGGCAGAGAGCTGGAGCTGGAGGGAGTTGACTGACTGACAAGACCAGGGCAGAGGATTCGTTAAAGAAAAAACAAGAAGCAAAAGTGCCTATTTGGCAACATGTCGGATTTAAACTCAGTCATGACCTGATAATGTTAATGAAGGAAAAGGAGTTGTTACCTCACTGAGAGGTTGGAGGTGTGCAGCCTGTCGCCTGCAGCTCTTCATCTAACTGCTCCTTCTTGGTCATTCCTCCCACAGACTGAATAAAACTTCTCCCTGACTTATTTTAAAGTCATCCAATTGTCTACAAATGCCAAAAATGGCCGCTGTTTTGCTTAATGACAGTGGCGCTAACTTAACACATTGCATTTCCTGTGAATAGTCTACTTCAAAATAAAAGTCAAATTGTGTTTTTGTTTTTTTACAATGGAATTGTGTTTTTATTCTCATGGTATATGAAGGTGTAGATTAAACCTGTGTGAAATGATTAAATAAAAAAGAATTTAGCAGGCTGGATTATATTAGCAGTTCGCTTTAGATAGAGGGGTCAGCTCAATGAATGTATTGTAATGAAAAAGCCATTAAAAAAATGAAACAGGAGAATGTAAGAAACTGTGAGACACTGTAATGTTGGTAATTTAAGTATTTAAGAAATGAATGCTATCATGTGTGTCTGAATAAGTAAGAACCCCACTTGGGCTACCCCAGTCACAAAGTACTGACACGTCCCTGACATGGAAGTGAAGGACGTTTGTTGTGTTAACATGAGACTGCTGGATGAATCTGCTGATCCAGTCCACAGAAATCCCCTCACTCACTGACGTTTTCACTGCCTCACTCTGCACACGGAGGATGAAATCTCCCTGAAATGTTTCTCCATTAACAATTGTCATATTCTCTGCATCCCATCTTCCAGTGAACCTTATCAGATCACTCCTCTTTTGGAAATAGGTCATGCCATTCAGTTAATAATTATCTGTAATCACACTATCATGGTGTAGATAACGCACAATTTCAAAGCGGATCTCTGGCTCTTGTTATTTCTGTTGCTGTGGAGCCTTTCATCATATTTGGTCACTTCCACCCCCTCCCTCAAAGGAGGAGTGATTATTGAAATGAATCACAAACACATTTCTTTCTCCACACCTCTGTTGACCTTGGTTTCTACCACTGTGGAATTTGAAAATAAAGCTACAACAATACACAATAAAAATCCCTCCTTCTTCCCCCTTTCTGCATGATAATCCCTGCTGTGTGTGTGTGTGTGTTTGTCATCTGCTGGATGATTTATTACAGCAGAGGGTTTCAGTAAATGGGCCAGTACCTTCAGAGTGTGATGTCATCCCTTTCAGCACACAGGCAGCATGAGCCCAGATGGGTTTAAAGCGGCTTTCTCCTGCCACCCAGTGGAAACATGTGACACCTGCAGGTCTGGGAAACAAAGACGAGCTGCCTCTATGAGCACGTCAACACCACAGAGAAGAGGAAACCCACTGTGATACAAAGGACAAATGAAATAAACTAAATCAATCAAATAAACTAAACCAAAGCAGATTTTCGGGAAGAGGTGTTTTTCCATTGAGAGGGATGAAATTTCAACATCAAGCACAATCTTACCGTAACCACAGGGTGGTGCCACAGTCATCAGCATAATAAGTTGAATTATGAAGAATATAAAAACAGAGTGAAAGAAAACACTGCACAGTAAGAAAAAACAGACAAAGAGGTAATACTTTCAACACTGTTGTCAGAGCAGAGCTGATATTATTTGCTATCAAACACCAAAACACCACACAGGTGCATTTCTGAGAGTTAGATCAACCAAATTTTGAACATAATAGTATTAAACATGCTGCAGTTTTGGTTGTAACTCACAGCACTGAAACATTGGACACAGATAGAAGATAACTCCTCTGTCTCCTCTACATACAGTAGCCAACTGACTCTGTTGACTCTGGTTTATTTGTTCCTCTATGAGCTTGTGCTGGGCTGGCAAGAAACATCTAGTCATATTCAACATAAACAGCCTGAACGGTGCCTTTCTTCAGATGCACATGAGATGGTTGATTTTTGTTTGGAAATTCATTTATGGCAGCCGTAAAAAGTAATGACTGGGACACTAAAATATGAAGGAAAGTAATAAAAATAACTTAACATGATGCAGTAACCAAATACTAAAGCTGTGTGAGTATTCTATGACTTATACAGGAGCACTGTGTGGACAGTAAACACTGACTGTGTCTCCAATTAAACAGATTTCCATGCAGCATAAACGTTCCAGTGTTATGTAAGGATGTGCCCCGAAGCGCTTCTGTTCTCGTCACTTCAATGTGAATACAGTACAATGTCCAGACTGGACGAGAACATACTTCATATAATTAGTGCTGAAGAACATATATGTATGGATGTAGATGTAAAAGAAGGAACAGAACCTACAATTAAACGACTTTGATGTATCAAAATGTATGAACCCAGCCAGGTTATTTAATTATAACTATCATTTTTGAGCAACTTCCTTTTGGATTATGCCCTGAGGCTTGATATATTCTGGTGCTGTAATATTTTTGCCATATGATTACTGTAAGCCCCACAGCTAAGACAGTGGGTGTTTGTGCTGTGGAATGGTGAACTGAGTATGTGTAGGTGCAGTGCTATCCATAGTACTGAAACAAAGCGGAGGAGATCCGTCCATACACAGACAGACCAACAGACATCACTCTGGTTTCTTTTAGCCTGCTTGCTTTTTAGTGGTTGTAAATAGACCTGTGGGTATGGTAGTAATCCACAGACAGAGCGGAAGTGATAGAAAAGTGAGGGGACACTGGTTATTGGGAATGCTTTGATTAATAAATGTAAATAAATATTGTTTGTGATGACGGTAAGGTTGTCCTCCGTGGTCATTAAAACAAGGTCGCTGGTCGAATATTAGCCTTCCCTATCCTCAGCCTCACCTGCTGCCTGACTATGGTTGAGTGAGTGAAAAAAATTGTAATTCAGTGACTACAAAGCGCAAACTGTGCATTCCTGATCGTTTTCTTTAGCATGCAGTAGAGTTTCACACCAATTTGCATTTGGAAACACCTCATATTTTCCTGTAAAAGAAGACCAATATCTGACTCAAAAACCACACACGTAACGCAGTTTTAATATAAATCTGTAAAAATGAGAAGTTTAATGGTAAACATGAAAATGACAGAGTGATTGTATCATTTATAAAAGCAACAACACAAAAATACATGTAATCTGTTTATGAAAAAAACGGTACCGTAGCTACCATGTACGTGAAAACAGGTTTCCTCTGGATATCAAATTATTAGTCAGTGCACTCCGAACGTCTTCGTCTGAAACTTCTCCTCCTGAAGACATTAGAAAAGGAGGTGATCGTAACCCTGCTTCTTTGAACACAAACAAAAGACAACAACAAGAACAACAACAAAAACTGACAAATCATAATAATCACAGCCTTTTAAGAATGACATTTCAAACCACAATCTTGACATAAAATTGCACTTCAAAATACTGGTCGGGGTGAATAAATATTTGTAGTACCTTTCTATATCCATTTTGGTAATACAGTACATTAACACAGCAATATTATATTAGAGCTGTCAAAGGGGTTAATAGGGGAACTGATTAAAACTTTGTCTATTTTCATTCCAGCTGCTTTTGCATATAGTACAGAATTTGCATAATAGCACATAAATAAATTAACACCGATGACATCAAACAAGAGGGTAAAAAAAGATTTACAAAACATACTGCATATCTAACATAGTGTCTATATATATTATTCATATAATTACATAATAGCGTCATTCAGAAGCGGTGCTGAAGTGCTCTTGCCTTTAAAACTCCAAACCAGGGCTGTGTTTTTACAGCAGCCTCTGGTCTTTAGACTTTCAGTCTCTTGCACTGTCCCATCAGACTCTCCCTCCAATCAGAGCTGTGTCTGGGAGGAAGGAGCCTTTTTTTGGCCTTGGGTGGTCTCGGGGCAAACACACCTCTCTGTGACATGTGCGTCTGTGTTTACCTCCGGACGCCTCGTCTCCGTCCTGGGACTCGACGGGTGTTGGACGCCAAAGCATCCTCGGTTCTTTCTGTGTAATAGAGTGTCTGATCGGCTGCTCCCGGACATTCCCCCTAACGCCCCGGGGTGCGGCAGGCTGGCTGGGCTGCTGGGCGACGTCTCTTTGAGAGTATCCTGGCGCTGCAGCAGAGAAGCCCTCGCCTTTGGAGCGTCACTTAGTCTCCAGGATGTCCCTGCGGGGTTAGCTGTGGCTGCTGTGGGGCTGCTCACCAGGCTGTACAGTGGGAGGAAGGACCTGGGCTGAATCATGTGAATCCCCCCGATGGGAATCAGGGGGCTCGGGGCCCTGTTCGGCTGCTGGGAGTGCAGAGGAAGGTGACTCAGGAGGTTGTGGGCTCCCCGGGGCCGTGTGGGATGTGGGGTGATGTGGGTCAGACCAACCTCGTCCACAGACTGGAACAAAACAAGAAGAAATGAAACTTGAATGGCTCTGCAGGGAAACTAGGTCACTACACCGGTAAATTGAACAGAATACAGTAAAGACAGAATGCCAATGAGGCAGATTTAAATGAGCAGTGCTGCTGCGGCCATAACCGTAACTATTGATGGTGTCAATCAGGAGCAATGACTCACCGATTACTTGGCCTTGGTGCTGAAATAACTTTTAAAAGCTCTAGGGAAGGTGAGGTGCTGTGAGGTGGTGACCAGCAAAAAGAGACTTACCTCTGGAGGTTCACCCAAATAAAAACACATATTGTTCCTCTTACCTGCAGTATTATCTAACCATCTATATTGTTTTGGTGTAAGTTTCCAGGTTTTGGAGATATCAACCTTCTCTTGAATATAACAGAACAAGATAGCACTTGGCTTGTAGTGCTCAAAGCACCAAAAAAAAAAATAGAAAAACATTCTTTCCAGAAATCATAACCCGGTTCCTCCAGATGATCCACCTTGTTGTTGCAAGCAGTTTCATGTAGGAACTATTTTCCTTCTACCAAACCACACCTGCCAACCGTATCACTGAGCAGAACAAAGCAGGCGTCTACTCATGGCCGAGAGGCTCGTGCTCATGATGGGGCGGGATGTTAACATTAATGATGTCCTCCTCAGTTGTGACGTTAGCGAACTTAGCTAACGAGCCTCTCTTCTGTGCGAAGATGCGGGTTGAGATGATTTCTGGAGGGAGACACTGCTGCTGAGTTTTTTAAATGTATCATTTTTTTGCTGCTTTGAGCACCACAAGCCGAGTGCCATCTAGTTCCATTATAGCTTATATTATTATAAGAGAAGTCGGACATCTCTACGACTGATATCTCCAAAACTTCAAAACAAAAGATGGATAAGACGCACCACAGGTAAGAAAATATGTATTTTTGATTTTGGGGTGAACTGTCCCTTTAATCTCTCACACTGCTGTGGTGGTAAGCCCAGTGCCATTGAATATGAGAGTTGCAACAGTACCATAGACCAGTTCTAATGAAGGCTTGTTGTAAGACAACAGCTAATTAGATAATAATTACAATTAGCTAGTTAGTTAACGTCAACATTTCATTAACTAACTTTACTGTAATCAGATGTTAGTTGGACTACATTAACGTTAAATTATTTGCAGTTACTGGCGTATGGTTGGCATGCAGAATTTATCTTCTGTTATTAGATTTAAGCTCAGAGTTTATCAAACAGACCTCAGATCTGTGTTTTTCCTTGAATTACAAGCACTGATGTTTTAATATGTACATTAATGGAGCAGCTGGCAAAGGTGGAGCGATTCACTACATATACTGCTGGCTGTCTTCTGAATCATCTGTCACTGTGATCATTTTTTCCACAATATTAAAAATACATTTGATTATATTTTAATCTGACTGTGCCGAGTAAGTCATCAAAAATGTAGCAGTGTGATAAAAGTACAATAGCCTGTATGCCTCTGAAACGTACTGGAGTGAAAGGGAGCAGATAATGGAAAAGTACCTCAAAATTGAGGTACTTCCATCCAAAATTAAACAGAACAGCTATCAGTGGGACACTGGATTATACAAGATTTATTCACTGTACAAATTTCAGGACAAAATGTACGTTTTTGACACAAACACTGACTACATGACTCTTTTCTGTGAGTTCTATAAAGGAATAAGTCGTTTATTAAGTTCTCAGAAGTTAATTTCTTTATTAAAAACACCAATCCTACAAAAAGGGCCAGTCCTCAGCTAAATTACAGCTCCATCTTTCATAGTCGTGTTATGCTAAAAACATCAAATCTGTCCCCATGTTTTCAGTCAACTGGAACTATGGAGAGCTACATGAACCATGTGACTGGTGCGGTGGTGAGATCAAAGAGTGTTGCAAATATCATATTCACCAGCACTTGGTAAATCCCATGACATCACTGCTGGTTGTGGTTACCAGTTCAACAAAGCCCACTTTTGACAATGGTGGTTTCAATGGTGAAATAAACACAGGTAAGTAGAACACTGTTGTTTTAGGCTGCTGTTGAATTCCTCTTTAAAGACATCATTGTTAGGCAACCTGACTCAGAGTGAGGGGAATGAGACCGCAGGCAGGAAACAACAAACAGCTCTCCTGTGGAGGTACTCAGGTTGAATCCAAATGTCTGGACTTCCCCACATTTGCAGACTCACTGAATTAACAAGCTCCTTCCTGGGAGGTGCCGAGGGCTGCTCAAATCCAGAAGTCCATTTTATACTGAATGCAAGCTTTACCAGCTCCAAAGATTAATCATACTTCACGGTAATATAGAGGCGACCATGTAAAAGTAAAGGAAAACAATTAAAGCAGGAAAATGAGATTACCCATGTAAGTTAAACAATGTACGTACAGTTTATAGGCTGTGGTCCAAATGTACCATGTGTAACATTTTTATGTTTTTCATTTTTGATGTAATAACTGGAATGTTTGGTGTAATAATATGAATTTTCTTATTATAATCAGCCAGGAAAAGTTTGATTTAAAAACAGGGGGATGCACCTCAGATGTTGGATCCTCGTTGGATGTTGGAGTATATAAATAGATTTATCTTGCTAGAATTCATATCCATGGAAACAGTTGAGGAAGTATTTTAGTATTTTTATCATTCATTTTAACCTACTTGCAGCCTTGCATTGCAGACTTGTCATGATGAGCAACAAGACAGTTTGCTGCAGGGCTCCAAAATAACTTTTTTCACCACCGTCCCTGAACCATATCTATCTCATCTATAGTTGTTACCTCCAAACTGGACTTAACAGAGTACATTTATTTACTGTACACTTGTTGGTTGTCACATTAAACAGTAGTTCACTGTTTAAACCTACATGTTTAGTTGAAGAGAAACTCTAAGTCCTGCTGTTTATTTAGCTGTTAGCTCTATTAGCTCCGTAGCCGTTAGCTCCTTTAGCCAAAGACATTGCAGGCCTACCGGCGGCTAACGACTAACTAGCTCCCCTCCTGACGATTTCAACACGTGTGTTGTTCATGTAGTGTTATCGGGGGAAAAAAAGGTCTGCGTCCCCTGTTCGTAGTGAGTTTACTGCATCTTTTCAGATTTTCATTTATAATTTTCACAGGTCTCATGCTGAGTTGACAGCTAGCAATGGTAACTATGGTAACAGAAGACCCACTCCGCTGCAAGCACACAGTTTGGTTTGCCATTGTCTAAGCGTTTGCTAACATTAGCCACAATAAGCGACTGGTCGTACCAGACAAAGTAAGACTACAGTAGTAAAACCACTGTTGCATTGATTAATGGTGCATTTTATTGCTTATGAATTGAACTTTGAAAATTGTGTTATTCCTTCAGTTCAAAAGGTACATATTCTTACTTTAAAGACAACAAGCGGCAATTCCAACTTGACTTTAATATCTTACAGCAGTAATGTATAAATTACAGCCCTGATTCTGGATTTGTGAAGCCGATACTGATGTAAATCTGATAATGCTAAACTGGTATTATCTGCAGGACATGAGCAAACATTTTGATAAAAAATCCCTTACATTTGGTTATGTGTGTGCAGAGCTACGTATTAGATGGGAGATTTTACAGCTGAAATCAACCTGTCAGTGCGAACATCATCACTGTTTCTATGTTACCTTGAACATATCCTTGGCATTTTATGTACTGCAATAGCTCGTAACTAATATTGAAACAATAAAATTTGTAAAATTATGTGTGGTGAGGAAATCTGTACAAGAAAAAATATAGATCAAGTCAACTGTGGCCCTCCTTTAAATATATCTTCAGGAGCTCATATATGTACAAATCAAATATTTAGGCGTATAAAAAATGTCCTCCCTTACCAAACAGAGATACAGATGTGGCTAACATGAACAGAAATGAGCACAGATGTGAAAAACAGCCCTGTGGAGAATGTGAATTAGTAACTACTCCTCTGAGACCTATATTAGTGTGAGAAGGAAGTGGTGAGGTTACACCATAACATAACCACAAGTTTGGACTAGACATGTTTTTTTTCTTATTTTATTAGGGTGAACTGAGATATTCACCCACGTTGTTTACGTCGTCGACATGTGGTTCCAATCTTCGGTATTTAACGATCGGCCTGCTTCTCGTTTTATCAGCGGCTGCCCAGGGAAAACATGTTGTGTCTATTTGGGAGCTCTCCTGCATTATTTTAAGGCTCAGCGCTGCAGCCTTGGTCTGACTGATATAAAACAAGAGAGTTGCCTTTCCTTCCTTTTCCAATAAATGTGCGACTTTAAAATAACCTCATATGTACCAGCCTATCTATATTTGTTCTAGATGTTGACTTACTGGGATTTAACTGAGCCACACAAGATTAGCTTTGTGAGCCAAAAGCTGATTTATTTAAAACTGTAGGCTAAACTAACAGAGATGGATCAAGTCACAGGTGAGTGAAGACGGCGGTTTGAGCAAAAGCCACGATGTGACCAGTGTTAATTATACACAGGACGAAAACACAGCATCGTGACAGATTGAGACTGAGTTAAAAAACAAAGGCTGCGTGAGGTGAGATGTAGAAAACTCATGCAAATGTTGCAGAAGATGTTATGTCACCATGTTTTTTTTGAAGTGACTCACCAGTCGTGCTGTAGAAGGTCGCTGTCTTGGGTAAAGACAGGCGTGACACTGAGCAGAGGTGTCGGCCAGGGAACCTGGAGGCCCAGAGGACTCAGATCCATGGGACTGGACTATTATAGGAGAAAGACCTCTGACAGGGGACGTCGGTCTCAGAGCAGAGGTGGAGACATGACAACTGGATGGGGAGAAGGAAGAAGGGGGAGCAGGGGGCTGGCGAGGCCTGGGTGACGGGTTTCGAGGTGGAGACGGCTCCCTCTGTGGGATCAGGGACGGAGCAGTTGGCGAATGGGAACATTCTGAGGACGCCGATGCTGAAGCGTCAAGGCGTCTGCGGGCGAACAGAGCCCTCCTGGCACTGGCAGAGCTCTTCAGAGTAGAATCCTTGGGGGGAACCGGGGCAGACCGGCTGGGTTCGGGCTCCATCGACTTCTCACTATCAGAGGAGGCAGTGTGAGAGCTTTCAGCCGCTTTGGACCTGTTGTCTTTATCACATCTGCCATCTTTGTCCTCTGCATTGTCATCCTCATCGGGTCCACTTCTCTGATCAGAGTAGCCATGATCTTTTTGTCTATCTGGGTTAGTTGAAGGTTCTTCACGGACTCCTAGGAAGGGTAAAAAACACATCCATTTTTATTACACTATCAACAAACTCCATTGTTTAGTGTGAACAATTAAGTATGATTTGTACAAGGCTGTTATTGGCCAGTCATCGCCTGTGCATACAAAGAAATTTCTTCCTGGTTGGAACTGTTTTTTCTAACCTGTGAAGCATAACATTCAGGTAGAAACACTATGTTAAAGTATTTCTTTCTTAATGAAATTTAAAATTGTGTTATTTTAATCATAACCCTCCTAACTGCACTAATTTAATAATAAAGAGTTTATAGGCGTGAATATGCTGTGTTGTGGCCAGTTGGTACCAGCTGAGTACACATTCCCTGGGTGTAACGTGTTTGAGCCTCTCCCTTGTTTCTCGTGGCAAACCTTCTCTCACATATCTTCCATTTTGTACGCCCAAGATCTTGATACGCTGTTAACCAGTGTTTACATTTCTCTTCAAACAAATATGAAATGTTGAAGCTCAATCAAAATGACAAATTATAAGACGACAGAATTAGTTCACTGTGGGGCCAATAATCAATTCTAAGTCTTGGAGGAAGAAAATATATGTGGCTCCGGTTATATTATTATATAACTGTCATCAAAAGGATCTTTTGTGATCTTGTTATCAATTAATTAGATGGAGCCAATAACTTGATGTGCTCTATCAGTCTTGCAACTTGCATCCTGTATGTTGCACCAGTTAATTAGTTAATAAACATTTTCAGTCGATTATGTAGTATGTATTTTATCGATAACACAATTTTGAATATTCAGCTTCTTCTTTTTTTTTTTTACACAACTTAAGAGCCATGTAATGGATAACTGGACTGTGTAACAGTCTAGCTAACCGAGTGAGTGTCCACTGCTCACTGTGTATTGGATGAAGAATCAAATTGTTAAAATGTTCAATATTCTCCAGTTGAATGGTGGCTATGTACAGCTAGTTAGCTATGTAGCCTGCAAACATTTTCCCACGGTGGGTATTGGTTGCTCAAGGTGCAACACAAGATGAGTCCTTGCTCACAGACACTAAACATCTGACAAATTGTCATCATTTAACCGCTTCCTGTTTGTTCAAGTATAATCCAGAGGGAAATTGCGTCATATTTCAAGGTAAAACAACATATTTAACAATAATGTAATGTAATGTAACGTGTAATAAATAAAGTCTAATATTACTGTTTGACACATGTTACAAAATACGTTAGGAAAGGCACAAGTTAGTTTTAAAATATCAACACACATCTTGGACACCTTAAGCCTGGAAGTGAAACACACTGGATGTATTCATACGGTAATGTTAACTAGGAAGTGGTTGAATGCTAACGTTAGCTAATGAGATATGTTTCCTTGAGATGTGGCCTGATGTCCCTCCAGATTTTCACTATATACTTTTCAGTTGCTGATCAATCAGGAGGGGAAATAAATGATAACAATTTGTCAAAATGTCCTAGCTAGAATATGGGATGTACAGACGCTGTTACAGACCACAGGAGCTGCAGCTGAGGTTATTGCAATTTTTTAATTGTTTTTTCTCTAAGATAGAGCAAGATTGAATAATTTGTCACAAGGTAAAAGAGACATTTACAGGTTAAATTTAAGTCATATCTCAATTTTGACCAAAATTACACTGAAGCTAATTTGATTGCTAATAGTAAGCTAATGTGGCATAATCGGCACAAGACATGTAATGTTATCAAAAATATCATCACTGGCACTTTCTTACTAGTATATGAAGCACACTCACACAGTAAAAATGAACAACATAGCGTACCTTTGTCTGTGCCATCTGGGTAACAACAGGTTTCTTTTCCATGTGCCTTAGATCCCAGATGCTCAATGAGGCTTCCTGTAAAATATAAAAGACAGTTTGAGCTCTTACTGCATGCACAGACATCCAAAGCTTTTCTAAAAAAAATATACATATTTTTCATCATAATTGTCTATCCTTACCTTTGGCTTGAACCGAAACATTACATTGTGTGCAGCTATATGGTGGTGATTCTGTGATGTGATGGGTGCACTTCTGCTGCACACTGGAATTCTTAAGGTGGAATCCACAATCCTCACATTGGCACTTCCCTCCACCTCCACCATGCATGATAGTATACTTCTCATTTGATCTGTGGGTGTGAAGAGAGCAAGAGGTTTCAGTTTCATCCTCAGAGCGTTTCCCTGTCAGTTGTCTATCGATGCTGCTCCTCTCGGGATGATGGTCACAATCAATATGAGAGTAACTGGAGCTGACAGACAGGCTGCGGGCCCTTTAGCACCTGTAAGCGCCTTTTTAGTGCCTGTATTTATCCAGTGTAAGTACGCTATCTGTTTGGCCTCTACTACACAGTGAGCTCACACTGTGGCAGCTGGGCCCGGGGTACACCCCTCCATGTACACTGAGGGTCCCTCAGCGAGGCACCCACTTCAGCTTCAACAGAGACGCTTTCATAAGCCAAAACCAGACCCCCACCCTCCCACTGCCTTATAACCCCATCACAGCTCACACCACCACCGAGTACAAACAAGGGGGAGCCTACGATGTGGCCTAAGGTCCGGGGTTTGCTTCAGCCGGCCAATAAAAACAGGCCGGAGAGGGAGGGAAACCCTGCGCCCAGACCAGCTGCTGCTCCAAATAAGCATGAAAAAACAGAGAAAATCAAAACACATTCCTACGACAAACAATCCTTCTGATTATAATCGGCTGTTTTTTCTTCTATTTTCACTACAGGCTTCACGGCTGGATAAACTCGGCAGGTATCATAAATGGTGGCTTTTACAGTCCTGAAAAACGCTCAAGTTAATGAAAGCGGAACACTTTGCCGGGACATTATACCTCTACACTATACATTCAGGCTTTTCATGCAGCACATATTCACACCAAAGATTTGAGTCTAGGTGCCCTTGCCTTCCTTCATGCAAGCAAAAAAAATGTTCAGCGTTCAACTACGCTGCTGCCTCCGTTATGTCTTTTTGTCCCTCAGACAGACTGAACAGACAGAGAAGCGAGCAGGCGTGAGGATGACTCACTCTTTTAGGAAGGCTGTGATGAGCGTCAACATGAGTCACAACAGGGATTTGTTCACAGACACTCTCCCAAACCGAAAAGAGACACACAGATGGTACCTCTCTGCACTCTCCTGCATCGCATCGCAGCGGTGTTTATTTCTGATGGGTATCAGAAGTACTGAGCGTATCTGGCTCATGTGTGCTCTTCAATTAAGACAAATAAATAACAGAACTGTGTCCCACCTTACACGTTTGCAGTACTAAATTTCAGTAAAAAGTGAGAGACAGCCATTGCTGTTCTTGTAATTATTTCAACATGGATTAAATGACTCATTTCTGATGTCTAACTATTGTTTTATCATTTAGAATTCTGAAATACCATTTAATATAGTGTATTACTAACAGATTAAGAGCAGTTGTTATTAAGGTTTGATGTTTGTCGGGAGGTGTCATGACAAACAGTTTAAACAGACACCTGCTAGCCAATCAGAAAGAAGTATGCACAGTAGGCTCTGCTCCAAATTGTACTGTCTCGTAGATACCAGCCACCTAAATATGCCTGATTTCTTTCTCAAGATCCATGCATTATTCCCTGAGAAAATGTCAAAAAACACCCTTAGACGAAGTGAGAAAAATTCCTGGATCCTTCCCTTTATCCGAATCAGCACCAAAAGTTCATGTTTTTTTTCTGGGCTGAGACCCATCCTCTATACAGGAGTTTCATACAAGGGTCATGGGTGAAAACATACAGGAGCATAATATTCCTAATAAACCTCTGTTGCCTAACAAACATAACATTCTCACATAAACTTTGTTCTGCAATGCTTCCAGCCCATTTAGCCTTTAATTATTTATTTAAAGAAATGGTATTGTGTACTACAATATTAGTATTGTAGAATCAGGGAAGGATTTTTTAATGGCCAGTATGAACCGGAGGATTGATTTGCAGACAAGGGTTGTTTTAATGTTTATATGAGTACCTAGTTGTTGTTTTAAGATAGACTTGAAAAATTGTGAAATTATCCTTTAACTTTCTGGAAAGTACTCAGTTCATAATAAATCTGCATAAGATTTAAAATCCTTTATATATGTTTTCTCAGCGTATCAGTAGACCCCAGCAATTTTCTTTTTGTAGTCTGTTTTTTCCATTCACTCTGGCAGACTCTCTTGAATGACTAACACTATGTATGTACAACTATGTACTGTACATTTGCTACTCATTCCAGTGGTGTCAGTGTCAGAGAGTGAAACGTGCTGCCGTTCCATGTGAATGGCTCTGATGGTTGGTGTAAATGAATCTCTGCAGGCGCAGCGGAAGCTAGGTAGTTTCCTGGCTTCAACCCCACAACAGACGGGCTCTGTTGGTGCAGACGGCCAACCCTTGGCCTCTCCAACATGGTGGACAGACAACAGTTTCCACAACACAATATGTGACGCAAGCCCATAACACTGTAAGTAATTGGGGTACATCATGTTTGTAAATATAGACAAAACGTCACCAATAAATCTTCTTATGCTGAGCAGTCATGAGATCACACTCACCCTCTCTCAGAGGTCCAAACTTCAGGAGGTTGTTTATTTCTGTAGCACGACTGTACTTCCTCCTCTTTCTTCTTCTCTTCCTCCCTCTCGTCTTTTCTGTTTGACCTGTTGTCATCCACAGACTGCTGTCCCTCCCTTGTTACCTCATGGTCTCTGCTGTACGATTGGCTGTTGTCAACCTACACTCGAAAGAGACATGGGCAAATTCACCAACTCTGCTCCAGCATGCCCAGGGAGACAGAAATTGGAAATTCTCATTGAACGTTGTGTTGAATAGCGGTTGTGAAAGCACATATGTTTTTTCCTTTCGGTGTCATCGTTCAAGATTTTATACTGAGGTCATCAACGTAATCTCAGTGCAAGCAAAGTACCATAGATTACCATAACAATTACAAATATAATTTTGCAATGCTAACCTACCCTTTGCTGCACTTTCTGTACATATTACACCAGAGGAAAAAGTAAAGAGACTTTCTATGCTAACAATGTTAACTTTGCCCTGAATCAATTTAACCTAAATTGTGGGTGTACAGGTTCCTTAAAGAAACAAAAAAAAAAAAAAAAAAAAAAAAAGTCAATATCTACTCACCTGCATGCAGATGGAACGTCGGGTGAATTTTTGTAGTCCCCAAAACATTTCTGGACTGTCACAGCAAAACAGCATTGCAGCATTCTTCTAAACAACTGAAGTAGATGGGGACTTATTTCAAAACGTTAAAAAAACAACCGAAAAAAAAAAATGAATAAAATGTTTCCATGCAGCTTGTCTACCAAGTCTCAGAAAGTCCCAAGATCCCAAGTTGATTTGAAAAAACATTATTTACACGTTTAAAACTGAAATCTTCACTGTAGCCGCTTAGCTAAAAGCGTGAGCACACAACAGTTCTGAAGTGGGTGCACAAGCTCGACCACAGGTTGAGTGTAAATAACGTCTTTTCAAATCAATTTGGGATCTCGGGGCTTCCGGAGAATTGGAGTACACCAGACAGAGCCATTTTATGTTTTCTTGTGGTCCCCATCTACTTCAGTTGCTGACGGGAATACTAAAACAGTGTTTTGCTGTGAGGCTCCAGAATTGTTAATGTTAACGTCTTATTTTTAATGCATTTCTGTGCCCCAATAAAGCACTTTGAATTGCTTTGTGTATGAATAGCGCTATATAATCAAAACTTGCCTTGCCTTTTTGGACCGAGTCGAAAACCTCACCTGACGTTCCACAGCATCAGGGGTGAGCAGATAATGACTGAATTTTCATATTTGGGTGACTTGTTGATTTAACTTCCAACTACTCATCTAAATGTGGTATATTGGTTTCAAATGCAACTCATAGCTTTAATTACCTTTGTTACCTTCTCTCACACTTCTACATTTTGTTTGGTCTACTAAATTTGAAATTCCCAGAGGTTGTCCTGTGGTGATCAATTTACATACAGTGCAATTTTACAGATTAACAGACAGTTGTAATCAGTGGATAGTGGCGTAATTACCTCAGTGGAGCATGGCCTTTTGTTGTCCTCTTGCTCCATTGTCTCTGTGGTCCTGAGTGACATCGGGGATACAGTGTAGATGGAGGGACTGAGCCTCTGCTTACAGTGCAGCAGAGACAGAGCTGTCTTGCTGGAGAGGCCAGGTGGGTTGGGGTCATAGCCGCTCGTGGACCACGATGAATACACTGAGGGCTTCTGTTCATCCAGAGTAGAAGGGTTTGGTTTAATGTAGTTCAAATAGCACCAGCTATTACAGGTGCTGGACAGCAGACTGGGGAATGATGGTCCAACGGGTGTGTTGGGAGAACAAACACTGGGTAGACATGACTGATTCTCCCCTTTGAGTTCCTGCTTGCATGTGTCCACTGATACCTTGTCAACACACCCCATCTCCCTCTCCTCTTCTTCTTTTACTCGTTTTTGCTGCTGCTGTGACTCAGGGAGAATCTCTATACTGTTTGAAGGGGAAAGCATGCGCTTGTTGCCCCCCGAACCTGATATCCTGAGGCCATCGTCAGACCACAAGTGAAGGTCTGGACTCATGTTCCGATGGTCTCTGTATTCAGCTGTTGGGATACCTATGTTGTGTGAAACAGCATCAAGTTTCTCCTGGGGTCTGGGGGAGGTGGACTGAGACAATGTGGTGTATATAGCACATGCTAGGGTTAGGGTGTCTGTTTGGAGACGCACTGCCACTGCTGGAGATGTGACTGGCCTCAGTAATTCCAGACTGGAAGTGATGTGAGGGGCTGAGGGCTGGATGTGGGAGTGACTTACTCGAATCTCTGAACGATCGTCATGTAGTAACGGAATCTCTAGCTTTAGCCCGGTAGACATGGGGAGGTATCGAGCTCTGGCTGCCCCTGATGGTCCATGTGTAGAATATGACTGTGGTGCTTGAGGAGGGGGCTGCCCTGTATGGATGTGTGAGGCCTCTTCTTTTACAGGATCTACAGATGGGCAGTGAGTAAGGGGGAGTTCTGTGCTGCCTGTCAACTGAATATTCTGACTGAGTTTCCATTGAGAGAATATCTCTTTGCATTGTGATCTTACTGGATTGTGCAAGGCTGTCTCACCAGATAAAGGAGAAGTAGGAGACCTACTGCTGTACACGGAAGTTGGGCTTGCTTGAGAAGATGTGCTCAGGCTGACATGTTCAGGACTATGGCGTGGTACAGTACACTGCTCTTCCTCCTCCTCATCTGGATCCCTGACAGCAGTGTGTCTCATAAGGAGACATTTTCTTCTTTCCCTCCAGCCAATTGCAGAGCGCTCAGGGGACAGACAACTGTAGTCAAAAGACTTACTGCGGGTCTCAGCCATTAGGACATTTGGTTGTGGATCATGAGGTGCCTGCTCAGATGCTGAGCGCCTCATCTCTCTATGCTGATGCACCCCAGGCACTGTCAACATGTGAAGAGCTCTTGATTTTCTCAGTGGTGTTGATGTTGCTATATCCATGTCTGGTCTATTTGACTCTTCAAAGGATGTGGAACGACTGGATGCATAAGATGTACTACTATCCTGACTAGGGCTGCGGGGCAGGGATAGAGAGTCAAAACTGGATTCCCCAGAGGACTGGGCCGTCTCTGCTAGACGTAAGCGCTTCTTCTTTGGAGGAAGCTTTTCAATAGGAAGTTGTGCCAGAGAGGGGCTTCTCTGTGGCCACTGGAATTCATCAGGTTTCTCTGAATGTTTTACTGTGGATGTCGGCTCTATTGAGGTCCTTGTACTCATGTTGGAATCCTCTGTGACCAGTATTTCTGGGACCTGCACACTGTGTTGGCGGACAAGCTTCCGGTTTGTTAGTTTTGTCAACTCTTGGGGTTGTTTCTGAGGTACCAGTTGATAATCTTCATGAGGAGGAGAGTTTTTTGTTGCCTCAGTGCCTTGATTCTCATTGCATAAAGATTCTTGTTTTTCAAATGAACTAGTATGTTGAATCACTGAACAGGTTTGCAGTGTAGGCCTCCTGGGTTTTTCATAAACGACATTGCTTTCATCTTTCATCTGACCAGAAAAGAGGGCAGGAGAGGGTAATGAAGGTGAAGAGGGGTCATCAAATTCAAAACTCTCCTCTTTCCTTCTCTTGCGCATTGCTGAAGCTCCTGCTCTGACTGCATGGTTAATTAACTGTGAGCACTCCATTTGACTAATTACCACCTCATTTCTGGGATGATGTGCTAAGCACAGGCTTTGCTTGTGTTTCTTATAACCTTCCCAATCTTTGCATCCAGTGCCACAGGCCTCACACTCATATGGCTGCGGTTGACTTTGCTTGTGGTCAGGCACAGTGGTTATGCTGTCAGGGTAAAATGAATGAGAACCCTCATGTTCCTCTTTTGTAAGTTCGGCCCCAAGTGGGATCTCAATAGCTGGCTGCCGTCTTAGCATCCCATAACGACGGGATGCCTGCCTTTCAGAAGGCTGTCGTTCATCAAAGGACTGACTTGGGCGGAATTTGCTGGGGCCACCACTGGAGGCGTCAAATGAACTAGCTGCAGATGGCATTGAATGACTTCTCACCAGAGGGGCTGATGTTTGGCCAGCTGGCTGCTCCACATTTAGAGATGGATGATGAAATTTTTCACATGGAACTCCCATGGTGATGGAGCCACTGTTTTTATAGCCCAGATCTCCAGCTTTAGGGCTATGAATAAGCAGTTCCTTCATGGATGTACTCTTTTGAGACTCTGAACTATTCTTTCTGGAGAGTGAGAATCTTCTTGGTTTGACACTGTCAATTTTACTTGTGTCAACCACTGCCTCGTTAATAGTGATGAGTTTGGTGATATGGTCAATGACCTGCTTCTTGGGGACTGTGAATGGGATGGTTTTATCCTCTTGACCAGAGGGCTGCTGGTTATGGTGCCGAGGCATCCTCTGTAGGTGTCCGAGACGTCCATACTTGCCGAGGATGATCTCTGCATAGCTTTTGGCACTTGTGTTGGGGGGGCTGTCCTGTGACTGCTCAGTACTTTCAGAGCGAGAGAAATAGCCAGATTCTGTGCTGCCTTTACTCCCTAAAATTAGAGATGAAGTCTTGTCGTCAGTTGAATCTCGAGGACCATGTTTTCCTCTACTTAGACGCAGGGCCAGTCTCTTTTTGACTGCGTAGGAGTCATCGTTTCCTCCAGTGCACTCTTTGGTCCTGTCAGTTTCGTGACTCTTGATTGAGGCTGCACTGTTTTGTTTTTCTGTATGGGAAGATGCAGATGATAATTGTCTGGTTTCATCTTCTGACTCAGTGACTTGCTCCTCCAAAGATCTCGGCTCCCCAAGTGCCAGACCTGCCTTCACCTTGTGTGTGTGCGATTTGCGGTGTTTGTATAGGTTACTCTTGGTCTTAAAAGAGAAGCCACATGGGGCACAGGGATAGGGTCTTTCACCTGTGTGCGAGCGAATATGTTTCTGTAGGACACTTGGCTTTGCACATGCACGGCCACAGTAAGTGCAGACATATTTGCCTGGTCTCTGAGGCTTACGCTCACGCTTCTGTTTCGGGGTTCCCTCCTGGGTTTCTGATTTAGACTGGGTGGGGCCATCCTCTGAAGAAGGTGGGGCACCTGGTGACAAACTAGAAACTGTGGTTGCTTTTGTTACCTCATGTTTAGGTTCCAGCACAGTATCTGAGTCAATGCTCTGCCGCTGGTGCCTGAGACGTTTACGTTCGGGGTATTGTCTTTTGGACTGTTTGGGTTGCTGTTGAGTGTCATTGGACTTCGGGGAGCCAATTTGCTGTTGCTGACGGGGCTGGGAGGGAGACTTGGGCCGCGTGCCTCTGCGATGAGACTCTGGTTGACAATGCTCTTGACCTCCGGACTGCTCCCCAGTCGTCAAGCAACTATGCAAGGCCTCCATAAAATGAAAGGACAGCCTCAGGTAGACGAGTGTGATGAGTCTGCCTGTGCCAGGCTACAGCGTTCAAGCCAAACCATTAACTGGATAATGGGTTAAATGGGAGTGAATTCTATCAAATTATATCCACTTTAGTTGACTGTCTGGCATCCTAATTTTCACTCGTTTGCTTAAACTTTATTGCCTGACAGCAGAATGATGCCATCAGATGGAAAATGGTGGCATCAAAGAATGAAGCTGTGATATGTCATGTGCTGTGGAGGAAGTCCTCTGCCATGCTGACCTAAAGTATCCCATCATGAAGCACTCAGCCAGCCTTGCCGCCACACACTCTGATGCTCAGTTGACTCAGCTGAATATGTAATTCTTCTGTCTTCTCAACATTAAGATCTGTAAAGACAAACAACTCATTATATAGAATAGTGCTTACAATTCAACATCGAGATACAGATAACCCTCTGACCCTCCGCTTGACAAATATGGATATTTATGTTTCATGTGTTACATAAGCACTGTATGTGTCATAACACTCAGCTCTCACTTTCCCCTGGCTGCTGAATACTTTTAAATTAGAATAGTTTATGTAATGTTGCAGTGTAAAAATATATCAGCATGCAGTGGGTAAAAATGATGATTCTGCTAACATTCCCAGAAAGAGGCAATATGTCCAAAGACTTTCACAGGAACATATGAATAACTGTGTAATTTGAATTGGTCATGGTCTTCACTGATTTCTTATCAACCATGGACTACTTATTTCAAAATGAACAGCAGACAGCATTACGTAGCCCACCCACTCTCATAAAATGAGTCAGATTTTCCTGCTGCAAGAAAGAAAGAAAAAGAAATTATACCCAATGAAGAGTTTGTCATTTTCACAACAAGATCCTCAGGATTAAGGAGGGAGTTACTCATATTAAAATTTGTTGTTATACAAGCACCATTTTCTTGTTTGGTCTTAATGAAGGTAAGTTTTCTTTGCATAATCAATCACAGTGGGATTAACTTAGGGACTGTGGCATTTGAACCTGGCATTGGGTCTCAACTTGCTCTAAATGATGCTGCATGTTTAACTTGTGTCATCCAGTATCAGACCACCCTTCCTTCAAAATCACGATTACTAGACAGTGCTGATACAATCAAGCTGCATTAGAGCACATGCGAGTGGCTCTACCTGCTTAATTTCTATATAGTGCGGAGATCATTTTATCTGATTAACTGTGATTTAGATATTGAAATGTACCAAGCCGAATGAAGGCATAGGATGGCTACAAGCTGAGTGCATACACAAGGTGAATCAGTGCAGATACTGAAGAAAACTCCTGTTTTTTTGTGCCAGCATACTGAAACAGTAAACAAGGCATCCCACGCACTGACCAGCTGGTTTCTACACCCACGTTCTGGTGGAAGACGGCTAAGCTGCTGGATCCTATCCAAATTACTGATGACAGGTTGATAATAATCTTTGGTTTAACTTGTGGGAAGAATATACATGCCAGGATTGGAAGAATACTGAACCAACATCACTTTTCTTTGTAACAAAAAACAGCCATACTTTATACAGTTGGTATATTACATCTGTACTTTGCAGAAGACCATTCAGACATCATAGGCCTAAATCTCCTGCAGTGAGACTAGTAAGTGGTAAATGTAGGTCAGACAGGTAGTATAACTGGACTTTTGGAGGAGAGTACGACACTCAGTAGTCTCACTGAAAATAACACCTCAGAGCTCAGACTGTGAGACCACTCATACTATGCATGAGGGTGACTATTAACTAATTGTCTCATAGACTAATAACTGGAATGAAATAAAAAGATTTTGATGATGCACTTGCTGTACAGAACTGGCACCTAAAACCACGTGATTTTTTAAAATCATGCAGCGCATCTGCTCATTAACACTTGTATGTGTCACACACGCTCCAGCGTTAACATAAGACTGTTCATTTGCACCTCTCATGGTGCAAATGAATCTAGCAGTTTTTTTTCTTCAACCCTTCTCTCCACACGATCCTGTTTACCCCTCGTCCTTGGCTCACAGCCTCTGCGATTCTCTCTAGGTGAACCATGGCAAGACTCTGCTAGAAAACACATGTCGAGATGTGACGTTCTCAGTGTTACATTCAGCAATCAAGACAGCTGTTTGGTAGGACAAATTTAATACAGATTTAGTAGGATCCACATATCAACTTCTTTCTATAGATTTCTTAATGGGAAACTCTTGGGAAAATGGGAAAAAGTCTTTTTACAGATTTTGCGGGGTACTACTGCTTTGTTAAAAAAAGTTGTAGAAGCCTTTTGTGTCTTAAGAAGGAGCTGCGCAAAATCTGAAAATTGCCTCAAGTGGTCACTTGACTCACTTGAATCAGTGTGTGAAGACTACATGTTTGAAAATGAAAAAAAAAAAAAAAAAATCTGGGGGAGTGGAGTGAGAAAGAAGTGAGCTCACCAGACCTCTGTAGCTACTCCAGATTTCAGCTTGAGACTAGAAGCTCGAGGCTACATTAGCCGCTACAGGTATGACACAGCCTGACACAGAAACTCTGACCAAACTGTCACCAGTAAAGTTGCAATGTGGGTACTGGAGGCCAGGTTTTGGTATGATAGAAGGATGCATGGAAAATAAAAGACAATATCTCTGGTTCTGCTGCTTAAATTTTGATCCTTTTTTCAAACTGTCCATTGTAGGACAATGTGAAAGTGCAATACTAACTGGTTGGGAAACTCTTTTAAAGGTCCCCTATTGTAGAAAGTGAGATTTCCATGTTTTTTTTTAATTTTATATTTATACCGGTCTAGGAACTATATAAATATTGATAAAGTATAAAAACGCTCAATCCACGGAGCCTTCAAATGAGCTGTCAAGACTTCCTTAATGTTGTGATGTCACAACTATACAGTCACCACCCTCAGTCCTGCTCAGGCCTTAGAGCTGACCAATCACAGCAGACTTGGCATTCTGGAGGAGGGCCTTAAAGAGACAGGCACTAAAACAGAGCGCTTAGACAGAGGGTGAATGGAGATGCTGCAAAAATGGAAAGTCTAAGAAAAATAATATCTTTTTTGAACATTAGTGCAAATTTTAAGTTTTTCCAATAGAAAACAGTTTTAACCACTGGCTTGATGTAATGTTCGATGCAGAATTCGAGTCTGCTTCATTAGGAGTTGAAAGGGCAGATAAGGTAAACACCAAGTTACTTGAAGTATAACCTAAATAACATGAAATAATGACTTCATTTTAACTGCAGAGCTCCCATCTGTCGCTATTCAACAACACGCCCAAAAAAATCCAACCCATATTGAGGCTACTAAATAGCTAAAATCAGTTCGTATAAAAAGTCTCCAAATACTTGTATTTTCTTGAAATACATTTTCTCAAGCCAGTATTTTGTATTTCATTTTGACATATTCTAGAAGCAGGTATTTGTGATTTTGTAACAAGACACTTTTCTGATGTGTTTATGCCCATCTTTGATGCTATGTTAATACATTTTTAATCAGTTAAATTTTTAAGGCCGATTAATCAATCAATGATTAATCATTAACATCCCAAAAAGCAAGTCAATACCTAAAATAAAAGTGTGAACCTGATAATGACCACAATACTGGACCTTTAACCACTGTTAGTCATGCTTTAAAAAAACAAAAACATCAGGCCTTCTTCTCAGCAGACATTTTGACAATTCTTATACAATTCATGGCTTTGTTCCAATAACTCATACCATTGATGTTAGAAATCACACCTGCTAATAGCCTTATAGCCTGTCTATGGAGCCTATAGTTAGGCATTAGGCAAAAATATGAGCAATGTGTACAATATCAAAATATACTACATTTAGTGCAGTGTGGGCATACACACTTACAGTTACAATGTGTGCTCTAAATCTGCAGGTACTGAAACACATCTCCTCAAGTAACGAAAAAAACCCTCTTTTATATAAATTTGTGAAATGCTGCGTCCATTCACACACCGCACAGAAAGAGATATTGTATAAATGGCTTTTTAAAAATCTTGTCAATTTCCTCTTCTCACACTAATGGGCACCCAGCGGTGGTTCCTATGGTAACGGCCCTAAACCATGTGGTAGCAGATGGAAGGAGAGCTGGAGGGCTAAATTTATCTTCCAGCATCCTCACCGACTACAGAGAGAGGGAGAGAGCGAGGCAGGCGAAGGTGCCTCCCTCCTAGAAGCTACGGCTTTTTGAGGAGAGAACGGTACACATCTCAAAAGAAAATCAATACTTTGGGAGTCTTGAATTCGTACTACACTGATACTCCTCCATTCTTTCAGGAGGAAGCAGAAAGGAAAATGCCTACTGTACTGTACGTGGGGATGACAAAGGAAACTCGACCAGTCTCCACGAAAAAACTGAGATACATTATCTGACAAATTCGACCCCAGAGACTATTTTAAATCCTTTCTTTTTTCCCTCTAAGCTTGACTTAAAAGGACAACATTTTAAGTGAAAGGGGTGCAGTATTCCAAAAAGATTTATGTGTAATAAAGAAATATGTGCATTGGTTTGAATACAAACTACTAAATAAGTGATTCCCAAAATTAGGTTCCAACTCAAACAATGACATTAAATGCATCGGGCAAAAAGAAGCAGTTTAAGTCTCTGATAAAACACAACGCGAACAGCATGCTACTCTGGACTTAATTCACCATCATCCTAAGTCATCATCATCTTGCAGACTCATCCGGACAAAGCAACAAATGCCCTCATCTGTTGTTGTCTTTCCACCACAATGTCAGCTGAGCATTAGCAATGCTGTCAAGTCAGAAAGCGCAGCTTCATCAGCAGCCTGAGAGTGGCGCTCTCCAGGGACAGAGGAGAGCCCTCTGGGAGTCAGTGCATACATAGCCATTCCTCTATGTGTGTGTGTGTGTGTGTGTGTGTGTGTGTGTGCGCGCGCACCTCGGGAGTGCTCCCCAGTCCACAGGAGGACATGCCAAGCATAGGAGGTTGGATGCACAGCACAGGGAGCTCATTCACTCTCAGTCTGAGCTGTGAGCTTTAATACATACACAGCCCACGGACCACTCACTATATGCACTCTCCCTCTCCTTCATTCACACACAGACACACACACACAAGCAAACACCCTCACTGCAGAAGCTGCACTGTCTGCATTTGTTTAAAAACAGCGAAAATATCCAGCTCATTATAAATGCCTCTGTTTGCTCAGAGTACGCTTCCACAAATGATTCTTGTTTTTTCCCACCTCTCACTGGCTCATTCATGTAGCAGCCTTTTGCAATAACAAAGACCTGAATGGAGAAAATCCCCCAGTCCTCGCATCACGTCACTCGCATCACCTCACACACATCAAAATCACTGCAGATGACAAAAAGAATATCAATGGCTTTTCTTTTTTTCTTTTTTTTTTTTTACCTGGTAGCAGGTGGTGCTGTCCTCCGATTGTGAATGACTGTAGACAGGGAGAGCAGAGAGAGGTGAAGGGAAGGCAAGAGAGAGAGAGAGAGGGAGAGAGAAAGGATGAATGAGAGTGACGGTGAAGGGAGAGGGGTAATCGAGTCTCCGCTCTACGTGCACTGGGCTGACAAACAGGTAGCTGAGTATATTATGCGTATGAATGAGGAGGAGGGGACACATGCTCTCCCTGTCTATCTCCACCTCTTTCATACACCCCCCCTCGGTGTCTCTCCTTCAGGTCAAAGTGAAGTAGCAGCTCCTTATTTGGAAGTTGACGTAAGCTAGTGTTTCTTTTGGCAGCGGTTACGGGCTGCACAGCTGGCTAAGCGGTGAGAGGTAGAGGGGCAGGGTGAGTGGTCGGTGTTTTAATTTGACTGGGAGAGGGGGTGGAGGGGGTTACTTCATATTTTTAAAACACAGTTTCCCCATTCAGGTCTCATTTTCCAGCATAGGTGGAGAGCTATTGCCGCTGCATTCTGAGAAAAACCCTGGAAAATTTGAAAACATATAAGGGCCCTCATGGAAAAAAAAAAAAAAGGGCCAGGGATCCAGTTTTTAAGAGCTGCTCTGGAGAATGTCCACACACCGGGTCCGGCTGAAACAAGTCCAGGCAGCTCTGACATCACTCTCTGCTCTTGTATGCCATGGGTTTTTCCCCCCCTCCGCCAACCGAGTTTTTTTTTCAGCAGCCTGAAAGCTCGCAGACATGTGGAGCATTGAGGGAATACCAGCCGGTGGGATGAAGGCAGGCGGTCAGCCGCTCATCTGGCGGGGCGTGAAAAGGGGAAGCTGAGAGGGGAATGGAAGAGAGCCCAGGGTGTCCATCCTGCACCAGGCAACAGAGAGTCTTTGTGACTGGAGTTACAAATGTGAAAATGGTATGTGAAGGCCAGCTCTGACACTGACATTTCTGGATTAACGCAGTTGATAGACAATTCCTTGGCAAAACAGCATTTAGTAAAATTACCTGACCCTAAAAGTCACCTCTTAAGCCACGACTTTAAGAGGCTCTTTGCAATCATCAGTCAACAAAAATACTACCTGCATTTTTTTTTCAACATACCCCATACTACATGCCTTTCCACCTGATTTTAATATGATTTTTTTTTTTTTTTTTTTTTTTTTTGCTCGGCTGTGGTGAAAAGTTACGGTATCAGTAAAAGAAAATGCAACGAAGCGCAATGGAAACATAACATATATTATGACATATACAGTATGAAGCATGTGACTCTTGCGGGAGCTTCTGCTCTTCTGAAGAAATGAAAAAATTACAACGTTAAACAAACAAAAATGCCATATTTTAATCATGTTTTCCACATCCTTTTCTTTCGCATGAGGTTTGACTGTAACTATTTTAATCACGTCATCTCATTGTGTTCTGTTCTTCTCCAGTTTGTAATGGCACCCAGCTGGAGAATTAGCACCAACATCCAACAACCAATACCCACATTACAGTAGTATGTAAACCTGCATTCATTAGCATTTCTTTTGCAGATTTTGGGGAATTTTAATTTGTATGGAAACCTCCTTGAAATGATGCTGTATTCATACAAGTTTTAATGAGTGGAAAGAATGCACAGGGCGGCACAGTTTTGTTACGTGTTGGCACATCTGTAGGAAATATCCACAGGTTATAACACCTGGACAAAGTTTCCAGGTTTGATAAGTGAAGCCAATGCAGAAGTGCCTCAAACCTGCATTCTTTCTAATGGCCAGCAGGGGGTGACTCCACTGGTTTCAAAAAGAAATCAGATTGTATGAAAGCTTACTTGATTTATTACCTCATTAAACTGCTTCCTAATGAGTTTATGGTCTCAATCACTAGTTTCAAGTCTTCTTCAATACAATGATATTCATTTTGTAAATTATGGTCTCATTCAGAGTAAAATAGATGATAAGTCAGGGTATGCTTTAGGGCATTGCTACCTTGTCATTGACGCTGGCATGGCATGTCTTTGAGTTCTCAGTCAGATCCAGCCGGGATAGAGGCGTAGAAATGCTTATCTTTCACAACTCTCACATAAATATGGTCACCTCTAGCTCCAAAAAACAAAGATGCTGACTGCCATTATGTCAAATTCAATGTCCAATGCTTCAACACTAGTCCCCAAACCAATGAGCTCCTAAATAAAATATTATGTTTTAATAACCGAAAAACCTCATAATGTACAATAATTCTGAAGTCATAGGCAGATTTTTTTTCATATGGTAGAATGATATGGTTCTGACTTCGAACCAGACCAATTTATCTTTCCTTCAATGTCAACTATACATTATGGAAAACTTACCATGGATCTGCCATAAACAACCCAATCCAAAATTTGTCTCAATTCATTAACCGTACAAACGTTTCCATTTTTGCTTGAGAAAAATCTTGAAAATACGAGTAATGGATTATCAAGAGTGTTGCTGGTTATTTTTCTGTCAAACGCAGCTCTAGTCCGGCCATACTCCAGTTTAGTTTGGTATGGTTTATTGACGGGTTCGGGGATTATATATATATATGCTATCAGTAATAGCATTTTTATGGCCAATTTTTATCATTTTATTTTTCTAATCTAACGGTCCACCTCGGAAGAATAGTGAGAGTCACATCTCAGTGACAGATTATCGTGAAGAACGCTAACCCGGTAGCACAAAAAGGCCAGCGACAGAGAGCGACAGCATCGGAAATCAGCATGTAGAGAATGTTTTACTAACATCTAACTAACTAACTGAATTAAGGGTTTACCAAACCAGAGTTAGTGATTGTTGGAACAGCTGAATGACTAACCAAGTCAGACTTGTTCAATTTTATTTTGTTACTGTTGCTTTTCATATAGACTGCATAATAAATGCTGGCCCGTAGTAAGAGCTCATTGAGTCAACTTGGTGAACTCTGTTACATTGTGAGCACGGCACAGTTCTGCGGCACAAATTAATATACACTGCAAACTCAGTTCTGGGTGGCCAAAGTCTGGATTAGTGTACAATAGCTTGTCCAGAAATATGCTAATTCTGGATTGTAGAATTATTTGTTTTTTGGCAAATCTCTGCTTCCTACCTTGGGTGGTAAAATCCTCCCACACTGGATTTGATTGTCTAACATTTGACCCAAAGACAAAAATAAACATGGTTGATAGCTGTGACTAGAAACACCCATCATATCAGAGGTGGGATCGGGGATGAAGACTGGTTCTGAATTTGAACTGCTTCTATTGCTAAGAAACCTTTTCTTATCCTACTTACTGAATGCTGACAATCACTGTTCAGTATTGAATTTTGGAATAACTGCACTTCTGTTTGTGTATATCATCTGTAATATACATCAACACACATGTTCAGTCTTAGCAATATTGTAAGAATTGGTCTGGAGCAAACATTTTGCAATAGACATAAATTATGCAGATAAATATAATCACTGCAATAAAATAATGCTGGCGTGGCAACACGTTATGTGAAGTTTTTACACATCCTGAACTCCTCGCCATTTACGACAAATTGCTGTTTATGGAGGCCTAAGTCGGCTGAAAATAAAGGTGGTTTTTGCTTTCAACATATTTGGTGTTTGTTGCCATATTATTGAAGTACAACATGAAGACTAATATTGGCTCAGTAAATCGGTCTTACTCCACTTGTCAGCCTTTCTGGAGGTGACAGAGCTGCCAGTGTTGAGCTCTTTCACAAGGGAGCTTTGCCTCTGTGCAGCTGGGGCTTGTCTGGATGGCCTTGTCACAGTGTGAACATCATGCTACCAAACACATTTCCTCAACAAGAATATTTCTTTTTGTTAGGAATGTAGGGCGAGGAAGAGATGCAAACAAAAAAGATAAGGGTCTCACAACACTGTCCTCTTTTCGCTCAACCCGACGCTGTGAATTCATTTTGTACCTCCAGCTACACAATACATTAACATTTAGCGGTGGCTGAATAGAAATGACGGGCTATTTTTAAAGATGCAGATGTAGAGGGTAATTCTGCCTAATTTCAGTTTAGCCACCATTTTCTTTGCAGAGGAGCATTTATTCCTCTTCTACAGCTGACATAAACCTGTGGCGCAGGAGAAAGCTTCTTTCAAGGAAAAGAGAACAGTAATGCTTGTCTGGTTTTATCTGTATTGTATTTCTGAACTTACTGTATACTACAGGGGAGCCTATTTGAGCCATCTATTGTGTGAACTACTGTAAAATTGCAACAACACAAAAGCATATGTCGTTGCAAAATCACCATTTATGGATGGCCACAAAACAGGTCAAGGACTTCCCCTTTTGCAACACTGCTTTACAGTAAAGCCTTGTGTTTTCATTTTGTAACGTCCATCTCATCATTTGGGTAATCTCTAACAGTGATCTACACTAGGAGAGTCTTTAGCAGGAAAAGGCCGGGACAGATAACCTTCAGCCTAACAGAGCGCAGGATTCTAGTAAAACCCTGGGGGCAGATCGGGCTGTTAATGCCTCTGGCTGGATGTAGAAACACTAAATACATGCTAGTGTACCACTTGTTCTACTCATACATAACTGTTATATGTTCAAGAAGGGTTGTCACTTGGTAGGTTTGCACTTTTAATGTGGCTGTCCCTGGTTTGTGTATCTGAGAAAATCTCTCGGGGTGACGTCACCATGGTATCTCAGCTTAGAGAAGACAAATATATAACAGAAAGGGATGATCTAAAGCAGGGGTGGGCTCAGCACCAAATCAAACCAGTTCCTGTTGGCAAGATACGGACAAATATCACTGTATTATTTTAATTCTAAAGAAAACTTAAAAATGTCTTAGTAAGAGTTTCTATCTCTATATGCATCTAGATACGTACATGGCCTTAGTTATGATTCAGGGACACTGCATTTTTAATTTGACACAATTCAGTGCAATTTGATGTGATATGATGCAATCTGATTCATTTCTTAACATTTGTTTTATGTGGTCATTCATTTTCCATTTGAAATTAAAATAAGCCAGTTTTATAAGTGGCAATACATGGGATGATATACATAAAAGACCAGGTAATCCCAAATATTTGTGTTACTTTATAGCATGGGGAAAAAATGGACAGCAAGAGTATCAAGTCAGAATAACTCGTCATTGTGTGTATACTTTCACAAAAGACTGACAATGAAAAGACCTGGTGTGTGAACAATTTTGACATTATGAATATAAATGTAAGTCTGTCTCACACAGCCATGCCCAGGTGGCTCACTTTGGCAGGTAGGGGGAGAAATAAGAAAAAATATTGTTTAAAAAAGTACTTCGGCTCTGACGTATTTGTCATGTCATAAAAGTTATCATTGCCAACACTGTTGTAAGTCGTTAGATGCGGGATTACCTTAGACCTCACTGAGTTATGCCTAAATTGTGCTATCTGTGCTAGCTGTACTAGCATCCACATACTGCTCCTGGCCTGCATAGATTTCACCATGCCATCTCACCAGGTGAGTGTTCAGGTTTGTCGTGCTATAAGTGTACTTAATTGCTGCCTTACAAATGGCCAATGTCGGATTTCCCTTCTTTCTAATAAAATCCAAATTTATCCAAACTTTAGATTTTAGATTTGCTGTTGTAGTGTAAACCATGTTGGTGTTGTCCAACAGCTTATTCTTGTTTTTGTCCTTGAAAGCAATGGTACGCTAACGTAATTAAAGATTAGATATGATGCTAATGCAACGCAAGAGTCTCACTCTCAACATAGGGGTCTCACTTTGACCTCAAATGAGAATGGAGAGGCTGTGCAGAATTAACAGCAAAGTGAGTAAACCAATTAGTATCTTTCAGACCGGGCCATTGACCGGTCATAGTACATTTAGATCAATCCAGCCGCCTAGTGGACTAGTGGACAACCTGCCCTCGCTCTTCCTCTCCCGTCCACTGTCAATCACACATGTAATCAGTTAAAGCTAAAGATGCTCTCTGGTATAACATTCCTCCTGCAAATGCACCGACTGTGATGCGACCTCTCCTATTTAATGTTGGCCTATTTATGCCGTTGTTTTGTACGTTGTTGCGATGTCATTCGGTGCACATTGGTTTTGATTGGCTACATAATTAACAAGCTTCCTCCACACGCGGCCCACCTGCTGACAACGGAATCACAGGTGAAGAAAATCCTGAACACGAGGTGTGTTTTAAAAGTCTTTCTCTTCCTGTGATTTCTGAGCACATTTTTTGATGTTTATGCGGGATGGACATCAGACATGAAGTATTCTTGGAATGTATAAGACACACTGAATCATCATGTCTGTGTTTTCAGACTTTCAGTACCTTAATTGCTACTGCTCCTGCTGTAACATGCCAAATCACTGAGCCAAACTACAACAACTAACTTCCTGTTGTTTCTGGAACATCTGGATGGAGTTGAGTAAACCACACAACACCACAATGAAATCATTTCTCTGCTTAGATGTTTGACTGACTTGCTGTAGTCACAGACAAACCTTCATCAAATTGTAGGAGGACAACAGTGACAGGTCAATCTGATTTAAAAGGCCAGTATTGGCAAACGCATATATTGTTCCAACCCTGGTTGGTTTGCGGTGGAGTGTCAGCAGCAGCATCCAAGCTTAGGACAGCACTGACTCCATCCTGCAGTGCCACAGAGGGAGTTTCTGGGCATTGTGCCACCTGTCAGAGGGGAGAAAACACAGACAGTGTCCTCCTCAGAATCCCAGCGGTCCAGGACTTCACATACGGTCCTTAAACACTACCAAGACAGCAGAATGTGCCACTGCCGCTGCCTCCTACGGTACAGGGTGGTCTTTACCGAGTAATCTTATAAAATGCATTATCACTGTCTGAAAATGTGGGACTGTAGGTTCAGAGTATAGAAGTGTTTAAAGTGTGTCTACCTGGCTATAAAAATAAAAGTGTGTCTGGATCTAGAAGGCTAATGTGTACCTTTCTTGCATGAGTATGTTTGAGCATATATGTGTAAAGCCAGCCAATAAATCCCAACATATAAACATAACCACAGGTCCCCTTGCCTCCCTCCAGACGCCCAGCCACAGACAGACCAGAAACCCCCCCTCCACCATACCACCAACAACCAGAACGGAACAGATGCCCCTCTCAACCTCATCGTGCCCTGATGGCCACAGAAAACAGCAGTGTGACCAACACATGGTAGGCTACGCTGCTGCAATTTATAGTCCACAGAGAGAAATAGCCATCTGAGCTCTAAGAAATTTCTGAAATTAAAAATAAAAAAAAGACGACCTGACTTCCCAACAGTAGACCATGTTGACAGATGTTGTGCAGAGCTCAGCTGTGGTGGGTGGTGCTGGTTCAAACCCTGCTACCAAATGTTCCAATAACATACTAATTCCATGTATGTACAAATGTACCTTTATGGAGCAAAGAGGCCTCCGTGTGTACTTAAGGGGCAATAATTTTGATTTTTACTGTGCAGCACTGTGACCATATTACATCTACATATACCAGCCCACTGCCTTTTTTAAGACACCCCCAGTGCATTATACCATGCTTCATAATACATTTTGTATGTACTATTGCTATTATTAGTATTATTATAATATTATACTACTTTATTATGCCAAAGTACTTTGCATTGTGATACCTATTTTGTTAGATTTCTTGCTTTTATTTGTCAGTTAACTGCTCACAGAGCAGTTTGAACCAGAGTACGTTAATCAGAGCACGGATACCCCGCCAGGCTGGGACAGGACAAACATGCAGAAATGATGTCCGGGTCCAGGTTTCAGACACGTCAATTGAGGTGGAGCTTTCGAGTTCTTTGAGTGAAAATATAGTTTAAAAATAAATAATTATAGTGTAAAACTAAGTGATATTAAGTGATGGGTCTACTGTCTGTGTTGGGCTATGTGTCTTATTAATAATTATTGGTTGTTATTTACATAACACTTTGAACATAACACAGAGGCTAGTTACTTTCCAGTAAGTGTGTAATCATTGATGTAAAATAACTGTATGTATTTTGTGCGTAGAACAGTACCTTTTCAAAGTCATACATACTGTACACCTCTGTAATCTGGGTACCAGTGGCATGAAAACACAAACTCACAAACAAACAAAGTACTTCAGCTAAGGCTACATTAACTGGGTCAGACTGGAGTTGGGATCGGACATAAAAAACAGAACGGCTGTTGAGTTTGAGTCAGGCTCGGTTACTACTCTCTCAGACTCTGTCTCCCACCCCACTTCCACGCTCTATCCAGGCTAGCTGTTGTGGCTAAGTGTCCTGCTCCACCTTGATATTGAAGGAAAAGATATAAAAGTGGTATTGAAGTTGTAAACTATGTTGTTTTGTTCTTTTTGCTGTTAACACCAATAGAGATACCAAATAAGAGCACACACTAGCTTGTAAACAGTATTCCAAATCCATCAGTTCAGACTTTCAAAGTCTTAATCACCTTAATGGAGGTTTTCTTCCAGGGCTGAGCAGCAGCTTGTCCTGTCAGTCTGTGAAACTTTAACAGCCACAGCGGACACTGAGAGCTGTCAACATGATCAACTGAGATGATGTAGCTCATGCTGTATATTCCAATGCAAACGTCTCGCTTAACAAACACCACCATTTTTGTTTTCATTTTCTGACTGCGTCGTCAAAAGAATAAACATGAAAGAATGACTAATTATGAATTCTTAATTGTTGTTTTAGTGTATCTGACAGTTATTCATAATCTTGTATCAAATGATCTGAGTGTTGGTGACACATATGAGCAATACTCCCATTTCATAGTTTCTAGACAAAGCGACATCTGAGATCTGATAACTAACCGTCTGTCAGTGAAACTGTGACCAGCTGTCTGACACGTCTCAGACTCCTGTCAATAATATGTTGCACATTTTCTTTTAACTCATGCTTTCAAGCCCATAAATATGATTTATAATTTTAATTAATATAATAATAATAATTATATTTTCGACCACGTGGCTTGGTATCAGAAATAAATACTGATGAACACTTTGCATTATTCTTTACAGGAAGCTGATGTGCATTGACAGATGTGCAGTGTGGACCACCAAAGTGTTAACCAATCCCTTAACAGTCTCAATCATGCTCCACATACTGATCTGCACGGGTGGTCCACCACCAAAGCCCTATTTTGAGCCAGGAAAAACCCTGCTTACAGGCCGCTGGAAGCTGTGCCAGACACTGGCTGATGTTTCTGCTGTTTCTTGGTCAGCAACGCAGGCTGATAAAAGTCAATACTTCATGGTCTTAAATGATAAAAACAGCAGAGGAAGGATTCGAATAACTAGCCACATACTGTAGTTTGCAAAACAGTAACACAGTTTACAATAATCACTGTGACCATTGTATCTGCCATTAAAGCCAGAGTATAGGGCTGGAGATTCCTTTTCTGTTCCTTAAACCTCACTAAACCCAATGTATATCCTACAGCTTAACCCAGGGCAATCTCTCTCTCTCTCTCTCTCTCTCTCTCTCTCTCTATATATATATATATATATATATATATATATATATATATATATATATATATATATATATATATATATGTATGTGTATATATATATGTATGTATATATATATATATATCATAGTGTTATACTGATATTTATAGACAGAGGCTTACTGACAACGGGTTTGTTTAGAGAAAAGTGGGGAAAGCACATATTTAGAGCAGCAGCAAACCAAATCAGGAACAAGGAAAGAGGCACAAAGAGCCATAGAATGGGAGTCTTTGTGCAAGCAAAGAGAAAACAAGTTGGAAATAGAGGAATTGCTAAATATAGGAAAATTGACTTGCTATATTTGTCCCCACATCTAAGTTAGGTTGTTCCGGCGAGTGTTTTTTGGTTTCAGGGTGTGAATGTGGCTTTCGGTAAGGCCGCTGACTGAAACTGTGACGCTGTTTGCATACACTCACCACCATTGTGATGACAAAGGCTCCACCTGCAGCCAAATGAATACCCAACATCTCCTTAACACTGTGTCAATCAATATTTCTCGGCTTGAACGAGTAATTCTTGGACACAGAACACTAACAAGTAAGATTCATACTGCCTGGTGTCTTTCACCCACTTACACACATTTTCTCAACTGAAAGCGTTCATGTTGGAGGTTTTTCACTCCTACATGTGATTCATTCAAAAACAATGACATCAGTTTTGTAGCAGAATGCTCTTTCCCTCAAACAAGAAGCGTCCTTTACACTCCAGACTTTATACCAATGACAAAATCAGAGCAGTTTTGCTTTCTGTAGTTTCTGGTTCTGTCATAGACTAACAAATAAAACGTATGATTATAATAATAATAATAATACTACACCATTATACAGAGACAACAAATTCCTCATTACAATGACAGAGCTGCGACGATGAGTCAATCAGTATAAAATTCATCTGCAACTGTTATATAATCACTTTAGTCATTTATTAAGCAAAAATGCCCAACATGTGAAGTGATGTAATGTGAAGGTCTGCTGCTTTACTTTGTCATATATAGTAGTAAACTGAGTATATTTGTGTTGTGTAATGTTGGTCAAATAAAACTAGATACATCTCTGTCGACTCTAAGAAATTATAACAGGCATTTTTCATTTCCCAAGGGATACTGGACACTGGTGAAAGATGTGATACCTATGGCTATCATTCCAATGTTTCAACTAGTGCTAAAAACATTTCTCAGTTTCGATTCTGATTTTAATATTCCTTACTATTAAATATTACTAAAAATATTTTGTTAACCAACCAGCTAAAATGTTGTTTAGAAATTCCAAACTCAAGGTCGACTTATCAGCTTTTTTCTTGAGCTTTCAACTGCACCACATGGTCTTCATCAGTGAGATGGGGTTTGATTAGGTGTCACAGAGATGGATCTTTTGACTCAGCAGCTGTCAGTGTTTCAGAAGGTCAAGTTTGAAGTGAATTTCAACTCACACGTGTCAAACTTCACTGCAGTCACGTGACTTCAACGTCACCACCACTAAGCGTCTTTCTGCACAACACTATACACACTTTACTATAAGTTCATCACTGTATAAGTTGTAAAGTTAGTGTTAGAACACCTTGCAACTAGAGCCTGCCTTGAAAAGACGGACTAGTGAGTAGATGAGTCTCCGTGTTCGGCATGATGACGTTTGATGTCCCTGAAAACCTCTGCAGCCTCATTAAGCCGCTTGTTAGCAACCCTATTTTTTTAAATACATAAATGCTGTAAAAAAATTGGGATATTTACAGATGACATACCGTATTCACAGACTGTATTTCAGGCATTAAACCGAAAACCCTTTGACTGTGAAACAAGGGAACCGGAAGTGCAAAAATGCTGACTTATTTCTGGGTTTATAGGATTCATTCCTGTGGCACTCTGTAGGGCATGCAATATCTGATAGTGAATTTTAAGAACACCCTCTAGTGGACCACAAGGCAAACCAGTCCAAACGATACATTCTGAATTCAAACAGGTCATTACCGTTCAAATATTTTATTTTGTCCCACGTTTGGGGCGTAAGTTCAAATTTAAATTTGAATGTCCTAATAGCTGAAAAGGCTAATAAGTGGACCAACTGTATTTTTCAAGGTCAAGAATGACTTTTTAGCAAACATGGATGAGAAAGATGTCAAGTTTGCATGTCAACAGATCCACTTCACTACAGCTGAGCAAACTCCATCTGCTGAAATCTGTGTCATACCGTTGAAAGCTCCAGAAGAAGCTGGACTTTGGGTTGGTTTTGTTAAACTACAATGTCACAAATGAAGATTAATTGCTAAACACAAGAACTTTGGCAAAAATGTCTGATTCAAATGAGGAACTAACTTATTAAAGATAGTTTTGATCTGTACCAAAAGAAGTATTGAGCTTCTATGCCCTGACCTAGTTATACTTCAGTTCTACACTTGAATTAAAGCTATAGTAACAGTAGTTCAGCTTTTGTAAGAAGACACAGCAGCTGAGATGAGACGCCATAAAGATGTCTCAAACTAAATCACTACCAGTATCAGAGCTGTGAGAGTGCACAGTGTCTCAGTGCAAGTGAGGAGCCAGGGAGAAAAGCCAAATCAGGAAGCTAATGGAAACCAGCGAATAGCTGATAACAACCACATGCAAAGTCTTCACAGGAGCCTGAACGCAGGCAGCAGGCAGTAACTCTGCATGATGTGATATAACTCAGATGGATCAATACTAACACTGTTGAGCCTGATGCATCTGGCTGGGCTGTGTGCTGGGTTAAGCAGCATACAGAGTGCACAACAGTACACCCCAACCTGCTTTCATTTCAAGCACAAAAAAAAGTTGCTGACCTTTTGTGCATCTACTTCATTAAGACACAGTTCATTTCAGAGGCCAGCATGCCAATTTTTATGGAAAACACAGCTTGGATAAAACCATCCAACTACAATGGGCTTTTATTTTTTTTTAGCTGGGCTGTGAATGCAAGCCAATCTGCTTGGATCTCAAGGTGATGTAATGCAGGGAGAGAGCAGCCATATGTTCTCTTATTTCACCAACAGAGGATCAACAGACAGGGATGAGGCAGCCTGCCAAAGAGCAGGCCTGTCCAAGAATCTATATCGTCCACACAGAGAGACAGGGAGAAGCTATAGTGTTACTGTAGGCTGCTGTAATATTTTGACATTTTACACTCACGATGCAAAGCATTGATTGGGACGTGGCTGCCAATGATACTGAGGTCTACCTGTAGGTGCCAGCTGAGTCAGCAGTAGCTCCACGTGAAGCCAGCCTATCTACCAGTGCTGCAGCCTCTATCACAGGAGGATCACGGACAAAAGACCTACTGTGAGACAAATCCAGAAAAATAGACACAACTGCTGTTACATAACACAAAAGCCTGCGGTCTACTACCATATAGTCCTTTCGGCTCAGAGGAAACACGACCTTGATCGACGATGACAATGTCAACAGGAGTGAGCAGAGGACACACAGCGTGGTGTGGACGTCAGTGTGATGCACTCCAGCCTGCGTCCTTACACTCTAAAACACTTTCTCCTCACAGAGTTTACTATATGCAGTGCTGCAAATATAACCAATGTTTTATATAAACAACAGATTAAATGACAGTGTAATGTCACTCTTAATGATGAATCCCCAGTCTGCAGTACCAATGGCCCTGGTCTTTTTTTCCCAGGAAGACGTTTAATTGAAAAACATTAACTGCTCTGTACTACAAAAGTCCTGAGAAGCTGTTAATAATAAATAGTAATTTTGCCAAACTCACTCCTCTCATATCATGTGTTCCTTTAGACCATAAACACTGATTTGGAGTCTCAGCTGGTGTAATCCCATCGCAAGATGGTCTCTAGTTTTGCCTAATGTCTCAAAGCAGGCGGAAATGATCCACACTGGGACACCATCATCTGTGTCTTGAAACAAATGTAGGCAAAAGCGTAATGAGGGGGGCCAGTGGCCACTTTCCTGCTTCCTACACCTCTACTTCCAGTGCCCTTGCTTGGACCACACCCATCTTCGAACTCAGCCTTCATTGTGATCCTATGAACTACACACCTGTAAAGTTTCATGACTGCACTTTGAACGTCATTAAATAATTGTGTTGCCAAAATCTCACCCTGACACCACTATAACAATGGTCTGGCTCTGCTGCTGCATCTTTCACCTCTTTGTTAGATCTTGCAGTAAGAGCCTGACAACCATTTGTTGTCCAATGCACTGATATTAAAACCTTTTTTAAGAGATAATAATGCAATAAAAGATAGACAATGAAGTTTTTCATTAAACTGTAAAATATCCTGCCTACATTACAAATCTTTGTCACAAGTGTTTGATAACCACATTTGAAGGATCATGGCAAAAAATCTGTGTATTGGCTGATATATCAATATCGGAATTTTGCACTTCTTAATATCGGTATTGGCACTGCACCCAACAATCCAGGATCAGTGGGGGTTCTACTTGAAAAAGCTCTGATACCTATGAGCTACAGACTAGCTAGTGAACATAGTGAAGAATCGAAGGAGTCAGATCTCTTTCACAGGAGAGAGAGGACAGAAACAAACCTAGAAGGTGAATATTGGATTTGCATTCATCATGTGAAAACAATCTGTCTCAAAATGAATATTAATGTTGCTCCGTCTGTTTGATTTTGGCAAATATTTACCAGCACTGACATACCTATTAGTTGACAGTGAAAAAATGACAGTGTTTGAGCTTCGGCTTGTTGCGCTCAACCAGCTGGCCACAAAATAAATAAATGATGCTTTAACATAGAGTTATGAATGAAACCTTCCAGTGTGAGTCAAAGTTACACTTCTATAAGACTGTGACATCAGATACCATTGAGCACCTTTTCCCCTTAGAAGTATATCGAGTCAGTATTCCAACTTTTTCACCTAAGCTTTCATGAGATTGACTGATGTTTATTTGATATATTTTGAAAGGTAGTTGAATTCTGAAATATATAAACATTTCATACAATCGTTTGGGGCAACATCCAATTTCATGAAAATATAATAAGAAATCAGGTAAATAGATAAGCAAATGAGTTGATTGACAGAAAACTAATAGCCGTCAAATCTGATTAAGATCACTGTTTCTAGACATTTATCATGAAAAGATGTCACACATGTCAAATGTGAGCATTTGCTTCCTTTCCTTCACTAATTGTTGCTCAGTTTCATTAACAATACCAGGTCCCTGGAACCAGTGCAGCTGTATGGACTGCAGTCATTATTCATGTTATTAGTTACAACTGTGTTTTTCCTGAAATAACATGTCAGAATAACTGCTGGTAGAAAAAAAGCTGTTGAATACTCTTGTTCTCAATTAAACCTATGACATTACAAACAATAAGAAGAATATGTAGAATAAATAATAAAATACTCAAGCATATGTGGGTTCAATCTGACAGCATGCCAACATGCTGGCTGTGTAAAAATGACACAATAATTACATAACAAGGGTTGCATGATATGGAAGAAAGATCATATTGTGATTATTTTGACAGATATTAACATTGTGATATGAATGGTTATTAGTGGGTATGTACAGTGTTGCATCAAAATTCTCATTTTCACTGAAAAACTATCAAAATGAAGATGATGTGACATTTGTTGGGGTCAAACATGTTTTTGTACATCTAGAGAACATGATTTGTCGGGGGTACTACTTGAAGAAATTGTCGCTGCTATTCGGATATGGCATTTGGCCATAGTGCGGATGCGATAACATTTTGATTACATGTGCAGCCCTATTACATAACAATTACAATCGAACACAATGTTAAGATTATGTGAATTACATGTTTCAGGAGAGCAGAGGCCGCTTTGAACATGAATGTGGGCACATTTTGTGGCTTGTGTGTTTGTGCGTGTGTGTGCGTCCACTATTTGTGAATGAGAAGTGCAGCTGACAGGCCTTCTGCCCGACAGGCTGCTCTCTCAACGGGGGTCACAGAAACCAGAGGTCCTTCCACCTCGCAGAGCAGCCCAAGCTGGGCCCATACGCTCGCCTCCAGGGTCACTGACGGCATCCAACCCCTTCCAGCAAAGGGCGGCAACTCAGCCAAGGGCCTAACAACTCACAGCGAGTGCACACATGCTCTGATTCCCATGCACCTCTACACACACACACACACACACACACACTGCATGTAAACACGACACTTAACACCCGAGCATACGGTGTTCCCAAAGCACACGTGCAGGCTTTTGTGCCAACACGTCTTCCTGTGCACAAGCGAATGCAAGGATGTAAACACACACAAAAACACACACAAGCGGGTGTATCCTTTCATTAACAAGGAGGAGAGTCAATTTCCGCTCCCGTCGTTTTAGGCCGGTTGCCGGTGGAGAGGAAATCTGTTCGCTTACGGCAGTTTTGACATTTAGGCTTGTGTCTCTGCGGCTGGGGGAAGTCCTAAAGATTGATGACCGGGGCCACCCTAGGGTCCCCTGTCGCATGACTAGCTGGAATGTTGTCCCCAATATCTGCATGTGTGTGTGCTATACACATCCTAACTTACATGTGAGTGCCGGTTTCATGACACATCTTAAATCATAAGCACAAGGTTTTGCACGAGGAATCTTTGATTTATTACTGCTGTAGTCGCTTAGAGTAAAAAAATGGTATTTTCCAGGTTGGAAGACAAGAACATGGAGTTTGATGATATATTGCATTGGGAAGAGATTTGTTCCAATAAAAGAAATGCAAGTTCAGCATTATGTGCAGTAACACTGTAGGGAACGGTAAGTGGTAATTTCCTAGTTTCTCTTTAAAATGTTGTGGATGTTATGAATTAATGTTGTGATGTCCTGAACTGCTTCTTAGACAGAGGCTGCTTGGACACATTAGAACACTATAGAGGCTGTATGTAAACTGCAGTATCTGTTTGTTGAACCTTAATGTGGTGCCAACCAACCATATGTATCCACAGAGAAGAGCTGAAATGGATTCATCCTTGAACAGAAAATGAATTTGGAACAAATCTGATGACTGATTAAACATTTCACTGAGCCAAATTACCAGAAACCAGGCTGCTGGTTGGACAAAAATATAAAGTTTGATATGTTAATTTGGAGGAAAATCCCATTTCCACTACTTTCTGAGATATTACATAAATAATCTTTAATCAAGTAATTGAGAAATTAACCAGCAGATTAATCAACAAATATGGTATGTTTATAAAGACCAAACTCAGGTTTTACTAAGCAAAGAGATCAGATTCCTATTCTTGTTAACTTAAATTTAAATTAATTCCCTCAGCCAAGGAGGTGATATTCACTGTTTATTTGGTGGTTGGTTGGTTTGTCAACAGGATGGGTCTGGGCCCAGAAAAGATCCCATTATCTTTTGGTACAGATCTAGATAAAGTTGATGGATATAGGGATTTGTGATTTTCTAACTTTCTTTAACATTGTGAGAGGCATTTTTCCACTTCATCGTTAATTTCTCAGGGAATAATGCATGGATCGTGGTATCTATGAATGAGTACAATTTGATGCAGGTGTGATACAGGGCTAAAATGTATTATTGCATATAAAATAAATTTGTGATTAAAAATGTATTAATGCAAATCCAGGGGCGGGACCTACACTGAAAGATGTAAGACATGTCTCTATTGGCCAGTGTTGATCGGAGTGACAGCTTGGCATCACACACTTTTGAAGACCATGGAGAGGACAGAAGATTAACACATTGTTTTTTATCATTTTAGGGTTGATTGGTGCCCACTCATCTTGTTGCTCCCTCTTATTCAGCGCTATTCTAATCGCAGCTTTATAGGATAAGATAAGAAAAGGAACAGCAACTAACGTTAGATCATTGAACACAAGTCCTGTAAACTAGTGGCTAAAGTAACATGCAAATGCAGGAGAATAGGCAGCCTGGGCACATAACGTTAACATACCTATGAGGAGCGAGTGACTAGCTAATTGAGCTAATGTTAACCTAGCAGCTACTGGCTGACAAAATAATGTGTATTTTTTTTAACCCAATCCAATATCATTGATCGTTAAACAAAACAATCTACATGCACCAGTTCAAACATAACATTCTTGCTATTACTAAGACGGAAGTTATGTGTAACATAACATACCTGGGCATTGATTATGTGTCTATACATCCAGGCTCCGCTCCCGCTGTCTTCTCCATGGACTTCAAAAGTGGGTACTGCCAAGCTGTCACTCCGATCAACACTGACCAATAGAGACGTGTCGATAGTGTTGATAGTTTTGCTCTTAAATCTTTTTTTTGATTGCAGTGTGGAAAGTTTTGCTCTCAAATCTATTCTGTATAATTGCATAATAAATTCACGAAAATAACTCCATACCATTCAAGTTAGCCGGGCACTAAACCGGAAGTTAGCCGGCTCGTTCCCTAGCTCCAGTCGTGTTTATTTTTGCCAAGTGATAGGCCATTAGATCTATCCATATCGAGTAAAAATGTACGAGGCTTATCACCAATATTGACATAAATTTGATCACAAGGTCGGTTCGAGATTGTTTAATCGCCCAGCCCTAATCAAGGATTGTGGTTTCAACTTCATAGATCAGATATTATTTTTTGGACAGATTGCCCAGCGCTAACTGCTGCTAATGTTTGGACCAACTTTTAACATTGAAGAACTTTGCCTTCTTTTGTTGAATGAAAGAAAAACTTAAAAATAAAGGCCATAGTATGCTTAAAATGAACTAGGTCTTGCATATTGACTGACGATGTCTGAAAGGAAAAACAAGTGTTCTGAGTGGTCGCACCTGAGGGGGGCTGCTAAACCTAGCTTAACAGAGAGAGAGCGAGATATGATCATTTTTTAAATATGGAGATAGCAGTACACAATATTTGACAATCTTTCCATGTAGACCATCTGATAAGCACTTCAACTGAAGTATACTGACCCCTTAAGATATTGCAAAAATTCAAATTTTTGGTATCATACGGGAATTCAAGTAATATATTGGTGCAAGTATCATAAAACTCGGAAGTAACTAACTAACTTGGAACATTCACACGGTTAGCATTGGAGTAAAGTGAAACCCATGTTTCTCAAGTGTTTTCTGTCATCCATACATTCCACTTTGTCCTCATAGGGTTCAGACTGGCACAGTTATGAAGGACTACCCCACATTCTCTTGTGTAAATACATTTCCACTCCCTCACCTGGAAGACTGTTTGCTTTATGTCTCAATAAGGTTCAGATTGTATGTCTGCTTGGCATTTTCTCCCTTCGCTAAGTGCCTTGAAGAGTTATATGGACAACATCAGTGCAGTGCAGTGAAGCTCTAGAGATACAAGTGCCCTCACATTTCACCTGCTACCAAGGACACTGTAATGACTGACATTTGAGGGATGAGGCGCCCACTGGTGACTCCATAAGAACGAGCTGCATGAATATCAATGTTGTCCTCTCCGACTCTGCTGCCCTTGGCTAAACAGAGGGACCTTTGACAGGGCCGTAGCAAAAACCAAGAGTGTATGCCATTTCATAATGCACCAGCACGCCGTGGGACTTCAGGACACATTCTGAGACTCTGCGAGCCGCATAAATGTTTACCATACCACCACTGTATGTGTTATGGGCCGGGCAGGGTTAACTCACAGACTGGTTGCCTTTTGAACCGCGCTGCTCATGTCCTGTGTCAAGAAACCACACGTACCGGTCTGGCTCCAGTGGCAAACGCAGTGAAAGTCATTGGGCCTCGGGCCTATCAGTGCCACAGTGAAGCTATTATGCTCCCACTTTAGCACCCATGAAACATCCCTTTTGATAGAGGCAACTCTAACCTGCAGGGATCCATAACAAACTAACAGGAACTACAGAGTCGATAATGGTCATGATGATGGTTCTGTTTATGCACGATACACTGGAAGATGCATCAAGAGCTTTGTAAGTTCTTCTGGATAAAAGTGCCGGTGAAATACATTACAGCAGCCGTCGTTTACTCACTTATTAATACAAAACAAGAATGACTCAACTTATATCCGTTCAGTTCTTGAGATTTTCTAATAGCCATTTTATGTTTTGTCTAGCGTCTAGGAAATTATGCATTTATTTTATAGACTCTAAGTGCAACAAATGGAAGAAAAAATGGGTATTTCATGTGAGCAGCAATAGTCACCATCTGTACAGACACAAAATAAGCACCATCAACAGACACTTTATCCACATGACATCAAGGGAAGAAAACACTATGATGACAGGCCAGTGTTTCCCATTAATTACGTCGACTGTAGTGGTTTGCCACAGTCTAATTCATCACGCTGTAATTTCATAATGAACTGAAAATATTTTATCCTCTCATAATAGCAAGAAAGATCTGTAACATTTCGTGCCGTTGAATCTTTCTTTCCCAGTCAGTCATGGCCCCGGACCCCACCCCCCACAGGGTCTGAGGTCCTTCCACACCCGTCTCATGAAATCCTGTGGGAAACACAGCAGGCTATCTTTGGTATATACACTAACTAATGAGCAACTAATAACAAAGGACTTCTCCAGTTTCCATAATGTTGAGGGACTCCAAAGAGTTGTAAAGAGAGAGAGGTTAAAATCAATACAGCAGAGGTCCAGATACCCTGACCTCTAGTCCCCAGTGTGGGTCAAGCTCAAAAACATTGGATTCTACAATTCCCATAATGCAACTTGATAGCATCATTTGTCAGATCATCCCTGTCTGGTAAATGCCGGCACCTTTCAAACTCCTGCTCTCAGTTTGTAACACAAGCTTGTCATTAAAAAATGCACTACCCAAGCCCAAGCTGAGATAAATAAATAACCCCTGATGACATCATCAGGGTTACTTTTTCAGACTGTTCTCTCAGGCTGAATAGTGCTCCTCATGGCAGGTATACAGATTTTAAATTGTAAAATCAGTGCAGTGCTCCTTTAAATATGTGCATACTGATGGTACAACAGGCAGATTTATGTATATTCTGTTTCAGAATTGTTGTATTGTGCTTTGAAAGGATACATGAGGTCTAAGTTTCCCCGACCAGTCGTCCTACGACAACTAATGACAGCGGCTGCCTCCTGTTCATCATGTGGGTGAGTGATTGATGCAGCTACACAGCATCAAAGCTGACTGCTGGGAGATACTGTAGAGCATTCTTATGTCCCCGGTGCATCCTTCCTGAGGTGAAGGACAACTCCGAGAGAAGAAAAATGATAACAAACAACCAGAGTCACAGCCACTGCCTTGTCCATGGAGCCTTTGAGGAAAGATATTCCCTGTCGAGGACGCAGTCTGACAATAGAATGCAAAATCTGACCCCTTCACTTCAGAGAGAGAGACGGCAGGACAACATGACACACTGACAGCAACCTCAGGTCCTAGTTAAAGGGTGAGAGTGCCACACGCACTGCAAAGACGTCATACAGTCAGGATTCTAAAAAGTTGGGACGCCATAGAAAACGTAAACAAAAATAAACTGTGTTTACTGACAACACTACTGAGTCCATGTAGTAGTATTCTGTATACAATCGTGTGTTTCACACAGTGTTGAACCTTGCCCCATTCTTGCTTGTGAATGACTAAGCCTTTCAAAGATGCCCCATTCATACATATCAAATTCAGAAATCAATGAAGCCGATGAGGTAAAGCTTATATAATAATTATAACATATAATATATAGTATATTGTCTTTGTACAGTTTTCAATTGACTATATGTCAAAAAGGATAAGCAAGTTATCCTATTCTATTTAATTTCTGTTTCACACAGGGTCACAACTTTTTTGGACTTTGGGTTGAACAATGAGGAGTCTATGATGAACAGCGAAGAATAGCTTCCACCATGATGAAAAGTATTTGTGCAGTTTTTTGTTATATCAAGAAAGTTTCTTGTTATAACAAAAGATACTTTTCAAATTCCCCAAAAATCTATTTTTCATGATATTATGTCATATAGTTTATTGTCATTTTTAGGTAGGTTATTGTGTTTTTACAAGAAACATTTCTTAAAAAAGAAATATGCACTTATTGTAAGTCGCTTCAGATATAAAGCATCAGCTGAATTGATATGATGTTGTAACAACACATCACTTCATCGTGTTATATCACAAAACATTCTCCTCATCTTATGGAATCAACCAATCTCGTTAAAACAAACTTTTCTCAGTATAAAATGTTAAGTTGGCATGTTGTTATAACATGATATGCTTATTGTAATAACACATTAGTTTGGTATCTAGTAAAAACAAGACACAAAAAATATCTTGTTAAACCATGAAAAGGATCTTGTAAAAACAACACAGCTTTCTCATTCGGGCTGGGTGATATGGCCTTAATAATGTGGTGATATGTGATAATATCGTAGGGATGACTTGTGGTACTTGGTGCACACTGAGATTTTGATAAATAATCATCAGTAATGTGGATATAATGTCTAAGTGGGTTAAAGCTGGCACAAGAAGAACAGTCTGGTAACTTCAGAAAAGTACATCACTATACTGTAATGTAGCCTTTAAAACCAGGAAAAGACAGCACTTGTGACATATCACAATATAACGATATAAAAAATATCTGAAATAATATATAGTATAGTCTCATAACAATCTAATATCGATATATTGCCCTGCAATATTTCTCATTATAAAAAGGAACTTTTTTTGTCATGTTAGCAGAAAAACATGTTACACTTACACACTAGGGCTGCAACTAATTATATATTTCATAATTGATTAATCTGCATCAATCATTTAGCATATAAAATTGTGAGAAATGCTTATCACAGCTTCACAGAGCCCAAAGTGACGTCTTCAAATTGCTTCTTTTGTCCAACGAACAGTCCAAAACTCAAACACTCTTCATTTACTGGCATAAATGACAAAGGAAAGCAGAAAAATTCTAAATACAGAACCGATACGCTCTCCTTCCCAAGCTGGTAGGATAAAAGACAATTCATCAGAATGATTTAATACCGGATGGACTGAAACCAACAGAAATGCTGTGAGCTTTTTGGAGAATTAGCTTATTCTCAATCTCATGATAAACCCATCACATTCACATGGAGGAGATGAAAAAGGGCTCTGTTGTATCAAGTGTTCTTGCAGCAGAGCAATGTTGCAAGCTACTGCTGTCCTCAGATGCCCTCTAATCCAGCAGGCATCATTGCAATGAGGAGTGTTTTGATGCTGCACAGTTGATCCGTACAGTGGGTCATTCTCAAGCTCTCTGTATACACATTCTCGTGTATATTTGTTTTTTTATTACAACGGGGATGGGAATAGTATGACCACAGGGGTTGCCGAAATCCACTGTGACATGGGACGTTAAAGCTTATCCACTTGGCCACAACACTGACATCCAAATCAACCCACCAATTTAAGCGCAGTTGTGATTATGTAATATTATCGGCGATTTGATCCCGAGGCCACAACAAAAGAAAAAAGAAAAAAAAAACCCGCCCCGAACGCTGCTGTTTCTCACGCATGATGTCATGTTGAATTCCTTGCAAGCAGGTTCTGCAGAAATGTCCGAGCAGCAGGAAGGCAACACACGCAGGCAGCGCTGGAGCCGATCGGTTTCGTTTTCTGTTGCGTGTGGGAGAAGGCAACGCCAAATTCCGTTCAACGAATCACATATTTTAGCCTAAATGTACTTCTCATCAACATAACTGTATGAAAGAACACGGGGAGTAGTATTTAATACATACTGGAGGTCTATTTGTACATTCGGCGTTCATAAATGCAGTGAATGTAGACCTTTAATACGTGTTCTCACAATGATCTTCCACCAGAATAGAAGTGGACAGTGTGGGCTGGACTGAATAAAAAATAAAAAATAAAAAATAAAAAATAAAAAAAATGGGAAAGAGTTGGTGGATGTCATATTTGCCAAAAATACCAACAAATTATAAAACGCCATGTTCTGAACGGGCATGCGCGCCTGTAGACGAATTAATAAAATATATTGAAGATTTTTTGAATGGAGGCTGGTTCTGTATAAACGGGGCGCATAGCGGTGATGTCGCCCAGTGCAACATAACGCGCTGCCGAGTGAAATGACCAATAACCAAGAGCCATGACAAAAAGATACACACCTGTGTACTACAGTCTTATTTGGGGGGATTTTAAATGTAAATTTTAAACTGATGAAACAGGCAGTAGCTGCTATTATGTGAGACACTGCACCTCTGGGTTTTAAAGCAACAGCAGGCGCAATACTGGGCGATATCGATTAACCAAACACTTGGACAGACTACTCCAGTTCTACGTAGTACCACAGACCGAACCATGCAGCTCTGCTACTACAATCAACGTCAAGCTAACAGGAACACCACAGCCTCCAAATGGAGTCTTTTCAAAATAAAACCGCATCACAAAAACCAAGCGATTCCACCCGTACCATTGTTTCATCTATACGCCCGCTCTTTATCTTAACACGCCTAGCTTAACACCACCTCAGCTGTTACACACGGCCAACTGCGTACTGTACCTGTTCTTGCTAAACGAGACAAATTCACGGCGTCTATTTTGAACGTGAACTCACCAAACTTCCTGTCTCGTTATGTCCGATTCTAGCTGACTTGCCGCAGCTCGCCACCTCCTCCTCCCTCTCGCAGACAATGAATGAAGCCAGTTTGGGGAACGGGGCTAGCCCAGGACCGGTTCAGGTAGCCGAACACCCCTCTAACATGTTAGCCAAAAGCTCTCCGGAAACCGGACAACACCCCCTCTTAGCTCCGCGTACGCTGTCCATATTAACGTTAGCTGCCTTGCCATGCCGAACAAATAGCGACAAGAAAAACATGCTGAATAATAGTACCCGTCCTGCCACAGCAGGATGTGGAATATTATAATAAAACAGAGCTACAAATACATGGTATTATTCCCGACAACACGTCACTGACTGTGTGAGCTTACATTACCTGCTGCAGGATGCTCAACTTCACTTCTCTGCGGTGCGGCCACGGCTTCTTCCACATGCGTCAAGTCAGCCGCGGTGCGTCGAGACGAGGCAGGAAATGCACAGACATGGCGTTCAAAATAAAAGCGACGAAAACACAAACGTTGGGCGTTGACAAACAACTGCAAGCGATGTAAGCTCTTCCCGTCTGTGACTCCGCTTGTGAACGTATATGTATATTCAGCTTCTGTTGTAAACACCACACATCCAACTGTGTCAGGTCAGAGCTTCATTCAGTGCGCGGTGTTTTGATAGCCAAGGATTACATTTCAGACCGGAAACGCCCTATTTAGTTTCAGCTAGTTTGATACGGGCATCTTCAGCAACACCTCACACGGCACCTCAGGAAAAACAGTAATTATGCTAATTTATGATAACACCTCCAGCTGCTGATATCTCGCTCCCTAACATGTCAACGCAGGCCTGTCGCTTTATCTTTCTGCTTCCTGTCAGACAGAAGGGAAGTTTGTTACCGGCTCATAACGTGTAGCGGTCCACGGATGCTCTGGTCATAGCGGGACGGACCGAATCCTCCTGGAAGTTGCTGCTGCAATCCGCCACCACGCTAGCATCACCGCTGTCAGTGCACGGTGGACACAACACGTTGCGTTTCCGGGCACAACTTTTGTGCCGCGGTGAACGTAGATACTGGGCTTAAAGGGAGTCAGTAAAAAACAGCTCCTGTACTTTAAATTAGATACAGTAGTACATGCACAATGGGGGGATAAATGACAAAAAAAGCTACAGAAGTCATCAATAATTACCCACGGTGTGTGTGTAATATAGGTCATGAATAATACAGGAATCGATGACGCAGGTATGTTAATAAAAAGTGACCCATTGACACATTCTTTCGCAATTATTCTGATGGTAAAGTCGCCCAAATTTCGCCTACTGATTAGCTTGACTTGAAATCATATCTGACTTACATTGAACATTTGAATAAAAAAACATTTTGACTATTTAGATATTTCAAATGTACTCCTTTTAATCAATAGACCTCTTAAACTGTGTTTTGTTGTGTTTTGTCTGTTGATGTGACTGTAATTTTTAACTTGTTTGTATGTGTTTAATGCTCACAAAAACACGTTCAAACTCACGCGTACTACCGCGAGACCCCGCCCCCTCACAGTAGCATTACAAACTGTAGTAAAAAAAAAAGCTTGCTGTACACGTATTTCATTTAGCCACACATACATTTTATTAACATTATTATCATAACTATTAGGTACTCATAGTCATTTAAACCACATAACAGACTAAAACAGTCCAATGAAAGACAAATAATATGCTAAATATGTAGCAGAAGTAATCAGGGACAAAAAAAATAAATAAAAAAATATCAGTATATTTTTTTCAACTGAACATGATCTCATTCTTAAGAGTCGCACTCATCAATTATTCAACAAATATTTGAGTCTATAATTCATTTATTGATCTGAAAATTACATTTCAAGACATGAAATATTCCCTCTAATATCTTATCACACCTACATCATATCCCAGGAATGTGTTAAGTATCCTGACATCATTTGTCCTCACACTGTCCAACCTATAATAACAAGCCGTCTAATGAAGACTACCGGGGCCTCCTCAATCAGAAACCTTCAGGGCTCCATTTAGCTTGTTGTTCTTCGTGGTTGCCAGGCGCTTCGAAGCCCTCCGAGGACGAGGGTTGGGACTGCTGTTGATGGCAGTGATGATGATGGCGGTGAAGGTCCCCCCTGGGCAGGACCCAGATTACCAAACCACAGCAGGCAGAGGAGCGTGGTGAGCCCCCAATGAGAGCATGATCCTATAACTGGCTTATGCAACTGATCAGAGCCTCATTCAGCATTATGTAACAGCATTAGATGAGCCCGCTGCTCACAGCTGGGCCGGGGACTACCACTGTCGCTGTCGTCCATAACAATGTGGGTCAAATAACAACTTTAGGCACACAGCTACTGTTCATAGAGGGTCTGAGTGTGTGAGGAGAGTGCCAAGGTGCAGCAGGGGTTTCAACTTCCCTGCATCTGATGTCATTAGCCACCAAATGTCAAGTGCAACATGCATGAGCAGGCTGGATTTCCGGAGAGAAATTGGACCGACCACAGATTACTGACATAACCGGTCACTGTGCTAAATTAGCCCGCTTCACGTTGTTTATGTCAACAAACCTATCGGCTTAGAGGAAACACTGGCTCTGACTCATGCCGCCATCTTTGTGATTCAGCTTTACTCTTTGTTTTGATAAAAGTCTGCCAACAAGTCGAGTCGCATCTTACATCCATGTCAATGCAGACTCATAATATATGATGTTTAATAAAAGGTATGGTGTATTTTTTGGTGAAATGGAAGTTACCACTACACTGACACGTATGATTCAAGTTAATAATTCCCAGTGAGAAACATGCTGTTTTCACTTAGAGACTATTTTTACAGAGGAGTACAGAGGACCAATAGAGAGCTTCATCACATGGTGCAACGACAAACACCTGGAGCTCAATATCAGCATGAGCCTGTGCTGGACTGCTGCTGTGTGTCTATCAGTGTGTAAGTTCACTGAGACAACAGTCTCTTGAACAGTCAAAGTCCTTGTATGTGTTTACATGTTGGCCAGTTGAGTTGACTGATCTTCAACCCAGCAGCACAGACGATCTCTTTAAAGGTGGACATCCAAGATCAGTGCCACCAATTCAGTATCCAACCAAATGTGAAATATGGTAACACTCTTCCTCTTTCCTCAGTTATGGCGCTGAATAATGGCCAGAGAAGTGATTTTGCAGAACATTAGGATGTCACTGTGAAGTTGACCTTTGACCTTTTGGATATAAAATGTTGTTACTTTGTCATTTTATCCTATCAGACGTTTGTGTCAAAAATAAGTGTACTAATTATGGTAGTTTAGGTTATGGCCAAAACATGTTTTGTGAAGTTATGGTGACCTTTGACCACCAAAAGCTAAGCGTTACATCCCTGTGTCCAACTGCATGTTCTGTGTGAAGTTTGAAGAAATTCTCTTTTCAGATACTGTGTTCACAGAACTGGGACAGACAGATGGACAACCTGACACAATGCCTCCAGCCACGGTTGTCGCCAGCATGAAGGCATACAAGTGTTGTTTGAAGCCTTTTGGGGGCAGAGATGATGCAGCGGCCAGTAGCTCCTCCAATTTTTTCGGCTTTCTTACTGAAACACGGACTGCCAATGGTAGAAATACTGTCATCAGCATTGAAGAAAGTGGGTGTTTTGGAGCAAGAGCAGCAGACTTTGAGACCATCAAGGCCCATAGTGTCTTTCAACCATCCAACCTCACCAGGTGGACCGCCCCAGGGAGGAAGAGAGCCGTGCTAATCCAGCTTGATTTCAGGCTGCTCCTGGCTAATGTCTGGTCGCAGGACAAGGAAATGGACAAAATGGGAGTCAGGCTGGCCAAACAAGGTGAAATCAGAGACTGTTGTGCCCACAGAGAGCTGTCTCTACCACAACATCTCAGATCAGGTTGTTCCACTTGACGGATGGACCGTGTTCTGAGCCGACAGTGTGCAGGACCACAGCGTGACGAGGAGAGGAACTCGATCGATGCTTGGTGCTCACACACAGTCAAAGTTGATGGACAGTGTTGTCCAGATGTTGAACTTTTAATATGAAGATTCTGACCACATTATCATCACCATCATATTGCTGCTGTTTACATACACCCTGACACAGTTTGAAAAGATGCACTACGTATTTATGTGTATTTGTATATAAAAAACTGTACATATGTTCTGTCATTTGTGTAGCATGAAGGAGTTAACAAACCTAAATGTCATGATGCAATCCTGTGTTGAATAATGATGAATAAATTACCTCGTACCTTGTAAGTGATGTCAGTGAGTCAGTGTCAGTTGGGTCTGAAGACTACGAGTGTAGAGGCCTGAGGCTATATTAGCCACTACTAGCATAACACACTGGAATCTTGAATCAGTTGAGTAAGAAGTGGGATGTCGTCTTTCTGTGCTCATGCCAGAGCCAGAAAAATGGCCACACAGAGGGTGCTCTGCAGGGTGAAATCATTGCAGCTGTACAGGTTGTTGCACATAAACCGACCAAACAAACAAACAAACTATAAAATATGTGAGATTTTGGACATAAAAATAGCAGCAAACAACTATTTGCTATGTAAAGATACTGTGGAGCAATGGTGTCCTGAGCAAAGCATGATGTCTGACTCAGAGTTAACACTGGACTTGATATTTGACAGCCAGTGTGCTATGATCTGCTATGATTTGTCATACTACCCTCTCACAAACGGAACAGAACATTTAGTCCATTCCGTCCACTTTTTCATGTCTGAATGGTCTGTGTGGTGGGCCTGTGCCTGGCCCATTGACAAGCGATGTGACTGCACTGAAAAGGAGAGAATTTTTCGAATCTCACATTTCTTGATGAATGAGCTTCATGCTTTTTTTTGTGGTCTTGCTGGCCTTGGCTGCAGTACTTTTTCTTTTTGTTAAATCAAACTGGCTCAGGGATGTCTGCTTTTCCTTCAACATTTCAGACTCATATTCACTGCTGCCGAGCCACATATAATTAAATTGTGGGACATTTAATGATGCATTTTATGTCAAAGAACAAACGTGTAAGTATCTTCAGCCTGTGGTAACCACAGACCTTTCAGGCATTGAACCAAAAACCCATTAAAAAAACTGGATGTGCAAAAATGCTAACCGATTTCCTGGTTTTAGGACTCATTACTCCACCACTCTATCAGTTTATATTTAAAGCTGCTGGAAGTGATCACTATTACAGAGAGTTTGGTCAGTAACCCATGTCTCATCTTCCCTCACTCATTTTCTGGCATCCCTGCCCACATTATCCAATCAGGACAGAGAACTCCATAAAGAGGCGGTCCTGTCTGCTCGTGAACACGCGGAGAGCAGGGTACTCCTGTTTGCTGCTATCTCTGGTGATTACCCTGCTACACGTTCATGTGGTGACGTAGAGAGGTGGGAGGGGACTGCTAACTGCAAAACGAACAGGAAGTTAGCCAAAACGACAACATCACTTACAGCAGCTTTAATTTGTCTTGGCAACATCTGACATGTCACACAATATTTGGCAATATTCTGTTCATGAATATATTTGGCATATTTCCCACGAAACATTTTGGCTGTTAATATCTTAATCTGGCAGACACCTACACTTGATACTGGCAAAAAGCTGGTGTCGGCTTGTGTCAACCCTGGTCACACTCCCTCTGAGTGTGCTAATCCAAGCCATTCTGTTCTTTGTTTTGAAAGCCAGGTCGGCAATGTGAGAGCATGTTAGTGCATGTGAGCGATTCTTGAGAAAGATAGTTGACTGCTGAGTCTCACTCCCACGTCGTCAAAAAACAAGGCGTCCGTATTTGACGACCTGGGAATGAGAATCAACAATCAACCATCTATCTTTCTCCACAATCGCTTACTGTGCCTTTAAAAACAATCCATCCCAAACAGATCAGGCTAACTCAACAAGATGACACACTGAATAATGAAGGGAATTTAAAATAGCTAAGGCTGATTATCAGGCCAAATCTGAAAGGCTGTGTTACAAAGTAGATATGTGGAGTTTGAAAGACATTTGCATTTAACAGACAATGAGGGTGTGATGAAAAGGTACTATTTGTTGCATTATGGGAAATGTTGTATCAAGTGTTTTTGGAGTGTGCCCTATTCAGATTTCTCTTATCTTTTGGTTGTTATGATGTGTACTTTGTACTCTAATCCATCAATATGGTTTATGTGGTGCATTAGAAGTTCAATGATGCATTTCATTCATCAGCCATGACATAAATGGTCATTCTACCTGAAAAAACATGTCTGACACATATAATGTTAGTTTATTTATGCTTCAGTACAATCTACTTGTACTGTATTGGTTCATAACGCAAATAAAACTGGCTGCATTTATAATCAGAGAAGGCACAACTGAGAGAATAAATAACAAGCAGGGGAGGTCACAGAGGGTTTAAGAGAATATTATATAATGACTGTGTGGGCAGAAATGCACACAGTAATGTTGCAGGTAAAGTGTCTTGAGATTTGCCACCAGATGTCCAAGCACAACTTGACCGGTCATTCTTCCCCAGCACAAGCCTTGAATGAATATTGTAAAGTATAATGAAGTGTTGTGTTCAGCCCCACTGCTCATGCTGATCTTGTGATAAGGGAACAACACATTCCCTCTACATTACTTGCCAAGTGTGTGTGTGTGTGTGTGTGTGTGTGTGTGTGTGTGTGTGTCTTGCACTGGGGAATCCTGCATCGAAAGAGCACAATAAATCACATTTTAGCAGGATCATGTGATTAATGGAGGGAGGGCAGTGAAGCATTTGGAAATCCCTGCTGGCCTGACTTGATGACATTGTGTTTGCTGTTTCTGAAGAAAACAGCGGCCAATTCCCAAAGTAGTGAGTATAAAAAGAACGGCTAATACAGGAAATCTTACACTGCATATCATCAAATCCATAATGCATAATTAAATTTAGTGCATCTCCTACAAACAATAATTCTATTCTAATTCTTTGGGCAACAGCCCCACCTACAGGACAGAAATATCATCGACACGCTGATTAAAGATTACAGAATGTTTTTATTGATTTTAATGAAAAGTGAACATACAGCACTTTCAGAAAGCAACTTTACAGAAATCTGAATAGCATAAAAACTTTGAAAGGTATAAAAAATGGTCCCTCTGAATAACTTGTGTGCAAAATATAAGAAGGCACTTTTGTTATAAAACTGGTCACAAGAACAAAGCTGTGCAATAAAATGCAAAACAAGAAAAGCAGATCTCAGAAATGTGGACAACACCTTTCCAATGGATCAAATAAGACAGGGAATGATAAAAAGTACAAACATTTAACATAAATGTGGTGAAACTAAATACTCATTCCCACCAACGATCATCTAGGTTTCATTTGGTCTTATCCTATAAAAAGGTAAGTAGTGCTCTCAGTTACAATCTTTAACAGTGGAGGAAAAAATAGACAAATAACCTGAGGTGGAAAAAGTGAGCATGTGATTAAAGCTCAACGCATACAACTGTATGGTTTACATTTAGGTAACACGTGGCTCCAGATTGAAAACAAAGCAGATTACCTTTCATTCTCCCGTTTAAAATGTGGAGTTGATAGCAAAAACAAGCAGATCAGTTGTAAGCTAAAGCTATATCTCTTTTCCATATAAAGAGCAAGAGGCCACATGTGACAGACCCTTTTTAGCTGAAGTCTCTGTCCGGGAGCACTAGTGGGGCCACCAGGGTCCAGAGATAGATGGCCAAGCCGAGCCAGCTGGAGCAGATCTTCACCCACACGGCCGGCATGGAGGTCTGCATGGACTCGTAGTCGGAGTTGGGCCTGATGAGCCAAGAACAAAGTCAGAGAGAAGTCAGTGTTGCAACAAAGTCTGCCTGTATGAAGGAGTCAGCCATGAAAGATGAGAAGAGATAACAGATACTTACTTGTACCAGTTGGTGAGGGTCATCATGATGTAGAGGGAGGCCAGAAAGAGGCTGAAGTGGAAGAAGGAGTAGCTGTAGGTGACAGCCTCCTCCTCGTTGTCCACGGCCCGTCTCACTCCGTCCTCTCCTGTCGCTTCCTCGGCAGCGATGGTCAGACCCTGGCCCTCCTCTGTCCGCATCAGCCTGTTCACCTGGGCGTTGTTGGAGGAGCGGATACTGTGAATACAAGAACGGATACAAGAACAAAGGAAGTCATCTTCACGCACAGTAACAAATGACGGGAAGTGACAACATCGGAAATATCTGTCAGACATTTGGATGACAGTAAATTATTGAGAAGAAATGAAATCAGCATGCAGAGTAAGAAAGACAAGATTTACTGCCTTTTTATGTCAACTAATTGAGGGTTGGTTGACTGGAGACTGAATGTATCTTTTTGTGCGTTTATATGTAAACTTGTATTCTTATGCTATCAACAACAACCTTATCTACAGATACAAATGAATCCTAGATAAAAAACAAAACAAAAACTGATATACATTTTAGCCAGTTATGACATGAATCATGGTCCGACAATATGAGCATAATGTGAAACCAAGCATCTGCCTTTAACTCTAGGCAGTGATTGCTGTTCTTTGAGTCAGTGATTTCAGTGGTCCTGGAGGCAGTTTGGCTGCTGTCGGATGTTCTGTACATTAAAGAATAAAACTTCCAGCATTGACCTAAAAAAAAAACATATTGGTTGATCCTTGGCTCATTGTGGTTCTTCTCTTAGATGTAACTAAATTGGTTGTTGTTGTATCCCACCTGCTTAAACAATATTATCACTAACAAGTTATGAAATTTGGGTTTCATCAAATTTAAACTGTTACTAAAATTATTTCTAAAAATGTTGGCAATCATCTTGTAAAGATAAACCATGAAATACCTGGCGTAAAGGGTACAGAACAAGAAAATGAGCAATCCCACGATGCCCTGTGCGTCCCACCACTGGACGTTTGCTGGGGGTGGGGTGGGAGCAAATCCTGGTGCTGGAGTAGTGCCAGCAGGCTGGACCAGACTCAACAGGCTTGGGTTACACTGCCGGTCTGAGATCAGAAACACAGAAAACATTGTAAACTGCTGACAATGTGGCAACTAGTTAATATTAAAGCTACAGGGGCTGGGGGTTGGGTGGTGGGTTACGGTGACCTGCATTTCCACTTCTTCTCGCAGTCAGTTATCCTGGTTCAAAGTCTGAAAAAAATGCAGTTGTGTTCTGACTCTTTGGACTTACTGGGGTTGTTAGACATGGCTGACCAGGTGACATACATGGTGTAGAGGGAGATGAGGGAGGCCTGGAGCAGGCCTGAGCTGGGCTGAGCCTCCTGTGGAGACATAACATGGGATTAGTCAGAAAATAAATCATTGTGCTAGTAAAACTCTCTTGAATTGCTCATGTAATTTTGTACTCATAGAAATAACAAAAGATCACAGCTAGGACAGATGTCTTTTACAATGAGCTTCAAATGGCCGGTATCTTGCCAATTTCTTGCCAATATACACACGTATTTTGTATTATGTTTATTAAACATGATGGATGAGGGCACAAAATACCAACATTTATATACCACATAGCTTCTACAATCTCTACATTACCTGAACTTTGGGCACGATGGACACGATGGACACAAAGATGCAGAACAGGAAGTTGAGGCTGATGAAGACCTTGTGCGCTGTGCAGTCGTCAGGTCGGGTGTAAAACACGTAGAAGAGTACAATAGCAGTGAAAGCCAAGGCAAAGTTTATGATGGTGACAGACAGCAGAGCTGTGAGGAAAACATGAGCAAAGAATAAAGTCATTGCACAATCACATGATACCTGATTCAAATGAAGATTTTAGCATCCTGACTGGAAATATTATAGACTGGCAAGGTTTGTGCACAACCCAGGACAGGAAGGCTCTACAGCAGGTGATTAAAAATCACCCACAACAGCATTGGTACCCATCTACAGAGAGTCAGTGAGATGTCTGCACAGAGCCCAAAGGATACTAAAAGACAACACCCACCCCAGCCACAGTCTGTTCACCCTGCTGCCACCTGGCAAAAATACAGAAGTATCATTGCTGTACCACCAGACTAAACTAAACATAAACTCATCCTCCACACTTCACCATTAATAATATTTTTTTTGTTTGAGTGTAACATAAGGAGTCTACAGCTTGCATTTTGAGTGATCTACTGTCCAATTACTTTTTTAAACTGCAGTGTGACATTTTGTGGAAATGTTATTTTTGGAAATAAAAAATGGCAGAAAGAAAGGTACTGGCAGCCTAAATACTCAAAAAAAAAATTAAAAAAAAATGTTCCTTTACCTGCAAACCAGCACTTTCGATTTCCTTCCTCTGCCCTCTCCAGCCAGGACTGGTTCCAGGAATGGGCGAAGTCCACCAGCAGGATGAGCTGGATGATGATGAAGATGAAAGAGCCCACGACGCCGAAGTAATACCACACTGAGAGCAGACAGAAAAGGATTCAGGACATTTGTTTAGAGGGTTACCAGGCTGTGCAATGACAGAGGCATTCGTTTACAATACTCAAATGTAAAGCAGGAGACAGTGCGGTGTGTGCTATTGTAGGTCAACAATGATCAGTTGTGGCTGTTAATATATACTGTTCAGTTTATTTATGAACACATCAGAATTAACAACTGAACGTTTTTCAACATTTCTATTAATCACATGGAGTGAAAACTGGTGGTTTCAAGTGGTTAATTTATTATGAACTGAAAAAACAAACTGACAATAAGGCTTTTCTACACGTTCATCACCTCCTCCAATTGCCCTGGCAAGTTCTAGAATGAGCACTGACCCTCAAAAACAGCTTGAACTCCTATTGTGACTAAGCCTTGGGATCATATGACATTTTTAGATACTAGTAGTCCAGCACATTGAGGTATACTAGCATTTTTTCTCTCTACAACCCCCCCTTTTTCTTAAAAAAAGATAAGGCCAGTTCTCAAAATGTAAGTCTTCACTATCTAAACGTAAGCAGTTGTATAAAAAAAATCTGCCTGAATAAAGTAATCTAAATTTGAAAGTTACTATTTAAAACACAGACCCTCTGATCAAAGAATACGCTTTTTAAAAAAAGGGAAAAAAAGAAAGCTTTCTGACAAGCTTTCTTAGTTAGATTTCATTTGCTGAATACCTGTGGTAAAGGTGCCATCTGGAATGAAGAAAGCTCCCACAGTAATGCCAACCAGCACCAGGAACTTGAAGAACCAGAAACTGAGAGGAACAGAAAGAAAGTTAATTATGTACAGAACAAGTATGTTTTTGTCGCCATACAAGTACAATCCTGAAGGTGCAGTCCACATGTTTGGCCACCAGAGTGCAGCATAATGTCATCACACAGGACCGTGCTACTGAAGCTGCTGTTCACAGTACGAACCCATTTTGGATGGCGGCTCGGGGGTCCTTGCTGCTGCGCACGCGGATCATGATGATGGAGAAGAGGAAGAAGAAGCAGGCCATGGCGAAGCACATGCGGTACACCGACTTGTAGCCCACAATGACATCACAGTTGACCTTGCCCTCTATGCCAGGTATATGTGCACCATCAACACAGAAGCCTGGAATCTGACAGTGAGAGAGCACATAAAGGAAGTAATGGGTTAAGGAGGGTCAGCCAAAACGCTTTTTGATGCTGAAATATCTTTAAAAAAAAGATCAGTTTTTCTGAGATTACTGGTTGAAAAATAACAAACTCATAATCCAAGCATACTGTCCAGCCACTTTCTGTTGCTGGGTTACAGCCTTATGAAACCAATTTGAGTTATTTTCCTATTTTTTTTCTTGAATCTGAAATGACATGTGGGTCCAGAAAATGTAATGATACTTTGGCTTACGAAACGATTAGAAGAGCCTGATGCAACACTCCTGTGTGGACCATTACATTTGATCTAATCTAGTCTCATCTAATGTACCTTTTTAAGATGTTCCTCCATGCCTGGGAGGATCATAATGACAGACACCAGAGTCCCGAGCAGCAGCAGGAAGGAGAAGGCCAGCCGGCTCACGGTGGAGTTGTACGTTGACGGGCAGCATGATGACAGGAGGCAGGAGGCCGAGCCGCACAAACAGGACGCCTGGAGTAGAGACGAGGCAGAGAATTAGCAAGGCCTTCATACACATTCATATATTATAAACCTCAGGAACAGGGCTCTGGGGTGCTGGATAATCAGGGTAATGCATGCACGCTCACAACCACTGTGGTTGGCAGAAAAAACATAACAAATAGCACTGTGTCTGCTGTCAGGGCAACCATCTTTCCCCTTCTTCTAAACGCTTCCAGAGAAGCAGTGACAAATGATTTACAGTGGCAGTAATCAGGCCTGTGATTAGAGCTGCCATCAAAACAAATCTCCCTCTCTCACTGTTTGTTATCCAGCGCTGTGAACGGGATCACAGAGGATTCCTGCATGATTCAGATGCAGACTGCTGAGAGGTGTGTGGAGCACTGAGGCGGAGACTGTAGCTGAGATCAGCCATCCTTCACTAAATATGAGGATGCACCAGAGTACACAAGCCTTGGGTGTAAACACTGCTGCTGTGACGAGAAGAATCCAGTTTCCACGGTTCCCACTGGTCTATGCCATACTGCCTTAGCAACAAATAACTACTACAAATAACTCAAATCATCTTGTGACTCCTGAATGCATCTTCAACACTCCACCATGAAAAATGGTTTGCACAAAGATTCTACAGCTTGTGTTCTGTTTGGTTTTAATGAGCTTTTGTCCAACTCCTAACTCCTGAACTCACCCTCACTACTCCACCATAAAAACAGTTATTTTACTTATGCAGCATAAACGGACTACACCTTACATTTCATTCTACAATTGTGGTGTTGTAAAGTGACTATTAAATGAACCTTTGAACCTGTGTGTTTAGACACCATTTCACATTTGAGAGGCTTAGCTTCTTTTGTTCAATGAAAAAACTGTGTTTCTTGGGAAAAATGGTTATAGACCTCAAAGTAAAGCATCAAAAACTACATTGCATTGGAAGTCAACCACACCTCCATCCCATTCACGTTGGGTCCGTGAGGTGATGGCGTTTCTTAAGCTAGAAAAAATCAGATGCACAATTCAGGGCTCTGTAAAAAGGTTCAAAAAAACTTGGTGCGATTTTTTAGAATACTTTACAAGTGAATTTGATGCAACCACCTTAGATCAGTAGCTCTCTATCCCCCCCCCCCCTTTCTCTTCTCTTCCTGTCTTTTCTCTTGTTGATTTTCTTTTTTCTTTTTTTTTTTCGGCATGTATCTGTACATGGGTTGACTATTGAAAATGTAACAAATTGAAGCAAAAGGAAAACTGTCTATGTAGTACGTATGTATGTATATTAATAATGACGCACACTGGAGATGGGATCCATGTATGGTATTCATGCAATTGTGTCTAATAGCACTCTGTCAGTTTAAACTGTTTTGTTTTGTTTTCTCACACTTTTGAAAACTCAATAAAAAATAATTTGGAAAAAAACAAAAACTACATTGCCTTGGATTTAGCGCTTAAACTAAGCTATTGTATCAACACTTGGAGCGGATTTATATAAACAGAAAATGTCAAATCAATCTAAAGTAGATCTGCCTGGTTGAGACAGATTAGCAGCTATGCAGCACTTTCTTTTATTAGTTAACTTTCTGTATTGAAGAGTATTCAGTGTTTTATTGTTTGTTTGAATTGTTTCTTTATCTTCATAATGACGTTTTTGACTGAAAGTCGGATCCTACAGATATAGGTGTATGTGACCTGAAAACATTTGTCACAGATCATCTCCATTCAAATTATTACCTAACTTTGAATAAGTTCATGCTTTAGGTGAGTCATATTTCTTTCTTTCTTTCTTTTGGTGTTTTACTCTACTGAATCTAGAATTTAATTAATTCACATCTACCTTTTAAATCAGTCCGTTTTCAGTCTTTCATCAGTGTTATCTCAAGTATATTTATTGGGATTCTGTGATGTAAAAAATTAAATAAATAAAACGTCAAAAGCTTCATGAAAATACAGTGGGGGGAAATACACGAAAATAGGATCGAACATAAATCAGGGCAAGGATGATTATGATGGACACATCAAGTACAACACAACAACAACAACAACAACAACAACAACAAACAGCGTCACGGGGGTTGGCAGAACAGCACAAGTACAGAGTACAACCCGGAAACTGCGCCTTTTTAGAAAACACCTTACAGATATAACAGACGAAGCGCTGCATTTTGTTCACATTCCTCGTTGGCTACAGTAATTCCAAACATTAACAGATAAATTAACCTATCAGAACTGTAAATAACTTAAAGGACAGCATAAAGGCCTGCTCTCAGACCAAACTATTCAGAAATCTGGCAATTCAGTTCCACCTCACTTATGAGTGGGTACATTTTATCGCCTCATAATTCGTCTCTATGCTAAAACATTTACAAGTCAGGTCTAATAGTTTGGTTAACTTGAGTATAACGTTAAACCAAACAACGTAGTAGAAGTTTATGAACTTTAGTTAAATGTTTTGGTCGCTTATTGTCACATCTTTCCACCAAGGAAGGACGGATAATAATGAGAAACGTCAGACCAAATGAATGTTGCTAACATTAATGTCGTAGTTTAACTAAACCTGTTTTACAGGACCTAATCTCACTAAATAGACTTCAGCTATTCAAAATAAATATGAAACGTAATGTAATATGGGAAGAAGTGTCATATTGTTTTAGCGTTAGTTTCACGTGACGACATCTTAAGGCTGTCTCGACTAGCTAAACAACGAAACTTAAGTTGAACCTAACGCTAGCTAAATGAGTCAAGAAATACTCATTTAACATATCATGTAGCAACATTAAAACCGGTGAATGTTTACTTACACAGCTGGCAAGGGAACCCAGTGCTAAACAAGCCCCCATGTTGGTTTAATTCAGTATTCCGATGAAAGTCGTTAAAACTGAAAAAGTTGAGGAAGAAACTGAGTCAAAATGGCGACGTCAAGATCACTGCAAGTAACTGACGGCAATCCGTCTAGATCCTCCAAAATAAAAGCCTCGTGTCATGCATACACGTACATAATTATAAAGCATGCACAATAAAGGGTTATTATAAGATTGTTTAAATGTATTCATTTTAACAAATATCCATATGGAGTACAACGATGTTATTATGTTCTAATGTGAGGTGCTGCTGCTGTACACACTGTTCACGTTGACGTTATTGGTTTTATTTTAATGGCAACTTCACCCCACTTCCGACATTGTTTAGGTAAATTGTGTAAAACACGTCCGTCTGTTTACTCTACACAGGGCGAGGTAGTTTCTGTTGTCACCTGACACCTGAACTGTGATTGGCTCAGTGAGTCGTCAGTCCAAAAGTTTGATCACTTGTATGTTAATGCGAATAAAAAGAAACCCTCCCCTTCTTACAGTCCCGTCATTTACCACGAAAATACTCTATACTTCAACGTCAAATGCGTTTTATGTTACTCAGGTAGATTCAGAACATACGTTTCTTTGTTATATTTAATTTTAAAACGACATCATTACGGAACTCGCTGTGTCTATGTCACTTACTGATGGAAGCAAGCCATTACATTGACAGCCTCACTGTTCCAGGGGAGAAGGTTTTGTTTTTTTCTCATCAAAAGGGTTTATTTTAAATTATGGTTTACAAAAAACAACTCAGTTTTGTTATTATATCTCCAATAACTACTGAGCAGTGATGAAATGTAACTATGTTGCTCTTCTGAATATTTACATCTCCTTATATACTTCCACCCCACTACATTTTAGAGGCAATTATTGTACTTTTAACTTCACTCCATTTTTAATTACTTTACATTGGCATCAGAGCCAAAGTAGTGCATTTTTAAATTAATACATTTTATTGGCAATTGGATTTTTAAAAAGCACAAATTTCAATAATCACAAAAATGCTTTTGCTTTTTTTTTGCTTTTTTCTGTGAAATGATCCTTTAAGCCCTCTACATCTAGAGGAACAGTGTGCAGACCCTTAAGTAATATGTATGAAGCAGTAGAACATATTAATCATTTTCTATTTAAGCTAAATAAAGCACTCATAGCTCACATGCACAATGAGGTCATTGCAAATTCACTGTTAAGTGTAATTATATGTCCATACAGGAGCAAACGGGAATAATAATGATTTAGTTTCACCAGAGGTAGCAGAGTGAGTAAACAGGTGTGACAAGGAAGGTCAGACACTGAGTTTAAAGCAACGGGGGGGAGAACCACCATCTGTTTGTGTCTGACCTTCACAAATACAGTGAAGGTGTTCACCCGTGAATCATCTGTGCAAAGATAAAACTGCTACTTCCCCACACCTTCAGTTTCCACCAGTCCAAACAACAGCAGGCTCATAGCATCCTCCAAGCAGAATGGTTCACTTGAGAAGAGGAATGAATTTGATGTTAATCAGGTAACAGCTTCACTGCACTGAGGGACTGGTAAAAGTGATAGATTCATAATAATCCCAGGACTTTATGTGTCTGCTTAAGAGGCTAATAATTAATAGCATTCCCAGTGCAACATGTTCTCTGTGGCTCTGAAGCCTGCTGGTGGCAGTGAGTTCACTGTGATGCATTGACAGGTTCATCAGTGGGTGAATGGCACACTGTAGTAGTTTTCATGATTTTGTAACACTAAATGATACACACAAAACTAAATGTTGAGAATGAAAACCAGTTTTGACTTTGTTATTAGTGGATCACTGTATTTCTTTGTCTATTTTAAGGTGGTTGTGTCTACAATAGGCCTACACGTGCCTTCGTTATACTATCCTTGTAATAAGAATTACATACGGAGATAAAATAAATCCTTATATTTTAAAATCGAGAAGAAATGACTGAGGGATGGGATTCTATCAAATGACAGGTGAGATGGGCGATACCATTTACATATGTGAATGTGTAGAAACAGTGCACCCCGTACTAAAGAGACATTGGTACAAACCTCTCAGCAGCCTCGGCGAGACCAAACAGCGAGAGTTCGCAAGAATTACATAGGAAGCTGTAGCACTGTGACTTCACAATAAGACAAAGCAAATCATTTCAATTATAATAATAATAGTAACAATAATAATAATGATGTACTAATAATAACTGTACCATGCAATATCATCTTTTAGGTTTCTGAATTAATGAAACTGAAACACAGGCACAATGGTATTCTTGAAGCATTACATCATATTATGGTGGTATTTTTATTGTATTTTATTTATTTATTTATTCATTTTTAGCTGTTTAGCTGTGATAGTATTGTTTTAAGACAACACAATAAGAGCCTCAGGTCAGAAAGAGAAGCCATAATGAAATTATCCAGCCCTTCGGCCTACAGGATGAAGCCTACAATAATGTTAGCCAGCAAAATGTATTTTGAGATCAGTATGCTCTGTGTCTGTAGGTCTGGGGAAAGTATCATTTCATCATTATCAACAGCTGATTATTTGTTTGTGATATCATTTATCTGTTGCTCATGTTGCATTCTGTGCATATCTTGATAGCATTTTTCTGATGTTCCACTTTTCCTCATGGGCTTTTTTTCCTCGACACCCATTCTGCTTTTACTTTGAAGGCCAAATCCCGTCGTTTCCTGTGTGCTCCGGGCTGCGTGCGTGCCGCCTGACGCTCCTCCCTGTTGCTGCTGGGTATGAGCGCACAGTGAAGCGCTCGGCTGTCCGTGTGCTATCGGCGCTGAGTGGTCCAGTATGCCTCGGGTCCGGCGGTGTCAGCTGTAATGAAGCAGTGTAACGTGTCGCACCGGACGGACCCCCTGACACCTCGCACTTTCTCCTCTTCGTCCCTGCAGAAGATGGTGGCTGGCGGCTAGTTCCAACTTCGGACTCATTGTTTTTTGTTTTAATTCCTCGGCGAAGCGCACTGAAATCAGTTGGTGAGTGTCCGTCGTTGCGCACATCCACTGTCACCTGTTCTGCTCCACAGGTAGGACACCAGGCTGGCTGCTGCACTGCACGTAGACTCAAACAGCCAGAGGAAAGACTGCTGGAGAAGAAGCAGTAGATATAGACAGGGAGGAATCAATGAGGCGTGCTGGAGCCATTATCTGCATTTAACAAAAGAAAAATAAAAACAACAGGAGCTGAAACAACAAGTCACCATGTGACCAACTTACCTGACAGCACCAGTTATATCAGGCATCAGCTGCAGCTACACTGCCCTAGAGTTATGTTAGAACCAGGCCGACAGTAGGCTGCTGCAGTCAGCTCCAGCAGTCTACCTGTCACCTCCATGTGGACTCACAGCATTGTGTGTGTCAGCTGTTCAAATCAAAATGCCACCGGCTCCCAACAGAGAGCTCTATGGCAGCTGGATTATCTGCTCCGCTTTGCTGAAAGGTGCGTGAACCGTGACCTTCAGATGAGAGCATGATATGGTGAACATGCTCACAATTCATTCAGTCTGAAGCTCATATTTAACAGTTAAAATGTTAAACGTGCAGGGAAAAATCAGTGATGAGGTGTTAAAAGCATATTTTTGGTTATTATTTCACTCCAACAGATTAATATGACATATAGACAATAAGCCTGCAGTTAAAAAGTGGTTTAGCTGGTCCAGTCAGTATCAAATCTAACAGTCTATGGAAGGTGTTTTCTGCCAGTATTCAGTGTTTTAAATGTGAAATATAAATTATTTCTAAAATTTAGGGCTGGGCAATGTATCCATATTATATCGTTATCGTTATGAAACTATACATCGTCTTAGATTTTGGATATTATTATACCGTGATATGAAATAATATGATAAGTGTTGCATTACGGTAAAGTGATGTCATTTTCTGAACTTACCAGACCGTTCTAATACTTGCTTTTACATTATATTTCATTATATCCATAGATAATATTATATACAGATGATTATTAATAAAAAATCTCATTGTGTTAAAGGAGCTCTGTGGATCTTCTGTCTTGTGCTGGAAGCCAGTCGTTACTTTATGTTATCAGAATCCATTTCTAAACTAAAGTTAGCAAGTGTTGCTCTCTGTTGGCGGCGCAGAGAGAGGCACTGGAGAACATGCACAACGTCACATCTTTTGGAACTGTCCGGGAAAATCCAACCCTGAGTCCTTCACAAAAAACTTCACAACAACTTAAACAAATCGTCCACAGGCTGGGGAAGGTCTCATTTTTCATAGCACGTCACAATCCACTCACATTTGGCCAAAACAATAGAGATTAAAACATGTGAATTGCTGCAAATTGTTACATAGAGACACTTTAATCTAATTATGTGTCTGTATGTTACTCACATATCTCAAGAACCGTTCATTCGATCTACTTCACACCTGGCAGGTTTGTTACTGATGACTCAAGGAAGTGCAGGGTTGAATTTGGTGTATTATTAATATAATTAATATTAATAAATCTTGAATAAACAGAGATAGTACTGTTGTAATCATCCAGATTTTAAATAAAAATATCAAATATTTTTGATATTATCATAGCGCCCCTGTCTGTGAGCAGTACAGGAGGTTAAAGACTGGACCTATAAAACTCTCACGTAACCAGATTAACTGTGCCGAACAGCATGTCTTAAACAGGCACTGCACTAATATTTGTCAAAGTACCAATACTCATCACTAAAATATTGTCACAATATAGATATTGAGGTATTTGGTCAAAAATATCATGATATTTGATTTTTGTATCCCAGTCCTAGCAATTATGAAGTGCTTATGAGGCGTTTTGAAAATATCAAGCTGTATATGGTGTACCAACACAGTGTGTGTGTGTTTTAGCCCTTCATGTCCTTATCCTTCGGAGAGCATCCATCTCCTTTCAGACGAGTGCCAGCTCCACATGTGTGCAGAGGCCTTGTACAAGCCTCAGTCTTTATGCTTTGCTGAATGTGGAGCAGGAAATTTTTCCGAACAAGAACAGAATTGAAACCCCTGTTAGGGCTTCTGTCTTTGTGTAGTTAGTTGTTTAAAGTCTCGAATGTGCTCTTCGGTGGATACACAATATCGAGTAAGGAAAATGAAGCCTGGGTCTGCTGGGGTAGCAGCAGCTCCTCCCTGTTTTTAATTTTCGTTTTAGCTCCGAGGCACTTGCTTTAATTCTGTGATTTCACCCTATGTTAATTACATATCCAGGAGGTCAGTTTGGGGATTTCAGTCTCATTTCTTGGTCTTGGTTCAGTGGCAGGCTGCTGTGTGATGCAGTGATCACCTGTCAATCAAACAGCGTGGCCAATACTAGGACTGATCCTGCCTTTGATTTCTTCTGTGCTTCTGTGTTGAAATGTGTATCTTGGTTTGGTGGCGCTTCTCTTCTATCATGCCGCCTCTCCACGCTAATGCTAACTTCCGAGTTCTTTTAGAAAACAAACATATAAACAGCAAAAACATGATCGTAAAACACAGCGCTTTTTCCTCTAAAATTCAGCCTAGAAATATTGTCAGAAAGGTATAGGGCTATAGGTTCAATCACAATGTTTTTTACACCAAGAGTTATCAAGTGCAAACATTTAATGTAATAACAGCGGATCATGTATTACTTTTAAGCTGCATTAAAGCAGCTACAAGGAACCTTCATTTTTGTTGATTCTGGTGGCCCCTGTGGACAGAAACGGTATGAGCACCACTTCCTCCTCTGGTATCTTGATCTACTGCTGTGTGCATTTGTTCTGGAAGCGAGGAAAAAAAAATAAGAAGATGCACCTTATTTTAAAAACTGTTTGTCTTTTTTAAACACAGCTGTTTGCAGGATGCATGGTGATGAGTTGATGTATCTGTTTGTAGCTATGTAAGACTTATAATTGTAATATGATGATGGTGAAACAATGTAAACTTTGTGTTAGTGCCGTACCACTACAGTGCAGCTTCTTACTTCAGGCTGTGAGACTCCTCAGTTCATCCTCAGCACTCCACCATTCAAAGTAGTTTAATATCAAGACTTGTCCAAACCTGGCATTAAGAATAACTACAGTAATCATATAGAAAAATTGTCGGCTTACGTAGGTCATATAAAAGCATTGGTATTAAATCGAGACTATTTCGTAACCAATTAAAAGTTCCTTGTAGTAGTTTGAAGTTATTTTTTGGTTACTTGGGGGCAGCAGAACAAGCTGTAAACACAACATTGACATACTATACAGTGTATAGTTATGCCTATTTATAGTCAAAATGCTAAATAATAGCTAAATGCTATCTCTGTTGTCTGTTTGGTGCTAGTAAATACAGTATACAGTGGGTGGACAGCTGGAAATGAGGCTAATGAGCAGCAGGACTAAACCAAAACAGCACATTTGTGGCAAATCAAAACAAAAGCTAAAAGAGGCTTAAGGCTCCATATAGCCTAGCTGAAGAGAACTGTAGAGTTGGGCAATCATTTTTAGTTGATTTGTCTCTATGAGCATCACCTTCCAACTTGCACATAACAGCTTGATCCATTATTAACCAAAAAATAATGAGCGGTGCAGCTTTAAGTTGACCTATAATATATGTTTATTTTAGAAGAATTTTAGATAAACAATGACACATATAGACTCAAATGTGCCTGTGTTATTGTTTTGAAGGTACGGGGGAAGCAGCAGTGTTGTAGTTATGGGACACAGTCATTTCTAATAATATTTAAACATCCTTAGTTAATACTTTGTTCCTTGCTCACACTGTCGGCGCAGACAGCCTGCTCTGTTCAGTCACCCCTGGCTGATTCATCTGACTTCCTATCATCTGTTCTCTTTCCGCATCCTGCTCTTTCTTGGAAATCAGGCTTCATGTCACAGCGAGTTATGCCATGATTGCAAGACAGATGATGACATCACACCGCGTGCCCCAACCCACCTATTCTGATTGTGCAGTCCCGAAGGTGCCAGACGTGACTGGCTGCTCAATCCTTTATCAGTAACCTCCTGAACAGCCTTATCCTTATCTTTTATACAGAACAAAGGCCAACACTGTAATCAGTAAACAGGTAACTGCTTTACCTATAAAAATCTGTTTAATCTCCGGAGGCATCAACGCTGCTGAGCAGCTTATCTTCATTGCTGTAGAACACTTTCCTTCATTGAAGGGCCAACATGTAAACACATACACATGAGCTGTGTATTCAAGTAGAGTTTAACCAGTTTCTATGTTTGTTTGATACATTTGTTTTTGGGCTGAAGCGGTCAGAGACAACATCCAACATCCATTTGCATTTCAAAAAGCTCCAAAAATGACAACTTTGGTGCTGACATACTACTGCGGTGACATTTAATTGATCATTGAAAAATAATCAACAACAATTCTGATCTCTGATTAATCATGCAAGTCATCTATCAAACAAAAACATTTACAGCTCTAGCTTCTCAAATACGAGGAAATGCTGCTTTTCATACTTATAACTTGAATATCAGTTTCCTGGACTGAACAGGTGTGTTCACACTGAGCACAAACAAAACTTTGCATGATTAGCATTAATTTGTTTGCAGGACTGTTGGTGTAATCCATGTGTATTCACCACAAATAGCCAGTTTACGGATTATACAGAGGCTAGCTTTAGCTTGCTAGCAATGTAAACACTAACTGTGTGTGTGTGGAGTTTGCATGTGCTGTTTACGTGATAGTCAGACACTGCCAGGTAAGACTGGTGCATCTCTAACAGACAGATCTTTGCCTCATTTGCACCGCTCACGCTTAACACTCATAGACACATGAGCAATGTGGAGACGTCACCGTAAGTGTTGGATAATTGTGATTGGCATTTTCCTCTCTTATCTGACATTTTATGGACTGAAATTTATAAAATATAAGCATTTACACCTTGTTATTTAGTTTTAGTAGTAGTTTGGTACTGGCTGAAATGTGTCCATGGTGCCAAGTATCTAAAGTGAATGCGATGGTTCCTGATCTAAGTCATAATTTGCTAGCCTGGTCCCAGACTTCTGATTATGATGATTCGATGATGATTCGTTCAGCTATTCATACAGGTCTGGAGTTGTCTTGTGTAGTGTGCACAGATCCCAAAAGCACTTACAGGTGCTGAATCAAAAGCCAAAAAGAAAACACTGTATTGATAGCTTAAATATTTCTGTATTAATAATTGTCAATTTTCAACCACCCCAGATAGAACAATGCAAGTAAGAATAATAAATGATGTCATCTTTGCACAGCCATGAGAATGTTGAATTGACTGGATGAATTAGTCGACTTCACAGAAATAGGCACATTCCTTCATCAAAGTTTCACCAGCTGCTCTTAGCAACTGCTGCTGCTCCTTCTCTGTCAAGTGAAAAAAATGACGTAGGCGATTGGAGATACTCATCCAATCACTGCTGATTTGGTTAGGGCAAACCAATCAGCAACAAAACAAAAAACAGCTGACAAAAAATGACAATTTAGTTGGATTATCAGACCATAATTTTGCTACTTTTATATATATATTTTTTTTAATTGAAGCTGTTGTACAGCAGCTTCAGACAAAAGTTTGGCTTCTTTTGTCCAGTTAAAAAAACAAAAAAAACATTAACAAATATATCACGGCATTTTGATATCAGACCACTAAGTCATCTGTTACGTCGGGCCGAAACATTTCAGGTGCTACCCAGCCCTACACGTCCCTGCTACAGACTTGTCGAGGAAACGTTTTAGCTGTTTTTATATCTGTTTTTTATGCCCGACATAAAAATGCTATTGAAGGGGAGAAAAGTGTTCTTCACTTGTGAAATCTGTCTCTTTGCGGCGAGATGAACGACAGCAGAGTGCCGCCTGTCACTTACAATTTTACCACCCGACACCAAATCCAATTCCCATTGATTGCGGGCCTGGCCACTTTGAAGATGGAAACTGTAATTTCCCGGGATAAATTCTAGTCATTCATTATTCCTCTGTATTGACCAGTGACCTATAAGAGTTTAGTTGGAGCTGGTGCGTCTATAAAGCCCATTGCCCTTTACTGTGACCTATGGCTGTCTGCCATTTGGCCACCGCTACTTTTATCTTTCTGCCATTAAAACGTGTCACTCAGTTCTTTCCCCACCTGAGTCTGGAGGACTCATAAGACACGTTCTGCAGAGATGTAGAGGACGGAGGATGATAATGGGAACAGAGGGGACCTGTTTCCTAAGAAGCTGTGTTAGACTGTTCTGACCTCAACCTCTCCGTGCCCAATTTCCCAGCAGCGCAGCCTGACGAGAGGCAGGGGGCTGGCAACATAACTCAATAGACTTCCCCCAGCATGCCTCTGCCCGGCTCTATGGGAAAGGACTGTGGTTCGTCAATGTCATGTCTCCTGCTGCCAGCCTCTCCATACTGATTAGATGGGAAAGGAACAGTAGGTGAGACGGGCTGGTTCCTCGGTGAAGACAAAGGGTGTATTGTAATTCGCAAGGCATCCATTCAATCTACAGATCAGTGACCTTTTCAGTGTATCAGACCACACAATAGAATCAGCTGCTCTGCTTTCCCCTGTAATTACCGCGTGGAATCCCGTCTGCCCTAGAAACAGGCACGGCACCTCAGAACGGTCTGTCAGACATCAACCATCTGAAGAGCTCACGCTGTTGACTGGTAAGTGGAGAGGCTGAGAGAGGGTGAAAGGTGCCATCGCTGTTTGAATTGCATTTCAATGCGAACATCAAACATGCTTTTCACTCAGGATGCCTCTCTTTAGCTGCACCTGGCAGCTTTGCACATTTGCATCTTTCAGTGACAGCAGGAGGGAATTGTTTGAAAATGTTTTAGTATCACCAGTTAGAAATCAAAATAATCTTCATTCAAGTCAGATTTACTGTAGTTGTATCCAGACTAGACATGGGAATACAAGGTCACGATTATCTTGGACAAAATATTTGAGCTTCTTGATATTATTCCAGTAATCATGAAAATATGCTTCAAACTCTGAAAGTGGAACTAAAACACACTGGTATCATTTCCATTTTTTTTTATTGCATCACAGATAGAAGACATCTTTTTTTTGGAATACATCCTTTTTAGTGAAAAATCTTAAATAAGGTTCATAAATAGAGGATGAATAAATGGTGGCTCATCTCCCTGTTGTCCTTTACTTTGGACTCCATAGTATTTAAACACATCCTATAGACACTTTTCACAGCAGACATTTTGACTTGTCAAAGCAGGAAGCCCTGGAACTGGCTCACCTAAATGGCATGCAGCCATCATTAATGTTGTGAATTCCACCTGTAGTTTTCCTGCTCTCACAAGTTCAAAATGTCTGCCGTGGAAAGATTCAGTGTAGGCTTCCTAGGCCCGCTCCACCTTAAGGCATTTCAAAATAAATCAGCAAATCATTATAGGACTGTACGTTCAACACATCCTTATACTTAAACGACTGTATAGGTGGATTGTCTGCGTTTCCCAAAATGACGTGACCGTTGCAACGAGACTACTTGGTTAGGTTTAGGAAAACATTGTGGCTTGGCTTGTTTTGTATCTTCACTCCATTAGTAAGTTAAAATAAGTCATCATTGAGGTCTGGTTTCAGGCCGGACACAGACAGTGGTCTTCTGAATGACAGTCCTGTGCTTGTCTAACCCGGCCATCCATTATCGATCTCCTCCCTATGTGGACTTTTCACTCTTTATACTTCTTCTCCTGACTTCCTCCTTTGCAGCTGTAATAATTACTACAGCCACTAGAAGTCGGCATCAACACGAAACGTAAATATGGGTTGTAATAAGCTGCTCTCGTTGTTTTTCTGATGACGACATGGCACATGATTATCTTGATACACAATTATCGTGTTAAAGGAAATTCACCAAGATGAACTTTTTAAAATCGCCGTTCATGATAAAATCCTCCACATCCCATTCCTTGTCCAGTCTGGAAGGAGTAGAGGATGATGGTTTTATTAACACTGGCACCTACAGTATATGCTGTGGCAGACATTAAAGCTGCACTAATCAATATATTTCAACAATATATCATCAAATATCATCGACAATGGTTCAAATGACTATGTGCAATGTTAATGGTGTGCCTAGTGATGACAAACCCACATAGAATTATCAACCAATTGGAGTTTCTCTTTGCTCTAGGTAGATTTTCAGTCTTGTTTAGCTCTTTGTTTTGGTTTTCTGGTACAGAACTTTTCTTTCTTCACTGAAATCAGACAAAGAAAGTTCTGATGAAGCCAGCATACGCTTATTGTCCTGCCCACCAAATGACAGACACAGTTAGCAACTAGCTGGTGAACATAGTGGAGCATTCAGCAGCTAAGGACGCAGATATTTGTCTGGTTGACAGAAACAGGACTCCAAGTGCTCCATGTGTGCTAGATGTGTAACTAGAAACCTTTTTGCAAACTTGTTTTTGAGTTTGTTCTTCTGCCTTCAAAATCAATTAATGCAGCTAAAGGTGCAGAACAAGGCAACTCTGCACAACAGTGACATGTTAACAGCTGAAACAAACAATAATAATTGATGAGTTGATAGACAGAAAAATAGAAAAAAACTAATTTGTGGGTCATTTTTTTACACAAATATGGCAGATAGTCTCTGGTTCCCAGCAATTTTGAGGATCTCCTACACTGCATCATCATTGTGTGATGATTAACTTGATATCGTTGTGTCTTAGGTCTGTTGGTCAGACACAACAAGCAATCTTCATCATCTTCATCTTTTTATTATGTTTCAACCCAAAAACGTAATTCCTTTTAGATAAATAAAAAGAAATGACCGATTAATCTACAGTGAACGTAGTTGTTAGTTGCAGTAGGATTCAAATCTGAGTGCAGGAGCTCTGATGTTGTGGAGTTCAGTCCCAGAACAGACATTTAGGACAGCACGTCCTGTCTGGTCTGGAAAAACCTTGAGATTTTCCAGGAGGAGCTGAAGGAAATGTTTTGTATGTGAATGTGAGTCCTCTGTTAATGTTGTATAGATGTGGGAAAATGGCAGGATGAATAGATGGAGCGAGAGTGGAAATTCTACGGGTGGAGATGAAATCCTCCTCTGCTGCTGCTCCTCTTTTATCCCCATTGCTGAGTGCAGCCTTAATCACAAACACAAACACAACAGCTTGACACTTGTGCTGATGCAGGGTGGCAGTGTGTGTATAGCAGTTTTATTTGTGTGTGTGTGTGTGTGTGTGTGTGTGTGTGTGTCTCAACTGATGCCCCATTTGCCAGGGTTGTTGTCGGAGAGTGCCAGAGGCCCATGGGTGGTAGCCAGCGTGCGGGAGCAGCACGTGCAACCGCAGCCACCCAGGCGGCATCGCTGTTAACACGATGGTCTGGTTCTGAGAGAGCCCCGGGTGGAGGACGGCCTCGGTTACACTCTTTCAAACAACAAGCTTCGTGCTGAAATATTGATGTGACGGCAGCCCACGCTGTCCTCCCGGTGTCACACATGTATCGGACATGTGTGACACATACAGTAGATTTATTCTCTTGGCCTTGCCGCTGATACAAGGGTGCGGTTGATCTATGGGTTCTGTAAGACGATACTGCTCGTCTGAGATGGACTACGTGCTGAATAAGACAGGAAATGATTTGTCACCATTCTGATAAAAAAGATGGCCAAACATTTTTGCTTGCAGCTACTCTAATGTCAATATTTCTGTTTTATACGGTGGTAAATTCAATATCTTTATGTTTTGGACTGTTGGTCGGACAATGTTAGCTCTTTAAAGATGTCACCTCGGGCTCTGGGAAATATTGATGGCCATTATTCACTATTTTTGAAATTTTTTGATGAAGGGATTAATAGTCAGACAGAATAGCTGTCATTTCCAATCTGAGGGACATTATCGACCCTCAATACTTGGAATGTCTGGTCAGATTGTTCCTGGATTTAATAAATAAGAATGTTTTAGGCAAAGTTCTTGTTTGGCTGCTGGCGTTTTGACATTCAACATCTGAGAACTCTGGCTTCTTTTCTTAAATGAAAGAAGCTTTTGTAGAAAAACATTTTTTTAAGTATTGTAAAGTTAGTTATCATCTTGGCACCATCATCAAAAACTTTTAAACAGCCGCCCACGCTTTCTGCCCTAGATTGAAACTTTTGCTCGCAGCCCTTTGATATTTTCAAGATTGCAATATTTTCATTATTTTTTTTTATTATACAATCAAAACAAGTATTGAGCGTTTTTCCAGTAAAGTCATTTTTGTCTTGCTACGACTTCTAAAACTAATAATAACTATTAATATTACAGGCTTTCTGTGCATGTGTGAGAGTGCAGTCAGACACAATAATGTGCGTCTATACGTAACATATTGTATAATAGGAGTGTAAATCAATTAAGATGAGCTTTCAATTTTGATTATCAAAAATCAAAAGCAGGATCCACCTCACCCCTGCCTACTTGTGTGCATCCAAAGAAAAAAAACATAAAAAATAATCCACTTCAGAGACGACACAGTTACCTTAACAGCAGCCTGCAGCTGCACTTTCAAATGCTTATCCATGAAGACAATCACCTGACTGGTTCCAGGGGTAACTCTGACGTTGTCGGAGATGTTGGCTTTATTTTTTTCTTCAGAGATCCTTTTTTTGATTTGTCTGGGAAGAGGGTTCACTCGGGACACATCTGAGAAGCCAAACTTTGTATCAAACTGACTTTCTGTCATTTATTGTTAAATCCCTGAAGGGCGATATTGTTTGTTGAACTCTGGAATCTTCATTTTTTGGGGAATATTTTTTGAACTTGTCTAACCCTAACCTGCAGGACAGGATAAAGTCAAGCTGTTATTGTAAAAGACCCCTATAAAACCTGTGCTGTGCTGTAGTCGTATGGGTTATTGAGCTTAAAGTCAAAATTCAAATCAAATGGAGGAAATGGAGAATTGTGACACCCATATGTCTAATACTTGTACTCATAGTTGGAGTTTTCTAGCTGTGTCTCACGTCACTACTTCATCTTCTGTTGCAAAATTAAAGTTGCAGTTTAAATGATTGATAGTTTGAATCACTCTTGTATGAAAGAGTGCTGCAGTGATTGAGTGTTGCACTTGGAGAACTCGCAAGAGGCAGATGAAAAAAGAACAGTCAAAAATCGAGGCAGCAGAGGCAGAGATATGGTGACTTTTATTTCCTGGTGTGGGTCAAGCTCCAATAAAGTTACATCCTACACCTCCCATAATGCATCTCAACAGTCTCACTGAGTGTAGACCCTCCCTGTCTGGTACACGGCCATGCTTTTCAAATCCCAAACTGTGGGGGCAAGAGTGAAATAACCCTGATGATTTTGATTTTTGATGCCTTAACAAAGCTCAAGTAGACATAATACAGCTGTTTCACAGCGGTACTCCTAGTGACAACTGACTTTGATATGTAAATGTTCTTCAGTTCTGAAGAAGCCTCTTGGATGAGAGGTGAGACTGAAACAAGTCCAGTTGCCTACGATACAGCACTTAGAATTACCTGTAAAGTACTCGATTGAACAAAACAGGTAAAGACGGAGTCAGAGGCCGCCGATCTACTCCCGCTTTCACTCGGTCTAATCAGCAGAGCTACATCAATGGCAGTTCTGGTGTCACGTGTACAAAAATAGGACATTCTGTATAGTTAGGACAACGTGGTGTTTCTCATACGACCTTTCTCACGGAGCAGATTCCTGTATGATTAGTTTAATCAGAGTTGAACCAGAACATTGTGAGTGTAAAAGTCGTACGTCCCCCAAAACAGACTTCTTGCTCGACATGTTCTGTTCTTCAGATCGTTCCTGAGGCCTTCTGCCAGCCATTCTTTACTGCTCTCTGTCAAGTGTGCTAATTGCTGTAAATAGCTGGGTGCTCTGTTGTTGTGATTGACCCTGATGAAAAGCGGCTCAGTCTGTCTCATATTTGACAATGTGGAGGACACTTGGTTGGCCTCATTTCGTTTAATGGCTTGTTGTTATTATTGCACATTAAACACAGTTAATTACAGAGAGGGTGGTTTGCTTTTACGTGGGTGCTGTTTGAATGGCTGTAAAGGTGCTCTTTGGACCTGTGTGCCGGCAAACTATTAAGCTCAATGACATCAGTGAGTTCTGGTAACTTCCCTCTAGTGTTGTGGGTAGTTTCTGAAAGTATGGCTTTGAAGTTCTGTAACAATACCAGTACTGAGCAGATTGAGAGCAGGTCATTGTGATACTGATGAAAAATGAAAGACAGCTGACCTTTAGCTAAGCCTGCTACACGTGTCAGACTTTCCAATCTAGCACAGCACTGTGCGCTGTGGCTGATGTACCACTTTAAAGTTGTGGTCATTTTTAAAATAATTAGGCCTTCAGTGTGAGGCAGGAGTTAACAAAAGCACCATTGATTTTGTCGACTGAAATGACAAGTGTTGCTGGCAGAGTGTAGCAGCTTTAGCTAGCTAGCTGACTGAGGCTACATGCATTGGCTAACATTGGAGAGCTAGCTCTTCAATATAAATGTACCATATATCATTGCTTTATTGTTGGGGTTTTCAAACAGGATTAATTTATTAGCAGTGTTGGGGGTAACGCGTTACAAAAGCAACACGTTACAGTAATATATTACTTTTAGCAGTAACAGAGTAATATAACGCGTTACTAATGATATTTCAGTAATCTATTACTACAGTTATGTCACGTACGTACACTTTAATTTACATTCTTGAATCACATGTGTTCCTTGTTCTGTGGACTAAAATAAAAAGGCATAGAAGAAGAGATTTTTGTCATTATAGGCTACATTATAGAAGGTATAGGTCTGTTGTGTTTCATATGACAGCCTAACATTAAAAATATTTATTCCTATCTCACAATATATCTGTGATCTGACTGTGATCCTTTGTCTGCCTGCTCATCCAAGGACATTCCTTTATTTAAAAACATCTCAGCTATTTAATTGTTCTATGAGTTTATTTTGGCTTTTTTAAAAAAAGTAACTAACTAGTAGTGTAATAAGTAATGTATTACTCTACGCAAAACATAGCATTTGTATTTTCAAACACAAGAGAAAAGGATTTAAAAAGTGAGCAGTTATCGATAAGTTTGTCAGACATAATGCTAGCACAGGTAAGAAGTGTGACTGGAGCTGCGGGAGTGTAAACTTTGTCCAAATAAATAAAGAGTGGGACAAAGCTGCTAACGTTAGCTTAAACTCTGACGTGGCAGCATTAGCTCTCACGAGGCGGAGGTTACAGCTCTGAACTGAGCTTTACTAACATAGCCACAACAAACCCCACAAAATGAACCTATGCTCCTTTGCTTTGGTAATGCATGGTTACTAGCCTCCTTCAGTAGCCTAAGCGTAGGATGCTAACATTTGAACCTTACCCGAGACCAAGCGCTTTCTAGACAACTTTATCTTGTGTTTTTGTTTTTGGAAAGAATAGAAACACCCCCCTACAAACTCCGTCTTTCTGCACGTGGAACAATCAAAAGCTTTAAAGACCTGTCATAGCCAGTTTATGGTTGCTAAGCTAGGTTTGGACTGGTGCTGATGGGGGAAGGTGTTTAGCAAACAGCCAGATGAGTGATTCCTTCAGAATTTGATCCATATTCAGATCGAAAGGCCTCTGAGACATTCATACAACCACAGAGCATTAAAAGTAATAATATTTATCATAATAATGACAAGAAAATATGAATCCATCAGATGATTTGAGAAACAGGCAACACTGACTGGTTGATTTCTAATAGACGACCTGGGGAAATCTTTCATGTGGAGATAATTCGCCCACCAAGGGAATAATCCTGGTTATACAGTACATGCACAGACCTGTAGCACAAGACCTTGACGATTGCTCTCTCAAAAGATCCCTCCCCTCCCCCCAGAGCAAATTATCTACAAAGTAAAAGCCTCTGCTGATACATTTTTTGTCTGCCAGTCCCTGGCTTCTGAAACATGAAAGCAGGCAGCCATAGCGAGAAAAAGGGCTGCACGGATCAGCAGAAAAGACGGGAAGACGTGCCCGGGATGTTTGCGAGATCTGAAGGGAGGCTGTGATCACGCTGTCTCATTAGATCAGTCTCCACTCGCTCTGCCTCTCTGTCTCTCTCTGCTGCTACTGCTGCTCAGGAAAAAAAAAAAAAACACAGCTTTTTTGCAAAATCAACTGCTGATATCAGAGTCGTGCCTCGCCTCCCAGCTTTTGTGCATATGTATGACCTCCTGTGCACCTGTTAATGTTAATGTGAATGTGACAAGGGAAGCCTGTTTCCCGTCCGCGACCTTTTTCTCAGTGGCTATACTTGCATGTAATATTATATTTTCACATCACATGCTGCAATATTTTTTCTATTTAATTCTACTGATCACATATTCCTAGTTTTTATTATATTACTGTCATTTTCATGCTTCTACCTGCAGCAACAATCCCAGTTTCCCCCCGAACACATATATTAACATCAAATCTGACATCATCATAACAAAGGACATCTCCACGAGCAGAAAACAACAAAGCCAGTGCAGTATAAAGATAGTCTGCTTCTTCCTGGCTCCCCTCCTCCACTATATAGCTGACTTTTATAACAATGGTGCAGTTTCCATGGCAGCTAGAGCATGTTAAGCTTTAGGATAACAGTGAAAAAAGTGGGGAGAAGGACAGGGAATAATCACAGGGTATGAGGGACTAAAAATAGCGAGGGACTTAATCCCAGGCATTATTTATTCATCTAAAACTTCTCGTGTCTGCGCCGGCTGTGTAAACATCATTTCTTCTGCAGTTCCTCGTCGACCTAAGCCCCCACAGTCTTACTGACTGACTAATACTATGACTGTAGGAGAGGGTTGGATGCAGTTGTAACACAAAGACAATGCACCGCAGACGGACGTACAGAGGTTGGATTTGATGTGGTGAGACTGTCTGGTGAGAGAAGCTAGCTCTGGATTACTGCAAGCACATGAATGTACGAGAGTAAAGAACAAGAGTGCATAGTAGAGAGTGAGCTGGGCACAGAGCTATTGCTTCGTCACTGAAAAACATTCAGCGACAACTTGTCTATTTGTAATTGAACATCTCTATAAATGGTGCCATACATGCCAGAAAAATGTGCCAATGTTTAACTGAATCACTGCCAGTTGATTTATTGTATGTGTTGATTTATAGTGTAGAGGCTGTAGTGAAGCTGCAGTGAAGCTGTACGTGTGCAGCGACTGTGGCTGCTCCTCTGTGTCTGTCACACTGTGAGTGTTAGGCTGATGACGAGCAGAATAGAGGTCAGCCTCAGGCAGCAGGCAGGGCCAGGCTGCTTGGCTCGCTGAACTGATATCGTTCATTGTCTCTTGTTTGGAGAAAAGAAATCTCAGACGGATATGGCTTCTTAAAGACCATGGTAGTAGTATTCTATATGCTTAAACATATAACATACTTTTTAATGGCTAAATTCAATTCATTAAAGTACTGTTTCATTTGAGTAGCCACTCTTAAAATCTTATGATATTGCAGTTTCTTTCTCCACTGTAAAATGTCCTGCTCACTATGTATCTATGTCACTAAGTAGACAACCTAAACTAAACGCAAGGCGAGTCGCTTTTGGTCTGAACGGAACATAAGGGTACCATATGTCGGTGATGATCGGTCCTTCTATCATTTTCAGAATATTTTAGATCAATATCTGTATCAGCCTGAAAAGTTCAGTGTCCGTTGGGCTAGAGCTGGGGCAATATATCTATTATATTGTTAACATGATATAAGATGGTCTTAGATTGTGGACATTGTTATATCGTGATATGACATAAGTGTTGTTTTCAGTACTGCATTACAGTAAAGTGATGTCATTTGTTTTCACAGCCTTTCTCAGACTGTTTTCATGTAGTTCTAGTCAGTGATGTATGACAGTAAAGGCTGATTCAAAACTATATAATAGCAAAACACAAAATCTGTGTGCAAACAGTGGGCTACCAGTGTGAGATGGTCTCACCATAACACATTTTCACTCCAGCAAAATAGAGAGTGCCTGAGATTGTGCAATTCACTTCCATTATTCGGCATCTTAAAAAATGTAATGTTGAGGCTTGTGAGTGAGACATAGGTGTTTTCCTGACCCACTTAGAGAGTGGTTTTCTCAGCACTGTGTCCTGGTTCATTACTAAACACAATGCTGTTTCTGTAATGACTCGGGGAGAAGGGAATGCAGAAAACTTGTCACATTAATTCTGACATACCCACCGACTGTAATGGACGTGACATTTACAGACATCTTCTTTCACGCACTTTTTTTGTACAACAGGTGGATTCTTAAAAGCTTAATTTGTCCAACTGTAAACAGCAGAAATGCTCCACATTGAATTTACTTTTGATATTGTACCTGATTGTTCATAATATATTTTTATTTAAGCCTGAAACAAGTAATCTTATCATTATGTTCAAAACTGTTTTATATCTACTATGTTCAAATCAGCTTTATTATTTAGAAAAAAAAATCATTGCTTTTGTGTTTATGATAGATTAAATGGTAAATCAAATGACTATGAGTATTGTGAAAGGTATCGCTCATTGATAACACAAAAGTGGAAAAAAAAAGACCTGATTGCAGTTTCTCTCAGGTTTACAGCACATTTTAGTGTCTTTCAGCTCATTGTTTTGGTATAATGTCAAAAACAACTGTACTGTTCTGATAAAGTGTTACTATGTGCTAAGCACCAAACAACAGGCAGACAACGTTAACAAGTAGCTGGTGAACATAATAGTGCAATTAACAGTTGAAGAGACAGTTGGTGGAGACCAAAACAGAGATACAAGGAGGGAGAATACTGAACTGACATTCAGGTGGACATAAACTCTACTCCAAATAAATGCTAATGTTGCTCTGTGTCTGCTGGACGTGTAAATAATAAACTGCTATTATTAACTATCAACTGATAATATGTCAATGTTGTATTCACAGACCTCAAAGTGGCCAAAAAATCAATTAATGCAGGTTTAACACAATGCACCAACAACTGATTCACAATAAGTCAAGACTATCAGGCCAATATAATGATATAATATCATATCATATAGCACTTCGTGTGTAATTGTTATAAGGTCTAGGAGTTGAACTTCAATACTGTTTTTGGTACGGACCAAAATATTTCTGCCAAGTATCAAAAGCTGGCAATGGTTGTTCAGATTTGTATTGTTCTAGCTTACTCAGAAAAACTCTGATTTAGTTTATTATTTTACCAAATATAGTCTGTATTCAGGCAAAGTTACTGTATGGACTCTTGTGTTTAGACAACAATAACAAAGAGAGAGAAAACGATGCGTTTGGTTCAGTGTGATGTACTGGAGAACATGTCACTGTGGTGTACAGTACTGTAGCTGCTAAAAGTTGTATATGTGTCAGTATTGTACAATTTGAAACAATACCTTGACCAAATTATGAAATATTCTACCAAATGGTACAAATTTCACTCATTTTAGTCTGTAAGAAAATGATGGAGAGCTGCTGGTGAGTTGAAGCTAATGGCTGCTGCTCTACACAGAGTCTCAGTGGCAGATGTTTGTTGGAATGATTACCTAACCACTTCTAAAAATTGAAACTTGAGTGATATAAGAGCTTCTCGGGGTATTAGTTGGACTGAATTGAGGAACTGGATCCAGACTGTTTCTGAAAGGTCTCCAGTCAAGTTCAACACGATGTGTTTTTATTTGTTGGCAACAAAGGACTATTTACTTGCCAGGTTCTTGAATAGAGTTTGGTGATGACATTTTCCACACACAACAGAAGGCGCAATATGTCTGTGTTGGTTCCAAGGTTGCACAGAGTCCATGTTATCGAGCTCTCAGCATCTCCTCCTGCTTGTCGCTCCTGCTCCCTTTCCCTTGCTCTGTCCGTGGTGCTGAAAGCCTCCATTCACCGCTGAGACAAGTATTTCCATTTAGAAAAAAACAGGCGCTCTCTTAAAAAGGCCAGGAAGGCTTCTTCTGAATAGAGCTGCTTTCACCGGCATTGAGAGCACTGTTAGGTTTGTTCAGAGACAATACTCGGGGCTGTTAAGTTCAGAGATACAACAGACCTGCTGAAGACGAGGCTGAATGGGGCTTTTTTTTCATTTGGATATAACCGACAAGACATGAGAGGATCATTTCAGCAGTGTGATTGTTTACACAGCAGCCCTGCACGACAGAGCATGTTTCAAGTGTATCCTGTATAATTTGTTGCTACATTATCAGACGTCACTGTGTTTAGAAATAGCCCAGGTAGCAATTTGCACCATTAATTAGCTTCTTCTAAATTGCAGAGCTGTCACATGCTTGCAGTGTTAAAGAAAAGAGGGCAGAAAGCCTTTCTATCCTCTTATTTCTTGCTCGGCATCTTTGCACCATCTCTGTAAATAACCCTTGACCTCCGACGGCTCTTCAATCAAAAGGCTTTTATAACTCCACCTCGTTGCGTAACGCACCTGCAGCTTGTTCCTGTGTCTGAGTGAGCCGCGCAGGCTTTGCAGTATCTAGGTCAATTTCCTTGACAAGATAATCCCATGTAAACTGTTGTTGGATTATCAGCTAAAATAAACCTGTTCAGATGATGGGTCACTGTCTGTTAAATGTTTAATCCGATCGCTTAATGAAAGTTACCAAGCAGATGTTCTCATTAGGGCCAGACTGACAGCGGAGGCTATTAGTGACACTGATAGTTTTAGATTAAAGCTATTTAAATATGTTATATGTAGCATTCCCTCATTTACATGTCTTAAAATGGCATTGATCTATTTTAATGAGATGTGTACTTACATTCACACAGCTGTTTCCAGCAACGTTCAAACGCAGAAATACTTATGTTATTCAAAGTATGTATTATGTAAATGATTGTAGATAGAAATAAAAGTGCAGATACATTTTTGTATTAATTTAAATAACATTATACACAATAAGACATTGCGATAACCTTAATTGTTTAAAGTGAAGTTACAAAGTGTTGATGTGTGAAGTGCTCGACAAAGTCCAATAAATAAATCAGCCTAAAATGTTATTGGGGTATTGTATAAATTATTATTTGAGTTCAAAGTTTAAGCTACTGTTAAAATGAAATGTTATACTTTTCACACTAAAGCACTGGTGTGCCTGCATTTCCCATGTACAGTAAGTGCACTGTGGAAGCAGGTTAGGGGTTTCTGGTAGGGGTCGACCGATATGGCTTTTTGACTACTGGCCTGATAATCGTCCAGGGTCAATAATCAGTCCATCCCTAGTTTCTGGCACGTCACCTAGCATCTTCCGCTTCAGGTTTGACAGACTAAAACCTCTAAAGCTGCAGAAGAAAATCCTCCCACATCCCAGTGGAAGCTGTCACATCTGCAGTGGACGGCCCGACTGCTAGTCTCAGGTACTAAACAGAATGTCAATATAGACCTGAAGTTATTATTTCAGCCAACGTCCGCAGTAGTTTTAATTATCCAGATTAATGGACAAATCCTCACTCTTCATTGATAATCAGTTGCTCAGCTTGATAATACTGTCAGATAGACTGAAGCAGGAAGGAGAGATGTGCCGTGTGATGTTATTCCTGCTGCTTAGCCCTGATTAGACTCCTATTGTTGGACTTTCAGTTGAACCGTTGCCATTGATCCGGGACAAAGAGCAGCTTTGTCATGCAGGGCAGAGAAGGCTGCCCGGGACGCCTACACTGGGTCCAACTGAAAGGCCAAGTTTAGTACTGTAGCTATAATAGTTCACCAGAGAGCAATTCAATTCAAAGACCTGAAATTGGAGCGGTTGTAGAGGCCACTGAGGCCGCGTCCTTTGTGTTTTATGTGAAATCCGGGTGTTTAGCAACATGGAGGCAGTTCAACGTCTACAACTGAAACATAATCATGGTGGATTAGGGTTAGCTCTGTTTATTTGAGATTCAAAACCTACTTAAAAATAGAAAAAATATCCATAATAATCTGTTTGAATTCACAGTACAATCCGTGTTTTGTACTCCAACAGGTGGGGTGTTCCCAAATTACATTATCTATCGGACTTATGACTTCCAACAACTGTTCTGTGAAAAATAGGAGTTAGCACATTGAGATAAACAGTTTGTGGTCATCCCAGTGTTACAGCAGTCATCAACAGAATTCATATACATGGGTACAAGTTGTCCACCCCTTTTCGTGACACACAGCATGAGTTTAAAACAGAAATGTGTGTCATCGAATCCTAAAGATGAAATTTTGTCATTATTTCCCTAAGATGCAACGAGGTTCATGTCGTGGTTCATCACCCAAAGATACCTGGCGCAGGCACAAAAGATAGTTGTGCTGAAAGCCCAAAAATGTATAAATTAACTTAATAATTGTCTATAAATCCTGCAGGTTATAGTTCATGACTGAATTAAACAGGCTCCAGGCGAACCTCGTCTATTTCTGTTACACTTTGTCACATTTTGCTTTTATTGATACAACTGTCCATGTCAGCCAAGTGTAAAAACATTTTTGTGACATTTTATCTATTTTTCCATTCAGGGTTTTTTTTTTTGTGCGTGTTCAAATTGAAATAGTGCATAAAAACAGGTGAATGGAATGTTACTAATAGACCTGCTGCTGCTAATGTTTCTAACAAAAAATGGAGTCAACGAGCAAAAGCCAGCGATGTTTGGAAGCATTTGATGCAAAATAAATGAACCAGTAAATGATTCAATAAAGGCATTTCTCACCCAGAATGTTATTTTGGCAGTGTAGAGGAGTCTGTGAAACACCATTTCGACCTTTATGTCTGGAAATATAAAAACTAAATATATCCAGTGTTATTATCACCATATCTGTGTGCAAAAAGTTGGAAAAACGAGAGCAGATGATAAATAATCAACAAACAAATAGCTGGCTAAAAACATCCACTGGGGACCAACTACAACTATTAGATCTGTCATTCAGTTACTTTTTACTTTTTTTTTTTTTTTACATTAACTGTGCCCAGAACTGCTCAGGAGCTGCACCTAAGCCTTATGATGAAAGGGAAACCCGAAAGGAAAATTGAACAATTAACTGAAAAAAATAAAGTTTGAAAAAATCCAATTAATTATGAAATGTATTTATCAAACTTTTGGTTTTAGAAGATGCTGACAGTGGTGGGGGTTGCGCTGTGAGGACTCTTGACCTCAGTATTTAAAGCTTTGCTACGGCCCAGACTGGACATCAGGGCACAACATTAAATATACAATATGACATCTATAAATCATCACTGCATCAATTAGTGGAGTTTGTCCTGTATAGTATAGTACAGGATGCTGCGGGGGGAGAGGAGGGTGGACATAAGCTCTCTGGGTGATGTCATACATTTCAAAACACTGACATTATTTCTGCCACACAAAAGCTACAGTTTCATGTGCAGAGTCATGCTCTTAGTTAACAACATGTGATTATGTGAAAGTGTTGCAGGAAACATGTTTATGTTCATGAAACTATTTAAAAAAGAAAAATAGGCCACAATTCACTACAATGTCTCGTATGAGCTCAACGGCTCAGCTACAATAGCGCTCGAGGCTAACAGATGGCCAACCTGTGGCCCCTTTTCTTTGAGAGCTAGATTGCAAGTGTGTGCGCAAGCTCGCACGAGTGTGTGAGTGTATAGCTGCAAGTACGCATTACCTCACATGTCATTCCTTTGTTGAAGGAGAGCGATGGGAAATGGGTTTCTTCTCCACAGAATGGTGTGGTTATTTAAAGGGAGGCAACACAACAAAAGAGGGAGGCTGGGGGGAGAAAGTGAGATAGTGAGAGAATGGGTTTGAGTCATATGTTTACCTGCCAGTGGTGCTTTTTCTGTATTGTCGCCATGGCAACAGCGGCTCGCTGTATTTGTGTGTGTGCTGTGAATCTGTGTGTGTGTGTGTGTGACAAGGGATGTAATTCTGCCTGTCACCAGTGTAGCCTAGAGCTGGCTCCCCAGCTGCTGGTTGCCATGAGACCAGACAGACACATCCTCCGCTTCAATGATAAATCTTTTCTCTTGACGCTCAAATCACTAAACAGATTAGCTACATTTTGTTTGAGATGTGTCCAGATAAATGGCCACTGCTGTGCTTTGTATTACTCAAAATCACATCAATCATATAAGTCACTTGAAAAGTAATTGAGGGAAAAATAGTAGACTTACTAGATCATTTTAAATGCAGGCTTACTTAGGTGCTGTAGGCCTGCAGGTTTTCCCCCATAGGCTACGTGCTAACGAGACAAAGGCATGCAGACTAATTGGTTGGCAATAAAAACAAAACTCTGAACCCCTTGTAATTTATGTCAGTATGTTATAAATCAGTATAAAATGCACTTATTATGCAGTTATTCAACATTATAACAATTCTGCTTCTTTTGCGAGCTAGCTTAGTTAATTCTAGCCCTTAGCTAGCCTAGAGTAATTAGCTTTTTGGACAAACCAACCTGACAGCTCAGTAATGTAGTAAGCTAAATCAATTCAGCTAATCTCATAAATAACTTTCCATGTTGGTGACTGAACTACACATGGGTTCGCATGCATGCAAACAGGACAGAAGCACAAAAAAGGTGCTGAACTATGAGTTATAGACTCATGAACATGATGTCATTTGTTTAAACATGTGATACTTCAAATACACGTCATATTCCACATTATCACAGCTCTGTTTCTTTTGCTGTATAGCCACGGAAAGTAGTTAGCAAGAGCTAGCTAGCTAACAAACCAAGCAAACAATCAGTAATACTGTCGGCTAACTGAAAGCCGATGTCAATTCATCCAATACCACAGATAATTTGAGAGTTTACATTGAAAGTAGTTACATTAAGATGAATTAACTTGATGTTTCCTTCACATTTTAGTTACTTTACTATAAATAGGGTTTTCTATGCTTGGTTTAAGGGCAAAAGAACATGAACATTATTGATAATGAAGATAAGACACTGAATGTTAATTTCTGTCACAGTATGATGTATCATATCCTTCATATTCAATGTGTCTTTTTCTCGTAGCTGTCGAACGAAATCACTTAAATCACGGCTAACTTTTATTTACATTGGTATATAGTCAATTAATGATAATCACATATATATATTTTTTTAGGTTATTATGAAATATATGTTATTCATAAACTTACAAATGTTCATATTGTAAAAAACAAGGGGTTGGTTTGTTGAGTTTGAGTGATTAAGAATTGCAGCTTGAACTGAACCAATACCCCTTTTTTTATTTTTATTGTAGGGGCGTTCTGAGATGACGGAAGTAGAGCCAGTGTTGGACTTTGCCTCCTCGGGGCGCTCGGGGAGAAGAAATGCCCTGCCCGACATCCTGGGCTCTCCGGCGGGTGTGAACCCTGGTGACCTGCCTCTAAAGCTGGCTGAGCTGTCCCTCAAAGGTGAAGCGCCCCATGTTTTCTTTTTCATTATTACAATACTGAGCACAAGGCAAATTCAAACTTGTTGTGTGATTTCTGACATCATGCACAGTTCAGTCATGAAAGACTCTGAGTGCTTTACTGTGTGAGAGGTTGCCTGCAATGAACTTTGGTCTAACTTTTATATACCATATCTTTTTTATGGGACATGCTGTATATATTTCAATAGTGTAAGTCTTTTAGACAAAGAAAATATGATGGGGCACACTTGGAAATGATCTTATCGAACATGATGTGGTGTCACTTATAATTCAAACTCCAGGCCGGACACTGCTGGCTGAGCCAGGTAGCAGAGCACAGTTGGCAGTGTTTGGTATGTAGTCCTCTTGGCCCGGCTCTCGTCCATATACAGCAATGATTTGGGACTTAAGACTTACGGTTGAGAAGGAGTTCCCGTTATACACATTTGGGCCAGATTTGGGCGAGGATTAACACTTGGGAATTGGGTTTAACTTGCTGATCCCCTTCCAGAATCTTCCCAAGTCATTTATCACGACTCTGGCAACAGTGTGCCTGCCAGGCGCGCCACATTTAGACCACTGTTGGGCAGTTGAGTATTTTTGGCAACATTGGTACAAAACAAATGAGCATGCTGTTAAATCCAATATAATGACGCAATGTGTCTTCAAAGCTAGTATTGTACTTGTACGTGTATTTTTGAAGCATTCCTCACACTTGTTCTGTCCTGACATCTCTGTGCACCACATGTTGCAGACTATAAACAGTCCACTTCTGATACACGCACACTCAATATTTTTATTACCACTTGTTTCCCCCTGATCCTAGAGTTCTGGACAGCATGCATTTTCCCCCAAAATAGCCCCAACTTAGAAACACACTTGATTTTTAAAGCAGTTGGTCCTGTTCTTAGTGGTTTAGAATCTGGCTTTGCAGCAGTTTTTTGCAGGAGCCATAAAATGACTCAAAGATCTCAGCATGCAGTGTCATTTCATTGAAGTCATTGGTATCGATCAAGAATAGCTCTGGACAGCCTCATTCTTTCTTTTTATCTTCCTTTTTGACCTTAAAAGTGACTGCAACATATTTCTTATGGTGCCTCTTTGGGTTTGTGCGCAGATGGTCCGGGAGGGGCCCAGTCACCCACGGCGGAGGAGCCTCCAGCGCTGTCGGAGAGCTCGGAGGGGAAAGAGGGATCGTAGGGACTTGTTTATTTACCTCCCCGGAGACCTGCGAAGATAACCTGAGAGACGGGATGAGGAACGAGATAGAGGACGACCTGTGGGAGAAGGAGTGATTATCTGTGGAGAGTCAGTCTGTTTGCGAAGCAGCTGAGCCACGGAGGGAGAGTGACGGACCGACTCCCACAGGACTGGAGCCAGGAGCTTAGGACTGTTTGGCACTCAGACGTCACTTAGTTATGAACCAATGAGTGTGTGTGCGTGTTATACACTCACTTCAGACACTACACTGAGAATCAAAGGGACCATGACAGATTGTATACTGTACACTATTTTTTTATGATTTATTTAAGACTAAAGAAAAACAGGAACTCAAAGTCAGACTGTACCATTACCTTGCATTTCCTGCTGATTTTTGTATGATAGTGGTGTGTGTTATTTAAACTGACAATAGTAGGAGGGTGTTTGGTAGCAGCATTTAGTGGCTTGAAGCTTTTTAACCCAACGGGATGCAAAATGGCTCATGTGACATAAGAAAACAGTAGATTTAAGAAACAATGGGAAGTCTTTGTGTCGTCTCGCTCACTTCTGCTTTCACACTAAACGTGTACGATCTGCTGTATGTTTTCAAACCTGAGGCTGTTGTACAGTGTATCTACATTGTAAATGTACAGTTTTTACCCCACACCACCAGACTGTTTTGATCTTAGCAACAACAACAACCAGGGATTTGATCCATTTTTTTTAGGCGTCCATATGGTGCGAGGTGATAAGTGGAAGAGCCGTCTGCATCTTTCAGAGACATTCCTTTAGAGAATAGTGTCCCACTGCCAGCGGTGTACACACTGCTTCATTATAACACTGAGAAAAGTCAGAGATTTCCTTTTTTGTTTTTTCGCTCAAGGCTGCTTTTAAAAGTAATTTTCCAAACCTCTGAAAATGTGCCTAGTGGCAGTTCACAACCCAAAATCTGTGTTGTGTTCTTTCTCTGTGAAGTACTGTTATTGACTATTTTGGGCTACTGATATTTCCTCAGTTTTAATAGGAGGTATCATGACACCTCTTTACTGCTTGAACTGTAAATGAAAAGAAAAAAAAAACACTTTTGTAACATTCTGCAGGAATGCGTCTGCAGATCCTGCACTCTGTCAGGAAAGGCGGTCAGTTTTGCGTCGACTTCAGCAGGGCTTTTTTTCTGCAGCGGGGCTCCTCGCACGTGCTCCTTCCAGCGACGGCAGCATATGCCCGCGGACTGGCCGCGGGAGCGAGCGGCAAGCGACACCGCCGCCACAATGTGTTTCGAGCTCCGAACGTGGCAGCACGGAGACAAGTCTGTTCACACTCATCAACACATAAGCAGAGCTGTGAATAGGATGCAAGATGGAGAGAGAGAAGCACAGCGAGAGTCCGTGTTCGTCAGCTATCCACTCACTGCTACTGTATATACTGTATTGTAGTATATAACCCCTGTGTGTCATACATGCTGCTTGTATGATTATCATTGTACCCACAGAGAAATGATGTTCTGTAATTGTCTCTATTTGAAGATGTGTTGCCGGTGGCTGTGTCTTTATGTGGATGTGTTTCACAAATGCAACAGGAAAGCCTGATGTGCTGCTGCCCAGCCTCTGTTTTTGATGCTGTTCTACTACTAATGCTGATGAGAAGTGTTCACGGTCTATCTGAAGCTGTATGATCAACACTTTTTTGGGGGCTTGATGAATCAGAGGTGTATTTTGTAGTGTCCTGATCTCTTAAGTGGTGCATATATTTTACTTAGCTGGATTGAATCCCGTGTGTTGATTCTATCTGGTGGTGAAAATTGCCATTAAAACCCACAAGCTTTACATAAACACCTGTGTGTTCAGTAGTGTCATTTCTATGTAAAGCCACCAGTCCTAGAGCTTGAACTTTACATTTTGCATTTCATAAGACATGTTTGAAATAAGGATAATAAGTAAAGGACCAGTGTGCAGGTAGATCTAGCAGCATCTAGAGCTGAGTTTGCAGATTGCAACCAACTGAACACCCCTCACTTCACCTTCCCCTAGGGTGGCTGCTAAAAATGTGAAGGGCCTTCTCTAGAGCCAGTGTTTGCTTTGTCAATTCTGGGCTACTGTGGAAACATAGTGGTGCATCATGGTGGACTTGCCTTGCAGAACAAAACACACCCATTTCTTGGCGGCAGAGGAAAAAGGTCATTTTGTTCGCCTCCCCTTCACTTTCCTTCCATTATGATATACTACTGATAATATTGTCAGCTATTTTATCGAGTTGCATGTTAATAAAATGTTTTTTTAATTTAAATTCCCTCCCAGATAAGCAGTTTACCATTATGTCTAGGGCTTTTATTGTGAAAGGTACAAAAACAGATGCACTGCAGATGACGTGAGCAGAATTCCCGTCTCATGTCAGACTATGGAGCGTCGATATTACTTTATTATCTTCTATTATAAGTTCTGCAACATAAAGCCCTGGGCTACATTATTCATGAACATCAAAATGTAGTTTTTGGTCTCATGAACTCCATATCTGGAAGTTCAGCTTCCTTCATGTTCTTGCTGCGGATGCAGCCGGATGCACTTGGGAAGAGGACCTGCTCCCTCTGATATAAAAGGCTCATTATAAGGTCGCAAAAACACGATTCTTCATGTCAGGGGTTTTTACGCTCACAAAAAACATAATTAGGAATATATTACATCTCTGCAAATGAATCTCCCTGAATTCCCCTAAATGCTACACAGTGGAGTGTTAAATGATTTTGATATAATTTAGTGTAAGTGCCACACTGGCTCTGTGGAGGGCAAGGTCAGTACATTACTGTGGTGGAGACTAAAGTAGCTCAATAACTATTGAATGGATGGCCATGGAAACGAGTACAGACATTAATGAACGTTCCCCAGAGGATGAAGCCCACAGACCGTGCTGATTGGCTGACTTTTCATGTAAGCTGACAGCTAGCTTAAATTTTGTCCAATGCTTTGATTTACTTAATACCAGCAGTAGTAATGTTTAGAGCTGATTAGCAAATATTAGCAACATGCAAAGCTAAGATAACCATGGTAACAGTACCAGCTAAATACCAGCATCTAAGCATGGTCATTGTGTGCATGTTAACATATTGACATATGTTCCAGAGCTGCTTGTATGGTTGTTGACATGCTTTCTCTACTAAACATGGACCAATAGCTGATAAATCCCCAAATACATAATAACAGCTGACACCATTTTGAACTCATTTTGTTGACATCTGCACAGTAAGAAGATGCTTCATGGCAGGAGGAGCAGACAGACATGTCAGCTCAAGGCAAACTTAAAGGGGATTTTGCTGATTATGCAAATCACAGTGTATTTACAGGTCTCGAGGAGTACTACTGAAACTGACGACAGGAAAAAGTTGTCTAAAGCTTTTTGCGTCTCCAGAGGGAGCTGTGTGAAGTCCAAAACCTGCCCTCAAGAAAGACGTAACCTTTGCTGTAATGCAACCAGGTCAGGTCAGAGCACCGCCATCAGGCCAGATGTTTCACAATGTTTCACAGTAGAGAATAAGTAATCTTGCACACTGTCAGTGTTTCATCAGATAAAATGAATGAATCCATGATCATCAGGTAGATTTAAAGAAATCATAACCAACATATTGTTCTTATTCTTTCACAGTCAGATTATGATCTGATGAATGTGTCTTTAAGACTTAATAAGGAGCGAGAGCTTTGTAATGTCACTGATGTTGTAAAAATATAATTGACAAATATCCTTGAAAGACTTTGTGCTCCCCAGAGGACCAATCCTTTCCATTCTGCCCTCCAGAGACAACATTTCTTTGAGTGAATAAAATGTACAGTACTGGAGTCACAAGGAGGTGGCTGGGCTGGATGGTGTGCATGCAGAGCGCAGGACTGTCACACCAGAGTTCAGTCTTCACATCCAGACCACTCTGCAGTTAATGCTCTCAGGGGGTCAAGTTAAGGTTAGTGAAAGATCATAATTTTGGTCATATGTTCAGGTGAGTGCTAGCCAAAGAATGTTTCTTTGCTTTTATTTGTCGTTGTTAACTTTGACTGATTATTCAATAATAACTTATACCACCTGTTGAATTCATACTCCAAACAAAAAGGGGGCATGACATCACCGGAGTAACTGCTAACTGTAGCTGCCGAAAACTAGTTAGCTCAATTAGCCATGCAGCTAGCACTCCTATTAGCTTACTATGACCAGACTGGGAGCTTAGAGCACTGGGGGAGTTCTGGTGTTGTTTACTATCAGAAGAAAGTGTCCAGGGGGCTAGCTAGTTAGCATGCTAACTTCTGAAGATATCTCTGCAACATAATACGTATACGTAACACTGTCATTCATTTTAGTTAATTATTGAATGTTTTAAACTTAAATTCTTACATAATGCGCCCTCAATTTGCCTGAATTAGTTGATCAGACACACCAGATTCCAGATGTTATAGATAGTTACAGGTTGACCACACAAGAATGGTCAGTAAATACAAGAGAGACACCAGATGTTTTTATGATGGAATATGTAGGTATAACAGTGGTGCTGGTTGTTTGGTGGCTCGATGTGATGTTTTAAGCTCTTGGCAGATTGAATGACAAACTAAACACACACACACACAGACACACACACAGACACACACACACACACATACACACACACACACACACACACACACACACTACATTTTCTGCAGAGCACTACATAGCTCTGTTCCATCTGATTACAGACACCATCTCTGATGACAGGCGCTTGAAACGGAGACCAATCATTTTTTACATCTTCTCAAGTGTAAAGTAAGAGCGTTTGAGAGCACTTGAAGGGAGCACAAGGCAAGACATGCACTCCTTCTGCTCTTTCCAGAAAAGCCAGGCATGTACGCTCCTGTTACATAATGCAGCAGTTCCTGCGGGTGTGCAGCAGATGGAGACATTCACTAAATTATCATTCACCCCACATCATGCTTCTATAGCGACGGGTGAATTTCTTTGTTATGTCTGATACAAAGAAAATGGCTAAAACACCATTTTTACAACGATGTTTACACAAATACCTTTAAATTACACAACTATTGTGACAAAAATCATGATGTGTAGGTTCAGGGTTCACATTCCTGCACACCATATTCAATTTTAAACCCAGTGGAGACTTTGACTTGGACACACCCTGCGTTGTCTAGCTGCTCGTTCGGCAGCAGGGAGTGATTCGACGAAATTAGACACTTTTTGAATCAGTTTCTTGTCAGAATCGTCGCGAATGCTGCCCATAACCTGTGGAGGTGGAGGTTAACAATGAAAGGGGGAGGTTGTTGCACAGAGTGTGTTTGTAAGCCATGAGTTGAACCTTTGTGATCGAGCAGGCTGGTAGTCTGGCAGCTTCCCAGCATCCCTGCTGACAGGAGATGAGACCATCCCATACACCCAAGGGCTCTTTGTCTCTCTGCAGACACAACCACAGCAAAGCACTCGGGTGTAATACATTATGTTTGCTAGCTGATTCTGTGGCCGGTCGATTATGTAACAAAAAAAGCATTATTTATTGAATACTTAGCTATGGCTCTACTACTGTGTAAGGCACATTTATGTCTGAGCAGTCATCATTTATTGAAGCAGAACAGAAAAGTGTAATCCATTCGAGACTTCTTGTTTTTGCTCAAACATCCCTCTTAGTCTCCACCTCCACTCCCAGGCATCCTCCTCTCCTCTGAGGTGGCTCCTTTGCCAGGCTGCTGCTACGTAACTTGTTGCTAGGGTAACCTAGCCTTGGCAGAAGCTTGGGCCTTAGTGCTTTGTGTGCACCCGTGCTTTATTAGAGAGCGAGAGCAGGTCAGGGATTGATTGGAAGGCTTTGCCTGCAATGAGGACAGGAGGCATATGCACGATGGAAAGTGGATATGGCAAGGTGTGAGACCCTGTTAGCCTCAAGTGAGTGAGCACATTTGACCTTGTAGTGTTTCATTATTATATTAAAGACAGATTTTTAAAAAAAGGACAAGAAGTCTGTGTAGAAGCAATATCCAAAAATAGCTCGCCAGCCCTAAATTCTAACATTTATCTCCTCCACGGTGAATCTGACAAGTCGCACTTTTACAAATCTAAAATAACAAGCCAGCCTGCTTCTAATTGCACAGAGCAGAAGAGCAGCAGAGAGGAAAGCTCTCTGTTAGCTTACATAATTGAGTAGCATGGTATAAGCGGTTAGCGATTGGCTTTCCTCAAGGAAATTGTTGTGTAATTGCCTCACACAAATGCACAGTGGTTCCTCCTACAGCCAGGTTAGAGCCAAATGCTGTTATCAATCGAAGCTAACTGAATGATCAGCAGCAACGGACTTTAAGGAGCCCACCACTCTCTCCTCTTCAATCTGTATCTCTCTTTGTCTCTCACCCCCTCCGACCAGGCCGGCGAGTGATCGATCCAGCTGCCGTGGGGGAGACAGGGAGTGTTAGAGAGATGTATACAGAGAGAGACAGAGAGGGAGGGCGGGATAAGAAGACTGCCTGTGAGACCATGCAGACGTGGGTCACAGAGAGGATGCCAGGCAGGAAGGCAGGCAGGCAGGCAGGCAGGCAGCCCAGCGAATAGAAAAGCCTTCACGTGGAACCCAACGTGCCATTTCCGACACAGGAGCCTCGGGAGGAAAAAGATGGAGAGGAGAAGAAGAGATGTAAGACATGAGAGAGAGCGGGTGACAGAGAGGAGAGGAACACAAGGTGCAGGAGCTGCTCGAGCATCAATCCAACAAAACTCCTCAGCTACGGCAGTCGCAGGATTTGTTGCTGGCATTTTTCTATAGTTTTCTTATTGTTAACAAATCCCACGTCTCCTGAATCTTTAATAGCAGCTCGAAAACATATAGTTTCAATTTTTAAAGAGGCTCAGTATTTTCCTGAAACAGCTGGGCACTGTAGTGTTTAGCAAACGTTAGTGAAACAGGAGGGAATAGAGTTGGGGACTGTTTTCAGCTGCAGATAAATACACATTTGGTGCTCTAGCGAGTATTTCTGGCAGCAGGTGGCTGTATGCAGGATTGGCTCGACATAGATATAGTGTCCATGTTCATCATGCACTGAGGTTAATCAGAGATGTTCACAAAGCTGTTTCTTTTATACTTGAACATAAAACCTTTAGTCTCTGTTTTGTTTTGACCCCGCCTCCTCACAAGAGTTGAACCAATTCAATCAATTAGCTTGTTTAACGCATGCCTGCAACACAAAAATCTGCGTGTCAGCTTCCCTGTGAGCCTCCGCGACCTAAAATTACCGATTAACACTCTTCTCTGTTTCCGTCTGAGGAAGTATTTATGTGTATCTTCACAAAAGTATTATTCCTGTGTCTTCCTGACAATCAATTCGTCATTGAGTGTTGGCCTTATGCTTTAATTTTTGGGGACAATATGTACTTATTTTGTCAAGGTGATTAACTATTAAACACAGGTCACCTAACTTACATGTGAGAGGAAGGTCTTCATGCTGCCATAGTGTGCTTTTCCCCATTCATTATTCCTTCAAATGTGTTTCTTGTGAGTTCTACTTGATCATGTATCATTATCACTGCACCCTGTTTTGTCTAATGGATGCTTAGGGTCAGTTTATGCTAGAAAAGGACTGGTATATGTTGGAAATCGAGAGAGGATTTAAAACAAATGGATTCCTGTGGATAAAAATGAATGAATGTCTGTTTCTGTTCATGTCACACAGAAAAGCCCAGAGATTAAGGACTTGAAGACACAGTATGTAACATCTCTGCATTAAAAAATGTCCAAAACAACCAGACCTTTGTTTTAATATTGTGTACTTACATTATCCCCAATGTTTCACCACCTGTCACTAAAACTCCTGGGTGAACGCTGGATGATACATCAGACAGTGAGTTGGCAAGTGTGACTAAATGCATCATAAAACTTTAAAACATTACTCATCTGTGAACATTTTTTGCCTGAGTCACGTCAGAAAGATTCTCATCAGCAATGCTGGTTCTTAAAAATAGACTGCATTTACAGTATACAGCACTTTACCGGTCTTACCAACAAGAGTCAGCATTCACCCATTCATACACTGGTGGCAGGGGCGACCATGCAGGCGCCACATGCTTATCAGAAGCAATAGTCATTTACACTGTCACACACTGGGAGCAAATTGGGTTCAGTATGTTGCACTTAAACACTTTGATGTAGACTGCAGGGGCCAGGGATCGAACTAACAACCTATCGACTGGTGGACAACTGCTCTACCTGCTAAACCACAGGCATATCAATTAGGACAACAACTCCATAGCTGGCCATACTCTACATTTTCCTTTAAAGGAGACATTTTCTGCTTATTTTTCAGGTTCATCATTTATTTTGGGTTAACACTAGAATAGGTTAACATGCTTTAGTGCTCAGAAAAGACCTCAGTTTTCTCATTCTGTGCAGTGCTGCAGCCCTGTACTCCCCTCCTCTGTCTGAAACGCTCTGTTTTAGCTCCTGTCTCTTTAAGGCCCCTCCTCCGGAATAACCAGTCAGCTCTGATTGGTCAGCTGACACACGCCTTGCCCAGCAACGCTAACGATGACAGAGCAGCCATGCTAAATCAATTCTTATGTGGCCAACTAGCCACCAGGCATAAATAAATTCTGCTGATTTGTGACATGGTGACATAGTGTGATGTCACAAAGTCACAAAATTAAACTCCAAAACTATTAAAACACATCAGTGGGCCACACTGTTGCACTGGGTGACATCTTCCCTCATTACTATGCATACACAGATTGTAGTTTATTTTGACTCAATCCCCCACACTCCATCTTGCTGACCCCAATACTCACTATATCACCAAATGTGTATTGATCCGCAGTTGAAAATAGTTCCTAAAAAATGCAGTTTCCTCCTGTTTGAATAACACTTGTTATAAACTACAGTGCCCAGCTGTTTTGGGAGAATCCTGGGCCATTTTAAAAAAAAATGAAACTATATGTTTGGAGCAGATTTAAATCTTCAGAAGGACCCTATTGAGAGATAGACTAACATGTTGTTGCTTTTGCCTTTCCAACAGATTTCCTAACAATAAGACAAAGGTAAAATAACGGCATTCTTTCAAGAACATGAACCGTAAGCTGGGAAACAATCAACTGAGAGCATGTGGTTCCTGACAATGAAGCAGACTGACAGCCAGTGATTAGACTTTTCTCACTGTGTAATCTATGAACAGGCTGCTGAGCAGTGGCCAGACATCAATCGAGTTAAGTAAGTGCAACCAAAACATCATTTTAATCTATCCTCGACATATGGAAGATACCAAGACTGTCAACAAATGAGGGGGGTTGAAACTGAAACCTAATGGGCTAAAAAATAGGTTACTTTGTTCATTTCCCCATCAGATTTTTCTAAATTCGCCTCCTTTCTTCCTTTTGTCACTGCTGTATCCAAGCTTGGCAGTGGCTTCATTCTTTGTCCAGCGATTGATCACAAGGCTGTGAACACACACACACACACAAGCACACACAAGCACACACACAAGCAGACATATGACATCATCCAAGCAGTGACGGGGCGGAGACTGGCGGCGTAAGCCTGGCATCACACACACAAACACAGCAGGATAGCACAACTCCTCTCCCTCCATAAGCTCTCTGTCAGACAGCTCAGCTTGGCATCACTCTCGCCCAATAAGATGAAACGAGCTTTAGCCTGACCCCGTTCTCACACAGACCAAGTCACTTTGCACAGACAGTATGTGGTGCTATCGCTGTGGTCTGGCATGTCTGCCCTCTCTACTATCCCATCTCCCTCCAGTTCTCCAGCATATTCTTCATAAATAAGATACTCGGATGAAAGAGACAGACTTTATCCAACCCCTAGATCTCCCTGTGTTTCAGCTGAAGCCTGGTCTTAATTGGTTATCTTCGACTCGGAGGGAGGACTGCCCCTGTCCCTGTTCCATCTCATCAATATTCTCTGTGCACAGTAATAGGTCAGCGGATTCACTGTTGGCTATACTCTGCAGACCGCCTTTTATAGACTTTTTGTTGGCAGAGCACATTGAACCACTCTTATTCTTTGTATTTCATGTCTTCTAACTGTGAGAAACCTGGCTGAAGTGCCCTCTCAAAGAGACACCAAACACCTCCTGCAGGATATCAAAAGTCTGCCATGTCTGACGCTCTCCAGGAGTTATTTCTGGATGAAGTGTCAGAATTTAATTGTCTCTTAACTTGACTGGCCTACATCTACTTTGCCTAATTGCCAGCATTTCCCATAATGCTTTTCAATGCCCAGTCTGTAGCCAGGGACGGTTCACCCCCAAAAGCAAAAAATCGTATTTCCTCTCTTACCTGTAGGGCTATTTATCCATCTAAATTGTTTTGGATGCAGGAACTATTTTCTTTGTACAGAGCTACACCCGCCAACTGTATAACCATGCAAAAGGAAACGTGCAGCTGGTGCAGCTGGTGGAATATAATGTGTTTGATATCCTGAGTTATTGGTGGTTTTGGTAGATGGTACATTTCAGTTTAACGTCTGCCACAAAAGCTTGATTTGGTACAATCAGATGGCTGAGAGGATTAGTCTTTATTTTTGAATGGTCTGTCCTGCTTTTAAGTTGCAGAATGTCCTCTCTTCAGATAGATGATATTTTGTATAAAGGGTTTGGCAAAGATAAGATATTAGATATTTTGCAGGCAAAATGATGTTCAAGACACCTCTCAGATACCTCTGAGCAACAGGTAAATAAGAATGTAAGAAAGCAACAGTCATTGGTAAGAGAAATTGGAGGATTAGCATCAAAATCTGTTTGGATTTGAACAGGAACAGGTTTTGTTTCAGTGTGCAAGCTGGAATTAAAAGGCATGTTGCTTTAACAAAGCTATTCTTTAATAGACTCCAAAGTAATAGGTCCAAAGTGTGGACCTTCAAAACACAGTTCAAACCTATTCAATCTAACCACGGAGGGCCCAAAGAAAAATGTCATGCAGCACTGTGGGGACGTCAACTAAATGTTTTTTGGGTCAAAACTATTTCAAATGTAAGTAATACATTTAGTGTTGGAATCATACGTTTATTTATTTATTTATTTTTTTATTATCTCTGTTTAAATATACATTATTGAAGGAAAGAAGAAAAACATCAGTTCCACAGGGTTAGGGTTAGGGGTTTAGACTTTTTGAACAATAATGTACTAATGAATCCACTGCTGCCATTTTCACCTGCCATGCCTCATTGCAAATCTACAGTGGGGTCCAAAAGTCTGAGATCATACTAAAAATCTTAAATATTGTCCTGTAACCTGCAAATAATCAGAAAAATGAGAAAGTGAGTGAAAGTGTCAGAAGTCAAATTGTTTTTCTTAGCAAGGAGGATCTTTCTCAGTGACAAGATATGTCAAGACTAAAGGTTTCTAAGGGACAAGTGCATAGAACTCACTGAACAACACTGGCTTTGCAGAAACTGGATAAGATGTAGTGTTTCCTGAGAGATAGACTTTGTCAGGGATATAGAATTTGCTAATCAAATAAAAAGCAATCAAAAGAAGGCTGTCTGACAGTGAAGCGGCTCAGTCTGAACCTCTTCTCAGAAGGGAAAACAAGGCCAAACGTTTGAAGTGGGCAAAGACCAAAGACCTTGGATTCCTGGCTGTCATGGACTGTCCTCTACAGCCACCTGACCTCGGCCCCATTTAACATTTATGGGGGCACTCGAGGGCTGAGACAGCCAAGCAGTCTGTGACATCATGAGAAGCTCTTAGGAGTTTAGCCAAATCATGCTGGGATAGCATGAGTCAGCAGGTTTTTTTTTACAAAAACTTGAGGAGTCCATGCCAGCTAGAGTGCATGCTGTCATCAGGGCATATGAAGGGGACACACCAAATAATGAGACATTCTGAAATTCATGGACATTTTTTAAAGATTAAAAACTTGCACTCAAGTTGTTAAGATGATGTTAACATCTGTAATGTAAAAAAACTTGTGGATCTTACTCTGTCTGATTATCCAAATTAAAACTCCTAATCTAAGATCTAATCTGCAGCGTGTCACAGAGACTTGTCGGAACATAAATTACAGTACAAAACGCTCACACAAGCAGCAGTCAAGGTTATCTGTTGAGATTAAGATAACGAAGGCCACACTGGTTCCTCCTTCTGCATCTTTATTTCATTCCTTACATCAATTAAAGACAGCTGTATGGGATGCTTGTCATCTCACAACGTGGCTGTAAAGATCAGCATCATGTCTGAGAGCTGAGCGCCGAGCACTGACGGCGGCTAAAGCGCTCGGACAGTTGGGGATAATGCTCCGAAATGAACTGCGCTGAGCCTTGCATGCAGACATCTGGCTTGCATGTTTGGATGTTGGTAGGATGATATCAGGATAACACTAATCGCCCAGATTGGGTTTATGATTATCACTCGCTAGCGCACAAACAGAGTTCCCTCTGTACCTCAGGACTAATCTAAACATGTCAGTTTCAAAGAATGAGGAGTTTGGGCCAATCAGCAACATGTAAATAAATGTTTTAGCATCACCTCATTGAGCCAATCAGTGTCATGCAGAAGAAATCAATAACACAAAGTCACAAACTAATTTCATCATGTGTGGCAGAGATCTGATTTGCAGCTCTCTAATACGTCTCCATTGACATCCAGCCTGCAGCTTTCAGCAGCCATCTGTGGATCATCTCTGCAGGTCTTCTTTGTTAATCCCTCTGTGGTTTCCCCTCTCCACCCTTACCTCCCTATCTCCTCCTTCTCCTCCCTTTGTTTGCCTCTCCTCCTCTCCCTGTCCTGGGGCTGACATCACGGTCCCAGAGGAGCCCTGTGATGGTAACAAGCCCTGATTCAGCACCAAGCAGTCCCATCTATGCCCCCGCCCTGCATCACTTTTCTGTCAGCGGTTGCTCTGTATCTTTATTGCATCCCCCTCTCCTCCTCTTTTATCCTCCTCCCTACATCATGCCACCCCTCCCCAAAATAACCCCACCCCCACCTTAAGCAGGCTCCGGGGCTCAGGCTGTTTTTACTGTGCTGAAAACAAGCTCTCCCAAGTGGGCAGGGCTCTCCTTTCACCATAGGCTGTGCCCGGGACAGCTCCAGTACATTACTGAGAAACATCAGGGCAACACCAAAATGAAATATTTATCCAAAGCATGAATATGAAGGAGGACATCAGAGTATTACCTTCTACATTTCACCTTCATTTCAGATAAGATTGCTTCCCATTTTCTAGTCAGAGCATTTGGCTCTCAAGAAATGTCAACCAAAGAGTAAAACTGGAAGTTAAGAGCTCTGAGGGCTTGAGTTGAATTTTTAAAAACGCTGCTTTAAAGCACCTTCAAAATGGAAGGATCCTGCTCACTGGCCAGGAAGGGACCCAGTGTGCCAACGTGAAAAGTAATTTAATGTGATATGATGCAGAAAATAAAGACAAAGAAAAGTCTGACCAACCCTTAAAGTGAAGCTGTAAATCATTATCGTCTACTGGCCTGCAGCACCGCCTTAGTAATGCATTCTTAAGAGACTTTAGGAATATTTAATTGTATAAAAATATTGTGGTAATGAATTGTGACTTAATTGGGGGGAGGAAATATTTACAATATCTTAAATGAACGTGAAAATAAACATTAAAGCATTTTAAAATAATCTTTATAATCTCCATGTCCAAAATAAATTTGCATTCATTCATTCATTCATGTACGATTTACATAATTATAGAACAATTATAATAACTTACATGCATGAGTAAAGAGATTAACAGTATAAAGCATAGACAGGACTACTGTATTCTCTTGTCTTATTACTTTAAATTCCTAATTGAACTACTTAATTTAATTTACAAATATTTAAACAGATAATTTAACATTATGGGAAATGCTTTGTTTGTTCCCTCCTGATGATATTTTAGACTCTCATGCCACTTGAAGCCTGAGCCCGGAGCTGATTAGCCTAATTTAAAGCTGGATTCAGGGCCGATGTGAGGATCAATAGGGGGGATGTGAGGACACTATGATAAGTGTTATCAAGAGTCACGTTGTAGATAGTCATCGATATTTGATTTCTAGTCGAGGACGGGATTTCACCCTTTGATATTGTAGATACAGGAAGCACACATCAGCTTCTGCCTGGCCTCCAGTGTCAGTCTTGGAGCCTGTGCATGCAGCCACCATATGGCATCGGCTTAAGTAGAAGAAAACAACTAGCTCCATAAAAACAACAATTTGTTATTTGTCCAGAGGCAAACAGAGACTTCCTGGAGTACTGTCATCATGCTGAGGTTACCAAGTGTGGAGTCATTGTGTCCGTACCAAGACCATAGACTGTGGAGTTGATACTGAAACCTGCGCTCAGCAACTGGCAACACTTTAGCCACATATGCTTCACAAAAAACGCTGGGTGCATGTATTAAGTGTTGTTGTCGAGAATTATCCACCACATATCTTCTCCTCAAATCATGTAATTTACCTCTCTGTTTGTGTACATGTTAAACAACCGAGATACAACGTTCTGAAGGAAATTACATTGGCATCAGGCTATCTGTTTCCTCCGATTCCAGCCTGTGTGCTAAGCTAGGCTAATTGCCTTCCAGCCGCAACAAAAAATAAGGACTTGGCTCACAATGTTTACACTATATTTGTTATATTTGTTGTTGTGCTGCCTTGTCATTTGTTACTTGAGGTGGGTTTTGTCAATCAGCATCGACTAAATATTAGAAACTGCCAGTAAAACCTATAGTCCAACAACAACATAGACTAAACTGCAGCCTCCTGAAGTTGACCATCTCTTACACAGAGAAATAAAGAAGAAATACTGAACAATATAACCTTTGAAAAGATTTATTGTACTGCTGTATATTTTTTTTAGCTAGGTGTGTCACTAGAAACAAAGCTTACATTTGAAAATCCACTTTAAAGTTAGGTTGCATTTAATTCATACAGGATCAATACATGTCTGAAGGCCAGGTTGTTAAACTGAGACGTCTGCTTTCAGAAATCGCTGATGAGGCCAAGTCAACACCGTGCCATTACTCTCCATGCTGCAACATGCATTATTAATTCCGTGATTTAAAGCTAATATCAACCACTGCCTGTTGTTTTGTTCCTGGCTGACTGTCTCTCTCTCGTGATAGCTGTACAAACTGCTGTACAGTCACGTGCTGCACTGTTGTTCTCTGTGGGACGGTGGAACAAAAAGGTTTATCACTCTGGCCTCTGTCCCTGCCTTCTCCTTCAGCAGGTGTGAGCCCCATCTGTTGGGCCTCATTAAGGAGAAAACCCAAAACAGGACTATTATGTGCATACTGAGGCGACAGGACAGCGGGAGGTCGATGGCAACGTGGAGGGGTGGGTGGTGCTGAAGGGGTAATGCCGGAGGAGTAATGACACAGTGAGGCAGCAGGATTAGCTAATGGGACAGCTTAATGCAAGCCACTGAAGGAGAGGTGCTGGCTGAGGTTGGGGGTCTGAGTTTTGACAGGAGCAATAGCTTTGACCTTGAGAGGCAGCAGGTGCAAGTATCTGTAAGAAGCCATAAAAACTCACCTGCTTATCAGCAGGCCAACTTGTATTAAATCTTCCACCTCTACCTTCCAACCGGCAGAGTTCAAAACGAGCCAATCAAAGCAGCACTGAGTCAGTCCTCTTTAATCATCATCTATACTGAGTCAGTATGAAAATGTATATTGTATGTAAATATCATTTAAATGCATATTATGGAACATTTCTAAATTAAAATGTCCAAAGATGACTAGCACTATGTTGTTGAGTTTTGTACTTTTATTGTCATGGTGTCATATCATCTTTACCCCCCTCCAATGGCTATAACTTCCAGGTAAACATGGGAAACTCTATATGAAATGTGAGAGTAAGGAAGGTGGTGGCTAACCAGCTAGCTGCTCTATTGCTTGCAATTGTTTGTGCTGCTCACTCCTGATTGAGCACAATTATTCATTTTTTGTCAGTGGTGGGTTTTTTTTAACAATGAAGACAACAACTCCCATGATTCCACGCTACTGCACAACGTGACAGTCCAAAGGATGTGACTTTATGCACATCCTTAGAGTCTGGGCCCATGTTGTTTTAAATTCACCTTGACCGCACTATATGTTAGCAAATTCAGTTGCATCTGTTAACTAGCTTGAATAGTAGCTCAACCAAAACACTGGCAGCACAGTTGTGCCCTCGCCCTATGAAAATTGGAACAAACTTCTAAATGAAGACTTGTAGATCTTATGTAAAGATGTAGCTGGGTCGCTAATTTCTCAGCACAGATTTGTTAAAAACAGATTTTTGGTGGACTGTTTAGTTTAGTTTGAACGTTTAGTTATCGCAAGCTGACTTCGTACAAGATGCTCAGACCCCATTGGCTTACAGAACGCTGTCTCAAACCACAGACTGTATATCGAGCCAGTATGTCATATCCGCCCATAAACGGCGCCCAAGTCATCTGCCAGAGCAAATGAAACATGAGCTCACAGATTCATCTGGTTCCTCAGCTTCAAAGGTATAGTCAGACTGAGCTGACCATATGGTACAGTATCTATGACCATCATACTGCTCACTGGTGGAAAAGTACGTTCAATTTCACTCTGACTTTGACCATCACAGTTCCATAGGATTCCTGTAGACCTGTCTGATATTGTGTTCTCCCTGATAGAACAGTGTGGGGGACAGACCATTTGTGATGCGTTGAGTGTGGTGTTTTTATGTTATTATTCATCACACAATATTTTTGTACTTGTTGTGATATATCCAAGAAAAACAACAAGATTAAGAATTATCAGTTGTACCACAAATATTGCCCGATATCATATTTTCATTGATTTCTGCTTTATACTGTTGGACAACGATTGCATTAGCCCCATTGTTGTGAGTCAACAACACAACATATTTCTATAGCACATTGTGCATATGCATACGCACACACACACACACTTCTGCACACACACAAAGTGCACACATGCAGAGCAAATGGGGGGTGGGGGCAGGGATGCTGAAACCACTTCTAGACAGCCTGCAGCCTCCCGGAGAGGAGAGCAGCTGAGTTGGTGATTATGTAACTAACAGTTACATAAAAATTATCGCTACTCTTAAAGATGGCTGGCCCATAGATTAAGCATCGTGGGGACAGGGGACATACTGTATCGTCTTGCGTGCAATATTTACAGATAGGGGCTTTAGTGTTCTCCGTGAACCAGCGTTCGATTACTCAGAGGGTTGAATTCTCAGCTGTGCCTTATCAGCGATCATCACAAGCAGCAAATGTCACTGTTTTTCTTACATGTTCCCAACACTTAAACCTCAATGGGACATGTGTTATTGCTGTGTTCTGGCTACCTGCACACGTAACAGCCTCCTCTCTGCATGCCCCAGAGGCAAACATTAAGCTGCCAGGCTTCCTATCTGGACAATTACAGCACAAACAGATAGAGGAGCAGGCTGGAAACATGGACGACTCACGGCACCCCCATTTCCCTGATCTGAACACTATTGGATCCCACCGCCTCTGTGGATGGGGGAAGGGGGGGTGGCCCGCTTCGTGTTTGTGTGGACTAAAAATGGGTCAGGCTTCCAGCTCCAGCCACAGCACACACACACCAGCATGGCTGAGTGCTTCTGAAAGGAGGGTCCCACTCCTCTGCCATCTTAGGAGGAATGCTTCCTGTGGATCAGCTGCTGATGTGTGTGTGTGACACAGTGGCAGCCCAGTAGGAGATGCATAGATTAATAATAACCCCCCGTGTTTCCCATCATGCAACCACTTGTCCTCTCTTTTATCACAAAGCTTTGAAATCTCCATGCAGTTAACCCCGTGCACTGTTTCATCGGACAGCATCCGTCTCCGGCATGAAAATGTTTTCCAACACTTTCACAATGCAGGCGACTGATATCTGAGGAGACAGCATGAATAATTCAACGCTGAACTTCTTGTAAACACATAAACTCGACCTGTTATTAGAAAAAGAAATCTCTGAGCAAGCAGATTGTATCTCCCGACGATCAAATTGGACTGGGAATCATATCTGCCAGGCTGTTTTTGGAAAATTGAGGCACTAGTTGTTGAGAAGTTATCGAAAAATGCAAATGAGTACGCAAATATCCCAATTCAAAGCAGTGACCTGAATAGCAGAACTGCCTTTTTTAAGTCTTAGCCACAAGGCTGAATAGTATGAAAAGATAATCAGCAACGCAAACACACACACAAAGTCTAAAACCTCCGTCCACCCGACACCAGACGCCGATACTTTACCAAGACCCAAATCCTCTTCCACACACGCACACATCTGCAGATTTTGGCTGATGGTGCTGCCACTGGACTGAGCTGACAGACAGCCCTCTTGTGCCTCCCCCCTGCCCTCCCCATCTCTCTTTCTCTGCCTCACATTCATTTGCCTGTCTTTGTCCCGTGAAGCACCAGATTCAGTTAGTGGGGGAGACTGATGCTGGCAGGCCGTGAACACCATCTGCTCCTCTTCAATAAGACAGAGCAGCTCGGCCACACTAAACTGACTGGGACTGAACACAGGACGCTACAGGCTGCTATTGATAGGTGAAAATACTACAGAGAGACTATGTGACACCTAGTGTGCTAATTTGAATAATTCTGTGTAACAGCATTTGCAGAAACATCTGGGTCACGTGATGAACTGTAACGTAAAAATGGTCTATCTATAAATGAATCATTGCTGATTAAAGTAATAGTTTGCCAAGTTTTGTCGAGGAATCTCATATTTGTACAGTAAATGTGAAGCTACAGCCATGACACTGTTAGCTTAGCTTAGCATACAGATTCAAATCAGGGGGAAACAGCTAGTCTGGCTCTGTCCAAAGGTAACAAGAGTGTCTCCTTCTCCCCAACCTTGCCTCCAGACTTAAATATATAATATATCAGCTTTTGCATTAAAATATCTGAAAACAACTAGACCTTTGTAATATATTTTGTTGAGTTGTGAACTTATATTATCCCAAATGCTTCCAACATAAAGAAGTCCACCACTAGTTGGACTACTTGAGGCCATGATCATGACATTTGGTCGCCTGTCACTATAACTTCTGGGACAGAGAGAGAGAGTGAGGATACGCTCATGAAGTTAAGTAGATTTCCCCTCAAGCTAACAATTGAGGTCACCTCCATGGAGTCAGGCTGATAAACGGGAGTGAAGATAAATCTTCTAAATCTTATTTTATTAAATCTCACTTATAAATCCCAGAAGTTAAAAAGTCATCTCTGAGCGCTCCTTTCATCTGTAAATGGCTCCGGGTCAGAGCAGAATGTGATGTGACTCTGGGTGTTTATTCCTCCTGAAGCGCTGGCTCGGCACCACAGTCTCTCCACCAGAGTGAGAACATTTTGATTAAGAGACTCCAGGCAGCAGAAATGACATATTGCGTTTAATGCTAAGCTCACAACACTAATCACTACTAAACAGTTATATATAACCACTGAATGTGGTCAGACTGCGAGTAATGTTGGCTTCCAACCCAATTGTGTTGTAAATCTAGGGTTCTTCAAACCACGGACATGTTGAACATTTCTTTTTGTTGCAAATTTACATTTCTTTAGGTTCAATTTTCAATTTTAATGTTGTGATAATGCTATGCTTATGGTCCGGTTAGGTCTAAGCACAAAAACCACTTGGTGAGGATAAGGAATATGTCATGTTTTGGCTTTCTTGGGTTGTGTTGCCACAAACATGAACGAAAAGTTTCTCAAAGTCTCATTAAAAGAATCTGGTTAGTTGCCACTAACCCGACTGAAAAATGTCCCAATGTCTCATTAAAATATTCAATGTTTTTGAGTTTATCATTAAGTAAGTTTTAGTAATGACAAGTTCCAATTTTGTCCAGTTGAATGCCATTTATTTTCTCACAATCAATATCTTCTATCTGGGGTTCTTTTTTAATGTACAAACTTTTATTTTGATGTATATTTCATCATTTAATAACCCGTCACCAACCAATCGCTGGTTACCATTTCCTAAACATAAGGAATGACTTGCTTTGCTGATGAAGACTTTAGGATACAAAACCTCTCTGAGCTTTAGTCTTAACTGATCAGTTAGTGGAATCAGTAGATGAAAAGATCATTTGGACTATTTTTTAAATGTGCATTACACGCATTCACTTCACAATTTCACACCAGGATCTGTCCAGTAAACAACTCCCCTCTCCCACTGTGCAGGTCCTGCAGTAAACATCTGCATTAACAGTGGTGTATGCGCTCAAAGGCACCTTGCCCCTTATCTCTGTGGGTGTGTTGCTCTCTCAGTTTTTCCCACACAGACCCAGGGGACTTGTACCAGTGACCTTTGGAGAATGAAGAATCATGTCTGGGTGCTGATGTGAGTAATTATGTTTCCCCCTCAGAGTGTGAAACCATGCAGCCCTGTTGGTGACTCTGCTACTTTAAAGTGTGAGACCCAGTCAGGCTGTCTGTAACCATCTGATCAGTCAGGCCAGAGCTTCACTCTGTGACCTGATGGAGGAGAGGATGTCGTGCATGCCTCCACTGTGCAGCATGGACCCATTCCTCCCTCTCTCTGAGCTCCAACATCCCACTGTGAGCGCCTTCAACAAGAATACAAATCAGTGGCCTAAATCACAAGTTGAAATGACATCCACATGGCAACAGTAAAAATAGATCTAACTGTTAGGCCCTGGCTACAAATATTTTCAGCACAGCATCAATGTGACTGAACAAACGCTGATCTGCTCCTACTGCCATCAGAATGAAGGTAAGCTAAAAATAGTCATGAATCAAATAGTCTGAGTTAGGTCGATTGAAGCTGAAAACAGCCCAAGCTTTGGCATTTACATAACGCCCAGGCAGTTTTATTGGAGAGCAGTATGAGATGGCAGCGCAGTAGCTGCAAAGATTCTGCGATATCACTTAAAACCTGCAGTTTAATGCTAAATTGGATTTGCACATAAATAAATTAAGAAGGCAGCAGCAGCAGCACGAGGTACTTTAACTTCCTGGAAACATAAAGGAGCAACAGCTTTGATAATTAATCAGATTAAAGGGGACAGAGCATTTTTATCTAAGAGGGACCAAGATCAGGACAGCAACACACAGTTGAATCCGGTTTATGACCACTTCTTTGCCAGAATATAGACAAATAAGGAAAGGGATGACAGTGGGATAAGACCACAATTAACCCTCTTTAATTCCCATCCACTTTTACTCTGTGCTCCAATAACAGCTGAGCAAGCTTGGTACCTGGATGAACCTCACTCAACTTTCCCGTTTCCTGTTAAACTTACGTGTGATATGTGCTGTGTTCATCTAGTTGACAAGGCATGGCATGTCACATTCACATTAAATGCTTATCAGATGACATTCACATCACGAGGTGGAGGGGACGAAGGTGGTGCTGATACAACCGACATGGGTGCCAAACTGCCGGCTGCGGTTCAAGTCACACCACTGGATATTTTTAAGGACACCTGGGGACATTTTCACCCCTTTCTCATGTCAAAAGCAGGTGTTTTTTAAGGAGCATTACGGACATTTACAGCAGTCGCTGTGGCATCAAAACTGGCTATTTTTCACGGGTAGTCGGACCATCTTCATCTGTGATCATGGCATCCAAAACAGGTATTTTAAGCCAAACCATAGGGTTTTCCTAACCTTAACCAAGTGAATTGTGCCTAAACCTCAGCAGAGCATAAGAACAGCGTTGTGACAAGATAGAACTAGAAAATTGAACCCAAAGAAATGTAGGCTAAAGTTGCAACATATATATCCTTCCATTGCTAATTATTGCTTCATATTGTCATGATCGTCCGACCTATCAACAGCAATTAAGGGGGGTGAGACTTTCGATTGGTCAGTTGTATTCCTTTTCTGAAGCAGCTGTTCCCGACCTGTCGTTTTGTATTTCGAATGTGTAGATCTTAAGGTTGAAAGGCAGGGAGTCTAAGGTGAGTTTGCTTTATCACTGCTGAGCAATCATTTCACCAGAAGACATTTTAAAAACTTTGCTCCCACGTCCTGCCAGTTGTATAAAGTGCAGCTGTCGACTCCCTAGAAAATCACAATGGGTCTGTTTCTTGGGTCATGCGGTCTTTTAAACTCCCTGACATCCACGTGAGCTTCTCGCCTTTAAACAGTGGAGATAAATTGGTTGTGACAGACTGGGCTGAACAACTTCTCTACTTCTAACACTACTGTGCATTTTGTTCCTCCAAATCTGGCCATACAGCCCAAATCATGCACCAGTAGTTAGCAGAGGGCTGCAGCAGACTGCTCCCAATAGATTCCTATACGACAGTTTGCTTTCAGGCCTTCTGCTGTCTGCATGTCTCTGATTGTGCCAGGAGTGGAGGCTAAGACAGTGATGTCATCATTTCCTTCAAAATCTTCATATATTACAGTGTTGAATTTGTCACTTATAATTATGTCACAATTTACATGCAAGAATTGTAAAACAGTTCAGTGTAAGACGACATTAATCTTACTCTATTTTCCCTGTTGACTCCCCACCTTCTTCTCTTCCTCCTCCTGTCAGAAGGGTCAGAGCTGATAGGGATGAGGTGTCGTTACCATGGCGATTGTTTGAACCTGCGTTGTCTGTCGTAGGAGTGGTCTCTTCGAGGTTTGAACTTTTTACTGACTGCTCCAACTTCTAATCCCCTAAATCTTAGACCACTGGATAGATCTCAAATACCAAACACTGTATATCAAAATATATATTTTCAGTGATGGTGGGTATAATTAGTTCCCAGAAATATTCTGAGGAGCTGGACAACAGGTAAAGCACTAGATTTAAAAGACATAAAGTAGTCATATTCTACACCCTGTCTATAGGTATGTCTACACCTGCTACCCTGAAATGCTTATACCTTAAATTTGACTTTTTGCCATGTTACATGTCTCCTCTATGCATGTTTTGAGATATATATAAAGGCTATATTGAAAAATACAACATCGAAAAAGGATTTGTTTGACAAGATTTTGACACAAAAAAGATAAATTACTTAGTTAAACAAATCTTAAAATAAAATGTACTTTCTTTTAGGATAAAAAGAAATCCACAATCAATGATTATGCAATTTTTTTTTTTTCAAAAGACGTCTCCTCAGTCACATAAAATTGTATTTCCATGTATGTGAAATGCTTGTGAACCACTATTGGCCTCCAGATTTTTGAGGTGTCTCAAACATCTGTGACAGTGAAACTCCCCAAACCCATTACATTTGGCACTGGGTGGAGCAGTGGCTACAATCACAGTAAGAGGGAACAATGAGCCTAAAATTGCCATTCTGTTTCCCCCCCCCATTAACTGCTTCCTAATGTATTAATATGTATCGCTGCCTCACTCAGTTTGCTCTCCGTTTAGTTAGAAACGCTAATTATGAGTTTTGACTTGTGGAATAGCTGAAGCTCATTGTCTTAAAGTAAAGCCATAAAAAACTACAATTTCCAGGAGCACCTCGGAGTGAGGAGCCGACCAATTATTGGCGGCTATCGGCGTGACGGCACTCGCGTTGGTCCATTTATGTTCGCGCTTGGTACGCTCGCGCAGAGGCTGATTTCTGTGAGCGAGGAGCAGCATCCGCAGCTTTGTGAAGGTGGGTGTGACAGACAGCATCTTTACAGCAGAACAAGTCCGCAGGAATTATTTATTTTTAACCGTCTGTAAATACGAGTAATGCTGAATAACCGACGTTTTAACGAGATGAAGACGAGGCAGGTTTGATATTTTAACGGAATCGGTATTTTTTGGGGGGGTGCAGCTTGTTAAATGTTCCTTTTAGGGTGTTTTTTTTGTTATGAATGGCTTCTGTTAGCGTAGCCACGTGAGCTCACACACATTATGACTGACGACTTGTTGGAAATGTTTTTACCTGTTGAGACGTTTTTTTTCATCGTCGGGGATCATTTCACCGAAAAGACTTAAGACGGATTCGGTTGTTGGTTCTGCTCTTTGTGGCGGCGGCTTGGCGGGCTGTTAGCCTATTGTATGGTGGTAGACACTGGCACAGTTGGCACCGACAGACAGACAGACTCAGACAGACACAGACTGACAGACAGACAGACGAGGGGTAGACATGGGGGACTTCTTTCGTGTCGGTGACATTTTGTCAATAAGTTCTTGTTCAGCCCTCAGCGGCGCGGCAAAGCTGTTATTATTCGACATTTTGTGAAAACAACCTGCCGTCTTTGTTCGCAGCTGCTCGTCGCCTCGCCGTCAAAAGGCGCCTTTGTTTAGCTGCCGCTCGTTACGCCTGAGCTAATGACACAAAGATCTGAAAAAACTGAATGTTAATGGAGCAGCCATGCTGTCATTGTGAGCGGGGACATTGTTAAGGCGAAGTCAGGCAGCAGTTCACTAAATGTGAACACCCGTGGGTGTAACGTTAGATGTGGTGTGACAAGGTGTGGGCATTCACCAAACCCCACTGTAATTAAGTCAAATCCAGATGTCTGTAGTCTGGCCATTGTAATATAATAGAGAGCAAACCTCAGCCTACATATGCCATATTTGACTAGTTTGACTAGGAGCCTTATCGAAATATTTGGGGAGGGGTCTTTTCTCTCAATAACCCCATCGTTTACGACTCCTGTTAACCACTTGACCAAATGACATGACAGCTGTTGTTGCTCCAACTATTTCTCGCATGTAAGTCGATATTAGGTTTTTATTTTTATGTTTTTATATGATATTACTGGCATTACATGTGATCATAATGATCCACCCATTCGAGCTCGCCTTGCGTGTTTAGTCTGCTGTTGTGGTACACTTGTGTCCCTCACCCCTCCCCTCCTGCGGCTCAGACACATGGTGCAAGGAACAGGTGCTCCCTGATGATCATTTTTCCCCGGATATGCTCATCGCTCACTAATCCCATTTGAGATGGTGCATATTGGCTGTGTAGCAGGCCGTGTCCAGGCCCGCCTGCACCTGGCACTGCCTGCCTGTACCCACCCTGATCACAGCCTTTTGTTTCCACAAAATGTGCCTTGTGTCCTTCATTCCCAATCAACGCAGTGGTAGGTGGGGAGGCTTTTGAGAAGTCCTACCCTCCTTTTTTTTTTTTTTTTTTGTCTGGTGAGGTGGTTCAAATGCTCACACATGGATCTGAATGTAATAGCAGCAAGAAGTTAAAAGAAACAATGGTGTGTGTGTGTGAGACATGCAGTGCCGTTTTGTGTGGATTGATGGGCGGTGGTTGCTTGCAGTGCTGGAGACGACCACAGGGTGTTCCCACTGTATCTTTGTTTTTAGCTTGGCTTATTTGGATGGAGGACGTTGAAAAATGGTGTTAAACATCCACTAGAGGTCACTAATTTTCGAGCCATCTGCTCATATGAATTCATAAGAGACTGTAAATCACAACAATCTGACCTTTTTCCTTTCAGGTGAATTGACCTGCAGTGCACTCTAAAGATGGCATCCGCTGAAGGTGAATTATGCCCCTTTTTATTTAAAATTTAGTGTAAATTATTGCTGCATCATGGTTTCTTGTGTCTTAATGCATTGTGTACTCTTTTGTGCATTCAGATATCCAGGTCAAGGAGCTCGACAAAAGGGCCTCAGGCCAGGCCTTTGAGGTCATCCTGGCCACTCCAGCCCCAGATGCCAAGGGCAACTTCCCCCTGTCTCCTCCCAAGAAGACTGACGTCTCACTGGAGGAAATTCAGAAGAAGCTGGACGCTGCAGAGGAGAGACGCAAGGTACAAATGTATTCAGTGCATTAAACCTTGAGCCCAAACCTTAACATACATTTTAGTTTTAAAAAAACATTTTTTTAGTTAATCTTACACACTGAACTAATCAGTATTAAAATGTGGGGAAATGAAAATGTGATGGGCCGGATACTAACGTTTTCGTTTTTTTCCCGTCCTTTTTCAGAACCATGAAGCTGAGGTTCTGAAGCACTTAGCTGAGAAGCGTGAGCATGAAAAGGAAGTGCTGCAGAAAGCTATGGAGGAGAACAACAACTTCAGCAAGATGGCTGAGGAGAAGCTCAATCAGAAAATGGAGGCCAACAAAGAGAACCGCACAGCACTCATGGCAGCGATGAATGAGAAATTCAAGGAGAAGGTCAGTGCTTCGGTTGACATTAAATGTACTTGCACTGTTTTTCCACCAGGACGCTGTAACTTAACCCTTTATTTTTTTTCTGGTCTTTTAACAGGACAAGAAGCTGGAAGAAGTCCGAAAGAACAAGGAAACCAAAGAGGGAACTTCGGAAGACTGAAAGTTGAAACTGGGGGATTGTATAGGGTTTTTTACGTATCCAAAGATTGATTTATTTTTTGTTCGGCCAGTATTTTTGTTGTGTTCACTACCCACCTTTTTGAAATAAGAAATCCAAGTTCCACTTTGTGACTTTTTCAATTTTCCTGCTATAAGTGTACTTGCGCTGGTTTTACATGTGGATCAGTCCCCCCCCTTGTTGAGTCTAATCCATTTGATATGTAGCTTGTCAGTGCAGCTTCTGCCCTTTTTGAGAATTAGCAGTGTGTTCTTATCCTTTTTGAGGAAGCATGTTTCTATGCATAGGTCTTTTATCCCTGCCTATTTCATAGTGGCTTTTGAAAATGTTCCTGTGAACCACACCTGTTCTCGGCACTTACTGTATATTAAAAAAAATAAAAAAAAGTAGCACAAGGTTTGATCAAGGCGTCGGCTGTTATACATGCGGGTGTTTAGTGCAGCTTTGCTACCCAGAATCTGCTTGTTTGCTCCTGCAGGTCATGTTTTGTGCCACTGCTGATTTCTTCGCTTTTGTAAAAATATGGAGTAGTCTCAAAGCACATGAAATCATGAAATCTTGCTGTATAGCTGTGAATTAACATGCCAGACATGTAAATGGGTGCCATCTTGAAGGTCACTGAACGGGGGCCAACACATGGAATGCAACTGAGCAATACACTTTGGCATCTCAATAGATACAGTGGCTAGTTGACTTGAACTGTTGTACTAAAACAAATAAAAAAACTGGAAACACACCGACTGTTTTGCTGGTTCTTATTGGTGTTATATACTCTCTGCTTGATAGTTGTGCTTTGGAAGGTGGCAGGTTGAACAAATATGTAACAGTCACTGACCAAATCCAGTTTAAGGTTAAGCCTAATGTTGAGGCTTCTGGTCAATGTGAGTACACTTACACTGTATCTTTAATGGGCTTCAATAACATGACAATGAACCAAAAGAATAGCCACCTTTGTGTACTGATGTCTCCCTGCAGTGTCATTGACTCTATGGTTTTTGACCATACTGTGTCTCCAATAGTTATAGTGGGCTGTTATGTATTTATTGCATGTACAGAGTGGATCATCATCACAGATCCAGTGAGTTAATACTTGTTGAAGAATCCATTTTGAGGACTAAGAAGCCCAACTTTTTAAAGACCCATTTCATGTTTCTGGTCATATATTAGAGATGTCTATCGGTGACATCACTACACATGATCTCAACGAGTCCATTCTGTCGATCAGCTTCCTATAAACTGCAGTCTTTGTCTCCCTCTGCTGGTGGGTTGATCAAAGTCCCAGGTATCACATAGACTTCTTAAAAAGCTGAAGCAAGGCAAGTTGCTCCAGATAATCAGCACTGAAGAAGCCTCTTGGATGAGAGGTGAACCGTCTTCAAGAAACCTTCAACCTTCATCAACAGCTAATCAGATTTGATAACACCCAAGATAACAGAAACAAGTCCAATTCCAATGATATGACTGGATATTTCTTTTGTAATCAAATTGTCTTTAAATGGACTTGGACCTGATCTCTAACCATAACCTTCCTGCAGTTCTGTTTTTGTCAGGGTTTTGGGGTTTTCAGTTGGGCCATTTCCTGATTTATTTTGTAGTTTTCATCCTCAAGTGCTTTGTTTCCTGTCTTTGTCTCTTTAACTTGTAATTACCCTGATTTGTTTAACCTGTGCCTGACCATCAGTCCCTGTATTTTCCTCTTTCAGTTGTCAGTTCCTCATATCGCATCTGCGTTTATGATACCTCTGTGTTCCTGGCAGTGTTCCCTGCATTTGATCGGTTTGGTTATTATTTTATTTTTCAAATTTTTTGTGTTTCTTCTGCTGTTTTCTCAGTTTTTCTCACCTACCAGTTTTATTAAGATTCTGCTCTATTTTTCTAAAACTAGCTTTTTCCCCTTCTGTCTGCCTTGAGTCCTGCATTTCGGTTCTTTTGCTGAATCCCTGACAGTTTTACGCAGATATCTTTCCTTTCCTGCTAGTATAACTGTCTTCTTATAACCGTGTATTAAAGTAATGAGGAAATACACCTTCGAATTTTATGCAGCGGACTGAGTTTATTCAGAAAGAGTTTTCTTATCTTTCTCACAATACACACCAAGTATAATTTAAAAAATTAAAAAATACAACTGGGATTTTTTTTCTGAATTCCTTTAAGGACACACAATGAACATTGCACAAAATAGAAAAGAGAGCACTATGGCCTAATATAGCATGTTTAAGTAAGTTAATGTCAGAAAAAAAACTTAATATATACGCACCCCTTATAATAACCAGCACAGAGTGGAATACATGAATACAGAACAAGCTTTTGTTCTCTGTGAAAACCATTATATCAGCATGCCAGGCTCTGACTCCAGTCAAATAACTTGTAGTTGAGCACTTTAAACTTCTGACCCAGTCTCTGTCTTGCTGCTGCTGTATGTGTATGTGTATGAAAATTAGGAACATAGGAATACTACATGCAGCAGTGTGTCTACATGATCCTCTTGGCCTTTTGCGACTACATATTGCTGCTAGTCACTTTGATCATGAAGCTGACACTACACTGTAAAGCATATATGCTCAAATTAAGTATATATTTAAGTATGTATGTATACTATAAGAGGATATTACAGATCCCAGATTAAACTGAGGGAAAAGGCAAAATCAAAAATCTGTCTTCTACTTCAGCACCATGGATTTATCAATAATCTGCACACTGATAATTCCAATGGTCACTGCCAACTAGCACAAACCTCCTTTAGATAAAGAATCAATAGCTGTTACATGGACCTTAATATTCCACTCTTAATCAGAATAATAACCCAATCACAATGAAAATGCCTCGTTTAATCGTGTAGAGGGGTGGTGTAAACCTTTGATAATTTGTTCAATAGGAAAATATTAGCTCCTATAACCATACAAGTACTTCATCTGACTGTTTCTCTCCGGTTGTAATGAAAATATTATTTCCTTTCATGTTCAAGTGGGAGCAACATTAGGTGATGTTTGCTTCGAGCAGGGAAAGAAACATGGCAGTAGGACTGGTCTTCAAGTTTTTTGTTGGAGATCTTAAAAGATTTGAGGATTGTTGAACCCCTCAATGGTCAAAAGGCTAGAAACAATGAGTTGTTCAAACAAGTGTTTGAAAAGATGAACAAAGCTGGATTATACCAAACAAAAAAACAAAATATGGTTCCCCTGTAGGACACAATGTGGGGCCATCTTAAAAATGCTATTATCAGGCAGAGCAAATGAATGAATGGATTCATTTTCTCAGTTCTTCTTCTGTTATATTCCGGTCAGAGTCAAAGTTCAATTATGAAGAAATGTTTTGGGATGTTATGGAATAACTTTATTGAGCATCCATTTCAATAGTTCAGTTGGAGTCTGATCAGAATGACGTCAATCAGATCGAAGGACTGTTTTCCATGTAACCACAGCTAGAGCTTCTGACAGACTAGATTACAACCCTTCTGCCCCTGCACTCTCTGTGCTACAAGGGGATGGAGAGGAGGGATGGCAAGTTAACGAGATGAATGGCAAGCCCCTCATCCCCCCACGAATCACCTCCTGTTATTAATGATTCATTTATAAAATTAAAGGCCATCTTGGTGTCATAGCTACATTATATAGGCCTATCAGTAATGTTCTCAGAGGACTGTACAGTCGTTACACCATATGGTGCCCTCTATCATTAAACTCTTAATTTGGACAAAGACATTTTTTTTTCCCGAACTTATTAAAGAAACATTTGACTAATGAGAGCTGCTGCTCTGACTGAAGGAGAGGAGTATTCAGATCATTGAAGTCTTCAGTAAAAGTTGTAATAGCAAATTAAAAATACCGCATCACAAGTTAACATTGTGCCTTCAAAATCTAGTAGCACAGAAGAATTAACAACACAATGCACTCACAGTGTTAAATGTGAAAGTACTCATAAAGCAGAGTAGCTCTCGTCATTGTTGCAAGAGAAACACTTTGTGTTGAAAAGCAGTGCGGACAAAAGGGCTCAGCTTAAAAAACATTTTCTAAACGGTCTTCAACATGTGTGATTTTAGGCGATGATGAGGTCTGAGCACTGCTCAGTGAGCAGGTAATTGCTGCGGGGGAAAAAATTGCATAATGGCGATTCAGCATTCATTTAATCCAATTTTTAGCACATTTTAAAATAATTATGCTTTTAAAAGTGATGGTCATGATGAATGATGAATGAATGTGCTTTGTATGTAAAATCTGACGAGCAGCTGTAGTTGTTAAATGACTTAGAAGGAGTAAAAAGTAAAGTATATGCACCTTCGAGTATAGTATTTGAGTGTAATTCATCACTTTCCACCTTTGCATTTTGAAATGGGCTAAATATATACACCAACTGTACTACAAAATCTGTTATTCACAGCCTGTGAGTGGGATAACTTCTTGTCCTCGTGTTACACCTCATTGTTCTGCCTTCACATTGTGGGAATTTGAATTTGGCATTTTGCTTTTTCAGTAATCACTCCACCAGACCAGCAGAGGGCACTGTTGTTCTTTACGTCCTCTCTCTTTGTCTCTCTCTCTCTCTCTGAATATCCATCATATCAGGTCAAATCTTGGATGAAATCCATCTGTTTTTCTTTTCACCAAAGCTTATAGTTTTGTGGATGGCAGCAGAAAAAATGTCCAAGCACTTCACTGAGCTGTAATCAGTCGTATTTAATTGCATCATTGACTAACTTTGTTTGAGCAATTGACTACGGACTTCTCAAACATCACATCATACCCTCATTGCATACAAGTTACCACCACAGTAACCCATGTGGAAAAACTGAAGTTGTTGATTTAGGACTACACAATGTATTCACATCTTTTACTTCAGTTAAACATCAAAAACATTAAATTGGAGATAAAATGTCTGTTTTCAAAACTTTACTGAAGTAAAATCACACAAACATTATCAGTTAAATGTTTAAGGCCCCAAAGTATTTTCCATATACATATTTAATATCTACTGTGTATCTGCTGGTTTGTTAGCACTGATGCAGAAACACATAAACATCATGTTGTCCTTGCAGCTGTTCAAAAAGGAACAAAGTGTTTTGACTGCTTTCTTTTTCTGGCCTTTCGACTGTTTAACATTTTTTCCTTGGTGCATGGAGTTTGCTCAGTTGCCATGGAGATAGCTCAGCTGTGATCACATGACCGAAGTTCCAAATTTTGGACAGATAATACTGAGGTCACTCGATGACAGGTGGGCAAATCTGGTCTGCTGACGGAGACCTTGAGATGCAGATGGAATTACAGGAAAAAAACAAGTAAGGGGGAATTTGATTTTTAATCTTTTTATTTATTTATCATCAAAGTCACTAGTTCTTTCAACATTCTTGCTATGAAACTTTCTCTGTGTTACAACTCTCTGATTGAGTTCTTCTTCAGTCTGATATGACATAACCGAAGTGGTCGACCAACTACCTACCAACATCCCTCCTATCCCTAGAACCCCAGCGCAAACATGGCTAATAATGGATCCTATTTAATAAAACAGTAACGTTTTAAAATCTCAACCTGCAGAGTAACTAGTTATTATAGTTCTGAAATAAATTCAGTTGAGTGAAACATAAAGTATTTCTCTCTAAGCTAAAGGAAGTAAAGGTATAAAGTGTGGCACATTGTTTCCCCCCTCTGGCAGCAAGAGTAATTACTGAAACACTGTTAAAGTGCTTATGTAGCCATATGCTCGGCCATACTCCTATTTACTGTAGCCTATCTGTTGTTACAGTATATCCTCAAACCTAAATGACTGAATAGGTCGACCGTCAGCGATTCCCAAAACAACATGACAGCAGCGTACCAGCGTTAGGCTTACCAGACCTTCGTCGTACACTCTCAGTTTGGTTAGGTTTAGAAAAACATTGTGGTTTGGCTAAAGATTCTTTTAATGTAACTTTAGTCACGCAGTGTACATGAAATAACTTAACTACATAAGTAACTTAAAATAACACCGTTGACTTTAGCTCTCATTCTGGGCACAAACCGTGGTCTCCTGGGTGAAAGTCCTGTGCCTGTTCAACCGTACCATCCGTCACCGTTTTCCTTCTCAAGTGGACTGTCACTCTTTATACCACTTTGCCTGACCTTCTCCTTTGCTGCAGTAATAATCACTATGGCCTCTAGATGTCGCCACCTAACAAAAAGGGTAAATATAATAAGCTTTTATCACAGTATACTAAAACACATCGCTACCGGTGTGCCGGCCTGGGACAGTGGGAGAAACTGCAGATTTAAAATCTCTGGTATACTGTGATACACCAAGAGATTTATCTGGTGATGATGGGCTTCATCACCCTGTGTGAACTTGTTTATAAGGCTTGAAAGTAACGGATGTTCACTTTATATTGTTAAAGTTCTGCACTGCAGGTACTTGACGAAGTTCCTTCCCACCAATAAGGAGAGGTAATTACATAAGAGTGGAAACTAGAAATGAGGTATTTTTCAGTGAGTTCATAAAACCTTAAAACACCATCCAGAACCCCTGGGAGTCCCATATTGGAAGCTGTCGTCTCAGCTCACACATTAACTGTAAAATAGCATTTAAATCCCTCAGAATTCCTGTCAAACCTTATAAGCCCATATAAGAGCTCCTCTCTTGGCTCCTCACAGAAAGTACCTGGCTGAACACATGCTGTGTGTAATGCAGCCGGCAATCAGGCTGTCACCGCAAAGCCTGGCAGTTTGTCTGAATTTCGTGACACAAAGAAAGGAGTGACAAAAGAAATATCACGGCTGTTAAAAGTCCTTGTCGGAGAACTTATTCTCCATGCCTGATTTGCTCTGCTGTTCTCGCACAGAAGAGAGTAATTAAGAAAAAGCCATTGAGACTCGACACTGGTAAAGAAAGGGGGAACGTGTGGGTTAAAAAGTTAAAATGCACCATTAGCGTCTCCAACTGTGGCGTTTTAACATGACTAGAAACAGAACCCATTTTACAGACAAATGACCTATTATAGCATATTGTGATTTGGCTTCTGTTGCCACAGTAGAAGTGACCCAAGACAACCTGCTACCTGACAGCTCAATGATACTGTATGCACAAGAGCCCCGTTAAATGCTGATACACACAGCATGAACTGCTCATAATGTTGAATACACATATTGTTAGCTCCACAAAGTTTGATGTAAAACTAGCTTTAATTGGCACACTGCAGGCCCACACTTTGAATGATTTTACTCAGCTGAACAGTGTTGACAGCTGAGTGGGCGCTCATTATGACTTATTGCTTACTAGTGTACTGCCTGCTGAGTACTAATCACATGCAATCATACCAACCCTTGTTTTACTTTGCTGTGCTTGCCTTAAAAAACACAGAGCAGTTCTCTCTGAAGTTTTTGTTCAAACTTTCTTTTTACTGTTCTTTGTACTTAAAGGTCAGTTCATGTCTTCTGTCCTTGGTGGAGGAGCTTTGTAAAATAACACTTGTGTTGAAGTCGACATTAATGCTCCCAAAATGTTGCACAACGGGAACATGGTCTAGCTAAAATGCTAATAGTGGGTATCCAAGTGGTGACTTGTACCTTCAGTGAGGTGTGCTTGGCCTTTTTGCTACTCAAGCTGTCACCGTTTGAGTTGCCAAGCACTCATATCCAATAATAGGTCAAAAATGTTAACACGACCATGTTAGCAACAGTGTGACAGACTGTGCCTTGAGCTAAATGTTATCATCAGTACGCTAACATGCTCACAATGACAATGCTAACTTGCTCATGTTAGGCAGGTGTAATTTTTATTTCATGTTCACCATCCAGTGTCATGGTTTTGTTTTTTTTAATTTCCTGTTTTATTTTGTATTATATCCTCTTGTGCCTTCGCACTTTCTACTTCCTGCTCACCCGTGTTCCAAGTGTTCTGTTTCCCGCCTGTGTTCCTGTGCTACTCCTCAGCTCATTCCTCATTTTCACCCCACACCTGTCACACATTAGCTTCGTTAGCACTGCCCTGTTCCTCGTGTCAGTCCTGTTTTCGTTCACCCGTCTCCTGTGCTTCTGCGCCTGTTCCCCGGTCCTTGTGTGTCTCCTGTGTTCCTGATTTTATTCCTTTTGGTTTTCTGGTTTGACCTCAGTTTCTCTATTAAGTTGCTAGTTACTCTAGCAACTTAATACAATCCACATTTACTTATCTTGTTAGGTGGCAGCCTCTAGTGGCTGGAGTAATTATTATGGCAGCAAAGGAGGAAGTGAGGAGAAGTAGTATACGGAGCAAAAGTCTTTCTGAAGAGGACAGGGATGGACGGTATGGATAAACAAGCACAGGGCTTTCCTTCAGGACACTGCCGTCTATGTCCAGTGTCCAACATAGTAAAGTTATGTCCTGTACATAACTGTAAACTGAACCACTAAACCAAACTGTGACTGTACGACGAAGGTCCATTACGACTGTCACTGGTATGCGACAACGATCATGTTGATTTGGGCACAGTGATATATGTCGTTTCGGGGGTCACTGGCAATCAACAAGTTCAGTTGTTTAAGTATGAGAATGTGTTGTCACCATCTAAGTTTAGCACGCTAGCTGAGGCTGATGGCAATGTTTTGCTTGCACTCAAAAACCAACGTATTAGATTAACTAGAATTTTGAATTTGATAATGACACTGCATTAATAGCTAGAGGATTGCCAAATTGTATACAATTCATCCTGAGGGAGGGCTTGAATGTGTGTTGCAAGTTGCCTGGCAATCTATTAAACAGCTCATTGTGGAGCTAGACGAAAAGTCAGAAGATAACCAAAGTCAACAGGATTAGTCCTCTGTGAGCTATGAATGCCTGTTCCAAATGTTGTGCTGATTCCTCCAGTAGATGTTTCACAGGGTAAGTGAAAAACTTAGACCTGCTGGTGGCATTAGAGGAAAAGTCAATGCATCAAGTTGTTAGGATTCAACCTCTGCATTAGGGTGCAGACCATGAATGTCTGTAGAAAATGTCATGGCAATCCATCTAAAAGTTAAAATATTCCAGTCTGGACCAAAGTGGTGGACCAACAGATTGACAGTGCCATCCATACAGATATTATGCTAGCATGCAAAGGAAATGCAAAGTAATTGCAATGGAATGGAACATCACCACCCTGGTTAAAAAAGACCAGAAAAGGCTCTACTTCCTATAGAAACGTATAAAGGTTAAGGCAAAATTCTGATCGACTTTTACAAATAGAAACATCACAAACTGGCATGGTTCATGCAAGGCCAAGGACAGGAAGGCTCTACAGCAGTTGATTGAACTGCACAGAACATCACTGGTACAGAGAAGGACTCAAGGACTCTAACATTATTAACTTTTTTAAACCCTTGTTAAAAAACAGACAAATAAATTTACCTTGTACCTTGTAACACTTAATGCAGTGAAACATAATTACAACTTGGAAAATCAATTCTTTATTTCATCTCATTTTTCATACATTCATATTGCTTATAAATCTGTTAGCACTGTCTGCACCTGGGCCTGCATGTTGTTTTGCTAGACTGCATCACAAGCTAGGAGCATGGAGTTTGGAGGACATCATTTTTTACTGTAGGACAAGACAGTTCATATTCAAAGATGTGGTTGGAAATGTTTCACTAGTGTTTTCAGAGCTTGACACATGACGGGGACTAAAAGTCAGGATTTATCAGCTTCTGTAGCTTTAGTATTCTTTTTAAAAATCTGTCTCTTGGAAGTCCTCAGGATAGACATGAGTTGTGGGGTACTTGAATCAAAGAGTGATTTTATTTCTCAGTTTGTTTGATATGAGGAATTTTTGGAGGTCTAAAGTGATAAATGTTTCTAATATTTCAGTGGAGAAAGTCACAATAAACATCATTTTTGGTGAATATTTAATTATCTCTACCCTTTTAATCATGTTGTATGTGTGAGACGCTAATGTATGAATTTTGCATCTTAAACACAATATCGCAGTAAATCTTAAAGAATTCAATAATTTCTCTGCCACATTCTCATCTTATCTTCTTCCATTTGAACCTTTTTTCCAACTCCTTCTATTTGTTTAAGGACAGCCATGTTGAGCCTGGTACCCTCACAACAAAGAAGAAAGACGTTCAGGCCTGTATCTCCTTGAGTAAACATAATGCAGAATGAGTTGAGTCTATCCTGACATCATCTTAATGAAAATGTCTGTGGGGAAACAACAAATGGAGCCAGGCTAATGCCGGGACTACAGGGAGCGTCGGCGGTGTGCAGATAGGTTGAGGCAGGGAGGATAAGGCAAGCGGAGCTGAGCGGGGTCAGCGGAGGCGGTGTAGAAGGCACATTAAGGCTGAGAAACACAGATCAGCAGAGATGATGAGTAAGAGTGAGATAAAGCCGGGATAGGGAGGGATGGGAGGTGGAATGATGATCTCGGACGTGAAAATACTATTACAGGGCTGACTGGGTTTTTAATGTAGCAAAGAGACGCTGTTAATATTAAAAGTAGCAGGTGGTTGAACATGCGTACTGATAAGGGGGGGATGTTAGGCTGCTCAGTGGTATCAGCCGGGGCTTGACCGATGTAAGGTTTTAAAAGCAGATTCTGATACGGAGCAGAAACTTTGTAGCTGCCAGTGAGTGGTGTTTGCTGCTGTAATTTAGCCTCTAGAAATATTTCCACTTTCATGTATTGTTTCCCTGGAGAATTCCTGTCCTCAGAGTACTACTGATGCAGTGTTTAAAGCTGGTAAAGCAGACACCATTAACAATTTAAAAAGATATTTTCAGCATAGGAGTTTGGCATGCACAGATCCCATGGCTGCATTAACCTGCCAGGGGGCCCCGGGGCAGACATGAGCTGTCGGGGCCCCATTAAGCCCTGCGATTTTTCCACTCTTTTCGTGTACTAATTTCTCATGTGAGAATACAACCTTGTCCTTGGTTAAACTCAAGATGTTGTAACAAAGCAGGACCTACTTAAAGGGAAATCCTGGTATACCCTAACTCTGGGTATTTAAATTAATGTCAACTACTACGACTCAATGGGTTATGCTGACTTTACACTCACCATCTGAGCTATAAAGCTCATAATGTAACAACAATCACAAATGATTATGTTATTCCCTTAACATTTTTATTACATTATATAATATATTTATTACAAGGCTGCCAAACGGCCGACAGCAGTTTGAGTCACACTACTGGATATGAAGGACACCTGGGGATATTTCCAGCCATTTTTGTGGCGACCACAACCGGCTATTTTTGACAGGATATCAAAATCTCCATCCGTGATCAAGGTGACCAAAGCAGGTATTTGTTTCCAAACCCTGACCTAGTGGTTTTTGTGCAAAAACCTAACCAGAACATAAGCACTGAGAGGTCAAAATAGAAAATTCAACCTAAACAAAGGTAAAGTTGCGACATAAAGAAATGTTCAGTCGTAACTTATCTGTTGTTTTGCAGAAACGTACTTTATTCTGGCGATTGGGTCTGCGGTACCAGCTGCGTTTTCTCATTCTCCTTCCCAACAGGGAAGTTGACACACGAACCACTGCAGTGGGCCCGACTCCTCCAGCAGGGAATTAACTTCGATGCTGTGTTGTTTGATTCACAGTACACAAGCCTTGTTGTATTTATCTTTTAATAAAAATCTACAATTATATGCCCTCAGTGTGATCGAACTCAAGTATCAATATTTCTCAAGGTTTTCAAGTTATAATTTCCACTGTGGCAACACTACCAGTTAGTCTTCATCATTAAATCATTCTCTTTTGTAAAACCAACAACACATATTTTAACTTTCAATAAAATATTACACGCGCCTTTGAGTGACAAGTCTAAATGTGGATAGCCTCAGTAGGTGGGTTTCCGTCCACTAGTTTATAAGTGCATTTTCAATTTGAGCAATGGAAATGCCAAAAAATTCAAAATATGGCATAAAATGTTTTCATGCTCGGCTTCATGCTATGGAAACACATTTGGCATATAAATCACATGCAGCATGAGACTTAAACATCCACCGATGCTTTTTTAAAGCATGTTTTTCTACACCGTTTTTTTTTTTACCACTTGATGTGTTGTTGTGCACTCTTCTTCTGAATCAGTATAATGGCACCCGACTGGAAAATTAGTGCCAACAACGGCTCAATGCACCTGGATGAGACGACAAACACACTTTATCAGAAAAAAGTCTATGGACAAACAACACAAAGGGAAGATTCATGCTTACAAAGAGTCATTTCTGGCTTCGCAGGAGAAAAGACTTCTGCTTCCGTATGCTTTTAATGGAGAAGCTTCTGGGGTAAAAAGTTCAAAAAACTCTACTGTCTAATTTCACTGCTTATCTTTGAAGCAGCTGCAGGTATTGATTTGAAAAAGCTCATAGGTTTCATTTGTTTGTAATCCTCTTTTCAATACAGAAACAAACAGAAAAGACATTTCAGTCACTGGTTTATTCGGGGTGTTTTGGAATTAAAATATAAAATAACTGAAACATCTGTGCTTGTTCCTGTACTGAACAAAATGCAGAATGAATTTTATTTTAATGAGCAGAGTCAGTCCTTGTTTCTATGCACCAACAAAGAGAGAAAAGACAGTCACTGAACTGATACTGAAAGTCATGTTTGTGTAAAAAAAAAAGTTTCGGACATACAAAATGTTCTGCAGGTGTTGTTCCTCTGCTTTATATATTTGAATCTGACCATTTTCATGTCAAAAGTCTCAACTGTTGATTGTTTCCACTACAGTTTCCCTCTTGTCAGAATTAAAAAGCCTTTAAACATGGTCTGACGTCTCCACTGACAGCCAGGCTAATGAAATTCTTTCAGCCATGTTAACGGCTCTTGATGGGTACATCAGGACTGAACCACAAAGAGCTGCTGCTCTGCCCTCTGTGGGCTGAGACTCTCACATGCTGCACTTGGCCCCACCCTGATCGGCAATGTCACAACAGGCATTTCCAAACAGCTGCTGCGTTATGGCTGATAAGGGTGTGACAACAAATTCAACACATTTGTACATCGGTGGCACTGGTAGAGCACGACAGCAGCAGTTTTCTGCTCCTTCTAGACTCAGTGTTTTAGCTTGGTTTCATAGGAGTTGCAGTGGATTCCAATGAAAACTTGAGTCGAACCAATCAAGATCTCAGAAACTCCTCAAAACTCATCTGCATGGGAAAGGAGTCGTAAAGAGTCAGAACTCGAGCACCACTTTTCACAAAGGAATCCGCTGACCCTGATGAAGGCAACAAGCCAAAATACATCTGATATTAAAGCTGTTCTTGACTCTTGACCTCTTTAGGAGCGTTAAATTCAACAATTGAAAAGTAATCGTTGGGTTTTTTATTGGCTGATTCCAGTAAATTAAACATTTGCTGCAACTTGCCAGCAAAATAAACAATAAAACAAGGCACGATTTCCCCACCAGAACAGTACTCATGATTTTGGAATTAAGACCTTAAACTTAGAACCGCTCTCCTCTCTGCTGTCAGCTGTCATTTCAGGCATTCATGCGACCCTCCTCCACCCCACCCTCCTCCAGCTCTTCATCCAGTGGCTTGGTTCTACTCACCTAAATCAACTCCCCTGTCGCCCGATCTCCAGGATCCTTCTTCCTCCATCACCACCACCAGTGTCTAGACTCCATCAGGGGGCTTCCTAATATACGTACAGCTTCATCACCTCCCCAAATATTACTTCATCACGATGGCGTCTAACCGCCAAAGACTTTCTCATTCTCTTTTGTACACATGGCAATAAATCTTCAGGTTCACTCATAACTCACGAGTCTCTCCTGATTGAAATGAGATGTAAAGCTTTAGTACTGTTGCTATGATTCAGGCCAGTCACCAGAATAAAATGTTGCCATTTTACATTTCTGCAAAGGACAGGTACGTTCAAATACGTTATATGTATCATATTCTACAATTCATGTTATATCATGTTCACATTACAGCTGACTTTCATGTCAGGAGGTGGAAGGGTTGTGGTGCTGTGACAGCTGGACTAGCCAGAGACCAATGTTTGAGACCTTTTCAACATTCCTATGTGTGACGCAACTGGATATTTATGATGAGACATTTTCCAGACATGTTTGTGGCAACAAAACTGGATAGTTTGACGGAGCTGTCTCTTCAAGACAGCATTTCAACATTTGTAAGCGTGGAACCACTGGATATTTCCTACAAGAAGTCAGGACTAGTGCTGTCACAACATCAAATTACACTTCACGATTATCGTGGCCAAACAAATTCAAGATAACGACATTATCATGATATCTATGCAATTCTTAAAAAAAAAAATTCGAGCAATAAAATCTATCTTTAAATTTGTTTTCTCAAAATACGAGTGTGGGAAGGTGGAGAGAGAGTTTGTAACCGTAACTGCAAAAGACAAGTGTGCAAAAAGAGCGATTACTACTCAATTAGTAGTGAAAAGGCAACCAGATTAACTCATAAAACAAAAGATGCACAACGACAAACATCTTCGCCGGATCATTCAGACGATATTATCATACGTGTATAATTAACATGATAACAATATTTCATTTTTTAATATCACAGTTATCGAGAATATCGTGATATTGTAACATCCCTAGTCAGGGCATTTTCCAGCCATGTTTGTGGCAACAAAACTGGATAGTTTTAACAAGATGTTGAGACAAATTAGACTGCTGGGCAAGCCTGCTTCCAATCCAGAAATCATTGTTCGAAACAGCGTTTCAACATTTGTAAGCGAGAAAACACAGGTTATTTTTAATGGGAAGAGCCAATAAATGAGCTCTTCCTAAACCTTACTAAGTGGTTTTCGTGTCTAAGAGTAACCACACAACCACCGCTGTGTCAGAACATTAAATTGAAAATACAGCCTAAAGAAACGACAAGTTGTGACATAAAGAACATTTATCCTGACAATCAGGTTGTGTTACCAACAGTTTAATGTACCCTGTGCACTAATTTAAAACAAGTTAAACAAGTGTCCAAAAGTTATACCCAAACATACACTGGAATTATATATAACCAAAAACTGATGGGATCTACAAACCATACAGCTCTTATCCACGCTGTACATGCTCCATCAGAGCTGCTCGGTAAAGTGTTGATATAAATGGTAAATAAATGATGTCAAGTGTAGGAGGATGTTTTAGTGTCTCTGTAAGCATTGGTTTTTGTGTAGGTGTCAGCAAGCCAAGTATCTCTTCACTTGAAGCTGCATTACACATATTGATCTACAGTGCTGTGTGTTTAAAGAGGCCTACAGTGTGTGTGTGTGTGTGTGTGTGTGTATGAGTAAGACATCACCAAGTCACGCACACTTTCGTACTTTTCATATGTAGCAGTCCCAGAGTACAGCAGTGTAGGAGTAGCTAATCCAACCGCCTCAGTGCTTACAGGAGATGACCCACAGTTAAGCAGCTAAAATCTCACCCACTTTCCAGGCACGGCGCGCTGTTGGTGCAATTTGCTCCCACTATTGTGAAAAATAATAACTGATTGTTGGGTCTTATCGCTGTTCAGCCCCTGTGATGAACCTTCAGGGATCACTTCCAAAGTTGATTTATGCAAAGCCACTGTGGAGAAGTCAACTAAATCCTGACTGGTGAATATGCACTAGTTTTTTCTAAGAGGTGAAGCGCGCTCCTGGAAGCGGTGTCAAGTCACAGCAACTCTGAGCTGTGATGATAGACGGAGTCCGTAATGAAGAGCAGATAAACAGAGCTGTGAATGGGAAGAGGGAACTTTACGGGCGGAAATGCCGCTTGATGTTTCTGCCTGAAAATTGAGTTGCTTTTACACAGTGAGGAAGTGAGCATGTGTGTGTGCAGTGTTGGGATTACTTGATTAAACTGGAAGAACGCCTAATTACATCAGGCACAGCTTGCTTTGGTGAATATGTGTGTATCCAAATACACCGAGGCTATATCTGTGAGTTTTAGATAAAGGTTTATCTGAAGAAATATGAAAAGTAAATGTGATTCTAATTACCATCTGGAAGTGAGATTCTCACTTCCAGACTGCAGTTGTGTTTTCTGGACACATTTGGTGACATGTTGTGATACAGTAGAAGCAGTTTAATCTGTGTTGAGGTGTGAGTGTTACAGATGGGCCGCATCTTGCACTTCACTTTTTTTCGAGTTTCTAGTCAACAATTTTAGTCTCCGAGTGAGCAGAGCAGCCGGATGGAGGCTCGGGGTGACTCAGCTACATCTAAATTTAATTCACTTCATATAAGTGTGTCTGTTGTTGCTCTTTCTCCCACAACAATGATTCATACATGCAGTGAAAGCTTTTTCATTGCCAGCTCCAAACAGTTGTGACCGAAAAGTCCTTGCTTTTAGAAAAAGGCAAAAAGCTCCACTGTTGTCTGCTGCAGGGTACAATGGTCGCTGAGAAATTGTGCACTTACAAAAAATATAATAATATAGTGGTCACACCACCAAAGTGGCACAGGAAGATTCATGTGGATGTGACCAACTAAATTCGTGCTAGGCTACCGTTTGCTGTGGCTGCTTTCAATTTCAACAAAATCGACATAAAGAATGACGCTGACGACATTCGAAAGTCAAGGGTTATTCAAAAGTGGCAACAAGACAGCGGTATGAATTTGCACCAAAATAACAGCATTTCCTTTGCCTCCGCAGGTGAAACAACTGATCATGGCGAGACAGCTGGAGTTACTGTACTGTTACTGTATAAATGCTGGTGAGACCAAACCCTTCAATACATAAAGACCCACTGAAAGTGAATAAATTGGGCAACATCACCTCCACCACTCAGTCGTTGCTGTAGCTAGCCAGGTCATTAGCAAACACCATTACCAAACAACCTAATACTTTGGGATAATGTAACTACACAACCCCAACGTCAAAATGCTAGAGACGTAGCTACTTTTCTGCCCATACTGTTGTGCTAATGAGGGCTCCGGTGTGATCGTATCCTTGCCATGAACTGCAGTGTGTTTTCGGGACACATAAAACAAATCCATAATGATTGTGTTCAGTCTTTGAAGCAGACGCCAACTTTTATTATCAGAGCAACCGCCATACGTAACTGCTTTTCGGCAGGCCACAAAACACATTACATTACTAAGTGTCGTAAAACACACCCCTTGACATCTCCCCTTTTTAGATACTGCTCTTATCCACAACATTCAACACTTAATGCAGCATGTAAATAACAATGTAACTCCAAAGTGGTCTGAAAGCACATACTTATGACCCATCTGCATTTTCATCAACACTCTGGTGTCGGCAGGGTAAATCTCTCTCTCTCGACAGTTTGTTTAGTTTCTGCAGGTCAACACAGATGCGTGCCTCACCAGACTTCTTTGGCACAGGGACCATCGGTGCGCACCACTCTGTTCCGTCACAGTCTCAATGATATCGTTAGCTTCCATCTGGTCCAACTCCTCTTTCACTGCACTCAGGAGGGGAATGGGGACTCTACATGCAGTGTATTCTGCATAGGGTTGTGCAGTTTCCTGTAGCACAATTTTCACAGGCTGTGTTTTCAGTGGGCCAAATTCTGGTTCGTTGCTGCTGACCTCCTACACTCGTCGCACTAGCCCCATTGCCAGAGCTACAGGTCTGCCAAGTAGACTATTCGCAGTCACTCCTCTGATGACGTACACTTTCACAGTTTCGCTAATGACACTGCAATCAGCCCCAGTATTTATTTTAAAGTCAACGGGTGTGCTACCAATGTTCAATGTTACTGTCCAATCATCATCATCTTGAGGAGTGTTATTAACTGAGCCCAGGTAATACTGCATGTGTCCATCACCCTCAGTTACTTCGCTCACCAGCCTGCTTTTGCACATCCTTTCCCAGTGTCCATTTTTCCGCACTTGTTGCATGTAGACTTCGTTGCTGGCCACTTGTCTTTTTGGCTATGTGATGTTTTGCTGCACCGTCCGGCATCTTGTCTCGCTGTCACCGTCCTTCTGTTTGTTTTGCTGCGGCCGCCGCCATCTTGGTTTCGCGCCGCTGCCGTGTCGTTGTGTTAGGATGCTGTGTTAGGATTCTGTCCCTTATGTGTTCCTCACGATTGGCTCCAAAATCACAGCGCTCAGACAGTTCATACAATGCACGGATGAATGTGTCTGCACGTTCTCCAGCACGCTGGCCTCGCTGAGTTAAAACATGCACGCTCGTGAATCACATTGCGTCTCTGGATGAAGTATGCGTCGAACTTCGCCATAACAACATCGTACTGTGATTCATCTTTCCCTTCTCCATAGGTGAAAGAGCTCAGAATATTCTCCGCTTCTTTTCCCAGTGCACAGACTAACGTGCTTATTTGAACTGGGCCGTCCTCTTTGTCCAGTTTTTTAGCCTTTCTGAAGCAATGCACATGTTACAAAACTGCTTTTCGGCAGGCCCCAAAACACCTTACATTAGTAAGTGTCGTAAAACACACCCCTTGACGACATGAACATGTCTTCATACCTCAAAGACTGAATAGGTCCATTGCCAAATAGAGTTAACGTTGTGAAACGGTTGCAGTTTGGTTAGATTTAGGCACAAAAACTACTTGGTTAGGTTTAGTGAAAGTTCATGGTTTAGTTTAAAATAAGTACGCTACATTAGTAACATTGAAGACCTGTTACATACACAATATAATTTAGATACATTCCCTAATTTAAAATAAGTCACCAACTGACTTTTGGTTTCGCACAGGACACAAACAGCCAAGTGAAAGTTGTGTTCTTCTTCATCCACCAAACATGGGATTTATCGCTCTTATATTACACCACCTGATTACCTTCTTTGCTTCCCTGAAAATTACTGCAACCACAAGGATACAGCTTACTGTCAGATTTTGGTGTGATCAGGAATTTAGACAGTGAGATCAACCGACATAGCCAACATCACCATCTTCAGCTCCTTTTTCTAAGAAAACGAAAAGAACCCCAAAGACTCTCGTGTGACTTTGTCCTCTGAGATAATAAATTCAAGGTTATGTGACCAACAGAGAGAAATATTCTTATCTGTAGTGCTGTCTGAAAATAAAGAATGATTTACAGACTCATGCCTACATTACCAAATTACATCACCAGATATTTTGAATAAATTGCGCACAGAGAGGGTATGCACATCATATTTTGTCAGCACCGTCCTCCAGGAAGAGATTACTGCAGGGTCCAGGAGAGAATCAAGGGTCACAGCTGCTCCACTGAATGGATTTTCGAGGTTATTATCTGTGTTTACATCCATCCTGTCGAGATTCAAGGTCTTAAATCAAGCCCTAAATCCCGCAACAGACACAGAGAGATAGAGAGAGAGAGAATGTGTTTTTTTCAGTTGGAAGCACTTCAGCCAATTAATGTCTTTGATGTCACATATCATGCTCCTTGTTATGCAAAATTCCCTGCTGGAAACACAATGATGAGTATTTATCTACCCGGATCTACCCGTCTGCAGTGAATACGTAAAATGAGAAAGATTAAGAGGAAAATAAATAAATAAAAAAGGAAAGGAGGTGTGAAAGTGAGAGATTTAGGAGGGGATAAATTTAGGTGAAATAAGACAGCATATTCTCTCTCTGGAAAGCTGTGAAACGCCACACAATTTACCACTGAAATGATTTCCACTTCTCCTGGATATCATCCCGGTTAGTCACTGATACCTCGTACGCTGCAGCTCCACAGAGTAAATTTGCAGAAGCAGATATTTTTTTATATATAATCTATCCTTTCTCACATTTAAAAGAAAGTGTTGGAAATTGAAAATGGAGTCAAGATGTCACAGATTACCGAGTACAGCACGATCAGCTCAATGGGCCTGCACATGCAGTGCCTTATATAACAACTCTGGTAGTTTGCTCCAGTGACAGCCATTCTGTTTTTCTGATAGCTTAGAAGTAGAACTGACAATTAATAAGGAGGCAAAGCTCCTGAACCTGTCAGACATCCTTCTGATGACAGTCACATGGTCTTTCTGGAATACGCACCAAAGCCTGAACAACCAGAGATGTGATAACATGCCAATGCTATATTGGCAATGAGGGCCGTTGAGTGAGACTAATGGTATAGAATAATCAGGTTTAGGTTTGTCCTTATGTTTGTAGTTTCAGTTATCATTCTTGAGCAAAAGCAGTCAAAGAGTCAGTCAAGTTCCAAGCTAATCTTCTGGTTAGCTACAATTATTTGGAGGTAAAATCAACAAAGTATAAAGGTTTTCACCCAAAACAGATGTTACAGCAAACACAACCATCTGCCACGGGTTACATTCTACCTTCTGTGCTCATCTTGATCTGCTGCAGTTTTCCTGTGCAGTGAGGGATTTTTACTGGTATGAGACTTATGCTCAATTTTAGATGAACTCCACCTGAGGTGAACTAGATAATCTGCCTTTACTTTTTTGGATAAGTAATTTATCAAAAAAACTGGAACCTTCAGATTTCTTTCTGGCTCCTAAAAATCTCTAAAAATGAAAGAGAAATTAAAATATAAAGCTGCACTCATAAGTATTTCCATATTAAATAAAAAATAACATTGTGCACTATAAAATCTGACGAAGTGACCTCACTTAAAAAAAATAGAGGAAACTGATTAACTGAAAATTACCAAGTACAGTAGAATAATCATTTTAAGTTCTTAAAACCTTTTAGCCTTTTAACCTTTTAAACCTTGCAGTCAAACAGTCCTGCAATAAATCCTGCCTTCATGAAAATTATAATGTTAAGTTTTGGTTGAAGTTGTTATAGTTAAACTACATGACATGACAGGGTGACATGCCCTATAAACAATATGGTGATATTTTTAGGCTATATCACAATACACAATACCCTTAATATCACAACTGCAACAATATTGTAAGGATGACCATTGGTACGTTCTCAAAATATTACCACAACAAGATTGTTGATAAATGATTCATCAGTAATGTGGATATGATGATTAAGTTTGTAAAGACAAGTATTAGAATAAGCAGAACAGTCTGGTAAGGGTTCAGAAAATAACATCACTTCACTGTAATCCAGCCTTTAAAACAAGGACAGAGACCACAATAACAATATCCAAAAAATTGTAATGTGTACTGACATGTGTTTCCTTTATTTTGTCCACCCCATTCATATCCATGAGGGATGGTTACATAACAGAAACCCCTTTTGGCTCCTTAATGAATGAAGGATAGACTCTCGTATTAGACTGACTTAGTTTGAGCCAGGTGCTTTAAATGACTTCCTCTTACACGAGTCTTCATGACACAACATTTTCTATTTTTTTTTTCCATTTCATTGAATTCATTGCTTCCTAACTGATTTTTTTTTATTGCTGTAACATTTGCAGCCAGGACTGCAGGGTTGACAGGCATCTGGCTGTCTGCCAATCAACTGTGGTGTTTTCCACTTGCTCGTCCCACCAACGCACCCATCGCCTTTGTTTAAATCTGAATCCTCTGGCTTCAACATCTGAGCTGAGGTAAATCGATGCTTCAAATCTTTGTCTGCATGTTTCACACTGTGTGTTAAGCTGCTAATGATCTGTCATAATGAGATGTGCAGCGCAGGTGAGACAGAGTTACTGCCACTCATAAATGTTGCAGCGAGGCTGGGCGAGGACAGAGTGACTTGATCTCTTGGGGATGTTCCCGCTTCCTTGCAGGTACAACACTGCCACTGGAAATGAAGAGGTGTCAACTTGACAGGTTCAAATCCTCTTCCTACACACTCTACCCCTCTTTCTCTTGGGCTGATGTACAAGCTGGAACTCAGACACTGTGTGACATATTGTATCGATAGAAAAACTTCTTTTCTTTTAACTCCAGAGGGAATATAATCTGTTCTGGTTTAGTTCAGAGTTTTTCTAATGATAGATTCGCTCAGTTATCACCCACAGCCATCTACACAGATGTTTTATCAGCTAGGCGCTCTGCACACTATAAACAAAAGATCCATTTTACAAGAGTAAGATGTATGTTATGCTAACACATGCCATGAAACATATGGCGTGCCAGGCACTCCTACTCCACTCTGTGGGCTCTCCGGCTGCACAGTTGACTTTAAATCACCCAGCAGCCCTTCTCCCTCTTCCCTTTTTATTTTCTGACTCTGAACTTTCGGGTTGTGACAAATTGATGGGGTTGCGGTGAAAGGCTTTCACAATGCTATAAGTTACAGCGCGCGAAGGCCTTAAAACAATAGGCCATTAGCATACTTTCCCCCCCATCCATCAGCAGGCAGTGCCAGCCGCTGGCAACCATTCATCATGGCCATGCCACCGAGCAAGCAGGCCCGAGGCCCCCGCTGCACTGCTTATAAAGAGATGTATGAATACAACATGAACACGGGGGGCTAAAATAAAGACTAATATAGCCCAATTCAACTGTGACCATGAAGATGAATGTGTTAAAAGAAAACAGTGACAACTTGACTGATAGTTTTAATACAAGCAGTGAATAAGCACTCTGTGTCGAGGTGATGTTGCCATGTATATTTTCATGAACTGTGACTACAATATGAGGTGCTGTACAGCCACTAAAAGCAGCACCGTGCCCTCCCCAGGGTGTAAAGTCTTCAGAGGCTCCTCCAGGCTGCTTTTAATGCTCACCGCTTGATGCAGATTAAGTTTCTCACACAGCCGTGTGTTTGTGTCAGAGCTCGGTTCAGTTTGGGACTCTGAGCCGGTGGCTGCTTAGAGCTCCTGTCCATTAAGCTAACTCTGGGGAGAGACTCAAAATTAACCTTAATGGACACTTTTCTCTCTGAATACTAACTAGGGGCTCTTAACTAAGTACCGCTGTGTCTCTCCCTGTGAGTGTTTGACTATTCTTATTTATTTATTTCACCACGGAGGAGTTAATGTGCGAGAGTCACCGAGCTGACAGACCGCCTCTACGAGCGTAGCGACTCCGCAGAGGCCGCTCATTCACAACCCCGCCTCTCCTCGCCATCCCTCTTTCCCGCTGAGCAGCTCTCCATAAATGCCAATTAGCAAAAATTTAAAACCAATTAGAGCTGCTTTGTGCTCAGTAAATCTGATTATTAAAAGCCATGTACATCTTCCGTGCAATCAGCGCCCGATGCTGTACTACAGACAGACTCCCATGCCAAACCTATCAGTCTGCTATCCAAGCCAGTGACTGCTTCACTACCCTCAGTCCCCCCTCGCCTTCTAATCTGACTATAATGACATTTGCGTAAGGCAATGAACAGTGTTGTGCCACGCTTTCTCAAGACTCCACCACCCACCACACACATCACGGGCGTTTTTATGACTCCTGGGTGTAATATTTCCTTCATTTGCATAATGATGTCCCCTGTTTATTATAAACCTGTGCATCCATCTCACTAAGGCCCATTGAACAAACAGCGGATTTGTACAAAATTAGAATGCAAATGGAATGTAATACTGTTGCACTACCAGTGATGGGCCAATAAACTACCTGACCCCCCCGACGTTTCCCTCAGCCTCTAGAAGCAATATGCAGCGCAGTCACACACCCACGCAGCACTTTAAACAACAAATATGTCATCGATCAAACTTCGAACTATTAAAGTTTGGCAGCAGAGGCTGTAAACAGGTGACATTCAAAATGTTGTAATCAGCAAGTTAAACTGTTGAGCTGCTAATGTGACCTAAAGTTGAGGCTGACTCGCTTCGGGGAAAGAAATCCTGCCGTACTGCATCTACGGAAGCCAAATCAATGGGTGAATTTATCATGTGAATGAATAACCCAGCGGAGTGTTAAATCTTTCTCTCAGAAGAGCAGTGAAGCTCCTGACCATGCAAGGACATCTTCCTAGGGGTGGGGGATCGTAATCTACCCCCTGAATATTTCCAACAGCAGCTGCCTAATGTATTCACGCAGTAATTAAGATGCACACAAGAGACGTATCTTTTTATGCATGGCAGCTACAGTTTTTGATAACGCTTTATCAAATGCCACTGCAAAATAAGAACACTTTTGATTATACAAAGAAAATGGCATTCCCTCATGAAATATTAATGCCTGTGTTCTATCTTTGTCCCTTTAGCTGGGTCTGAATATCAACTTTTTGGCACTCGGGCCATGATAGTATGCACCACAGGGCCCACTCTCTCCTCCCACGGCATTTAAATTAGATTACCGGCAAGATAAATTCGACGGGGTCCGTAACGAAATGCGCTGTGACAAGCGCTGACTCAGGTGGCCACAAGCAAATCAAGACAAAAATCACCATTGCACTTCAAAAGCTTTTTATTTTATTTTCCTCCTCCGTGCCAGCAGACTCTGGAGCTGACTTCTTATGGGATTGAAAACGCAGCATTTCGATTGGATTGAGATGACTCTGCACCGGTCATTTAACATTCGCTCTTCCTACAAGTTTCTTCTCACAATGCAAACTTCTGCTCTCCCAGAGGGAGGAAGACCTCTGGGAAAGGATTTCATGGTTAGAATATATTCGGCATACTAAAAAAACGTACCTGGATGACCAGGAAATGTACCCAGTGCACTAGTATGTGATTAAAATTTAAGGTGTCGAAGAAAATATTCCCTCAGGAATTCTATTTCAGAGGTGAATCTCCACACCAAGGAATTTTGAATTCTCAGCAGGGATATTTGAATTGCTTATTGTGAAATGCATCCACGGTGGTTTAATCTCCAGATTCACAGCCTGTGAAAGGGCTGCCATTCCAAGCAGAAATCATCTGTTCAAATACATTTAACGAGGTGTGAAACATCCATGCAGCCTCAGAGAGGTGGTATCATGAAGTCTTTTTTTTACCCAGGAAATCAAAGCCAATGAACAATGGATTACATCGGCAGGGTGTAAATATACTGTTTTATCAAATAGGTTGGAAAATCTTACCAGGACAAGGTCATCAGTATGCTTCAAATTCCATCTAATAGTGTCTGAAACTCTCTTTCCCAGTGACTTGTGCATCCAACACTGTCTGTAACTTTCAGAAAATGACAATCCAACAGTCCCGTTGCTTTTCGGAACGGTGATGTACGTTGTTTTGGGAGTCACTGCCGATCGATCTCCAGGCCCTCTCCAGAGCCGGTGTTTGGTTTGTCAGGTCTGGGCAGCTGTAGAATCATGGTGGACTTTCTCTAGATATAAAAGGTTCATTATAAGGTACTAATAACACAACTATGCTTAGTTTTGGGTGATTATACACTAATGAAAACATAATTATGGACATTGTATTTCATCTCTGCAAATAGATTCCCCTAAATCCTACACACTGGACCTCTAACATCACAATGATTACCTATGATAGACATTTGTTCTTTATAAATCTCTCTCCCACTTTTTATGCGTGCAGCACCATGAATACCTTCAAGGACAGACAGACCAAACCTCTTGTATGATTCATTGTATCTTGCACCGCTGTATGATTTTTGTCCACCTTCAAATAAATCCATTCACGACAGGTATAAACACTTCTAGCTTTAGACGAGTTCAGACACAAACTAAAACTGGTTTTAACATGCTGAGACCTTTTATGTTACAGTGAAATAGAAGCTTGCCTTTAGTCCGATCACACATTTTCTGCTATGATATCGTTCTGCTTGCTACCCATTCCAGTTAACAGTCAAGTGTGGTTTAATATGATGTTAGCTATTCACCCCAAACCACAGTGAAAAACTGCATGTAACCACCCATCTATACTTAAATGGGCACTATGTAGTTTTGGAGAGGAGATTCAAACTTAGAATTTTAATATTTACAACAAAAATGAGGTCATAACACAAACTCCGAACAAGCTGTTCCCCCCAAACACTGTTTGAAGCTAGACAGGTGGCAGGGTCCGCCACATATAAACAAAGTGAAACAGTATGATTGTGTTTTTCTTTTAAGGTCAGTTTGTTTATTCAGTCATGAAAACGAAGTTTGAGTTTGTTTATTTACTTTGTAAAGTCATAAAAAATCATTCAGTGAAGATCTTTCTCTTCTGATTAAAATTTCTTCCCCAAAACTACATAATGCACCTTTAAAGATGGGTCATCAAAAAATAATTTTAGGAAAAGTAAGAGAAATAGATTTTGTCATAAAAATACGGTAAAATCTGAGCTCTGTTAGCATACATGTTTAGCATGTAACAAGTTATAAATGAACAATTAACACAGGGACACGAGAAAAGATCTTAGAAAATGTATCTTTCATTTCACTGAACATCTTGGAAACTGAAATCCACTGCTGACATTCAATGAATATTTAAGAATTGCCCAAACTAATGTTTCATTTGACTTCCCTCTAATGTCCTTCCAAGAAAAATCGACAACATCAATATCTCCTACAGAGTGCTAAGGACGACAAATTGATTCATTTTAAGGGGTCACAAACCAAAATGGATCAGATACACTAATAACTAAAAACAACATGTTCAGTTGTAAAAGAGCACTGTACGACTTTCTCCCAGCTCTATAAACAGAGACGGAGCTCTTGATACGTAGAATAGCAGTTTGCAGCGTGGGTTTTAGATATACTATAAGGCCATATGTTTACTATAAGGCCATATGTTACATTTGTGTTTGCAGGCAGAGCAAAGCGGGCTTGTGTTTTGAGTTGTGGTCGAGTGAGAACAAAAAGAGCACATTGCCAGTCAAGTCCGACAGTTTAAGAATATAGGACTACACAACCAAAACTGTCACGAACAAAGTGACAAAGCTTTCTAGTGGTCTTGGGTGTTCTGACTCTTGTCCTTCGGGAGCAAAGGAGGAAAAAGTGTCACATGATTATAATGCCACAAAGTCTACAGAGGGAGGAGATGATGGTGGTTGGATCGGTCGTCAGAACGTCGGCCTTCTACACGGGAGAGACTGTTTTTAGTTTTAGTTTCCTGTTACCACAGATAGTCAGCATAGCCATTGTTGATATTTTGTCATAACCTAATCAACCCTTAACCATAGCTGTGTAAAATCAGAAAACAGTTTATTTATCAACAGTGGTGATGAAACGGACTTGAAAGGCACAGGCGAATTATGTCATCCTTTTGATTGGGCCCTCAGATCAGAACACGCTTAGATGTGTCGTTCTGGAGGGCAGAATTACAAACAACATATTATGCCATTTGATTTGGAGGACTTGTAATCAAATACTGCATAATTTTACCTCCTCGGGCTTCTAAGAATTATTTATTGAACTGCTCACAACTCGCTGCAACTTTGTCTCATGCACACTGCAGAGTCGCAAGTACAACACAACACAAAGATGCAGTGGACTAGTCTCTCGGACTGAAACAGAATGAAGAAGAATTATAAATTACTGACAACTCAAGAGATTAAAAACTACGACACAGATTCCGACAAACAAACAAACAAACAAACAAACAAAAATGGGGACGCATTTGCTAATCCTTCAAGTCAACAGTACATATTTAATGTTTTACTTCATCAACTTCATCATCAACAACATAGATTTTTTGTAAATATCTGCTTATTCTGAACGTGATCCCAGCAACACATTTTAAACAAGTTTGGAACAGGTGAAACAAAAGACTGTGAACGCTTCAAAAACACCTGTATGGAACATTCGACAGGTAAACAGTTCATTGGTAACAGGTGATAGTATCATGATTGGATATGAACGGGGCATCATCAAAAGACTCAGTCGTTCACAAAACCCATGACTGTGTGAAGGATATTAGTACATAGGCTCATAAACGACCAATGTTTTGGGAATCAGGGTTGTAATCAGCAGAACCCTTTCTTACATTTATGTGGTAAAAATGTTAAACATATTGGTTCCAGCATCTCAGCTGTAAGAATTTCCTGCTTTTTACACTTTCATATCATTGTTAAACCACTACTCTTGGGGTTTTGGACTGTCTGTCAGACAGAATAAGCACCATTTTAGGGTAAGATGGCACTCGTCGCTGTACTTTGTTTATCTTGATTATAGGGCAATTCCACTCTTTTTACACATTAAAGTGTGTTTACTACTGCATATGTGGTAAAAGTAGTATTTGTGGCTCCAGAGGAAACTGCAGCTTTGGCAAAGCTGCATTGTGGGTAATGCAGGTGCCAGGTTTTGAGAAGGAAGAAGAACGTTAAAAAAGGCGATATCTCTGTTTCTGCTATTATGATTTGGATAATTTGTTTTAAACTGTCCATAATGAGTCCAACAGTGTTATAGGAGTGCAATGCTCACATATGTAGTAGTACTCCCCAAGACATGTAAATGTACTTTAATGTATACAATTGGTGTCATTACCCTTTAATTAACTGTTATTTTAATAATGGCAACTTTTTCTCACCCCTGCCTGCAAGACAGTCCCTTCCTCAGGACCTTGCCCACCTATTTACATCATTTCGAACTGCAAAGCAAATGAAAAAGCACACACAGAAAACATCCAGTCACAATGTCAGAAATTCCCCTTACATGCTGCAGGGGGCAGTAGTTGGACATGAATACACAGCTGAGCTCTGTATGTATAAGTCTCCAACACACTCCGACTGCAGCAGAGTCAAAGCTTTCTCACAGGAAGGTGAGATGAGATCCCACGATTCAATCATAACACGTTAATATCCACTGCAAATAGTTAGCTTGGTCTGGGGATATTGCAACTTGTTTCCATGTTGCAGACACATAAAGCCATTAGTGTCATCGCCGCTGTGTGACAAACACTACTAGAGTTTCAGTCCTAGACATCCGTATCAGAAGGTTTTTGTGTGTGATTGATTTATTCAGCCTTTTATAGGATTGCAGAACTGCAGGGAGATAATAGTGACGCAGGAGAAAAACTATGATTAGGATGCTGTCATCATTCTTCCACACTGTTACTTGGGATCATTTCTTGTGAATTAAATTACACTCAAAAGATGTGTAATTGAGCTGGGGGGTCCCGCTAGTGAGCTCTCAAGGACTGAAAGAATCCCTGATTTGATGATTAAATCAATCAATCAAAGCACCTTGGGAGCCGTGTTTTAAAGGTGCTTTCATATGGATGCTGTAGAGACTAATTCAGCAGGTTTTTAGGGAACAAAAGAAGTGCCATATTGGCTTCATCCTCTGCTGTGGGAGAGGCTCATTGACTGAAATAATCTAATTCTTCACACACCAGTTTCCACTGGTGACCATCTGCAACTGGTCGGAAAGTATCACACAAATCGTTGTGTTGGCTCACAGGAAAGCATCTCCATTTCTTTTTCCAGTTCATCGCCTTTTGTTTCCATCTGCGCACTAACTCACAGCTTTCGGCTCATTCAAAATGGATGGTCGGCAGGCTCGCCTTGCTGAGCTTGTTAGAGGACTTCTGCAACTTTGCGACCAATCAAACGGCATCAGTCCCCCAGCTGTCTTTGTGCCTTTGTCTTTGGCCATAGCTGATGCTGCTCTTTTGAAGCTCTCAGACTTTTTTGTCTCCCCTGCCTCGCAACGGTCATGGCTACCACTTTAATCTTTGTGCATCCTTTCTCGTGTAGGGTATAAATAAAGAAAGTTACAGCACAGTACAGATGAAAAAAAAAAGCAGCTACACATTGAACTGTGTTTCTATCTCGGGCGTCTGTGAGTGTACCTTTGCACCGAGCTGTACGGCAGTGTAGCGCTGCCTCCGCCAGCTAGTCAACACCACCCACTGAGGTGTAACTTGAGTGCTCGAGGGAGCTCATCCTATCAGTCATCTTGCAACCGCAGCCCTGCCATCCCATCATGAGACTCTCAGCTCTGCTCCATGCTTGGCTCCCCCATCAATGCAAAGCTGCCCATGTAGAAAAGTCTACTGATAGAGGGGACTTGCAGGGTGACTTCTGATTTATTACCCTATCCTATAAGAGCTGCTGTCAGAAATTCTTCACAAATACAAGCCTCTGTTTCCCCTCATCTCTCCGCTCCCATTCCATCTCATCTCTTTCCTTATATTTGATCACATTTAAGCTCATTCTTTTAATCCTCCCATTCTCCTTCTCCTCTCTGCCCCCTTTTTTTCATTTCACCACATGATACTCCCTCACTGCTGCCTGATTAGGAAATCTGATCCCACCATCCTACACAATGTTACTCCTAAGCACACATCTTCTCTCCCCCAGAAATAAGACTGCACGCACACACACTCTGCATAACCCGCCTTTGACAGCGCTGTCTGCTGGATAAGTGCATGCGGGCTGGAGTAACTGCACTTAGCCTCGTAATTATGCAACGGCCAGTAATAATTTACTGTTTGAGAGTAGAGAGGGGGATCGGGGTCACTGAGCCGGGTGCCGTCACTGCCCTAAGATGAATGTACTACACTGCACAGTTTACGGATAACATGTTAAATTCATTCTTCTGTTCTCCTCGCCTCACTTCAGCTGCTTGTATTTCAGACAGCACACCATGCAGCACGCAGGTTGTACCGACAAGGATCTGTATATGTCGGCCCCTATGCGTAGAATTTGAATTGTGTTGTACTTTGTCAGCCCCTGGTAGTGGCAGCGACGCTGCTTCTGCAGTGGGGACACAGAGATGAAAGGGCAAGCGACTCATAAGACCCTTTTTAGACATGCATGTCGTTCCGCAAATGAGGTGGTAATTAAACATGATATTTCTGCTTGAATAAATGCCCAGGTCACTTTTACAGGACATTTTAAGTGACACAGTCACCCCGAGTAAGATTGACCCTCGAGAGACAATCTGACAAGGTCAAACCCAAGGCGGAATAACCAAGCGTACAACCTAACTTAACTAATTTTGTGACCATGTGACTACCAAGGGAAGTAGCCAGGATGTTAGATATACTGAGGGGGCAACAGCTAGGGTAGGTTGATTAATTAGTTAAAGCTGCTGCCATGTATTAGCCTATTTTCCACCTTTTTTCTTTCACTGTAAATGTCAGAGCAGAAACTCCTGATTGAATGATTCAAGTATTAAATTAATAAAGGTTAGTTTGTGGCCTCAGACCTTGAATGCAGTTGCTCCTTCTGTCCCTGTGCTATTACTGATAATTACTTGTTTTGAGTGTGATGATCAGGTGGAACTCAGCCCCCTTCGCCCTCGGAGTGAATGACAGGACCACACCGTATTTGGCCTACGACATCAGCCACTTACAATGCAGTCCTGAGTTCCCTCCCCAGACAGCTTAACACCCACTCACACTTGGACCCAGTTGACCCCAATAACTCACATGATGGTCGGGTGGGTCAACGACTCACATGTGACCTTATGACTCAGCAAGGGTTAACCCCTCCACAGGGTTTAAAGCCTGCGACTCCCTACTAGTCAGTTTGAACTGAAGAAGCCTCTTGGATGAGAGGTGAATCCACTTGCATCCGTAGAGCACTTAGATATGCTGTATGTGTTCAACTTGTTACATGTACAGTACTAAATGTCACATAATGAGTTGTGCTGGCAAGGATGGTGCCAACCTTTGTTCACATCACACCAAACAACTAAGTAGTTTTAGCAATTCATCACTTTAAAGTTCCCATGAAGTCAAAGTGTGAGTGTTTTTGTACATACAGTATGGCTTGCTCTCTAGCTCACCTATACACCAGTATGAGGCCCAGCAGTGGTATTTTTAGTGGTATTTTAGAGTTTGTAACTTCCTGGAAAATCATCACAAATATTGATGACTCATCCTGCACTCAGGGGCGTATATATCAATTTTTCATCCAATAAAAGCTTTCTTTATTTTATGACGCTGCCATGGGTGTATGAAAAGAGGACAGTGTTGTCGGAACCGGACTTTATGGATTGGTGTACAAAAGCATAAATTTATAACTTGTACAGAAACCCAGCTTTAAAACTCTTCTCAGTTATTTGGGTGAAACTGGATCATGTTTCATGGGGAAAATATTTACTGTTTTTCCCTCTGCTGCCCTCAGGCTGCTCTGCTTTAACCAGCTCTGGACTGATATCTTTACTTGTGGCTTAAGTAACTGATAACAAACTAATAACCAGTAGCTTCTCAATGAACACCTCCAGACCGCGGCTCTGGAGAATGATGCAAGAGGCCAGTTACAGTGCAGAGGTTATTCATGATTTCCTGGTAGACTGATACCACTAGCGTAGTGTTCTCAGTGGTATCTATGGGAATGCCTTTACTGTGTAAAAGAACTCTGTATCAAAACCAGCCCGTCCTCATCAGAAAACAACAACCACATAGGTTGACTGTTAAAGCTGCTTATTACTACCCATATTTAAGTTTCTTGTTAAGCAGCGACCTCTAGTGGGTGCAGGTAATGTTACAGATGAGGTGGACGATGAGGTGGATGATCGGGTTAAACAAGCACAGGACTTCCATCCAGGAGACAACTGTTCATGTCCAGTGTGAAACCAAAAGTTGTCAGTAAGTTATTTTAACATACTAGTGTAGTGAAGTCACATACATAATGTAACTTCAGTTAAGTATGTAATGTACGTACATTATGTATATATTACATATTACGTAACATAAGTAACGTAGATATTTTAACTGACCATGTTTTCCTGAACCTAACCAAGTAGTTTTCTTGCCTAAACCTGTCCAAAATGTGAGTGTGTGATGAAGGTCCGGTATACATGTCACTGGTATGAAGCGGTCATGTCGATTGGCAATCGACCTATTCATTCGTTTTAGGTCGAGGATGTGTGGGTCAAAACCTAGCTTTAAGAGGTTTATTTTAACTTATATTGTGCTCATGTGGAACACATTCCAAATAAAGTTGACTTTAATTGAAATACAAAAAAATGTTCAGCAATTAATTAAGCATGAAAGCACTGACAGGGAACATACACACTACACAGAGGGTGGTAGATGGGGGTGTCCAACTGCAAATGGTTCTCCCGGGGCCCCTAACAATCAGATCTAGTAACCTTCCTTGAAACTTCCAACAAGCCATCACTGTTCTCCCGAGCAAATCAACAGTGTCATTTCAGCAAACAACATGTATTTACACTCATAGAAATTATGATTCTCATCTCTCGGGAGCAAAGAAGGAAGTAGTTTGATATTATTTCAAAGAGACAAAGTTTGCTTTGGAAGCAGGTCGGGTCGGATGAAAGGGGGAAAAAACATCCGACTTCAACTCAGGGACTGCTTTTCGTTTCCTGTTTCCCATCGAAAAAGAACACAGCTTTCTTTTAACCATGACAAAGATTGTTTCCTGGTGAAAATAGAAAATTGAGTCTGCACAAAAGATAATGCTCCCATGAACATTAGTTACCTCCTAGTGATGTTTCGGGAACAGGCCCTTCTTCAGACATGAAACCAGTGTAGAGACATGGCTTACAAGTAGCTGTAAAGAAATGAAATACTTGACCACACTTAACAACCCTACAGATACAGTAATGAACCCTGTTAGATATAATTAATACATATTTACCACCAAAATATAGCAAAACAGAACCATCTGGTAAAAAAAAAAAAAAATGATCATGGTCAGCTGAGGGGAGAAAACTACTCAGCATGTTAAATAAGTAAAATCAACATAAAGCATGGAAAAAAATCCGGTTACAAGAGTCCACAAAAACATCATAGGTACAGATCGCATACTGGATTTACAGACATATTTACACAGACTGTAACAAGCTCCATACGAATCTACCAAGTGGAAGTCCTTAATAAGAATGACTTGAATATCACACAGAGATTGTTCCCTCACCAAAACTAAGTGGAAAATATGGCGATAAAGGTCCCTTACCTGAGTAACTGGCAAGAATGAAGTCATTGTTGTGTCTGAAGCAAACCAAACCTTAAAAAGGATTGTGTTTTTTGAAACAGTGATGTTATCCTGATGATAGATGTGTCAGATCAAAGAACGTTTGTGTCCATCTGGAGCAAACAGTCCAACAAAGTATTTTGTCATTTATAGAGGGCCTTGGAGGACTTGATGCACAAGTGTGGACTGAATGTCATCAGATAAACATAAAGGCAGCAGTGGCACAGCATAAAATACAGAGAGAGACTGAATGCACTTGTTGTCTCGCTGCTCTGTGGCAGAGTGGGTACAGCACATGGCTGATGATCCCATGGACAAGGGTCTGAGTCCTTGTCCCTCTATTGGATTTCCCAGGCGGGGGATCAATAAAGGTACATCTTATCTTATGCCTGTTCTATTCATATGCACTGTTGGCTAAAAAAAATATACAGGAGAATTTTCTATATAATAAATGATAACATTGAGAAGAACATTTATTAAGGGATTTGCTGTCAGAAGCAAAGGAAGCATCCCTTGTGTATTCATTGCTTAAAGCTTTAATGGTAAAATAAGTTTTACAAGTCATCCTTGATGCAACCTGAGAGAGAGCAGGAAAACATTTTCTTACTTCACATTATGACAAAAGGGTCTGGATGATAAAAAACAAAACAAACAGAAAGATGAGGCCAGCAACATGACATATTCAAGGTCTAAAAACCCTAACTAACCCTAACTGTACCAGTTTCACTGGGATCTACTTTGTCTACAATTAAAAACTATGACAAGAACTCTATACAATCATAATAATAATAAAGATGCTATAATGACATAAAAAAAGTGTTTTTAATGGATGGTATGGTGGTGCATCAGTCATGACTGGTTCTGTGTGTGAAGGCCAGGGCCTTTCTGTGTGGAGTTTGCAGGTTCTCCTCGGGTCTGTGTTGGTTCCCTCCGGTGCTCCGGTGTCCTTACTCGTCCAAAGACATCCAGGTTAAGTGGTGATCCTAAAGTGCCCGTAGGTGTGAAAGTGAATGGGAATGGTTGTTTGTCCTGTGATAAACTTGGCAACCTGTCAAGGGTGTACCCCGCCTGTTGCTCGCTCCCCCAGCTGGGATCAGATCCAGACCTTGTGAGTGGTGACAGATAATAGAGGAATGGATGGTTGTAACTGAAGATGTCTATGACCAACTACCGTCTATGTGGTGATTCAGTGCAGCAAAATTAAATACTAGGACGTGGAACACAGCAGGAGAATTAGCCTAAAATATTATTTTTTAACAAAACCCAGAATACTACTGCTACTACCAATTCTGCTAATGAACATATTAATGTTTATTCATGTGGAACCTTTTTAAAATGTAACACTGCAATCAGTTCTAGTCAAGTGTTTTCAGTGGTTTCAGCCACAACCACTATTTTGATTACAATAAATGTCTCATCAAACATGGCCTCATGTTAAGCGATTCAACATATATTAGCAAGAGCAGAATAAACAGGCGATGTGATTTTCGCTTGTATTGCGCTTGCATTCTTAAAAGCCAAAATACGCTAATTTAATCTGTTTTTTGCTGGACATGTTTCTCGTGATTTTGGATTTTTCGCCAACATCTGTCGAATATAATTTTGTTTTACGAGCAAACCAGAAGGTTCAAGTGATATTATGTATTCCTCAGAACACAACTTGTTTTTCCCACATTCAGAGTCCTGAATGCATTCAAAGAAAACAGATTCTGCTTCTGAAGAGCAGCTCCTCAGTTTATGTAACCCACTCGGTGAATAAAAGCGGATTTTTATTCAGATTGGGAAGCAGCAGCTGCAGCAGCAGGTACCTGTGCTGGTGATCAGGCAGTGCTAATATGTACCAGACAGCGACCAGTGGGCCGAGAGGAGCGGATTAACTTCACTTTGGAGAGGAGGAGTAACTGTCATTTAAGGATTTGCAGAAGGATATCTATATTTCCACTGCTAAGCTCTCGGTGAAGTGTCAAAGGGAGAGTATTCTTCCTTCTTCCAAGACTTCGGGCTGCGTTCAACACAAAGCAGAGCACCTCCCCTCCGCCAAACACACTGGAGGTCGAACTGAAATCACTCATTCTGCCCACACAGCGTCCAAGGACAGATCCGCTGCTTTGACTCGTCCACACTCACCCCGCAGCTCTCATCCAGCAGCTCGGTGGCAATCGATCACATATGGATTGAAGGCGTTTGATCGACACCCTCAATTAATTGATATCTTCAGCACGAGTTCAAGCTCGTCTCTGGGCTTCAATGTGGACATAAGGTGCTAAAACAAAACATTCAGTGCAATGAGCCGCTGTTTATGGCTTTTCCTTGACAGTTTTCTGTGGTCATAAAGCGCTGCCTCCAAATTGAAAAGCAGAAAATGATGTTGTTAAGACCGTCGAGCACTGCAAGGCCTATTCGGAATTGACAATTACTTAATGTTTCCTTTGAGGCAAGCAGATGACTTCACAGAATGACAGAGTCGTGGTGGGTAACTTAAGAGCGTTAGCTTTCGATTTATACTTCAGTAAAGCTAATGAGGGCTTCTGTGTGTTTGTTGGGGTGAGGGTTGGGGTTGGGGGGGGGTGTAGTAATACAGCATACAGCCACACAATAACTCCATCAAACCCTTTAAAGCTCCGTTAGAGATACGGTACAGTCACTCCCCTTGTCAGAAAACCATTTGCTCCGGGGCTCAACAGATCATTTGCTTGTTCCCCTCCGCGGGCAAACATGTACGTATGAAATGGATCTAATTACCGTCATCAGCGTCATCATCATTTGTAGTTCATTAACAGGGTGCTAATGCCTCAGAATGTCTGTCACACACATCTGTGAGAGCATTTTTTCGTGGCCTGGTGCACTCCATCATGTCCGCTGGCTGCCGCTCGTTCAATCCCATAATGAGCTAATCACAGAGCAAATGCCAACTGACCGGAAAATGAAGTGCGAACAATGGGCTCCATTCCTCGGCCCGACATGTCTTTCAGAGCCTCAGCTCGGACTGACCTTCATGACTTGTTTGGAGACCACCAACAGGTTGCCGCGTCGCTTCTATCACAGGCTCAGCTCTGCTCATGCATGCGGGCTAAAGGTCGCTGTTGAATTCGAGTGCAGCAGCAGGTTTTTTCATGTTGCATCTTGCTGATCTGGAGGTCATGGAGTATGTGGGGGCTGCCGGTGCGCTCAGATGAGCTTGAAAAGCCCCGGCGGTCGCTGTAATCAGTCTCAGCTGTCCTCTCGAGCCTCTCCACGCTTTGAGTACTCCTTGCTGCTTTTCTCACCACCTCATCAGCAGTGTCAAGGGTCCACGCTGTCTATATCCTCCTCATTTTTTTGATGAAACCAGCCATGGCGTTGTACAGGTGGCAGAGCCTCGTGCTTCTCCAGGGCAAAGGTTTTTTACTCATTTCCTGTGTGACTCTGAGAGGTCACGCCATCAAGGATCACCAAAGTTTACCGAGCCACATCGTTAAGTCTGTTAAGAAGCCTCGCACCTCTAAATGACCTGTATTTTCCGCAACCTTCTGGCCTTACAGAGTTTATGGAGCTTGTGTTCATGTCATAGATCAGTAGATTAATACTGTAGAAAACAGCTTTTCTCCACAGCATGGAGCTGATCCCCAGGGACTTTTCCTGATCCTCGTCTGTATCATTGCCAGCAAATGAAAGCCCCTCAGAGCCAATAGAGCTGTGCGACTGTCAAAACTCTCCCCTGTGCAACACATGATCTTCTCCAGCCGTTGCTCTGCCATATGTTAAAGCAAAACGGAGGCAACACACTGCTGAGTTTGGCATGATTTGCGCCCCAGGGAAGGCAAGGCGGCGGAGATGGCGTCCTGTTGTCATGAGCATATGGCTCCTGTGGCTTTGTCTGATGGCTTCCATTGTTGTGGAGTTTCCAGCGTACAACACAAGACTCCAAAGGAGGCAGCACTGGTTTGTTTTGAGGCCCGCTAGCTTCTTTAGTGAAAGTGAAACTGATTAAAAAGACCTAATGATCCTTTCCAACATAATCCCTTTATCTCCACTGTGCTTGAAGTAAGTCTCATGTGATTGCTATTGAGATGTGTGTGGTTTTAGACTTCAAACAGACACTATGAATCAAAGGATTAGTAAATAACTACTGCCAGATAACTCGCCATTTTGTGTGATGCAGAAATAGGACATCCAGCGCTGTGATAGGGTGTCCAGACACACACTAGCTTCAGCTAAAACAGCTCCACTTCCCCGACAGCGTTAGGATGATTGTTAGTATGCTAGCACTCTACTCTCTTTGTATTCCTGTGTGTGCCCCATTTTGCAGAGAGGAGTGTTGCTGGGTAATGCAATCCTGCATGGCCACTCCTATTAATCACTTCCTCCCAAGGAAGAGGGTTCATTAGGAAGCGATTCTCTTAATGGAGACTGGAATGGCCCATAGTTTAAGTGGTGCAGAGTCAGGGCAGAGGAGCTAAATCCGTCTGCCCGGTGTCAAGTCTGAGCAGGAGTGGAGGGGGCGCTCTCTCGGGTCCCCACTAAATGACGTTATCTACGGGTGCAGGGACCACTCACATAAATAAGCCTGGAGGTGGTCCACGCTGAAATAAAAAGCACTCCAGCTCTGCAGGTATGAGGAAGGGGCCTGTGCTGCTGTAGTCTGCTGAGTTCTGAGGATTAGATCAGTTCCAGGAAGGAAAAATATTCAACGCAAGGAATATGACAAATTAATCTCATTGGGTAATGCGGGTGTCTAGGTGACAAATGTCGACAGAATACCTGAGCGGGGCAAGTAATTATACCCAAATGAACTTGTCAGAGCTTGTAGGGAGACTATCACTTGAGTTAGTATCAGCTTTACACGAGTCGTCTGAGGTAAGATGACGGCTCTCAGCCCGGAGACAAACGAGTTCCTCGAGTGTGGTACGCTGACAAAATGATAATATGTTGCCTCTGCTGCAGCGCGGCTTTCTGTTGTGCCACTTGGTCCTGACACCACTTCAGATGACATGCAGTAAATTTTATGTGGAGGTGAGATCTAAACATCCCGCTGCTTAGCCGTGATGGAAAGTTGAGCGGAGTGCAGTTACGCTTTGATCCATCTCATTTCAAAGCGAGCGGTGGTAATCTGAGTGGCTTTAGTTACACCTCTGCCTGTTTTTACTCACATCTGCTAAATAATCCGCGATTTTCTTCCAGAGCATTCTCATCAAGGGTTACCATTCATATGTAACATCAGAAAACAACATCGTCCACCCGCTGGATAATATTCTGTTTGATCATATATTGAGTAATGTAAGACTGTTTGTCTATGGCAGAGGTTTTTCAAAGTGTGTTGTGCATGGTAAAGAGTTGAAAGTGGGGACATGGAAGGGAGAGATATGGGTCAAAGACACTGTATGAGGTGAAAGAGACGGGTGCATGCAGCTGTAGTAAGAACAACAGGAAGTTAGTCAGCAGTTGGAGCTGCAGCAGTGGCTGTGACAGTTCATGGAGGCAGCGTAGGTACTTAAAAACACTTAGCACCCGATTGCTCCTTCAGCTAGGAGTCATAACTCAGTCAAATCAGAACAGAGAGACATTCTACGCATATTTTTGTATTCAGCGTGTCTTGCACTTTTCAGGAACATCATTATCTCTGAAAATGCCATCGCAAAAAAAGGTCCCCGTATCAGCTTAGAAATCCTAGAAAAATGATGCTCCTTATGACTCCAGACCTTGCCTAAGAATCATCATGTTTTTAAGTTTTCTTCAGTATCAAAGTAATCCAGTAATAGTTGTCTGTAGGTCCATGGGTACATTTTAAACAGGAACTACTAAAAGCTGACTCAGCACACTTTTAATGGTTCAAACTTTCTAAAATGTGCATAAATATGTATATAGGCCCAAAATACAAGGCTCAACTTGTGGCACACAGCTAATTAACTGACTCCATGACAACGTTATACTTTCTGTTTACATCCCCCAAAGCTCCAAAATTAAGGGAACTGGAGTTCCAGAAGCATGATTATCACCTAAAATAAAGAAAGAATATATATCTCTTTTTTAGATGGTGAAAGTGACTGATCTATGGAATAACATTTATGAATGATGATGACCTCTTTAGTCTGGTTGTCAGTATTTCACTTATTAAAAGTGACCGGGAGAGATTTTTTAGAATTATGATTACATTTATTTAATTGATTATCAATCATAATACAAATACAATTCATTGTCATTGGACTGGACACATAAGTTGGCCAATAATATCAACATTAGACAGGTAATAATACCTTGCCTTTCTCTTTATAAAGATCGAAAACTGCAGGTAAGACTGGAGAATCTTTGGGAGGGGAAGGGACCTTACTTGCTCAAGAAAAAAGTATTTTTATCTTGTCTCCTAATGTAGAAGAGAATTATTTATTGATTCTCTCCTACATTAGAAGACCAGGAAAAAAGACTTTTTTGGTTGGTTTGATAGTATGGAGCAGAGACAGAGTGGGACCAGCAGCTGAACTGTCCCAAAGGAAACACCTGGTTTGGGAGAACTCTGTGGTCCATCTCTCACAACCAGTATTTTATTTATAATTATTTTTAAGCATTTTGTTTTGTAATAAATTACACCCTTAATTCTTGAGTAGATTTACTATATTACGTACAGTGGATGTTTCTCGGTGTGAGGTAGCTTCAGTGTGTTATGCTGCTATTCTGAGCAGCTTGTAGCTGGAAAACATGACTTTTCTTATCTTTATTTACAATATCCGAACGCGAGTGAAAGCAACAAGATCCCGCTCCCCGCAGACCCCTAGGTTCTGACTCTCCCCCTTTAGAGCGACTTTATGTGTGACACAACAATAACTGCAGTCATTAAATAAGGAACACAAACAGCCTCGCCACAGCGTGGTGCCAGGGGCCGCAAGAGGACACAGGGTTGGTATCAGACTGATTTCACCCGGCTGCCGCTAACCGTCCCTGCAGCGGACAGCGTTTTCTCCGGTTTTTGGCAGCTTTCTGTGGAGCCTCTCCTGGTCCCTGTCACACACAACACAACAGCTGCTGATGGCTTTTACTGCTAAATGTGTGCGTAGGGTCACGAACTTCCACCAGTATAAATCATCTACTCGCAGATATAGTGGAGGGGTTTGTTTTGTTGTTCAGTAATAGTAACTCATGCTTGACTGAACCCTAATATTCACTGGTGCTTACGAGCGTCTCCTGATTGCTTGGGGCTCGCCAACATCTCTGAAACTGCTCATTATGCAGACAAACACGTCAAATTTTAGCTCATCAAGCACCAAAAGCACCAAGTTGAAAAAAGGACTAAAATCTCTCGCTCCGAGCCGCAAACAAAAAGCCCCATTAGTCAGTAATGCAGTGACAGTCCAGAAAAAGGGGAGAGGGAGAAAAAGGACTTCTGCTTTGATCAGCGTTATCAGATAAATACTTGATATCTTGGATCGTTGATAACACTAAATGCGTGGCTTCACAGAGTTTGACTATATATATCTGTAGTGTACATGTGGTATAATGTATAATTGAATGAGCAGGTAGATTTCTGCCACCCTCTTGCAACCCCACGAATGTTTCTCTAAATCTGTCTCAGAAATCCCATCCCTCTGTATCTCTTTGTGAAATACTAAACTTCTAGGGTTGGCACACATTTATATAAAGATTACACAATATAATGTAATCCTATAGCCTATATGAGAAATCAAAGCTGGATGATACTAAATATTTATGACTTAAAATGTTCAAAGTTTTGTGAGTGAGGCATCATTTTTCATCTCCGTTTCACTGCACTGCATTATCTTGAACGGCTAATTTGTCCACTGGATAAACTGACAGCAGTTACTCAGCCGTGAGAAACACCTCCATCACTTCTATCACTCTGCATTGCTGTTTACCTTGTGCTCAGGTGTGCGATTAGACCTGATGCCGAAGCCTATTCAGCTCAAATCTCTCCTCAGTCGATACCAGCAAATATTAATGATGTTTTCCCCTCATAGGTGTTCACAGAGAGTTCAGAGGCTTGCGACAGAATAAACAAGTGCTGGAACAAAAGCTCACTCAGGCTGCAAAGCACAGAAGAGCTTCCTCTGTACTTCCAAAATGCTGAAGGCGAGCTTTCCGTGTGTCCTCTACTCTGTCCATAACCTCATCAGGCTGAATAATTGTTGCAGTGCGACGAGAAGATTACCTGGAGGTGAAAAATGTCCTTTCTCTTGCTGGGCTCTCCTTGCTCTCAATGCAGTCCTTTAACTCCTTTTGTGAAAAAGGCTGCTGCCATGTGTCATGTCCTTTTGCAACTAATGAGTAAAGACTGAAACACAAACTTTCCCTTCTGTCTAACAGCCCAGAGGTCTCCTTCTCTTGAATTGTCAGAGGTCATTATCACAAGCAGAATAACTATGATTACTGCAGGCCAAATGGATTGATCCTAACTGGCTGATTCCACTTTAGAAGGGCTGATTTTCTTTCCTATGCCGAGCGACACTGTCATAATTATTAAATGTTCTTTGTGTGTCTAATGTAAATTTAGTCAGTACATTTCATGGAAATCTGCCTGTTTGATTTCAATGTTTCAGCCAAGAACAATAAATGGTGAATTAATTCACTATTGACTCCTTAAAGCTGCACTAATCAATGTTTTTTTGAACAATGGATCAAAGAACTATGCATATTGTGAAAGTGTTAGCTCATAGTCAAACTTACAGAGAACTGTGTACAGTTTTTTAGCTCACTGTTTTGGTTTTATGTCACACAACCTTTCGATTAATTCTCACAGCCGTCATCACCGATGTTTCCAGGAGCAGCAGCAGGCAGCTGTTTTCAGAGGAATAACTCTGATAAACCCACTGTACATGACCTGTTTTGGCATACAGACAAAGTTAGCGACTAGATGTTGAACAAAGTTGAAAAATTAGCAGTTAACAAGGCAGTTATTTTTCTCGGGAGTTGGTGGGGACCAAACACGGAGCTAAAAGGCTAACAGAGCCAGAAACACGACTTCAAAGAAATGCTATGTGATGCTAGGCTAATGCTATGATACATTGTGCACAGACAAACAAAAGATACATGTGTCAGATGAATGCTTTTCTCTGGAACTAAATGGAAGGTGTGACATGTAATGCATCAGATGTTGGTATTATATACTATTTACACATTCACGTTGTTCATATTTAGCCTTAATTAATTAATTTTACACAGAATTTGCATTTTCTAATTTACCAAATTTATTTTTTTGCATAGTTGAATTTTTATCTATTTTTTTGTGCCTGCCAACTTGTATTTGTGTATTGTGTGTGTGTGTGCGTGTGCGTGTGCGTGTGTTGCACAAATTCAACATGTGAAGTCGAGATCTAAAAACTCAAGTGAAGACAAAAATACTAAGACGCTCAGGTTGGATTGATGAAATTCAGACACAAAAGTTCAAGATGAAACATTCATTCTGGTTACCAAGGATGAGCAATGGAGCGTGAATGGAATCAATCAGACATCTGTCCTCTCAGATCCTGCCAGTCATATGATCAGAGTATCTACTCTGCCCCGAACAGAATCCTTAGAAATCGAACTTTACTTGAACTTTAAGTTCAGAATTCGAATAATTGAAATTGAGCAAAAGAAAGTGAGAAGAGGGAAATTCTGAGCTACATGAATCCAGATAAATGGTTAAATGGTAAAGGACCTTTTTATTTAGTATAGCACTTTCCAGTCTACTGACTACTCAAAGAGCTTTACAAACTCTTGTCACCTTCACCTATTCACACACACATTCATACACTGACGGCAGAGGCTGCCATGCAAGGGGTTCAGTATCTGCTCAAGGACACTTTGACGTGCAGCAGTGGGATCTGGGGAACAACAAATCTTCAGATTAGTGGACGACCTGCTCTATCTCCTGAACCACAGCCGCCCCAGGATTTCAAAGTAAAATATGTCAATGGTATTAAGAAGTGGTTTTATCTTTCAATCAGTTACTTTCAGTTTCACACTATGAAAAGTATTATTTGTTTCTATAAGACTCAGGTGCCACTGGTTCAGCTGCAAATTTTCATGAATCCACATTCTTCATTTATGTTTACTATCTATTTAACCGTTATTGTAATTCTGTTTCCCCATAGTGTTATGGTTTTTTTTTTACTAATGTTTATCACGTCTGCTATGTACATACAACATCTTCTGCATGTCTGTCCACCCTGGAGGAGGGACCGCTACCCTTCTGAAGACTTATTCCTTATCCAAATTGCTGTATGCTGTATATTGGTGCTATACAGGTTTTAAATAATTTTGAGGCCAATCTGTGATGTAGAGCTACATATTTTTACTTGAAGAATGAAGTAAACATGGGATGAAATGTCATGGGTTTAATGTATTTTAAAGGAAACATATTATGCTCATAATTTATTTTTGGTTACTACTAGACTAGGTTTACATGCTTTAGTACTCAATAACACATCAGTTTTCTCATACTGTCCAGTGCTGCAACACTGTCTGAAACACAGCTTCTGTTTAGCTTCTGTCTCTTTAGGCCCCCCGTCTCGAATACACCGTCTCCTCTGATTGGTCAGCTCACACATGCCCGAGCCAACACCGCTAACAACAACAGATGCCAAAATATCTGCTAGGCTTAAATTATGCAAATGTGTCACGTAGTGTGATGTCATAAAGTTCGCGAAATTAAAGGCAAGACGAGGTGTTTAAGGAGCAGTAAGCAGCTTCTTTTACATGCACAAGAACAAACAGAAAACACTGAAGGAAATGGAAAAAAAAACAGAAAAAGAATAATAGGTCTCCTTTGACTATTATTGTGATTCTTGAACAACTAGTAGTTGCTCAGAGTAGCTTCCAAATGTACTGAACAGATGAACAGATAGAGAAATACGTGCTTGAAAGCACTATTATGTATATTGTAGGGCAGAGAAATGTCATGCATGTCATGTAATGTGTATTCTTTCTGTAGTTTAAATATATGCCATTGTAGCTCACGTTGCTCGTGTGAAGGCCGACAGTATGTGAGTGCTCTGAGACAATAAAGACAGGTTTGAACAACAATCATCCTGCCTCCAGAGGAGTTTACCTATCTGTGATGACCTGCCCTTTCTCACATACAGCCGGCAGGAAAAATTACCCGCCTAGCACTTGTTGTCATGGAAACCCTTAACATTTTTTTTGGTCGCCCTTGATGCTCCTTGCCTCAGTCCACAACAAGGCAAACTCAGAAGAAGTTGGAAATCAATACAAACAGCAGGCAGCAGACAAAGCGCTGCTGCGTTGGGTGGCCGTGACTGTGGTTTGAAATTCACCTGCAGTATCCATGTGGCTGTTTGAAAATGCATAGAATAATGGGAATTAAGGGCGCGCCTATCTGTCCAGCTTAGCAGAGAGCCTTTAGGAGATGGGACAGAGGAGAGGGAGGGAGAGAGAGGGAGAAAAGTGACACGTTGACAATTTTCAAATGTAACTCCCTCCAGTCAATCAGCCCAGGGACAGACTTTGATGCGACTCTGCTCTGGGATAACATGCAGGCCAATTTGGATGTCGCTCAAAGGGAAGACCCAGCCGCTCCTTGTTTCGCCGGTGCTAACACCTTTTAAGAGCTGCTCTAATGCATCCATCGCTCTCTCTCTCTCTCACTGGCTCTAACCTTGACATGAGAGGGCTCCATCTCCCCACAAAGCACCTGATTGAATCCCAATGTGATGGAGTTAGCCAAAGCGCAAGACTTTGTATCCCGCCTGCCGTTTCTTGATTGGATCTCCGGAGGCTCTCGCCGCTTCTCATCCCAAGGGCTCAATCACCATTCTCTGATTGGTGATCTTCACCCCGGCGACCTCGTGGAGATGGACTGTAACAACGCAGAGCGTGGGTGGCCTCACACGGCCCTCACTTTTCTCTCTCTCAAGTAGAAAGCGCCCTCCCACAAAGAAAAGTTTCACGGAGCTGCGGAGAAGACTTTGAAAGAGTCGTGCTCGGAGCTCTCAGGTAGCTTTGTGAAACACATTTGTTCCATTCACAAACACACTTTCTGCGACGACAGCTCGCTGGGGGGGAAGCACCGGGGGAGGCATTTAGATCCAGAGGATTGTTGATGCTCCGGGAGCTTTGTGACAAAGCATCTATACAGGCCAGAATATGAAAGCTGCTCCTACAGCTCTTCTGCCATCAGAAGGAGCAAACACAAAAAGGATAAAGAGTGTTGCTCTTCTATAGATCAATCAGCCACAATTAAGCACAGCGTCTGACAAAATCGGGCAGAAGAATAAGCGAGAAAGACTCATTTCCACGGAGATCTGCCTGAAGACACAAAAGCTGCAGAATAAAATCCAAAAGGGCAAACTCCGTTTTTATTTTTATGGATCATATGCACTACAGAGTACAGTAAGAGAGGCGGATGTAAGCAATTCACAGCAGGGCTGAAAAATGCTGCCTGTGTGGTTTAACAGAGGAAGACAGACATAAAAACAGATTTGCAGAAAGAGATAAACAACTTTGTGAAGTGGGGAGATGAAAACAGCCCTCAGGTGCTGTTTGACCAGGTGCAGCGGTACACTGTGTTCAGAAAAGCTGCCGTGTTTACTTCTTTGTAGAGGCGTTTGAGCCTTCGCCTCCACAAACTGTATCCCTGCGAAAGTGGAGGGGCTGCTCAGGTCAAGCGCTGAGCTAAGGAAACAAACATGCTCACATCATTATAAAATAAAGCAGTGGAAAGTGCCAGTTAGATCACTCATTCAATAATTCATGCATGCATGGAATATGCACTTTCTGCAGCAAATGTTGATTGTAGGCTCAGTATTGTTTGTAGTGACTTATTGATTTTTCAATGTTAGGACTGCTACCAGTGAACATTTCACTCTTGATTGGTCTGCAGATTACTTCCTCAACAAATTATTTGTTCTTTAAAATGTCATCAGTGAAAAATGTCAAAGATATTTAATGAACAGAATATAGGAAAAACAGCAAATTGGAACCAGAGTATCTTTAGCATTTTATCTCAAAGCAGTAAATCAATTAACTGATTCAATCAAAATTGTTGCAGATTCATTTCTTTAGGCTCTAATTATCATTTTAAATTTGAGTTCATATTATATTTTTGAATTGGGTACAGCAATGTGAATGGTTAATCACCACTACAGATCAATTATAAGTACTCAGTGAGAACAATTTTGGATCACCAGGTTGTGAAAAATCCCTTTGGCTTGCTAATCCCTCAGTGTATACCCTCCTCCAGCATGACACACTCTGCTTATCTGTTTATCCAGGTCTTAAGTCCATCAGGAAGACGCCTCTGATGTGATGTCGGACTGCAGACTTGAAGGCTTATTAGAGAGTGAGAAACCGTATATTTATACCTTATTGTACCTTGTTGTTTTTGAAGTTGTCACATTGTTCTTTAGTTTCCAAGTGGTGTTCCTATGCATGCAGGAGTCAAAAAGCCCTGCATGATGACGCTGCTACAAATAAACCACCGATGCCCCCTAACATACCTCTCCTCTGTTATTGGGAGCTACAGGTCTTCTTGTTTTTGCTCGTGGCTGAACTACACTCAAACACACAGGGCTGGTCAGTGGCCACACACAGCATACGCTTTGGCTGAATTTGCACTAAATCTGGCGACGACGCAGCTTTCCACAGGATTGTTTTTGTCCTTTCCCAGATAACACACATAGGTCTCGCAACCGTCAGCCCCACTTCTATGAAGTTACAGTGGAAAGACATAGTATGGGGAGCGTCTGCTCATCGGGAAGACGTTGGCGAGATGTCGGCTTTTGGTCAGCTGTGTAACTGCTGTGATAAAATCAGAAAATAATGTTTTTTTTTCTGATTCACTGTATTGACACTCCCTCTCTTCATGAACTCTGTGGCTCACTCGACCACTGCTACTCTGTCCCTCTGTCTCCCTTGGTGAGGTGGGAAGTGTTTTTACAAACAGCAACCAACACATCTTCCATAGCATGCCTCTAAATTAAGGTTAAATAACAATGAAAAAGCATAATTTCCTCTGTGTGGGGGGTCACTGCCTTTAGTAATGGCTGAGTGGGGGTGTCCATTTGAAAAACCCATGAGAGAATGTGGATGGACTTTTTAAGCAGCTTCAAGAAACTTTCACAAACGTCAGCATTACATTGACACGGTTTCATAATCAGTTAAAAAACCCCTGTAGTTCCTTTTAATAAATAGGAGTGACATAACCCGTGTGCCCTGTGTGGGTATGTCTGTAAATGAGCACAGTAAAACACTCATAGTTCAAATTGAGGGTCACAATTTTATACAAATGCAGTTTAAATGCATTATACATTACTCTTTATGGCCCCTATAACAGAAGTGCACACAGCAACAACAGCTTGATACACACCTCAAGCATTATGCATTACATTTGCATTAACAACCTTACTGCCAATCATAACAATGATATCAGATCATTCTAATCATGCAATAAAAAAGACTGGCTGCTGCGGTAAACAGCCGAAACACTTAGTTAAGGTAAGGGACCATTATTAAAAAAATAAAAAAATACCCTTGTTAATTGTTGGACAGTTGCCCCTTTTAGTTAGAAAATGCGCCACATTTGCGGCCAGGTAAAGGCTGCAATTTGCCGCCTTGTCTTTGTGAAACGGAGGTGTAATATTCCTCCTTTTCAAAAAAGCCGGCACGGGGTAGGCGTAAACATGTGACGTGACGTGAAGCACGAAGTTGGGCTGCTTCTTCTCCCGGCGAAAGCCACGTCGGCAAAGCTCCTCTGCGACCTTTTCGTACAAGATGCCATCTTTCACAGTCCCCGTGATCTGATTGTTAACGATTCTCTCGGCTGTGATGGTTAGCATCTCCCGGATCTCAGCGACTTTCCAGTTGCTCATCTTGACATCCGCAGATGAAGCGATGAACTGACTGCTGTGATCAGCTGTTTCCTGGTTTTAAAACTCCAGGCTGTGGCTCGGCTCCGCCCATGTCACGCAATTGCCGGCACATTGACGCCTTGGATTTACATAGCAATGGAGGCGGCAAAAAGTGTACCCTCCAAGGCGGCATATTGGCGAACCAAAACAGACCCCCAATATGCCGCGCTCTGTCTAAATGCGCGGACCTAGCCGCAAAAAGGACAGCCAAACTGGCGGCTTGCTGTCCAGTATAAAAACGCCTAGTGACACAGTCAACACCCAAACCTCCACAGCTGGACCTTCCACCTCCATTGGCACTGAACAGTGGTATCAAGCATAAATTGTGGGCTGAATCAAGGCTCAATATGAACATAATTCCTTGGGATTACACTGTATATCGCCAGCATTATACACACACCTGTATGTACACAGTGTTGGGTAAGCTGCCATATTGTCAAGAAATGTTAAAGCATTGCATTCTAACCAAATGGACCCACCAAGCCTTCACAGAACAATAATACATAGATTTTTGTTTTAATTTAATATGGAAGGAGTCCACATATATTAGACAATACATGCCAATATATTGTCATTTTGCTTCCAGAATATTACAAAAATATATTTTTAGTAAAACATTGGTAATATTTACCAATATGTATTTTAAAATCTATTACTTAGAATATGTTTTGCTTATATTACTAGGTGATACAACATTAAAATGGTATGGCAATTTGCATTTTTGTCAATATATAGAGAATATAACATTTGATATTTTAAATAATATATGTATAAGTACATCGTTAAATATATATTTCAATTACATATTCATACATATTTAAATGATGTTTAATTATATCTATTAAACATATTTATACAGTCCCTTACATACCAATTGATGGCATTTCTTAGTATTTCTACCACGCAGTAAAATTAAGTTATGTCATTTAGCCTGCAACATTGTGACTATGCCATTAGCGTGGAAATGAAGGGAATGAACAACAGCTTTGGGTTCAGGAGGTTAATTCTATGACTGTCAGCTGTTTGAGCTCAGAGTGCAGCCTTGCGCATTTGTCAGGAAACACCAGCACTGCTCTTCTGTTTCAGCTGGCGTGACTCTGTGTGGGGATACAGAGCGAACCGGGTGACGTCAGCCGGGCTTTAGAAACATCTGTCACCGGGAGGAGGAATTGAAGGAGTCATCTGACAGAACATTCTAGTGAAGAGGCCATACATCACACTTCTGGATGACGCAAAGAGGGGTGAAGTCTGTAATTACCGTCATTAATTGCTGAGTCACTGTAGCTGCAGATATTTTATAATCATATGCTTTCATTATGAATAAGTATGTCTTATTTATTGCGAGTTTTAGTTATAGTTCTTGTCTTTTTCATCTGTATTAGGTCATTTCCTTGCACAAAGGTTTCATCTTATCTGGAAATAATGTCATCTGCACAGTTATCTCATCCCACAATTTGTACACATGAAAGTAGGGGTCAGAAGTGCCAGGCAGGGATGTGAGGAGAGTAATGCCTGGATAGAATGCTTTGCTTGTCTGCATGAGCCATTGATCACTTGAACGTGATTTTCAAGGCAGATCTCCCCCTGGGGATGATTAAATACAATTGCCTTTCCTTCCTCCAAATCTCAAGTATGTGTAGCTAAACACGCCACCAGGCAATGAAAGCTGGCAGTATGAATGATGGTCATTACTCTCACTACCGAAGCTGCAAATGCCTCATTCCAGGAGGGAGCCGTATGGTGAGCATCCTTAATGAGTGTTCAGGAGCAGGAATTCATATATTTACTCTTGGTGTGATTAAATTGCAGTGCTGGCGAGGCATCAGACAGAGTGTCTATTTACCTAACAATGCATTATCCCTATATGTACAATCAATCTAACCAGTTCTGTAACAGAGATGGACCCCCATTTTCTTGTTTTTTGGTTTGGAAATGCAAAACACCTCTTCAACATCAGGGCTGGATGTTCTAAAACACCCGAGATGAGGGAGAGGGATTAAACAACGTATTTTGCATTTTGCATTGAGGTGATTTTTCTGCCCGCTTTGCCTGCCTGCCTGCCTTTTCTTTTTTTTTTTTTTTTATTCTGGAGGACATTAAATTGATGTTGGAAATGCAATAAAGCTGAGCATGTTTTTTCTTGGCACACCAGCATACGTACAGTGAATCTGACAGATGTGTGAGAGATGGGAGAATAGCTGGCTGCTGGCTGTAAAGATCTGAGCTGCGTTCCCTCCCTGCGATTTAGCAGGATGTTCGATTGTTCTCAACAAATACCACACCATTTGTCATCACTTATCAAACCAATTACCATCAGTGGAGAGAAAGGTATTGCACTGCTTGGAAAAAATCTGTGAAAATGAGATGATGCATTTCTTAGTGTTTTTCTTGTATTTTGTTGTTTTTGAGAGGTTTATGCTTGAGGCACATGTTTTCTTATATTCTAGAAGTTTAAGCAGAATTTTTTATTTAGTAAGGGTTTGTTTGATAGCAGGGGACTGTACCTAGCTACCAATGCTTTTGGGGGGACAGAATTATCCCTACCAGTATTTCAGTGAACTTGTTTCCTATTTTGTATATTGTCTTTGCAGTGAGGTCATATTAGATAATGCCCATATGCTTTCCTAGAGGAAATCTCCAAAACGACCAACTCATGGCAGCGGTGGCGCATGCAGACACTGCGGCAGATAGGCTCTTAAAATTTTGCCAAAGTTTTGTTTTTAACAGTTTTTCACCTTGATTGCTGAAACATGCATGGCAGAAATGATTAAATAAAGCATGGGTTTTTGGATTTAAGCAGCAGACTTTGAGGCGATCAATGCCTGCGGCGTCTTTCGACCGACGTCCAACCTTGCCCTGCTGGGCAAGGGGAGGGGAGAAAGAGAGTCAGGTTGGCAGCCAGGCTGGTCCAGCTTGAATTTAAGGCTACTCCTGGTCCAGTCGCAGGAAAATTAAATGGACGATATGGGACTGTTGGGTCCACATCTTCACAAAGAACTGTCTCCACCACAACATCCCGGATCAGGCTGCTGCACTCGATGGGCAAACTGTGTTCCGAGCTGACAGAGAGCAGGGCGACAGCGGGACGAGGAGAGGAGGACCCTGTGTTTATGTCATTGATGCTTGGTGTGTAGACATAGTCAAGGTTCATGAACAGTGTTTACCTGATGTCAGACTTTTAATATGAAGATGCCGACCATATCATCATAAATATCCTATTGCTACAATGCACCTGGTGTTTACGTATATTTGTATATAAATAACTGTATATATGTTCTATGTTTGTGTAACATGAAGAGGTTTATGAGCTTTCATTTGTATTGCAACTCTGTGTTGTATAATGACCTATAAATCACCTTGGATCGTTAGGCATGCTGTGGTCACATTTGATTGGCTGAAAAGGAGGGGGCTTGAAGGCTGACATCACCTGCAAATTTGATTATTTAAACATCAACTGCCAGACACAGAGGAGGCAAGAGCTGACAACTGTAAGTTATCAAGCTTGTCAGTCGTTACCAGGCAGATGATTTGCTCCCTTTCCTCTATTGACAGCACACATAATGTATTTTGCATTAGACGCTTTGTAATTTGGCCCTGGCTTCGCCCCCTGAGTTGTGTTTTTTTGCCCCCCTCTGTTTAACTTTATGTACTATAGAAAAATAACAAAACAACAAAATTATCGGCCAAGGTACATGTGACCATTGCTTAGCTGATGTTTCAGAACCATGGACAGCGCTGAGAGTGAGCTGTGAGTTGTCCATGCCAATTTGACAAAGAATCATTGATAAATAAAAAAGAAAATGTGTTGTGCTCTTCTGCTGCTATGCTCTCATGTGAATGCTCTGATTAATACATGCATTCTTCGATTCTGAAACGGTAGCCCCTGGGCTTGTGTTCATGAAGCATTCATCCCAGCACTTCATGTTGTATTCCTTCCACTGTTGAGACCAAACCTACGCTCACACATCTGTAGACTGTAAACTGTTGTCTTGGCACAGTTTGCTCTCATATTTGCATATTTTTTGGTGCTATTTCTATGCTTTCTGAGATCTATATGAATTTCAAAAGATATTCTCCCACTCATGCATTAAAGTCATTTTGATTTATTTTATTTAGGTCTGAAGACTAAAACTACTACTAAAATCTAGGGATCTAAGCAGAGGAGTAAAAAGAAGTGAGCTTCCCAGACCTCTGTAGCATTCCTCTCATGTCTGCTGCAGCAGCTCGAGGCTACATTAGCGACTAGATTTAACACACCTCAATCTCCGACTGAACTGTCAGAGTTGCATTGTGGGTGATATAGGTGCCGGGTTCTGACGAGCAAGAAGAATGTGTAATAAAAAAGATGATATCTCTGGTTCTGCTGCATCAACTTTGCCCCATTTAAAAAAAAATGTCTGGCAATATTTTAGAAGTGCAATGCTCAATTGGTGCAGTCCTCTTCTAAAACTCAAGAAGTTGAAGGAGACTCTTTGCAGTTAATTTAAACATCATCAGTTGTGATGACAGTGAATTGTACTCAGTCATCAGACAGGTTGTAAAACAAGCACACAGTTTAGCCACATTATCTAATCCGCTGTATTTGGGGATAAACATACAGTAGTGAGCAGACCTGCAATCATGGCAAAGTAATCCCTTTTTAAAATTCAGTTTTGGGTCATTATTTCATAGCTGACAATAGAGAGGTGACAGGAAATCGAGAACAGAAGAGAACAAAGGTTCCCGGCTGGATGTGGACGGCTGATTTTCATGGTCAGCTCCATCAGGGTGCTTTTATAACATTTTTTTTAATATTTATTTTTATTTTGTACGGAAAAACTGCGTGCATAGGTCTGCTGTAAGTATGCTAAGTCAAAATTAAACCAGGAAGTTGATTTGTAAACTGTGGATGGAAGTTACAATGGATAGATTGGATAAAAATATGTGTTTTTTTCTCTTAAGAACTTGTAGGTTTATTGTGGGATCTCTATATTAATGTTATAATAATATTGATTATTATGGGGCAATGTTAAATATTCCTGAATGAAAATGAAGTCAATGTATTAAATAGTCATCAGAACAGTGAGACAAGAGGAGAGAAAACACCCTGTCATTGGATTTGACAGGCTCACAAATACATCAAAAATCTGTGTGCACTGCTTAGTAAACCCAGAGTCCAGATTTAAACATGCAGCTCCCCAGAGGCCTGGTTTATGGAGCAAGTTCAACATCTGGCAGCAGAGTGGAATATGTTACAAAGGAAGGGCAATATATAACGTCAATATTACACAAAAAGAAGAAGCTAAACACATAAACCACAGTCACAGCTGCCAGAAAAATCGGCCCACTGCTTATATTGTTACTGCCAATCATCAGGGTACGAGTTAACCCGACTATAATTCAATTTGTGTATTCCATTAGAGTAATATGTCTTAGATGTATTTGTGTGTATGGCAGTTTTTGTCTTACTCCTTTAATTGCAATCCCTGCTGTCACAAGGGACTTGGGAGCAAGCAAAAAATAAATATTAGTCATAATTCAAAGCAATACTTTCATATCTTATAACAAGAACAAGGAATGAGGAAGACAGGAAGGGCCCTCCTACGCAGCAGTGCACCTCTAACGATCTGTGCACGGAGCTCCATGATAACGTCATTTTCCAGAGCATTGATTGGTCAGAAGGCGGTGCTCCTATATGCCTTGATCTGTTATCTTGAACATGACCTGCTCCGAGGCAGTAAGATGTACCCTGATAGTCAAAACTACAAAAATAAGTTGCGACAAACAGGAACTTTCTTTCAAAACTCTCAGTTCAGCTCAGAGTTTCATGGAAGAAATCGCAGTCTGTTGATGGTTCCAACTGTTTGGTTCAATTAAGTACAAAACTAGACCAACAACAACATTTTCTGCAAGGTTACGAGCTCAGCAACCACACATCTGAGCTGTGGCTCAGAGCAGACGCTCCACTAATCAGAAGGTCAGCAGTCCGATGTTGTTGAAGTGTCCTCGGGCAAGATAGTGTAAACTGCGTGAGTGTCAGGAGTGATACAGAGCTTTCTATGCAAATCGCTGAAGCGGTGGTTCAGGTCGGCACCTTGCTTTGCAGCCTGCGCCATCAATGTGTGAATGTGGAATGTAGACTTGAAAAGCGCTACATTCAGCCCATTTACATTCTCATTTATATCTGCTATATCACAGCCAAACTGATGAATGTGCTTTTAGGACACCAGTGAGGGGAGATCCAATGCTCCAACTCATATGGCCAATGACACTCATTTGGAATTAGCTCCTGTACTAACCACATCTGTTGTTGAGGTTTTAAAATCTCTTGCCAACCCAATAAAAAGGAGGAACATGAAATTTTGTTTGTGGTGCTTGAAAAATGCTCCTTAAAAACAACGTTGTGGTCACTCAGGATGATCCACAGAACTCATCTGAACAGTTTTCTGAACCGTTTTTTAAACTCCATCATCCACAACTCCATCACTTCTTTTCAGTTTCACAGGAGAGGTATTCTCAGCAGCTAATGCATGAAACTGCCGCAGCAGTGGGGTCAGTGATGGAAAAATGTCAAGCATCGATTTGCTGGGTTTATAATCTCAGATGATGTGAAACTGTTGAGGTTAGACTGCTTAGGCTCCGTGTGGAAAAAACCCAAACCCCAACAACGAGTCTCTGCAGTTCTGAATCACTGAGATGCACAAACACACATCCCTCAGACAGTTTGTTTCGAATTTATGAAGAGCAACAGCTCTGTCCTTCCAGTGAGAAGGCCATGCAGACAGCAGAAAACATTTGTTGGCACTTGGATTTTTAATACTTGAGAAATACACGCCAATTTGGTTGCTGAATTTCTTTGCATCTCAGAACAAATATTTTGTACTAGCAGTATGGTCCTGCTGTCTGTGTGTGCCTCTGTGCATGTTTGTGCATGTGTTAATTTGGATTTGGGTGCTTAATTGGATTTATGATGCACTGCTGAGCGAAACGCCGCCATCCTCGCGACTGACATCTACTGTCGGCACTGGGTTTGGACCCACTTTCATCTCACAGCCCATCTGCACCTCTCATCCTCTCCAAAAGCCATTATAATCCCACCAATCCCACAGCCTCTCACCATGGCTGCCTCCTTTCTGGCAGCCCTGCCCTCCACATTAGGATTTGAAGCTGGGCTGGAGGCTCCTCTTCCCCCCCATTACCATCTATGAGAAAGCTGAATTCTCTCCTGTCACTGTGCCCTTTCCTCCTCATTGCTGGTAAATGCATTAGAGGCCCGGCCGCCGGGGTCGAGGGAGCTGGTTTTGGGGAGGTGGGTGGTAATTCAGTCACAGGCCATACTAGAAGAGGCTGCTTTTATTGGCCTGTGGGGGCCTCTTTTAGCTTTTGTCCTCACTCATGTGCTATTACAGAAGAACACCCAAAGTGAAGAAAAATTACTGATGGCTTTCTGTAAAATGTGATCTCACAGCTGAGGCTGGCGGGCAGGGAGGACAAATATTAAAAACCGAGCTGGTGGTGCCACACTTCCTCCATGTATCACTTTATTTTTAACCAGAGGGGAGTGAAACAGGTTACATTTACTCCATGTACATACGTCACTTTTTTGAGTTAGTTTTGATGCATCCTGAGAGTGAACACAGCTGGTCACCGAATTGGGACTGAAGACAGCCTCTGAGACAGACAGGTCAGTTTGGTGACAAGCGTATACAATACAGAGGTGATTTACAGCATCACTGACCAGGACTATATGACTCTGGGTACGAGAGTCATATAGTCGGCGCATAGAGCTGGAATATTTTCACATCTTATTCCGTGAATTGCGGATTTATTTCGATCAAACATCAAACTGTGTTGGTGAGTTTTATTTAGTTTATGTCTAGTTTGAATTTAGTTTATGTTACAGTGAGTTTAAGAGGTAACTGAAGGCTCATGTAAGCTTGTTAAAAGGGAAAAACTTCAATTAAGAAGGTGTGTGGTTGTATTTTTTTGTTTACCAAAGAAAAAATATGTAGGAGTAGGTTGTTTTCTTGACATTTTGTGGGTTTATTTTGTTCATTTACGACACTGAAAGCTAAGAGAGCTTGTGAAATGTAGCAGAGTTGCACACCTTCATCTCCAAGCAGAAACTACACAGGGCTATACCATCAAACTATCCCCTCTTGTAGTACAAAGCGGTGTTAGGACATAGGATGGGCCGGGGCTATCTGGTTGGTATGCTAACTTCAGTAGATATCTCCCACAACACAGTACACACACATCCTTGATATAACATTAACACTGTTGTTTCGCCACACTCTGTTGATAATTGCTCCTTTAACAGTAGTTATACTAGATCTGTACCACAATCTAAACTTCTAAGTTGATGCTAGGTTATCAGTTCAGACCCAATATTTGACTTTCCCAGCTTGGTTGTGGGTGAATTTGTCATATACTCAACATTACTACTAAAGTTTTCCCTTCAGTACATCATACCAACAACCACATTTAATCCATTATTTACTCATCCGCCCATACTTGAGTGCAGCTGCCCATAACCTCCCACATGAACTTGCATGTTTTACCTGTATGCCTCATTTCCACTCAGTCAAAGATAAAACAGTGTTATAAAAATATGATAAAAAGTGTGCATGTTATGAGCATGTCTCGCTGTCAGCTGAACACTCAGCCACACTGGATGGCAGAAACCTTAAAAAAATGTATTTTAAGAGTGATTTAACCCACAACATGAAAACATTTGATTATGTCTGTCAATTTGTTTGTATCACTTGTATAAATGCAATATTATACTTAAGGGTGAGCTTTACCGCACCTTCGCAGAGGCACTTCTCTCAGAGCCGAGGCTGTCGGAGCAGCATACAGAAACAAGCCTCGCTGCAGCCCTTCGTCACTCCGCCCTCCGCCTCCATCACCTCTCAACCCACAGAACTCAAAGGATCTGCTGCCAAAACCCTGACGCTAGTTACCACAGGACACTGCCGGGTGCACTGCCATCCTTGCTGAGTGTTGTTGCTATGGGGGGGTGTACTTAGCCTGCAACTGTGTTCGGGTGGGTGATTCATGTCAAAAGCATCCACATGAGTTCCAGGATCCAGGGTTTCCATGCAGAACATTGCACTAATTGGTGTACAGTGCCTATAAAAAGTATTCATCCCCTGGATGTTTCACCTTTTTTTTCTTTTATAAATGGAATCATGGTTAATATAATTTGGCTTTTTTGGCAGAAACAATATGCTAAAAAGAGCTTTAATGTCAAAGTGGAAACAGATTGCTACAAAGCAATGTCAATTAATTAAAAAATATATAATGTAAAATAAGTGACTGCAAGTATTCACCACCTTCAAGTCAGTAATTAGTAGATGCACCTTTGGCCTCAATCACAGCATTGAGTCTGTGGAGAGGCCTCAATCATGCTTGCACATCTGGACACTGCAATTTTACTCATTTCTTCTTCGCAAAACTGCTCAAGCTCTGTCAGGTTGCACGGGGGTCAGGTGTGAACAGGCCTTTTCAAGTCCAGCCACAAATTTCCTATTAGACTGAGGTCTGGGCTTTGACTTTTATGTCTAAAAAGCCCAATTATATTGACCAAGATTCCATTTATAAAAGCAATAAAAGGGGAAAACATACAAGGGGATGAATACTTTTTATAGGCACTGTACATCTGAGAAATTGTTACAAACCTGGGATTTGTATTCACGACAGTAGTGTTGCTGTCAAAAACTCTGGGGGGTGCCAAATCTCACAAAATGCCAATTTCTACATAATGATGCTTTAAAACAGAAAATTCATGGACATTTTAAAGTGCTGACTCATGTTTGTAAAATTTGCCTAAAAATTTAAACATAAAAAAAACATATTTTGGGAAGAGGGCCTTCATTTCCTTTTAATAAAGTAAGAAACAGTGTTAAATTCCCTGCTGTATGGCTCTACAACGTAACCCTGTTCTTCACAAGGTATCAAAGAAATTTATCATTATACAACAGCAGACTGACTGCTTATCACCTGCCAAATGATCTCCACAATCAGTGGTACAGTGTCCTCACCCTAGGATATCATTTGGAAATGAAAGTTTGATGCGTGAACTCAGTTTATTTATTAAAGTTTAGTTACAGTGAACTCGTCCTGCATTATGATCAGGACTCACAATGATGATATGGAGTTTAACGATTGTGTGCGAGAGCTGTCAATGACTTTATTTCCAGGCTTCAATAATTTAAACAATCCACATGTGTCGTTGGTGAAGCAGCACCGGGTGAGGTGACCAGAGGAGGTAGAGTGTGTGTGGTAGTGTCTCCAGTGGTGAGGTGGTGAGTATGCAGATATGCAAATCATACGCTCCTCGCCCCTCCCATCAGACTCCTCCTCTCCACACCAAAAACAGTGACAGAAAGACAGTTGACACTGAAGATCAGTAACACAGAAAAAAGACAGACATGAAGGAAAAATCTGAACATTGTCTCTGTAAAACACATAAAAAACCCCCAAAAATATCTAAATAATGGTTTATTTTTTAATGTATTCGTTTCAGTGCCAGTTCAACTTTTTCAAATACAAATGTTTCAATTCCAATTTTTCCTTTGTTAGTTCAGGTTTTGTTTTCAATGACAGATTTTTCTCTCTTCTCTCGTATTTTCGATGCCATTGTTCACTGTCCCTGTTCTGGCCTCATACAGGGCTAACTCCCTGGTGACTCTGATAGACATGTTGTCATGGACAGGACAGATCTGTGGTTAAGTCAATTTGTCAAATTCACAAGTTACCAAGACAAAGTAGGGAAGAATAACAGATTTTTGAAATGTTACATTTTAAAGAGTTATATCACCCAGGTGATGCCTATACTACAAGGATAACCTGAAAGAAGATGCAGCATATTGGCAGTTCTGTCTCGTCTGTCCGCCTTGCTAACCTGGCTGGGTCATGTCAGTCTGTCAAGAGATTTAAATAATAAATGAAGTTAAGCTGCTGTGCATAAATGCACACAGGGGACGCACCTATCCAGTCTGCAGCTGAAGGATTGCTGCAGATAATGTAAGGGTATCATTTTAAGGAAAAACACACAACAAGTATTTTGGCCCTACCTGGCACGCAACAATATACACACAAACAAACAAATAAATGCAATGCTACTTCATGTGGCGTTGTGCAGTGTTTTTCTATGTGCTTCAGATAGTAACTGCTTTCAGTGTGTCTTTGTGATTAAAGCACCATTATGTAACTTTTTTTGTACCTTAAAATAACAGCCTCAAATTTTGATGGTGCAGTGACTTGTAATCATGAGGGGTAGATCTTAATAAAACATAATTGAAAACAGTGATCAAGTCAGTACATTTACTTTTTAATTAAAATACCATTTAACTTTTAATGAGTGTCTGAGGTCTGACACCGAGGGAGGCTCAGATTGCCACTGACACCACAAGAGAGAAAAAGAAAGAAAATGGAGTTAAAGACAAGAAAAACAACTGCGGCTCAGGTCTTACAGCTACAGACTGATCTTGTGTTGTTTTGCCTTAACCAACAGCAGAATGTAAAACCATCAGATACAGCACAGTGGACGGTATCAAGTGTTATTAGGTCATATTCAGGTCAGCACATCGAGTAAGATATGGTTTGAGTATAACCACATATAGCTATGATAAACTGACATTACAAATGAAGTCATGATTGCAATATATCAACTTAAGTAATGTGTTGAGACTTTATTTTAAAATTAAATACAATTAATTAACATTTAATAGTTTTATATTAACAGTTACATTGCATTTAATTCCAGTGAATTGAAAATAAAATTAAAATTAAATATTTTGAAACGTTTTTATAGTATAGTAGTTATATATTAATTGTATTTAATTCCCTCAAAATTGTATTATAATTAAAAAGTGAATGTTTTTAATTGATCACTATTAGTTTTTAATTAACTTTTGTAACATAGGTCATGTAATAGGCTGAATGGTGTATCTGTGTAACCACTCCGCCCTCCATCATATATATATATATATATATATATATATATATATATATACATATATATATATATATATATGTATATATATACAGTATATATATATATACATATACATATATAAAAATTTTGAGTTGAAAACGTATATATATACATATATATATATATATATATATATATATATATATATATATATATATATATATATATATGTATATGATATATACGTTTTCAACTCAAAATTTTTATGATGTAATGACTAATGAGTTTTGTTTGAAGTTAGCACCTACATTACTGTATATACTGCACTATTCACATGGGAACGTATTCACACACAAGAGATGAAGATTGAACATTTTTACTGTTTTTTAACCAATATAGTTACTCACTACTCAAGACACTCATGATACTCCTGCACTCTCACTCAAGATGACTTTTACCTCTACTAGAGTACTCATTATGTCAAAGTAACAGTACTTTAACTGTTAGTTTCTGGCTACTCTGCCCAGGCTCAGTCTTACACAGCACAATCTTCCATTTTCAGCACTGCTCTGCAGGATTACCCGCCACTCTCGGATAAAAAGGGCCGAGCAGCAGCAGTGTTGGTCCTTTGTGGCACTCTGGTGTAAATAGCATTTAGCAGCTACAATGTCCTGTCCTGTGTGTGTGGACATTTCATGCCATGTCTGTCTGTTTCCATAATGTCAGCCCATAGCCGTGTGGGTGTGGATGTGTGCTGCTCTCCCAGGCTGATCAGCAGCCAGTTATCATTTATTAAGGTGCTGCTCATCTCTCAGAAACTGTCAGTCCTCGTCACTTATTCACAGCCAGCCCAGCAGGGAACTGAGTGACTCAACATGATTGCGGTGGGCTGAATCCCTGAGACCACTCAGGGTGGGATCACGGCAATAATTTGTGTTCTGGAATTTTTGAAAGTGTGAGGGGGTAGATGGGGGTCAGTGGGTTTAAAGATAACATCAACATGTTTTTATTTTTAGTAAAGCTGGATATGTGAGGTTTTGTGATGAATTACAGAATGGTAATGATACCAGATATTTGATCATTTCCTGATGACTCATATATGTCTGTCAATATCAGACCCCCCCTTCCTCACACTTCTTCTTCATCATTATACCAAGCCTCTCATCAAGATTTCCCCTCTGATTGCCAGGATGGGAAGTCTTTGATGGAAATCAGTGTGATGCTGCTCTTGTATGTCCCCAGCCCAAATATTCATCTTCCAACACTCACTGAGAGCAGTAATGATCTCAGATCTGCATCACACTTGAGGTATTGCATTAGTATCATATGCTATGTAAGGGATCACGCCCGACGAGGTGTCCATTCAAAGGAATTTATGACACCTAGAAGGGCATTATTCTGCTTATACCATGGTCAGTGGTGTAAGTGACGTATACAGCTCAAGTTATGTGACTTATGCTACTTACGTAACTTTCTCACTGTAAGTTATGTTACTGAACATAGTGATTTTAACAAAAGTGTGCTCTTTTCTTAAACCTAACCTAGTAGGTTTTGTTTTTATGCCTAAACGTAACCAAGTAGTGTTGGTGCTAAAACCTAACCACACTGATAACGTTTTAAAATCAATAATATGAATTCACACACACACACACACACACACATATATATTTACACACACACACACACACACACACACACATATATATATATACATATATATACATATACACATATATATATATATATATATATACATATATACATATATAAACATTGAAAAGACAGTTCCATGGAACTGCTTAGTAGTTTCTTCGGTGTATCTTTATGAGAAATTTAATTGACATTCTGATTTCAATCAATCTCTATTGAGTGATACCCAGAGCACAGTATAACAATAATTGACGCTGTCTTTTACGGGGCTTTTGGTTGACAAACTCCAGAATCAGTTATCACCTTGACAGATGATTTTTATAAATGACTTTACTTTTACTTTTGTGTTTACTGTCATTTGGTGTCCTATTGGCTGAAGTTATTCCTATAATTTTGAATGACCATGGATACACATTTCTGTATGATTCTGCATTTTTTCTGTTTTACCTGAATAACACTCTTCATGTCAACATAATTTCCACCCAAGGTCCACTAACTCGCTTGTTCTGTGGCTTTCAGCCATATCACATGGTGTTCAAGAGCAGGCCGAGATCGCTCCACTGTCACAGAACTGTGGATATTCAACATTTGTCATTTTCCTGAGCATTTCATGACCTTCGAAACACTTCTGCTACTGCTACTGAAGGCCATGTCATATGGTCAAACACACTAGAGAAAGCATGTAAATGGACCTTGAGTAGAGATGTTTTTCTGCTGCTGTCTTCAAGATCAAAAGTGTCTAGCTCAAATCTGTAACCTTGTTGTGAGCCCAATAGAAATATTAATTATTGTTATTATATACATCCTGCATGTACTGTATATGTGCACTACAGTATAAACTGGTATACACAAATAAGATGCTATTGAGTATGTATATAGGTATTGTATTTATGTGTATGTGGGGTTCTGTCAATAATTTGTCAAGAAGAATATTTGATAGATGGTTCTAAAAAAGATCCAGCAAATAACAGGAGGAGAACAAAACAACAGAGGTCCACCAAAAAACAAGAGGAATGTATGGTAAAATATGCAAATGATGCAATCTGTGCACAAAAACAGAAAATGACAAATTACAAGATGCCAAGATAAAAAGCACACTGTTTCATTAACTTTGTCTTTAACTGCAGTATAAGCAGCCCGTTGCCCTGGTTTGTTTGGACTCAGACATATTACACTAATTTAAGACCAAGTATCAGAAATAATAACCAGCAATAGCTCTCTGAGAAACACAAATAATGTTCCAGTTTAACACTCATTACCACCAAGACTCAGGAATTTACATGTTATCCACTGCTTTCAAAACAACATATTGGGGCAATACACCATATGAACAGTCTATAAATGACACAACTGGTACTAATTAAGTTTGACAGAAATTGGAGCTGTGTGGCTGCAGCCGATGACGCGTGAGGCATGTCATGTCGGCCTCTTCACTATCACTGTGAATAAAGAAGAAAATCTACATAAAATGTTCTCAATTTTCACCTAAACAACAGTGTTATTACAACACTCCAGAAATAGACCCCTTACCCCTTGAAAACTCCTGCACAAGTCAAAACTGACTGACTTCCTTTCACTCACTCTACTGTTGGTGCCAATTGTTGTGTGAAAAAATATTAAAGAAGTTGTAAAGATCAATTCTAAATTAAGTTTAATAATTCATTTGTAGTTAAATACTTCACTATAAGCATTTTGTTCAGATGTTGAAGATGATAAGATCTATGTGAAATTAATTACAAGACTTGGAAATAAATGTCATAACTCAGGGATTAACGTAAGAATTCTGATAATTAAATCAGATTTTGTTTTACTTATTCTTAACTCTGAAGTGAAGAGTGAATTCTGCCTTTGTTGAGACTGAGTTTTCAATTTTCTTCTCCTGGCTCAAATCCTCTTCCTCTACCTCCTCTCCATTGATTAAAATTGTCCTGTTAGATATAATTGCAGCCCTGAAACCTGAAATCTGCAGTTCCTACAATGTCTTGCCCCCAAGGTTCAAGTTATAATCTCAATTTAGTTGGAGTCTCTAACTATAACTATACTCTATTTTGTAAAGATAATATTGGCTGATGATACCTGTGTAATCAATCAATCAATTTATTATTTAAAGTGCAAAATCACCATGGTACATGGTCTCAATACACTTTACAATAAAATCAAGTACAATAAGAACAGACAATAAAACAATATTAAAACACCACAGGAAAATGATAAAACAGTTAAGAATTAGTTTAAACCAAAATATTGAGTAAAGAAGTGTGTTTTAAGACGGGACTTAAAAATTGCAGTGGGTGTAGCTTCTTTGATACCTAGTGGGAGGCCATTCCATAGAAAAGGAGCACGGTAGGAGAAGGCCCTGCCACCAGCTGACTTTTTATTGATTGGTGGGATGACAAGGAGGTTTGAACTGTAGTGACTTCTTTTTCCAAATGGGTTCATGACATGTTACCGACCTGCACGCTCAGCGCAGCACGGTTCACAATATTGTGCCCTATGGTGCCTGGGGAGTAAAGTGCAGTCATTGTCACAATCATTCATAAGAGAATATCATGCATAGTTCTTTTTGAAAACATGGCTTTTGCCTGTTTATATCATTAATGTAAATAATGCTCATTACATTGAAATAAGCATTTTTTTGTGATTAAAATAATGGTTGTAAAGTATTAGCGACCCCCGCTGGTGTATGATTGTACTGCTTTCATGGCTGAGCTTCCGTTGGCTCCTATATAACTCAAAGCCTCGTTGCACTGTCACTGCACACAGTTGATGTGCATAACAAGCCAAGGTATTTTAAACAGCCTTGTAACACTATTCATACTATACATATCAAAAACACAAGAGCACTTTGATTTAGATTCTGAATTTTAGTGTGTCCCCAACTGTATGTATATTACATATGCTGTTACGACCCCCCTTTTTAGTGAGGTCCAACACAAGATTACAAACCAGTGGTAGTTTAAAGAAGGATAAATGTATTAAAGAACCAACAAACAAACAAATTAACTGATGGGCCGGCCAAAATAAACAAAAGAAGGGCAGCCACCCAGACCAATCCACCAGGGCCGTCAGATCTGGGGGCTAACCCTCTACCCTAAAAAAAGACAACTAAACCTACAGAAAATAAAGCAGTGAAAACTAAACTACCGTACCCATCAGAGAAACATCAAACAAAAAGACAAGTAAACATACTACCACAGTCAGCCGGGACTGCCTCCCTGGTCAGCGTCAGGTGGAATGAGGTTAGAGCATGAGCAAGAGAGACCAGAGCCTAGTGCCCTCCCCCCTCTTATAGGATTTTTACCAATCAGCCAAACTGCTGTCACCTGGCCAGGCAAGAGGCCAATCAGTGACACATCCTGGCCACAGAGAGGAAGCATGTAACAATGCTTTGTATTTCATAATCTACAGTTTACTGTGTAATGGACAATGTATTAAATAGCCAACTGGGCTACAGCAATGATAATACTTTACCCGCACATTTTTTCTTCAGTAGAAAAGGGTACAATCAACATTCATTTTTGGGTCAGATGACTCTTCAGTCGTTACAGGTATTTGTCTGCCCCAGGCCAAGTCAAGTGAAACCAATTTACATAGTGGCCAAACTGTGTAATCACAACATCACGTAATGTGCAGGGGCCCAAAATGACTGTTTTACATAAGCATACATTGTGAAAGAAATGGCTGTAAAATGGTTCATAAATTTGTCACAACCTCCACAAAATGACTCGTTTATCTCAGAATTTGGTCAGTGATTTTGGGAAGTCTAAAAGAGCCACATCATTGAATATTTTTTTTCCTATTCTGTCATAGTTTGAGTTTTTGGTTAGTCATATCCTGTTTTATTTTTGCAGATATGTCCTCATGTGTCATGTGCTACTTTCCACTTCCTGTCTTTGTCTCTTTCCCGCCTTTTTTCTGTGCACACCTGTGTTTCATTTGGACATTAGCCCTAAATCTTTTTTGCTCATTGTAGTCAGTTCGTCTGTTTTCATCTTGCATCTCCTACATTCCTGAGTCCGTTCCCCCGGTCCATGTGTGTTCCCTGTGTTCCTGCTTTCTTCCCCAGTGGCATATGGTTTCTACTCATTAGCTTCCTTGGATTCTCCTCGTTGCCAGCTTTTGTGTACCTGCCTTTTGTTGCTTGCATTCTGGACTTGGATTTCAGCATATTATTAAAGTTCACTTTTTCTTCTTTTACCTTGCTGCCTCTGTGTGTCTTGTTTTCAGGTCCCTTTTTGCAGAAACAAAATATTAAATTTAGCAGAAGGCTAAGTTAGCTCAGCTGGGTAAGCCAATCAGAGTTAGAGCTGAGCTTGCCTTAGTCATTCTGGAGGAAATGAAAAATATGCCTACCATGCGTGATACTCCAAATTAGAACCCATGGCAACCATGAACAGAATAAATTGTTCCCTCTATTAAACTGCAGAGGTGGAATTGGGTGTTTTTGACTCGGGTCCCTGAGGATCCAAATACATTGGTATTTCTTAGAAGAAATAAATAAAATAGGAAACAAAGTCAAGAACAATTTGAATGAAAGAATAAAGCACCTGTGAGATATGACAAACAGTACACCTCTGGGCTCTCAGTAGGATGAAGGTGAAAGCAAGGTTAATAAAGTACGATAAATGGAAACACAGTTAATATAAAGAGTGATGATGCTAATGAATGCTAATAGAGCTATTATCCAGGTTTTTATGCAGCAGTTAATGTTACATTCACATGGTGAATTGCATTACATATACATATTTTAAATAATGCACTGAAATGATGAATTGTCTTTTTTCTTTTTTACCTTCTTCTGTACCACCTGGAACAGACCTGTCGGCACCTTAGGCGAAATGCGTTTATTACCCACTCCATATCCTTCTTCTCTCATTTATTTTTCCAATCCAAGATGCTCATGATGAAGTCTTATCAATCATTCAGATATGTCAACTCTGTACACACACCCCTCAGGCATGTTATAAAACATTCCAATATTTGAAGCAGGAGGGGGAGGGGGGGTAAAAAGCAACAAATTCAGCCACTGTCAAAACAATAATTCATGAATATCAACACAACGGTCTTTGAAATGGACAATATTTGTGTCAAGCTCCTGTTGCAATCTCAGCGAGCCACACGATGCTCACCTTCATCCGTCCCTCTGATACAGCGTCACGCTGGAACGGCTGTAAAAAAGAGAGAAAAAACCTGCATGCCAATTAAACCCTAAAGGGCCTCTCACAGAGTTTCCCTCCCATGCAATTACTGCAGTGTGTGCTCAGACTGCATCATTGTCTACCTGTGGAGAGTGTTACACAAGTCCTCTTGAGCACAAGGCCTTTCTTTTTCACCACGCTTTGTGAATGGGCTTCTGCAGGAAGCAGGTTTAATTAACTTGAAGCAGCAGGTTAAAGTTAAGGAAAGGTCTCTTTGTTTTGAAACATAATCACATACTTCACCAATCTTCAGACCTCAAAAATAGGGAAGATTTCAAAACCCCAGAGGGAATCTGGGTGAGAAAAATGTGATTTTATATATGTTATATATATACACATGTATATATATATTTACTTTTAATTGGTGATTGACGTCAGTGCGACCCCCAGGATCGACAGAAGAAAATCGATCATGCCCCTTTCCCTTTAAAACTTTCTGTAAGAAACTGAAATTCTTTCCAGGAAAACTGCCATTTGTTGGAGCATTTCTGTCTTCTCTTCATTTCTTCTCCAGCTCTCACTCACTGACGAGAACGAGGTGCAACAGTACAGTTGACTACAGGCTGTACAGTGCCAGAAACAGGTTATGATTACTACGAGTGGGAAAAAGTTGCAAAACTGTGTCAAAAATCTGGGGAAATACTGGAGAATTGCGACCCTAGGAGGAAACTGGGAGCGGCAATTAAGTTTCACGGAAAAATCGGGTTGGTTGACCAGTATGCAAAACCACTTAGATCAAAAGACGTTATGGATGGGGTATGCTGGAAATGAACTAGCAGGCGTCTTTCAAACACATCACGAGACACTTGAAGGCAGGGCATGGCTCTATGGATGGCAACGTCTGTTGACTGGTTGGTCTACCAGTGTGGTCCAAATTGAAATATCTCATCAACTATGAGATGGATGGTCATTATATTCTGCACAAACATTCATGGTCTTCAAAGAATGATGTAGAGAAAATAAACTTGCTTCTCCTCTGCCTTTTCCTTTACCTTCATCAGGTCAATTGTTTTTTAGTAATCTTTTGAAATATCGTGTGCACGTGCTCAGGCCTCATTTCTACTCACCATTAATGAGTATAGAAATGGCTTGAAACATCCATTTGTCTATGGGTACTTGGGGTCACTCCACCACTCATTAGAAGTGTCAATGAGAAGAATAGCAAAGGAGAAAAAGCGCAACTGATTGTGTCACTTCAGTGAGGTTCTCCAACAGCATCAGAATCACTGTCGTTATGCGTGGATGTGGCTATTTGTACCACCAATTCCTAACATGTGCCCATACACCATCATCAGTGATATCTCAGTCATCATTAGTAAACATCAGAGGGATGATCAATGAATAGTCTATAGAGCTCATATTGATACAGACTTTACAAAGTGCTGCACAATTCAGGACCAAAATAAGAGTCAGGTCAATTCAAATCAAGTCCATTTTATTTATATGGCCCAGAATCACAAATTGCAGCCTCACTGGGCTTTAGAATCTGCACAGTGTACGACACCCTCTGTCCTGAGGACCTCGGTTCGAGTAAGCACCCTCCCCTTGTGGCAGGAATACAAAAGAAATGGAAGAAACTTCAGGAAGAGCCACAGAAGAGGGATCCCTCCCCCAGGATGCAACAGATGTCATGTGTACAGAACAGAATATACAGATTACAATGGCAAAATATCTATGCAAGTTAATTAACAGGGAAGTAAGTGTGTGTGAGGTGCACACTCTTCTTTTATAAATACCAGTTTATCTGTGGAAAAAGGTGTACCCATGGTTTTTATGCATATGTATCATCCACACATCTGTCCCCTGGAGTACAAGCTTCCAGGACATAAATAATAGAAACCATACTTGGAAACAATGGCTGAAGGTTCCCTGTGTGTGAACAGAGTGTAAGAGAAATCAAAAGAATGTCATTTTGATTTGCATCCTGAAAAACAAACAAGATAAAAATGATTTTCACTTCACTTTACAAGTGGAAAATGCACTCTCAAGTTTTGTATCAGAGGTGAACACTTGCATAATTCAATCAAATTAAAAATGAGTTTTCATTCATCTCAGATGAGAACAAAGACAACGAAATAATTCATGTATTCAGTCGAGACTGACACTCCACATTCTATTACTTCACATAGTGAATGCCAGGCCTATTCAATTGGCCACATCTGGACCAGATTCAACCACTGAGTGGCCTAGCATACAGAAGTCTGATACTGACAACATATGTTAACTCATAGTGTAGATGTCGGTATGTCTCACTCACATATGCTCACAGATGTGACGTCCACACTGCTTACGTCAGCACTGTATGCTATTTTTCACTGTATTTATTTGCATTTGATTGAAAATGTTCATTACCAAAAGCTAAAAAGGTTTTAAATAGGCTGCTGAAGTACAGCTGTCTGTTAGCTCAGGACATTGGGACTCTGCTGATTGTTTTTCATCAGTTCTGATATCAGTGCCTAAACTATGCACAAGGCACCAGTAATCATAACAAAAACACACATTTTCTGCTTTTTGGTCAGGAAAACAATCTTGATAAAAGAAATCAGTGTTTCCTTTTCCAAGTTGGAATGCATTCTATCAACCAAACTTGTGTATCACATGCCAATCTCTGGGCCTGTGGGCTGGATCTTGCCTGCCAAGGCAAGATTTTTATCTCATAAGAAAGTGAATCTGCTGAAGCTGTTGCTCTGAGCTATCTCAGAATGAATAAAAAGGGAAATCTGTGCTGAAGACAGACAATTCAGAAAAGAGGTGGGAGACTGAGTACTTAAAGACTAGCCTGTGTGTCTCATTTGTGATTAGACCCTTAAATTTGATGAGGTGCCATTTCACGCAGCGTTGCGAGCCGAGTAGGTTCTGTGATACCGAGAAAAACTCACCCTGAGAGAGGAAATGTGGTGTGCGACCAGGCTTTTATGTTTTCCAATTTACAACGCACAAAATTACACAGATGCAATACACGTCATGATTATGCATGATGCAGTGAAAGCCTTGGTACGTGGAAACAGTTTGCTGGAAAGCCAAACGCGTCGTGAAAACTTTACTCAGCTTCCATTTTGTCAGCCCGCAGCAAATGTACATGCCATCACGACTCTCCCCTCAAGGTTATGAAACTCAGTTTTTAAATTTTTTACACATTCATTTGCAGCTGATGTGGAGAGCCTGTCAGAAAACTGACGGGAAGTGCTGAACGAATTACATTTCAGAGCGAGAGTTTTCTCCTTTCATCCCCTGCATGATGCCACAGCTCCTCCCATGCACTGAGACTTCTTGGAAGCACTCACTTGTGGGAACAAATGTTCTCTGTGATAAAGATCAAGGAGTCCTTTCATAGGTCCAGCTGCAACAGACAAAACACCCCCTGAGCAGAAGTTCAAGGATAATTGAACTTGCATAAAAGAAAAGGTGTGAAGAAACAAAGGGGGAGCAAACAGGTCACGATAAGAGGTAGAAGTTTTTCATTACAAGGTTCTGGAAAAGGCAGAAATATCAGCAGCAGGCTGAGAATCATTAACGAGTATATGTAAATGTCAGGGCCTGTCTGTGGTTTTTCTCCGAGCAGCTGCTGTTGTGATTTCGCAGCAACCGCCAAAGTCCAGCTGACACGGCGTGAAGCCCTCTCATATCTCTTCTGTCACCTGAATTGTCTTTGTAGCATAGCAGTGTTCGACAAACCGTAGCTTCTTCATTTGTTTTTCTCTGATCTTGTTCATCCATAACAAGTGAAAAGTTACAAATGTCTTCTCGGTTCAGCAGTGATGACTTGCCATTCTGTGGCACAGGCTTCAGAAACAAAACAAAATAAACATGAAGCTTGTTGCTTCAGGGGGAAAATAAAAAAACAAAATCTAGCATATTGTTCGAGACGCTGTGAGTGCATTTTGAATGCATGAAAGTGTCACTATAAACTTGAGCGATTCATGTTTACCATGTAATGTTTTTTAAATCTGTTGACCGAAAATGTATTTTTTGCATTAGTTACCTGTCAGATAAATAGTTTCTTTTTAAAGGTGGACAGGGGAAATAATTTAGGCCGGGAGAAGTAACATCAGTCCAGGTCATTCTCCACATCCACCCAGCCAACAGACCATAGACTGTATACTGTGAGCGCTTTGTTAAAATATTCTTTAAATGGCTACTGTTTAAACCATTATATCATTTTTTTGCATTAATGGAGTTTTTGTTTAGCAACTGGAATTTTCTTGGAGCTCTGGAAGAGAGAGATAAAGGAATAAACACCCGGAGTCACATCAGACTCTGCTCTGATCAGGAGCTGTTTACTGATGGGAGGAGAGCTGAGAGGTTACATTTTAACTTTTAGAAATAAGAAGTGGACTGATGTTCACTCCTGTTTATCAACTTGACTGCAGCAGTGCTCTGTGGAGGTGACCTCCATTGTCAGGTGTTTATGTTCTGTAATGCAGAATGCCGACTGGAGCTGGAGGGGAAATGTACCATGAAATACCATGAGTGCTGAGCTCAGTGAATGACCTGAATTAACACACACAGACACACATACACAGCCTCGGTGGATGTTGTTGCTTGCTAGCTTACGGCTAGTGCACAATAAGGTAAAGGGGAAATTACCGCTTATGGGAAGACAAATTAACACAAATGATCGCGCAGTCAAACTCGCTAACTAAAATAATTGCTTCATTGGTGGTTAAACACTATTAAACAACCACCACTGCTGATGAAAATCTCTCTGACGTGACACATTATTCAGGTTACGTTAAGTCTCATTCACAAACTTCTTTCCTCACTCTCTAACTCTTTCCTGGAAGTTATAGAGACAGGCGACCAAATTAAAAGCACCGTAACCTTGAACAAACTTGATTACTATGGGGTTGAACATTGTCGAAAACATCTGGGATAATGTAAGTACAATACTCAACAAATATATCAAAGATCTAGTCGTTTTAGACATTTCATTTCATTTAGACACGAGCAGCAGTCTCCTGAGAGAAAGTCTTGTACTTGTTTTTCCTCCTCCTTCAGATGGTCTACAGGGACTGAAGCTGCTCTGGGTTGTTTTCATTTTGCTCAACCCATTTCATTAACCTGTTCAACGGTTGCCTGGCCTGTTTCTTTCGGGCTATCCTTCATGGATAAAGGAACCACGGAAAGATGAATTAAGAATATCTGATATGGTGAACATATTAGCATCAGTTGTATTTACACATCCAGCAGACATGCAGCAACATTGTCATTTATTTGGAGTCGTGTTTGTGTGGCCATGAGTGAGCTCAAGTTCAATATTTAATGTCCTGTGAGTTCTGTGCTGATCTGCATCAATTTTCTGAGAAATAAACAAACAAAAATACAAAAAAAAACAAAACACCTGGTTGTGTAGTTGTTGAATGCTCCACTATGTCCAATTCATCTGCTATTTGCTGTTTGGAAATTAGTTTATGGTGGGTTTTGCTTTGAAAACAGCTGCCTGCTATGACCTAAAAAAGGCTGACGAGAGCATTGTGACTAAACCAATTAGTATGGCAGAAATATAACCAAAACAACAAGCTGAAAGGCTAAAAAGCAACATAGCTGAGGAGAACATAAGCAGTGTTTCCATAAAGCATTTTTATGTGCATTTTAAAGAATATTACATTCAAAATTGTATGGAAACTGCAAAATTCCATACATGGAAACATGGCCGTAGAGTCAGGGGATAATCTACTAGGCTCATCAATACAAGCAACACCTTTCACTGAACTTACTCAATTCAAAATTAAAGTGCTTGAACTGCCGCATGTATCTACGGTACCATATCACTTACTATGTATATGATTAGTGTTGCTGAAATATTGTGGGGAAAAAACATCCTTCGCGGTTGGGGCTCATCAGACAGCTCTCAAATAAAGAAGTCAAAATGGATGTCACTGTGATGAATGATGCAGGCACCACTTTTTTGAAATCAGTGACAAAAGCATTGCCATCTAGGTTTCCTCAAAATACCACTGGTATATTATCTATGGCTTTTAAAGGTCTGAATGGATGGTTACGGGTCAGAGGACCTGATATATCAGTGTCTGGTCCTTTATGTCACACATGGTGCTCTTCACTTCTCTTGCAGACCTTTCAAATTTACCAAAAGTAGCTAATGTAACATATGGTGTCTCATTCCTTACCTTTTATGTCTCTAAACTGTGGGCTGCTTTACCCAGAGCCATTACAGAGACAGGCTTGATGGTCTTTTTTAAAAAAGATTTTATTACCCACATCACTGCCTCAGCTCTTTGTTAATGCTATATAAAAATGCCATTTCAACTTGTTGCTATCTGGCATTTTTACACTTTATTTTTGCTGTTGTTCAGTTGACCTTTTACTTTTAGCGAGGTGTTTATTCAGAGGCAGTGCACACTTCAGTATGTTTTTTGAGCTTTAAACTACATTATATAACTGTACTCTTATAAAACATCACAATCAATGCTGCTGTTAGTGTTGACATTCCTTAACAAATTCATAAAAATCGTCATTTGATGTGTTGAAAATAGCTCAGCAGGCCATCTAATGTTTTAGATCATCCGATGTTGATATCGAGGTGACCCTTTGGGACTTCTCCACGTCATGAAATTTATATTTTAAAGTCCAATTTGTAAGGAAGACGACTTTTAAGTCTCATTCCCAACTCATCAAATACTGACACTTTGGGTTTCCCAGGTCGTCAACTACTGACACTCTGGGTAAATAGATTGGGCCAGACACTAATGCAAAGTGTCAGTATTTGAGGAGTTGGCAATGAGTCTCAAATATCAACAGTCTTACAAATTTGATCTTTAAGAAAGAATGATTATACTCTCTATTCATAGGTGGGCAGCCCTCCTGTCCTTGAGTGGGAAACTGTGAAATTGTGCCTAATTTAAAATGCTGATCAAGACTTCTTATCATATCATCATTCACGGTAGTTAACGCTATTTTTTGCTTACCCTCTACGGAGTATATTTCAATTTTGGTGTGTGTGTGTTTTTGACGGCAGCTTTCACGCGATGATGACCCCATGATAAACAGCAGGGCCATGGCACAGCTCCATACTGACACTCCTTCATAGACTTTTGCACACTGGGGACCCGCTCAGCCTCTATGAGCTGCTGGCTCAGCTACAACACAGGTACCACACAGAAGCTTTAACAAAGGGCCAATAATGTGCTTCTAGTGACTGTCAAAGCTCCAACTGACTCTGTGTTTCCAGTGTGAACACACAGAATCTGACAGCAGCTGCTCATGGCTGGTTTAGTCTGACTACTGGCTGTACTTGCTACACCGATGTGGTGGTCAGTCTGTTACACAAGTCACTTTGATTGGTGTTTCCAGTGGTTTCCCTGAGCAGACTGTAGCTGCATCTTTTAAATATGCAGGGAGGAGGGGAGCAAGCAGACTGCACGTTGACATGCAGAAGCTAAAAGCCTGAGTCTCCATTTACACTTAACACATTGTACAATGAACAAAAAGTTGGCCAGATAACTTAGTGATTGGCAGGATTTTGCAGGAGCAGAAACAATTATCAGTTAATTGATTTTGAAGTCACAGAAAATAATTGACCATCAATTTGGCGACTGAATAATCGTTTAGTCATTTTAGAACTATAAAATGCAAATTGGTTTTTAATAACACCTCTCAAACAAGAACAAAAAACCAGGAATGACTCAAAAAGGATGTGCTGTGTGTGATGGCCAGGCTTTACCAGTGCATCCAGTATTATGCAGTACGCTGCTTTTCTTGCAAGACCAGCCTGCCTCTTATTGGTGGAGTTTCACTGATAGCCGCCAATGAAAGATTTTTGTGGCCTTGGTAGTCCGCTAGACAAAAATAGGGAGTCAGGGGATTCCGTCCCATGTCTGCACACCTCTGGGTGCCCTGGTAACAGCTGGACAACCAGAGGGAGTGAGGTATGTCAGTGGGCCACGATGGATTTACTCCTTAGTCAGTTCATGAATGAGAAAAGAATTTACCATCTAGCGAACTGTTTCCTTATGTCTTATGTCTGTGTGTTTTTCTTGTGGTTGTTATGTACAGCAAACAGCCAGCTACAATACTGATATATCGGATTGTGGTTTCCCGGTAAACACACTGACCTCTTAGACTGTCGCGGCTACAGTGTCTCTTGGCTAGTCAGAGCGGACAGGCTGGGTGTCCACAGATTGGATCTGGAGGATGATTGTCTCTGACTGGAGCAGCAGCAGACTGAGAAGGAGGACGAACCAGGGATGGTTTGTTTCGCGGGAAATTACAGGCTCTGTGCTGGATTAAAACTGTCTAAACAACACGACCAACGAGGACAACCAAGCAGAGATGGATTAGGATTGGTCTAGTGTGGATCCAGTTTGATGTGATTCTCTGTCAAGTTTTATCAACTTCTGATTTTATCAACAACCAACTGACCTAGAGATAGTGAAAGGACTTAAAGGAAATAGAAAAAACTAAGAGAAAACTGAACGGATGGAGACCATGGATCTACACTCCCCTACTTATATCCAAGGACCTTTTGCTTGTTAGCATGAACTACGTTCTCTCACACTGTACAGCTCAACCTGCAAATAATAAAAGCATTGGCAAACTTTACCGGATCAAAACTTATAAATGTATTACGAAACTCATTTGGATGTAAAAATTCCTAACAAACATTGTACAACTCAAGGAGGCCAGTCTTCCATTGAGTGGAGCAGCTCCAGGCTGTAAATCAGTATGACATTTTATATAAAAGCCTTAGTTCTCGACAGTATCTTTAAGAGAGACTGGAAGAGAAAGCCGGCTGTGCTCTTGTTCCTTCTCTGGAATTTTCTTCGTCTCTCTTTTATTAGTTATTGTAACATAATGTATTTGATTTCTCTCTCTCCTCTAAAAGTTCTGACACTAAAAACCTTCCAAAGAGCTCAACAAGGGTTTTTTTTTTTTTTTTTTTTTTTTTACAAAAGTGCTATAAAGAAATCTCACATCATGTTTTTCACTAAATGCTGACTGCCTTCATGTACAAATAAAAGCTTGCAAACACTGCGTCTCAGTACACCCATTTATCTTTAAACACCAGCAGTGTAAGACTTCTGCTTCCTTGCAGCACAAGAGAAAAGCACAGAATATGCCAAAGACTTCTCTAACCTAACAAGTAAAACATCTACACAGTATCAATAGTAGTGAAAATGACCTTCAGTGATACACAAATCATATTATAACTTCAAAGGCTTGATCAAGCTTCATAAATCATTTATAAGTCCTCACCATGCTACATAAATGATGCCAGAAGTTTTGCAGCAGTTGTCTGAGTGTGCCAGACTTGAATCCAGTCATATTCTACAAAACATATGCATAGCCCTCCAATAAAATGTGTTAATAGATGCAAACTGCCTTCAGCTTTTTTGCTGGAGACTTAAAGCTTTAGGCATTACAGCATAAAATATTTCATTCAAGGTGAGATCTCATTTTCTGAGGTGTCAGTGCCTCACACGTCCAATTCCACCAGCTCACCAAATGTTGACGGCAGCATGCAGGGGCATTTCTTCTAATTAAATAGCAGTCCGTAAAAGTTAGCCAATGTATGTACATTCTGTACATTTATATCCTTCGAGGAATGAAGCAGCTTGAAGCAAGCAAGCTAATTTGATTGACCTTTGAGGTTTTTTATCGATCGCTGAATAAATTCAGAGTGAATTAACATTCCATTCTCATCTCAGCTTTAATGACAAAGGAAATGTTTGTGTTTATCCTGCTCCAGTATCAGGTCTATATTAAAGAGCATATTTTAATGACACTTGCTGCACTGAGAGGATTTGTTTGTATTCCATGGTCGCAAAACATTAATCACCAGCAAACTGAAAGGATACAAGGCTGGAGCAAAGCTGTCCCAGGGAGCATATTCACCTTTAAACTCAATTACTTTATCAAAATGCTTATGAGGTACATCTTAGCTGTAGCATCAATCAGTAACAAACTAGGGAAATTGTAATTGCATGATAGAGCAGTGCAAGGTTACAAAGATGTTAATTTTCTCCTCAAAAACAAACCTTAAACAGACCTGGAAAACATCCGTCTTTGTACTGAGGTTTCTGCATTTAACAGCGCTAACATCCATCTCAAAGCAAATGGAAATGCAGTGCTTGGACCAGAATGCACACCAATGGCTTTTCATTTTCATATTTTGTCAGTTGAAGTAAATTAAGCTTAATTTTGTGAGAAAATCCAACTGTTGGTTGGTGAGACTATGATTTGTTTGGTGCCGTTTAATGCAAGTCTGGTGGATGCTGGTGTCTGTTAAATCATTTAAACATAATACTGGGCTATAGAAAGGGAGGCCCTTCTATAATGTTTTGATATTTAAAAAGACAGCGAGCGGATTGTGAAAAGATTTGATTTGAATTCAAGATTTGATTTCAATCATTAGTATCATGATTTGATCAAAATCAAGTCTTGATTCATCAGAAAAAAGGCAGTATTTGACTCCAGTGTGCCAAACAATTCATTCTTTCATTCATCTTTTTAGTCCAAACACATGAAACTAACACTAACCGAACTGGTCATGGAAACATGTTTACGTCTGGTGATAGGGCTGGATATTTTTGACAACGCAACAAAATCAGGTGTTTTGAACGAGACAAAGGGACATTGGCAGCTGTGGCAAAAAATTAGCTGTCCTTAACGAGACATGGAGATATTTGCAGCCGTGTTTGTGCCAACAAAATAAATCAATGCTTCAAAAGTAGCCCAATCGCAGGTGTTTTTCGCAAGACATCGGGACATTTCTAGCTGAATTCATGGCAACAAAACTGACACAGCAAGGTGTTTTCAGCCATAACACGATCTTTTCCGAACACTAACCAAGTAGTTTTTGTGCCTAAACCTAATTAGACTATAAACACAGTGTTTTCACAACATAAAATTTTGAATTTAACCTAAAAAAATGTTTAAAGTTGGAGCATAAAGAAATGTAAAGTTTAAACATATCTGTGGTTTGCAGAAATGTACAATGACAAAATGAATTCTGGTGCCTGGGTTAGTTTAGTGTTCCCTTTGGGAGGATCACTGGCCTATTTGACTCACACAACCTTGGCTCAAACAGTGAAAATATTTCCATCACATGTTCTATTTGCACAAGTATCGTATGTTTGCTCGAACACGCTCTACTCTGCTGTCTCTTCACTGTGGCTATGAATAAAATGGAGAGCGCTTGTCAGTGACCAGATGTTGAGGCCCACGGCTAAGGCAAGATGGAAGATCATGGTGAGCTAGATTAATAAAAAATTGAGAGAGAGCCCAAACATGATCAATAACAATTAGCTGTTTCTGTTCAAGTGAATTCTTTAAGTAATCATTAATCTGAGGAAGGCTCTGTTTGAGTTCATGAATAACATCATCAGGGTGAAGGGATAGACTGCCCTGAGGGGTTTTCTCTTCGCTGCTGAGGATGCTAACAAGCACAACACATCAGCTGTTGGACTTGACTGTGATAAGACAATTCGTAATATTTCTTTATATATTTTGGGCAATTTATGAGCCTCTTAATATGTAAAAATCCTTTCAGTTTGGTAGATAAAGGCTGTGTAGGAGGAGATCGGAGGGTCAGCACTGAGTTCATTAAAAGGTGAAGAGGTCCGGCTCATTAGCAAAACACCTGAGAGATTGCAGGAGATTTATTAATGCTAATTATAAAGGGTTTCCATTAAGACATGTCTTTTTTGTCTTTGATCAGAGCCCTGCTTTTGTGTAACTGTAAGCCGTAATTGTAGTATTTGTATGTGTAAGTGCTCCTATGTAACTTCTGAATACAGAGATAACATTCTGTCCAAGATAAACTGAATTCATTAGTAACAAAATGCACCCTTCCTCAGTTTAGTCATCATGCCTTTTACTGCTTGTTTGGTCCGCTGCAACCAGTGGCTAATGCTGCTAATGCTAACTAAAATTACGCTGTAACTTCACTGGCTCAGCTGTCTCTACTTGTGCTGTGGTAATGGTACATTTTAGCGGGTAAAAGATTAACAGTTTTATCAATACTAGGACTAGTGACTCTAGCTGAGCCGCTTTAGAGCTGCACGACCGAGACTTGCACTGGACGAGCCTGCTGACTTCCTGTTGGTTCCTGGCACACATGAATTCATTTAGTGCAATACAGTATAGCCACTATGCCAAAATAGCTTCACGGTCCAGCACAGTGCCTGGGGGCTTGGCTGCATCCATTGACTGTGCAAAATATGGAGCTTTCCAGTCTGAAAAGTGAAGCCAATGTGAAAGTGCCTTAAACCTGCATTCTTTTTAATAGCTAGCATGGGGCGACTCCACTGGTTGTATGTATGCTTACGAGTAAATAACTTTATTTCTCACTTGAGAATTAATTACCTCAGTAAACAGTTTCCTAATGAGCTTATGGTCTCAATCCCTCGTTTGAAGTCTTCTTCAAAACGGCATGATGTTCATTTAGTAAATTATGGTCCCATTTAGAGTAAAATGGATGATAAAGCAGGGAATGCTTCAGAATGTGGCTACCATGTGATTGCAGCAGACAACCGAGGAATTCTCAGTCAGATCCTATCAGTATACCCTCCCCAGCTCCACCCTGTCATTCAAATATGGTCACTTCTGGCTCCAAAAAAACAAGCTGGCAACCACCATAATGCCAAAACATAGATGTATTAAAGAACAAATTGACCAAAAGATGGCGCCTTTTTAGTCCAATGAGTATTGCTCGCCTGGTGCACACGCTTTAAATGTTTCTAGCTTCCAGGTTTACTTCCGTGGTTTGTAGCCCACTGAATATGCACAGTAGTGTTTCTCCCCCCTGGCCCCGCCTGTGAGTTCAGCCTATAGACTTAAAATTATAATGATGTAACAGATTTTAAATTGCTTTTCTTGGCTCTAGTAAAGTTTTACAAATATAGAACCTCCATAGATCAACAATTCGTAACAGAAAATCATAACTGACCTTCTTTGATTTGAGTCTTGAGAAAATGTATCCTGTGATTACCATTTTTAGCATTAGTGGCCACTGTTTAGCAAAATCTACATTGGATTTCATATTTTGGCCTTTAAAAACCTGTTTTGCTTTGAGGAGATTTCTTGTAATACAACACTTAATATCACTTTAAATGTACATAAATTCTTTCCTTTTCTAATTATTGTGTTCTGCTATTTTATTTGCTCAATTTCTCAAGTAGCAATTTTTTAAATCATTTATTCATTATCATTTCAATTTCATTTAATTTCACACTTCAGAGGCACATTTTGTAAAAAGACCTCCCCTTACCAGCAACGTGGGTATCTCTATTCCACACTTGATTGTGTACCAAGTCTAGTGACAGCTACACCTCCCCACCTGAATGCCCATGTAATAATATGATATGACTAAAACCACAAGATTCATATCTAAATGTGATTTATATGTTCATTGCATTAAAGCAATGTATTGTATATGTGGTTGGTTGTATTTTACACTCATATCTCCCATTCAAATGTCTGTTTGTACATGATGTTTGGTAAACCCTAATAAAGACCTTGGGCTAAAACGCATCAGTTTAAAATAGTTACAATAGTTGCTGGAGTTTTTCCTTTCATGAGTGCCTCTCTTCTCCGTGCACCTTGACAGGTGAACCTGTGCCAGAACCACAACTCGACTGCAACAACTTCATATCGGAGCAGACAAATCCATGTCACTTGGAATCAAATATGGGACATCTGAGCCAGTCATCAGTTCTTATGATAATTCCTCCTGTGTATCCATGCATGAAATGACCCGTTCGTCCGTGCATTACAGGTTTATACCTGACAGTGACAGTGTGTACTTAGACAAGGGTGCAGTGTCTGTGCATGATAATGTAGTCACGGATGGGATCAATGTCTGAGTCACTTATTATATTCAGTGCTCATAATGTGTGAGGAGGAGAGGTCTCCAGATCATCAGGATTTGGTCTTACGTCACTGGGTAGAAGCTTTTTCCACACAATTACAGATTATTGTTAGCAGCTGTCGCTTGAAAAGTACAAACAATAAGTACATTCATTTATTAAACAATGAATACAATCACTTATGAAATTTGTGTTTTTCTCTTCAGCAGCAGGTTGAGATAGGTTACCTATACGGGAAGGTACTTAAAGGGGCTTGTAAATGGTAAGTTGCAATATTTCAGTAGAATGTTTTAGCTATCGTGTTAATTTTTTATTGTAGTGGAAAAAACTAGAAATCATGATGCAGAAAAGAGCTGTCAAAATATCCATTACCGTTTCATTGGAACTTTCCAAATGTGCACATTAGTATGACACATTTTACGAAAAGAGCCAAATTTTAGCACTCTGATTCTTTACATATGTTATGTATTACCTCTTGTGACAAAATTAAATGTCTTTAGTCTCTGTTTTTTTATGTTGGAATTGAATGGGAGAGAAGGAGCCTGAGAGGTTTGGCATAACTGGTGCATGCATAAAAACTGTCCCAATTAACTTTAAATAGCTAAATGTCAAAAACAAAATAAATCGTATATCACTGTTGGATAATGTTATGCATTTTACTATTGTATAATTTCAATTGTCAGATTTTATTTGGCTCGATGCAGTCCGGAGATGTTTTAACGCTGGTTCAGTCATATAATGCATTTTCTAACTTTGTGCTGTTTTTTATTATTATTACAAGATTTAAACTCAACCACATTTCCAGGAAGTCGGTGGAAGGAAATGACAATTAAAGGGGCTCTGTGTAACAATTTGTAGCAATTTGAATGTATGAATCACTTTTTATTGGCCAATGTGAACGGATTACAACATGACGTGAAAAATGAGACCTCCCCGTCTCTCTCGGTTGCCTAAACAAGCCTCATACAAGACAAAGGTGTTTAAAGCTGCTGTAATTGTTGCTGTAGCTAACTTCCTGTCCATTTGGCAGTTATCAATCCCCTCCCTCCTCTCTATATCACCACACGAAAGCACAGCGGTAACCTCCAGATATAGCAGCAAACAGGAGGAACCTGCTGTCAGCATGTTCATGAGCGGAAAGTACCGCCTCTTTATCGAGTTCTGTGTACTGATTGGATAAAGTGGGCAGGGATACCAAAACATTTATTTTCTCTTTTACTGCATGAGCAGGGGCAGGATAGACATGGGCTAATGACTAGGGGTGGTTCCTCATATGGGCAAAATGGTCAGCCGGCCAGGGCGGCATTTGTGGAGGGGCGGCATGAGCCAAAAAAAAGAAAGAAGAAGAGAGCGGACAGTCGCCCACAGTAACCGGCTCTGTAGCAGCCGCTTCAGTGCTTATCTCGTCATCTCGGTGGATCGACCCCGGTGCCGACCTGTACCGGCTGCCTTAAATTTGTTTGCATTCATTTCATCAGGTCTTTGTATTGCTCATTTACACGGCAAGTCAATGATGTCATGTTGCCGTGTGGGGAGTGGGCGGCTGGGCGCCCTCTGTTTTGTAAAGGTGAGTCTGCTTGCTGCTAAGAAAGTGTCATATACAGAGGCTGTGGAAGAAGGGGGAGGGGGAGGGGGGCGGTTGGATAGGTTCACCTCTGGACCTCAGCTCTCTCTACTGGTGCGGGGGAGCGGTGAAGCAGGGGATTCATCTAATAGTGCACAACTAATGCAATTATTAGGCTAAAGTCAATGACATCACGAATTGCTTCCAAATAAAGCACATTTCAGTCATAATAACAGATAGATAGATAGATAGATAGATAGATAGATAGATAGATAGATAGATAGGTAGATAGATAACTTTATTAATACCTGAGGGGAAATTAGGTTATCATAGCAGGGGGTACATTCAAGTACAAATACAATCAAAATACAAGAGCAAATATAGAAACAATAAAGTACTATATACAATAAAATGCTTCAGTTGCTATAAAATAAAATAAAATAAAATACTGAGGTATCGAAGAGAAAGGGGGGCTGAAGGTGAGGTTCACCCAGGGAGTCATGCAAGCTAGGACCTGGAGTCCCCTACCCTAAACAAACGACCGGCTTCCAGCACAATACAGTTCCACAGAGCCCCTTTAATGTTTGTTTCCATCCACTTCTGTTCCATAGACTTCTAATATTAGGAGTTAGTTCATGGTGATACAGCTGGGGGTTTTAATTCTCTAGTTGGGTGCCATTAAACCTTTGCAGGACATAAGGGGCACAGTGAGAAGACAGAATTTAAAAAATGCCAGTAAACTAACAAACTCAGGTGAAAGAAGAGGAAAACATGATGGAAACATGATCTTTGTGCTTGTTTCATTCATCTCATCTCTCCACACATGATGTTTTCGAATTCAGATTAGATTTTTCGGAAGCTTCAGTTTACGCTGAAGTCACATTCTCCGTGTACGTCATGATTTATTTGCCAAATCTGTTTCTGTTGCATCTTGTCACCTTTTCTTTTTATCAATACACCAACTTTTCCAACTCGGCTCAGTGTAAAATATCTTAATATTTTGAGTTTCCAGTATTTCCACTCAGATTTAACGCCCCATTGAAAATATCTTTTCAAATTCTTTGGGAGGAATACGAAGACTCACGTTGGCTTACGACTTACAAATTGTCTGGCTTGTACTTTTATGCTATAGTGTCTACTTTAAAGATTTCCATATGATCTTTTGCAGTAATGAAAGCATTTTTCTCCCTCTCATCCAGAAGAAGCGCAATTCTATCTATTTTATTTTGTTGCCCTTAAAACATACGAGTGAAATGGCAAGATGAGAAGCGTGGGGAGACTTTTGACAGAGACTCAGAGCAGAGCTAATGGCCCATTAAGCGGAAAAGGCGGCTTTTGATGTGAGTGAAAGAGGAAAAAGAGAAACATGCAAGCGCTGCCGAGAACAGAGGCATAAGACAGAGAGAGAAGAGAAGGTGAAAACAATAGCACAGAGCAATCATTTCCTCAACATCATCGACTTACGGATCAGGCTCGCAGCACAAAGAGTGGCTCGGATCATTGTAGACACTCCACGGATTTAAAATCTTGTTATCTGCTCTATAGTTTTGATGTGCTGATGAGCTATGACTGAGCCTGCGTGCATTTTTCAATCCTGGAGTTGTGTTCTCTCGCCGACAGCATTTAAAACAATGTCTCACATCAGATATGGCTCACGGCATGTGGTAATTATCACGGCTATGTTGACACTCGAGTATGGCAAATGTCATGCTTACGGTTCAGGAAAGCGCGATTTCAAACAAATGATGGAAGTTGCAGGCTCTCTTTATGGTGCAGCAGTATGAGAAATGCTTTGGCATGCAGGCAACCAGTATAAGACGGGGGCACGAGTCGATCACGTACGAATAAATGTGAAAAGTTAGATGATGAGGCTAACGACACTTTAATGCGTCCTATTAGCAGGATCATTTTATGTCACTGATAGTGCCATCTATTCTTGTTGGTTTCCTTCCAGTTGAGTGATCTCCAATCAGTTTTAGTCTCATGAACCGTCGTTTCTCAACAGCACAAAAACGCTTTCAGATGAACTAATCAAACATTTGATGAATAATTGAATTCATCGTTGTGGCTTATCACATTTTAAAATCCATTTCTTTCTTTTTCTTGGTTTGATTCATGCCTCAAAGTCTCAGTTCCTGAATCTACCGGGTTAATTGAAATGGAAAATTGTCAATCGCATCTTGTTCAGTGAGTAATATCTCCATGTCTACACATTCTCAATAAGAAAATTAGTTAAGAATTACAAAGTTTACGTTCATAATATCCAGAGTTTCAGATAGCACTAATTAATTCACCTGTCTTCATTGCACACACACACACACACACACACACACACACACACACACACACACACACACACACACAGCTGCCCCATTTTAAAGCCAAAAAAGATATAAATCACAACTTCTCTCTATTCAGCAATCATTTCACTTTTCACTGCAACTAACACTTTATTCAGTTTTCAATTAATCTCCCATTTTTAAAAATTAATTCACCCATAACTGCATGATCATGGTTTAACCAGATCTGTAACTTTCAGTCAGTAGGAGAACAAATCAATGCAGATGGAATTATAATCTCCATTGTGTTGTGGAGGAATAATAGGTTGATGCAAAGAGAGACAATGTAAAAGTCGAGTTGAAATGAAAAATGCCTTTATAGCCATTTTAGATCACATTGAAGATCACACTGTGCACCTATTTAACAATAAAAATTAGTTGTTTGTATTCTTATATCAAAATCCAGTCACATCTTCGTCCTGTAAAACAAAATGTCACGTGTGCCGTGTCGCGGCAACTGAAAATCAGTCACTTGTCTAGTGTAGATGAGAGCTGGTCAAAACACCAAGTTCGACACAATATTTCTTTTCTAGAAGTTATTTTATTGCTTGCAAGCAAGAGTCACGGGTCAGCAGCGCATAGATGATGACTGAAGTCTCTCTTCAGTTACAAGATTACATGTGAGCTCACTCAAAACAACATTCCCAGCCAGGGCCGGCTCTAGCCCTTTGGCTGCCCTAGGCGAGATTGAGTTAGGCGCCCCCCCAGATACTGGTCTTATGACATTTACATCTATGTAGGTTATCAGTGAAGTTATGTTTGCTAGTAATACGTAGCAAGCTAGCAAAGTAACAGTCGCTAGCTAGCCATAGCTTAGTGACAGCAATGAAACGTCCAATATTAGGTGATGCACAATACTAAATTTATTTCGTTTGACACTTTAATGGCTGAGAAGAGAAGACTTACCTCTATACTTGGCTTTCTTTTTATCTTCTTCCTTTTTCCGTTTTCGACCCTGTGCACCAGAGGGTTTAGACCGCTTCATTTTGGGAATCAGGTGAAGCTTAATCAAGGCAGCAGCTGAGCGCTTGCCTAACGTAACGCAACGCAACTAGAGCACGCACGCGTGAACTGACCCCCCTCCCCACCATTAGGTAATGATCGACAATAATCATCAATTCAATCTAATAATCAGATTGACAAGTAAACGTGTGGCTGAGGGGGCGCCCTAGGATGATCATGTTTAATAAACATGTTTTATTTCGCTTGTCGTTCTAATTCCATGATTAATGGGTAAGGGCGACAAAAAGTAAGGGCAACACTAGAGGGCGCCCCCAACACAATCGCCTAGTTCGCCTAAAGCAATCACCGGCCCTGTTCCCAGCATCTACACATCACCTCAGGATAAACATAAAATTTCCTATACACCTTAACCATTGTTGTGTGTCATATATCAACCTATTCTCAGAACACATATACACAGAAGAGGCTTCACAAACCCCCTTCAGGATGAATTACTTAACTGAGTTCCTGTTATGTTAGTTTTCACCATATACTCTTTACATGAATACATCCATTCATACTATGCAACCAGATGATTATTCTAGGACAGAGCTCATGTCTGAAGCCAACAGACACAAGATTTCACTTTACATAAATAATAATGTTGTATCTATATTGTTAAGTTTCATATGTAAGAACAACATATCAAAATAATAAGCCGACGTAAACTTGAACTAATTTCCACCAATAATATCATGCCATCCATCCGCTAATCAATCTTAAACTTCAAGTAATGAGCAGGTGGCACGGAGCTAAGATTTCATGTGTCACTGATTACTGTTCAAAAACACAAATGTATAACTTTCTTCACTGATTTGTTTGAAATTGAATTATATTTTATGAAGACAATGTTTTCTGGTTTTCCCTCTAATGTCCTCCTGAACCCTCAGTGATGAACGAATGACTTTACTTGTTGCTAAAGTAACAGCAGTTAACTGTACCAGGCTCCAAGTGAAGCTGGCCAGTTTTGGAACCAAACACAAACTCCGAGACCAGCCTCTTTGATGATAGGGAGTCCAGTTCTGAGGTGGTTTATTCCAGGTTGCCAGGAGCCAAACACAGCAATAAATCCACCTTAGCATCAAATTGACAGCCGTCAGTTTCGGATGCTGAATCACTTAAATGATTACTTGATTATTAACATTTTTTATTGCTAAATTTTCTTTGGATCCCTGTATCACACCTTTTTACATGATATTGCTCTAATGGTATTCGTCATGCTGACTTTGGTAACTAAAATCCATTGGCTGACCTGAAAACCAAAAATGATTCCATTTAATATACCCAACTATCCTGCTCATGGTCAAAGGGAACGATCCCTTGATTCTATTTCGTGCCGGGACTGGACTGTAGATTAACTTGTGTATAAACTGGTTTCATAGTAATTTGAGCAACAGCTCTTTCCTTTGCTCTTGTCATTCATATGCATTTCCTGTCATTCGGTGTCTGAATGTGACCTTTGATGAGATCTTGACCAAGCACAGCTGACATTTACCTGCTTCCCTTTTACCACATCTCTGGATTTGGGAGTAAATCACCTGTTAGTTTTTTTCAAGCTCTTTTGAAAAACATCCTGATATACTGTATGGAGTATTGAACCCAACCAACCAATCATGACTCATAATGCTTTAACAATACATCCATACAGGATACATAGATATAAAAGGCCGGGGCTGATACAGTATTGAAGCCGACATCAAGCATTAACTGAACTCAACTTGTCAGAGGATCCCTGCTTTACTAAAGCCTGCATAGAAAGCACATTTCAGAGAGGCAAAGGTAATCACGTGGAAGGGAATCACATGTGGGATGAAATGGGGGGGGGACTGATGTGAAGCGAGGAAGATATTTTGGGCAGAGAAAAGAGGAGAAGAGCAAAGGGGTGCATCACGGAGAGAAAAGGGAGAGATGATGGATTGAACATGAGAAGATAATGAGGAATGAAATACTGTTCAACAAAATGTCATCTCTCAGACAGTGGTCTGGGGAGCATTGCTGCCATTTCACTGAGATTGTTACTATAGATGAATTTCACCTACAAAGACATCAATTCCTCGGGTACAGCATTTCCTGGATTTTGCAGCGATAGAGGCAGGCTTTGAAAACCTGGCTTTGAAAGCGGACATAGTGTCAGCCCCAATGAGGCAGCTTTGGCATCGAGATGAAGGTTGAATAGCACGTATATCTTTAGATGGAGACTGCTTGCTATGAACATTTCTTATTAGTGCGGATATTCAGATCTCAAAGGCAACAAATCTCATTGGATTTCGCTGACTTGCGTCACACACGCCTGTAGGAAAACTGATCAACCTAAACACACAGATAATTTGCTTTAGCTCAGGTGTTTTGATGTGGGAAAGGTTATCTTTGACTCTGGTTACCAGGATATAGCAGCTACATTTTGCTGCAGGATCTTATTTCTGAGCTCTGAAGAGAAGGATTCTGCAGCAGCAATGCTATATCTAAAGTGCTTGTTTTCTTTTGCTGGTTTTTTAAAGGCCAGTGTATATTTGAGGTCTAAGAGAAGGCCAACAAATTGTCAATTAAAGGTGGTAAAAGGAGTTATAAGTGTTTTTTTTCCTGTGTTTGACTTTGAAAATCGAACAAACTTTGTTCAAACAAGACAAAGTCAGTGAAAGGTCCGGGACGGCACACGGACCTCCACATTTTAAAAGCTTAGATGTTCCATTTGAAAAGTACAAAGCAGAGGTCAAATAACTGGTTTGTCCTTTCTGCTTGTAAGGAGGATGAAATTACAAGCAAAAATTACAGGTTGACTTCAGAATGAAACAGGGTCCTTCAGAAACGCAGTGGGGGTAACACCTCCCGAGCACCAACATATCACATCCCTGTAATATCATTTTATATGCTTTTCCTTAAACGCTTTGACCTTCCATTAACACAAAATTCAAGTTGTCAAGGCAGTGCACATGTAATCTTTGAAATATGAAGGATGGCAAAATGCTAAGTCGCCTCACATATCAGCAGGGTGGAATTATTTTTACACTCTTTGAATTTGCAACAAAACATCATGCAGGGCTAAATCAAATATGTAGTTACTGCTTTATGCCTTTGAAGGGCAACCCTAACCCGACAAAGAAGTCAGACAGGGCCGAAGTTAACTAAAACAAAACTTTTTTGAAAGAGAAAACAAAGGCAGAGAATATTTATTTAACCCAAACTGCCAGTTGTAAACATTCATCAGTGGGGTGATAAAAAGCTGTCATGTAATGATAATGTTAAATTAGTCCTAATTATTAAAACCTTCTGTTAATGCAACCTAATTAATTAGGTGTAACACAGTAACTGAAACTGTTAATTGCCTCGTGCTGTGACTGCAGTGTGAATGTGTAATATACCAGGCAGTAATAGTGACCTGTCCAAGAGATAGAAATGAATGAATGAACAAATGGATGGGTAAAGTGAGTGGGAAAATATGGATGGATGGATTTACAACAATAATATGGTATGGAAAATGGATCAAAGGATAGATGGGTGAATAGTTGGTTAGAGTCATGTATGGAAAGGAAGAAAAGGATTGATGTATGAATGGAGTGCATACAGAAATTGATGGATTCCAAGCAAGATGGATAGATGGTTGAATTGATGGATGCATGGGAAGGTATAGAAAATGGATGGATGGATGGTTGGATGGGTAGTTGAATGGCTGGATTGATCACTAGGTATGGTACCAGAAATGGAAGGATTATAGGAGAAATGAATAGATAATGTAGCAGTATGAAGTTGTGTGGTGGATTTCAGCTGTGTGGCTCTTCCCAGCCAATGGCTGTGAGAGAGCACCTTATAAAGGGCAGGCAGAAGGCACCTGGTTGTCCTCTTGCCTGACGGATCCTGGGTCACGTCACTTCCTGATGCCCTCCACTTTCGCTTTCATTTGGTGGCAGGTAGGCTGGCGGCGTCGATTGCAGTCTGTTATCATGTTGTCCATCCAGTTGTTCATTCTGGTTATTTTATTTCAGAGGCTCGCTTGGGTGTTGCTGCTGGCTGCACGCTGCTCACCGCTAGCTGCATGCTGCTTGCTGTCGGCTGCTGGTCGCCCTCAGGTAGCCAAGCACTTCACTTCACTCCGCGCCATGCTGATCGGGATTGCCTGACCGGTATGTAGCACAGTGACCTTAGCTTCCTCCTCCAGCCATCAGTAAGTTGCTAATATCTGTTGTTTTATTGTAGGGTAAGGATACCTGTGTAGCAGCACCCGCTAACCCGTCTGCAGGAAATCACTGCTGCTTTGCCTCACCGCTTCGCTGCGTTGCCTCGCAACTCTGCTGCTTTGTTTCGTTGCTATTGCTTGCTCTCATTGCTTGGATTCACAGTGCTTCGCCTTCAGACTTTTATCTGCACACGCTGACGCGGTGCTCTGACGCTGTCTGCCTGGCTCCCGGCTGCTCACTACAGCTGGCTAAGCTGCAGTAATAGCTTACTGCTCCTTGTTCGGGTCTTATTTTAGCATTGCCGTGGCCAAATTGTTGCTCGGCAACGCCGTATTGTGTATTGTTGTACCTGTCACTTCTTAATCTGTGTGTGTGTGTGTGTGTGTGTGTGTACAGTGGGAAAGTTTCTTATTTTATTTTCTTCATGATTAGTTGCTCTTTATGGAATATTCTTTTTTTTTCTTTTGTAACAATGTCATTGATTATGTAGATTTTGTTAATTCCATTTGATTTGTTATTGTGTTAATTATTAGACTTTGTATAGTTAATTTCTTGATTTCTTCTGTGTGTTTTGTGATTAGTTGCATCAAATTTCTTTTGCTTCTCACTTGCTGTCCCCCCATTCAGGTGCTGAGTCTAGGGTGGCGGATTGGTGTCCCGGTGGCGTGTGTCCCTCTTTGTGTTAGCACTTTTTGGGTTGATTTTGTTTCACTTTCATTTACTTCACGTGTGGTGTTCCTGGGATCCCCCTTTGTTTTGGACCCATCTGCCCAGTAAGTCTCAGCCCTGATTGGCTCCCCTTTTTGCCCCAGTGAGTGACTTCTTAACATTGGAGTTTTAAAGGTTTTGAATTATAATTAATAAATAACATTTGTTTTGTAACCAGAAATGCTGTCTCTGTCTCAATTGTAAAACGGACCTGAGTGCCTTCTTTGTTTTAAAAATAGTCCTTTAAAAAAAGGTCCCTGGGTGAAACCCCCAGGGTGGCGTTGTTTGGTGTGAAATTCATTCTTAATCAAGTGCTGCCCAAAGTACAACCCTCGTTCCGCCACAATCAGTTGATGGATGGACGGATGGATGGATGGATGGATGGATGGAGGTATAACAATGAATGTAAAATGATGAATGGATGATTGGATGGATGGATAATGGAGGATAGTTGAATGGATAGAGCGCTCAACGAAGCAGGTACTGGAAATGGGTGGACTGATTGAGGAATGGATAGATACGTTTATGGATGGATGGATGGATGGATGGATGGATGGATGGATGGATGACGGATAGAGGTATAAACCCCGATGTAGGGGGCTGGGGTAGAACATGAATATACAATATGTATGAATTGATAGGTTGTTGGTTGAATGAATGAATCGATGAAAATGGTGGTGAGTAGTAACATGGATGTAAAATGAACTAATCAGTAGGCAGATGGATGGATGGGGCTGGTGGACACTTATTGGCCAAGTGGACAGATGTATGGATGGATGGACTGATAGGTTGGTGGTTGAATGAATGGTTGGAAGGATGTGGGATGGATGGATGGATTGTGGGTAAAATGAACCGATTAATGGGCAGATTAATGGATGGTTTAATGGATGGATGAAGCAGGTACAGAAAATAGATGGATTAATGGATGTTTGCATGGATGGTTGTTTGAATAGAAGGCCCCTAAATTGTGCTTGTTGTATCGCACTAATTCCCAAAATACTGTATAAGGCAAATACCAAAGATGGATTTGATAGTGGATCTTTATTGAAAGTAAGAGGACAGGTTTTGTGACACTTGATATGTGATAATGTATGCATATCTTTCACTTATCAATCATTCCATGTAAATTAACATTCTTCAGACATCTTAATAGAAATGAATCACTGATCAATTTGTTCCCCAGATCCACACTTCAACCTAACACAAGATGCAAATGATCACGCGAACAGTTCATTATTTTTAATCCTTCATCTTATTTTAGGGGAAATCGTGTTTGCTGAACAATGAAATACTTATTAGCACCTCAGACAAAGGACGCAGTGATTGACAGGATTATATTTAAACAAAGCCAGCAGTTAATCACTTCTCTCTGCATGAGGGCACACAGCCTGGTATTTGTTCTCTATCGCTAATTAAACAGAATTACATTCCATAACACATTGTAAAAGCCAGGGCGTGTTTCAGACCTCATAACAAACTAGTGCAGAACATTTTCAAGGAAATGAGGGGTTCACAGAGGTAACAGACAGTACTATTCTGTGAAAGAGACTCATCCAGATGGGGTTATGAGACATTAACATGACTCAGTATACAACTTTTTTTTTTTTTTTTTTTTGTTCTATTATTATTATGAAGCTTCGCAGAAATAGACTGGTCGCTGCCGGTGAAGGACCTTCCCTTATTTCAGTGCCATTTACAATGTCATAGATGAGTTTACCTTTATATTATTTTTTTTCCTGAACAATTTCATTTCTTCTACCAACATAATAGACACTCATTTAAACAAGAGTGACCTCCTCATACTAAGTAATATCAGATTTGAAGCACTTGGAAGCACTTATGCTTACCTTCAGCCATCAGTTTGGTAACTAACATTCACTTATTTATCATATTTACCACAAAACGTCTTTAGATTTGGAAACTTGGAAACTATTACTGCTTCACCTCTCTTCAATAACAGTAACAGTGTGTTGCATTTCTTTGTGGTGCACGTGCTAGACATGAAGTTTAACAGGAACATGTCACACCTGTAAGTACAGTGACACAATAAGGCATTATTTGTGTATAAATGACTTTCTAAATGCTGGTAAATGCATCTGTGTGCATACCACTGTGCAAGCCTATTTTATTTTTAATAAATGTGAATTTTCTTTTAATTCTTAATTAATTTTGACTTTACTGACAAAACTCCTGTGGTTCACTAAAACTGGAATAGTGGAGTCTTTGTCACAGTTATTAGATTGAAAAAAACAGGAGTGTTGGGTTGTTAAAACAAGCAATGTCAGCCAAAATGGTGATACAGGCAGTGAAAAGAGTACAACGGATTTACCAATATTCTTTAGGAAGTGGAGCACAAAAGCTCGATATGATGGAATATTTATAGTTTTGGGTTTAATCTTTGTATTTTTGACCATGAAAAATACATGAAAATATTTTTGACCTCTGATACTACCTCCGGAGGCGGATCAGAGCCTTAGCGAAACTGTCCCCCATTTCCGCATCTGTTATTTTCACACAGACGTTGAGGCGGAGTATCGGTGGAGTATTAGCCCCATCCCGCCTTGGATGGGGCCAATGTTTCTATGCTCACAATCTTAGTTTTGCATGTTAGCATTTGCTATTTAGCAATAAACACACAGTGCAGTGGAGGGTGATAGGAGGGTCATTAGTTTTGCAGTTAATTGGTCATGAATCACAGTATTAGACAAGCTGAAATGCTCTCTAGATGATGACACTTAGGGGATCACTGAAGTTATAATCCAGCTAAGCAGGATGTGATTGTCCTAAAATGTAACCCATCCAACATGAGTTGTTGAGACCACAAAAGTCAACGTCACCGTGACGCTTGAGGAAAAAACAGGCAATCATCGAAGTCAGTCCTCTTAGAAAGCATGAACGTCTGGCATCTGTTCAGTGTGTGAGATATTAACCATCCAAGTGGTTGACCGACCGCCTGAGCAACAGAACGACATCACTAGCATTGCTAAAAAGTGTTACAGATTTCCAGTATTGAAATATAGGTTTGACTTGGAGAGGTAATGCCCATCTTTAGTTTATCCAGCAGAGTTTAACCCCCTGTCATTTGCATTTTTTCCCTAAGTCATACTGGATTTAAGGGAGCTGGTCTTACTCCAGGTACCTGTTATTTCTGTTATGTTTCTTTTTGGTATTTTAATCTGTTGACAGCAGCGAGAGCAATATTAATAATAAAGAGCAGAATTATATATCTGTATTTTGTGTAGGAGTCTACTGAATGAATAGACATTTTCCTCCCTTCTGGTTATCTGTTCTGAGTGCCACACATAAAGCTGCATTTGTACAGCGAACAGTGGAGGACATAACGGGTGACAGACAGGTGCATGATAGAACTCCTTCATCAACGTGACACCCGAATCAAGCAGCCCATCAGGTGACAAGGAGTGATAGAAGACCTCCACCTGAGATCAAATCGATTGATATTCAGTGTTGCCATGTATGGAGTCAACACGCTCATCACTCACAGTGATATCATCACGCATTCGTTCCCAGATACACTGGGAATGAGCCATTTACCAAAGAGAAACATCATTATGCTATGAATACAACAGTTTGAAGGAAGATGTAAGGTAAGATATACTGTAGGTTCAACAGGTTCGGATCATTGTTGCTGTGCGAGAATCAGTCTCTTGGTGATTTTAATGCGGTGGCAACTGACGTGCCGTCTTTACTTTTCTGGGTTAATCAGCGGGGAGGTTGCTTTCAGTCACTTTGTCTCCACTGAGCAAAAACAAGGATTCATGATGTGCTCAGTTGAAACTTTCCATCTGTGAATATCCTGCACCATTCTGCTTGAAAAAAAATCTCCACCTGCTTCTCCCCCTGTTGCTGTTACTGCTGAGGTACTGTAGTACTGCTGCCTGTACAGCCGGTCAGCTGGGCTCTAAATAAACAGACTTAATAGTCAACGGAAATGCTTTACATCAGAAATCCTCAGAGGCTCCCGGTTCTCTAAATAGATACGCATTAGACACCAGATTTGACACCATAATATGATAAGACTTTGCCCTGTGGGCCCATACGGGAAATTGTATTTCATGATGATTCAGTTTCTAATTGTAAAACAGCCTACACTATATGTGAAAAGACAATTATAGAAGGGTTAGATAGTGATGAAACGGATGATTGGAATTCCTACGCACTCTCTAATGCCCCTTTCACAAGAGACTTTCATATGACATTCTTCATCTAACTTTGTCCCTCTGTGGTGCTCTTTTATAAGACTTGACAGATAGAACTTAACTGTTCAGAAAAGTCGTTTAAAGGCCAATACAGATGTGTAGGACAAGCCAGGTCTGACCCGTGTTCAACCCAGGTCTTAGACAAAGTAGAGGCTTTCACCCATTGATGACCCAATGGAAAGCCGCCTGAACTACAAAAAAATAATGAAAAACAGACTGAATCCAAAAGAGATTCTAGGACTGTTCCATCTGATCCAGAACGGACTAGAGGTAATTAGACCCTGAACACGAGCAGCAGCACCACCAATTAACGAGCAGCGAGGATCAAAAGGAGGAGTAGCACATGTCTTTAGAATGAATCGAATGCTTTTCACGGTCCACACTGTCCATCTTGGCTCAAAAAAAACACATTTTCCTCCTGCAGTGATTGATGGTGCGCGCGATCAAAGCTGATAGCGAGTCTCCTTGGATCCACTCCGGTATTAGACATATTGACACACAGACCAAAGACCTGCAGCAGTAGAACAGTACCTTACGAAAACCCAATTAGACTGGAGTCAGAATCTGGCTCTTCTCACTTGGTTTAGTAAGAACTGACGGGGCCCAAGAGGAATTCTATCATACTCTTTGGTCTTCAGTGCAGTCTGACAAGCTTAATACGGCATCAGAAATAACATAATGTGCATTTAAAACATCTATGAATAGACAAGATAAATAGTATTGCATTTCATAGGCTCTGTCCTTATCACTCCCCTTATAATATATTCCACCCTTCGGGTACATATGTTGAGGGGTGGAGGTCGGGCTTACAGTATGAAGTGCCATATAGACAGCAGCAGGTTATTCGGGTGAGCAGTGTGGTAACTCCCATGAGGTTTTGATGGCATGCCAGTGGCCAAGACTCAGTGACATCACTTGAGGACATTTATCAGACTTCACACAGCTTCCTCTGGAGACACAAAAAGGCATTACACAACTTGTTTTTTACATATGCTGTTTTACTCCCCAACTCTTGTAAACAGACTTTGATGTGTAAATGCATCGGTCTTCCTTCTTTGAGCTGTTAAAAAAAGGCAAATGAAACAAATACACTGACAAGGCTAGCGTGAAAGAAGTTAATGATAAGTGGGGCAGGACTTTGGGCTCAGTGAAGGAATCAATTTACAGGAGTCACTGTTTGAGGTAACGCTTCACTTTAAAGGAACAGTTTACCCCATGAGGAAAATTCATTCATTATCTACCCTAGTGCTAACAGAAAGTCTGGTAAAGTTTTGTAGTCCACAAAGCATCAACAAGAACTGGCAATTTCTGCATACCTCAGTGTTCACCTGCTACCTGGGAGCTTGTGTCGCACACAATAGAGAGAGCTGTCCAGACGTTACAGCATCAAGTGCCTCTGTCAGATCTAACATCACATTTTTGGCCTTTGATCTATTATCTTATTGTTGTGGCTTCTTTCCAGAGCAATGATACATAAAAAGATGGTTTGAGTGTGTTGTCTTCCTGGATGCATCAACAGGGAGAAGCGTGTGAGATGATGTGTTTTTGCTTCATCATAAGACTTTCCTCAGACTACAACTACGTAACCCAAAAAGTTGTGTCTGTGGCTGATTGCTCTCTGTCTGGATCTCAACACCTCTGTTGAATCCCTTTGTGCAGTCTGGGTGTGTAGGGAAGGGCTGAAGATCTTCGCGAACCCGACCGAACCCATCGGGTCCTGTCGGGTTCGGTCTTAATTTCTATTATTTTACACGGGCTCGGGCTCGGGCTTGCGCTCTGGCTTGCGCGGTAAATGAGCGGTCAGGTGATGCGTTTCGATTAGCGCGAGAAAGATGCGAAAATGGATGCTGAGGAGGTGAAACGGAGACTGGCCTCTGGCGATTACGTTTTGGTTGCACCGGCAAAGAGAACAAAGTCTGAGGTGTGGAAAAGTTTTGACCATGTGCATAATGAGAATAATGAGCCAGTGGGTTATGTGAAATGCAACATACGTGACATTCTGTTAAAGTACGACAGCAAAACGACAGGGAATTCGTCGCTGATAAGGCATGTTGATCTAAGCTGTTCAAGACCTTCCAGTGCCCAGGATCAACCTACAATCACATCGTTTGTTACAGCATCAAAACCCATCCCTACAAAGGTGAAACAAATGGAGACGGAGAAGTGTGCCAGCTTTTGCTGTAAAGACATTAGGCCTTTTAATATCGTAAATGGCGAGGGGTTTGAAGAGCTGGCGCAAGAACTAATTAATGTCGGGGCTGCGTATGGGAGGGTTCCTGTAAACTCTGTTATTCCCCGCCATGTGACAATTGCGAAGAGGTGCACTGACATAGCAGAAGAAAAGAGGGAAGCTTTAGTACAGAAACTTAAGACTTTGTTGAAGGATGGCACAGTCGCAATGACCACAGACATGTGGACAGAGGATTATCGGAAAATGAGTTATTTGACAATCACATGCCATTTCATAAGTGAGGATATGGAACTGGTGAATAAAACCCTGACAACTACAATGTTCCCTTTGGAAGAGGCAAAGACGGGAGAAAATATCAGACAGGAGATACTGAATCTACTGGTGACAAAGTTTGGCCTTGACGCTTCCTCTCTCAGCAAAATTGTATGGGTGAATGATGAGGGGGCAAACATTAAATTAGCTCTGCGGCCATACCAGAGATTGGACTGCATTGACCATGTCATTAATACGGTACTGCGCCATGGACTCGACATTGCCGAGTTATCCAAAGCCGACGGTGCTCCGGACATAGGCGATTCCATTTCTGCTGCTAAATCATTAGTGAGGTACGTTAAACAGTCGGGGTTGGCTGCGCAACTGTCAACAACATTGCGGCAAATGGGAGACACTCGGTTCAGTACGGTGTACCTCACACTGACTTCTATACAGGCCATTTATCATGAGCTCCATGAAAAGCTGGATGCACGAGGGGAGAGCGCGTGCATTGAAAAAATAGCACCGAACACACTGGCTTTTTGATAGACTTTCTGAAGCCGTTCTATGAAGCACAGCGGGAACTTGAGGGAGACGAGTATCCAACACTTAATCGTGTGTGTCTCTGGTGTGAGAAACAGAAACGCCACTGTCAGCCCAATGCCCTGGACTCCCCTCAGCAAGCTGTCGTGCGTAAACGGTACGAAGACTGGCTCGCGTGTAAAGTGATAATACAGGACCTCCACAAGATCACAACATTCCTCTGGCCAAAATTTAACCAGCTGAGAATGTTGTCACACTCGGACAGGAATGCCGTACATGCTCATGCCCGCACTCTTCTGCAAGCCATGGCTGCAGGTGCACCAGATGTGGAGTTTCGAGACCCAGAGTTCTCCGCAGTCGAACCCACTCCTCCGGCAAAAAGGGCGAATTTGCGGAGTGGGAAAATGTAAGGCAAGCTGACGAGGTCATTCGCTACAATGAAACGGCTGTCATGGAAAATGAAATGGATATTCTTGGCTGGTGGAAGACCAACAAACCATCCTACCCAAAACTTGCAAAATTAGCCAGATCAGTACTATGCATCCCGGCCAGTAGCAGCAGCAGTGAAAGGGTGTTCAGTGCTGCTGGACGCACCATCAGTGAGCGCAGGACCGCGCTGAAGCCATCTACAGTGGATTCAATAATTTTCCTCCACAAAAACATGTAGCTTAATCTTGGTAAGTAAATATAATAGTAACTAAATATTAATTGAGTCTTAAATGCATAATGTAGACAGAGTATAGGCTAATGTTGGCATTATTCTTTTATTAAATTTCAGCTGCTGTTCACCGTCGCGTTGAGGCCGGATTGTGGAGAGAAGTGGCGAAGCAAATCCCGCGGAGCCTTATTGCCAAATACCCATTTGATTGTGGAGAGACTTGCCGCAAGCAAGTCCCGTTTTCGTTTGTCTTAGGCCTAATCTCATTTTATGTAACTTTGTGTTTTATTTCGTTATTGCCAAATACCTGTCTTAGTTTAGAATTTATCTTGATTTAATTTGTTAAGAAAGACTCATTTTTATAGGTGTATGCCTAGGCCTATTTAGAGTGCTGAGATGTTACGAGGACTTATTTCATTTCTTTTTTCCAACTTCCAAGTGGCCTATAGCCTACGTTGGTCATGAATAAATGATGTTAAAAAATGTATAAATGACTCATTCTTGACAAAAGGCAAAAGAGCTGTGTGCGTGCGCAAATTTGAATAATGTCAGGCTGTAAACGGGTTCGGGCTTTTAAAAAGCTGTCAATCAAAGTGTACTTGTCAGCTCTAGTGTAGGGAACACTTTTCCCCAGAGGATTACTGTCCAAAAATGCAAGGAACCAATTTATGTGCATTCGGGCATGCGCAACCACTTTAAATAGGGTGCGCGATAACGCTAGCTTAGATGCTAGAGTAAAGATTTTAGCTAAAAAAACTTGTTTCAAGTCTATTTAAATCAGCTTGGGTCTCATGGCTCCAGAGACTTGGATTACACTGGACGAGCTGTATGGAGCCATTTTGTGTGTGCCATGTTTTTTTTACTCGGTTAGTCACCAGCTACTTCAGTTGTGTAGGAGAATGCTGCAACGCCGCTTTGTTGTGAAGCTCCAGAAATATTTTGTGAACTACAAAACTTCACCCAGCTTTCTATTGGCATGGGGGTGAATACATATGAATTTTCATTTTTGGGTGAACTGTTTCTTTTAGTGTAATCTCATGCATTACTATAGGGAAACATTCCCCGTTGGAATGAATAGGCCTATATATTCCTGCTAAAAGAAATAGGCAACCATCAGACCATAACAAGTAAATGACATATAATTCCAAATTACTATGTGCTTATAAAGTAATTGCTTTCGAAAAACTGTTCTGCTTGGCTTGTGTAAGTGGCATATTATGCGTCTTTGTTTAAAAGGTTGGGGCACAGCACTCATTCCAGCTTTTTTCACATTTTCTTCCATCTCGTTATGTTCCCCACAGCTCATATGCACGACTCCCGTAATGTCTAACAGGCCCCATGACTTCTGGTTGATCAGCAGAAATAGCAACGGCTGGAGCCTTCAAACTGGCAATTCTTTGTTGAAGTACACAGCTAATGATAAGGTATGAGTTCCAATAAGAGTGCAATATATGAGAACTACAGGAGCTAATGGGCTGAAACAAAAGCAGTAGAGTCACTTCAGATGCGAACAGAAGGAAAACAGGGGGAGAGCGAACAGCTGATGGGGACAACAAACAGTCTGATGAGACACAAGTCTTGCTATAACTGTGTCCATGAAAACTGGCATTCACTACAATTTGCCACAACATTAGCTCCATTATAATAGAGTGGAGGTAATGGCGATGGTAATTAGATTGTTTAGATGTATTAAAGTAGTGGCCAGAGGGTACATGGGTACATTTACTTATGCAGAAGTGATTTTTATAGGTAGAGTGGAAGAGATGGCAGTCAGACAACTCTGGCACTGTAGGGGTTGATTCTTCCTCCATGTACCTTCGTTGCAGAGACAGCTTTTACAGTCAGTTTTAAATATTGCTGATGTCGATCAATTGACACTCATAGGTGAGCCAAGGTGGCCTAAAATGATGATAATATTAAGATCTAACGTATCTGCTAGAGAAAATCTGAAATATACATCACAATCTTACATGGTGGAGCAAAAAATTCAGCTCGGATTTCATTAAAGTTTCACATGTACTACAGTAATGCATTCACATTCCCAGCACGCCTCCACTTCCTCAGGCTTGAGTCTTTAAAGTCCTTCCATTTTCAGCAATTTCACTGACACTGTGAGGTGACATTTTTCATGAGCATTCAAAGATTTTCTGAGGTACAAGACAACAAATAAAATCTTTTTTTCTGCAGTGCAGTTTAATGTTCTGGATGATTACCTCTGTTCCAGCAGTTTGTGCTGACATGTTTAGCCAATTCATCTATTTTCCCATGCTGAGGGTGTAAAGACTTAGATGGGGTTCGGAGAACTGGATTAACTGAGAGGCAAATGGGCTGTGATGGGATGTGATGAGGCAACGACAACAGCGGGCGCTGAAGAGGCAGCAACCGTCGGATAGAAGCTCCTCCGGGACTGACTGTGCATTAGTGCATCCTTTAGTGGTAAATGTGTCCTTCTGTCTGCATAGGTAGATAACTCTGCGAGTGAAGCACTGGGTTTGTCTCCCATGACGAAGAAGCCTTGTCTTTGTTTTGGATCACTTGTTAAGCCCTCAACATATGCATTACCCTGGGGAGACGTACACTCCTCCAGACAGTGAGTCATGTATAAATAAAGCATAATGCATGCAGATGGAGACAAAATGTTCACTCCCTGTGGGTTAAAAGTTGGGACACTTAAGTTGAGTGATTGAAGCAGCTTTGAATATATTGTTGGAGCTAAATGCACTGGTTTAAGCACCAAAGAAAAAGACTGTGCCGTGGGATTGTGACACATACTGAAAGCATCTATAGTTAGCAGTAAGGGTATTACAGCGAGGGATCATTACATGGGTGAAGTCAAGCTCTACTGACACCTCCACCACTCCTCATGAAGTCTTGGTTTTTTTTCAGATCCATCATGCTGTCAATCCACATGGAGTTAACTGCTTGGCTCCGTTGCTATAGCAGTTAAGGTTCACAAGTACAATAGATCATTGTAGAGCTACATCTGAATGAAACCCTATGTCTGGAGTTAAAAAGTTGTCCTATGTGTCGCCTGCTAGTAATTCAATAACTTTTATAAGAAATTAAAAATAATAATCAGATTTTTTGCACCTCTATTAATTACAAGGCGTTTGTACAAGTAAAATACAGTACAACACAGACAAGTTAAAAGACATTAAAATCAACATAATGCAATTACACAGCACCAAAACCAGTAAAATAAAATAAAATACAGAAAGAATTCAAGGTGATTTATTCGTCACAGTACAACATGGGGTTTCATTACAAAATGAAAGTTTGCAACTCCTTCACACACCCAGGAAATCATTTTATAGGGTTTTTGTTTTTATTCGACTGCTAGTCGAGTGAAGTGATATGAAAAAAATGGAGGTGGCTACTCCACCTGCAGCTTGTCGTACTAGCAGTACAGTATCATATGATGTATATGAATGGGCTCAATTCAGTGCGAATTAAAAAAGGGTATGAGTTATATTTCTTGTAGCCTTTTCACGCAAGGATTGGTGGCTTGGTTCTTATCCTCCAAAAGATGCAACAAGTGGCATTTAGTCATCAGTGTGTGAGCTGGCTGAAAGGCTCGTTACCGCTGTAGTTAACTTGTTTATTGTTACATGATTGAGTGCTAGTTTAACAGAACAGCTTGTTATTATGGGTAAAATGCATTTTTCCATTCTTTCCCAGAGTTAGTTGACAAGATGGATACTGTTGTTATGTTTGTATTAACCCTAAAGCCAGAACATGAGCTTAGCTTAGCATAAATCCTGGAAGCAAGGGAAACTGCTAGCCTAGCTCCTTCCAAAGTTCAAGGCTTAGTGATTAACACGTAGTATCTCATTTGTTTATTCAATACACGACAGATGTGTAAAAATGCTAATTTGTGGTTTAACAGGGTGATACATAATGTAATTATGTGTATTTGACAAACAGGAAATAGACATCATTGATGATCCCTAAAGGATGCTGATGACCACTGTCTTGCCAACACGTCCTCATACCTTAACGGATGAACAGGTTGATTGCCTCTCACTCCCAAAACAACATCTATCACCAGGCTGCTCTTGTATGTCTTAGGACTGCACTGTAGCTCCTCTCGGTAGTAAAGCATGAGGCCCGAGATCATTTTATAAAACAGGGTTTATTCAGTCATCGAGCGACCCAGACAGACCCGTGAGAACTGAAGCAAAAGAAAATAAACAAACAATCACGTAAATGAATATGCTAATGCAGAGCTTGTAGCTTAATGTAATTACACAATACACCAATAAACCACACCTCGTAGGCTGCACACTACCAAAGGGGCTGAATCTTGTCCTTTCTTCTTTCTTTGTCTTCTTTGTTTACATTTAACGTTGTAACTCTTTATATTACTTTACTTTAATATCTCTGTGGAGATAACCTGCCGTGTGGTTTCTCCCTTACCATGCTCCGCCAGGTGGTGTCTCATTAAAAGGGCACCGTGTAGAAACAAAAAACAAACAATGAGCCCGCTTCACTGAAAAGATAGGTAGGAACCAAAAATAAATAAATAAATAAGAATGTATTAACTGACGTGGGCAGTTACACTCCCACCAAATCACAAGTGATTTCTTAGAACGACTTATGGAAGACATATACTGTATATGAACGTCACTTTAAATATTATGATGTAACAAATCAATAACAAATCGATAAGGCTAGCTAATACACTGAGAGTGAGAATGGTACACTGCGGTCTTTAGTCTGCTTCCAACAGTGTGACCGTCTTCTGAATGGGCCTCTCCAGGTAGACTGGTTTGGAGGTGCGTTTTCCCATTTTATCCAGCGTTGGATCACTGAGTAACAACTTGAGTGTTCTCACTCTTCCATCCTTCCCAGAATGAACTTGCATGACCTTTGCCAACTTCCACTTGTTCCGTGGTATCCCATCCTCCTTCAGAAGAACAATGTCATTGACCTGTGCATTTCTGCGGTCCTTGGTCCACTTTTGTCTGTTTTGGAGATTTAGGAGATACTCCTTCTTCCAACGTGACCAGAAGTTGTTGGCCAGGAGTTGAACTCTACGCCATCTCTTCCGGAGGTAAAGGTCTTCCCTGACGAACTTCCCAGGGGGAGGTGATATGATTGTGGACTTCATAGTCAGAATGTGGTTTGGTGTCAATGGCTCTGGACTGGATGAATCATTCAGGTTGTCCGTAGTCAGCGGTCTGCTATTCACTACTGCCATGACCTCATACAAGAATGTTCGTAGAGAGGAGGAGTCAAGCTGTTTGGCAGACTGTTCTAGGATAGACATCAAAACACTTCTGATGGTGCGGATCTGTCTTTCCCAGACTCCGCCCATGTGGCTTGAGCTTGGGGTATTAAAGATGAACTCACATCCCTTCTCCTTGAGTTCCTCTTGATCCATCTCTCTCAATGCTTCCGCAAACTCTCGCCTTGCACCAACGAAGTTCGTCCCCTGATCGCATCTTATCTGCCGCACTGCTCCACGAATGGCAATGAATGAACGCAGGGCGTTAATGAATGCATCAGAGGTCAAGTCATCGAGCATTTCAATGTGAATTGCTCTGGAGCACATGCAGGTGAGTAACAGTCCGTATCTCTTTAACTCTTTTCTTCCTTCCTTGATGTAAAATGGACCGAAACAATCCAAACCACAGAAAGTGAATGGCGGTGTAGCTTCTGTTCGGTCTACAGGAAGATCTGACATCCTTTGTTGTTCCATACCTCTTCTGTATTTCCTGCACTTAGTGCACTTGTAAATGTGGGATGAGACCAGGTTGCTGCATCCGAGGATCCATATGCCGTTGGCACGGAGCTCATTCATGGTCATTCCCCGGCCTTGATGGTGTACTCTTTCGTGATAGTGCTTGACCAGTAATGATGAGATGTGACTGTCTCTTGGAAGAACCGCTGGATGCTTTACATGAGCATGTAAGGCAGCGTGAGTCAAGCGGCCTCCAACTCTGATGATACCTTGGTCATCCAGGAATGGATTTAATTTATGCAGCTTGGACTTCGGTTGTGTCTCCTTGTGATGCTGAAGACACTGAATTTCTTGAGACAGGTTTGTTTCTTGAACCATTTTTATTATGGTTATCTGTGCTTCTCTCCTTTCCTCTAAACTGGTGGCTTCACAGGACCGTGGCTTCAGGCCTTTGACTTCTCTAACAAGGCGCTTTAATCTGGCAATGGCTTTCACCAATCTTGACCAATCAGAGAACTTGTGTAGGCGAGCCAACAGTGACCTCACCTCCTTTGCCTGTGTGTCATGAACTTGGGCCCTTTTGAGCTCTGGGTCACTACTTGGGATCTCTCCCACCTTGACATCTTCAGTTGGTAACTCTTTCTGCCAAAGCAGGTCTGGGCCTGTGAACCAGTTAGATGTTGACAGCTGGTCAGCTGAGAGGCCTCTTGAGGCGTGATCTGCTGGGTTTTCCTCCGAAGTCACGTACCTCCATTGCGCAGACTCTGTGCTTTGTTTGATACGTTCCACGCGATTAGCTACGAACACATGGAATCTTCTGGCTTCGTTACTGATGTAGCCCAGAACAATCTTTGAATCTGTCCAGAAGACTTCATGCATGCATTCCACTTCAAGTTCTCCTTTGAGCATGTCACTGACTCTGACTGCTACTACAGCCGCCGACAGCTCTAGCCTCGGTATGGTGGTCACCTTAGTGGGAGCAACTCTTGACCTCCCCATGACTAGAGTACAGTGCACTTCTCCCGATGTACTGATCACTCTGAGATACGAACACTCTCCATATCCCGACTCACTGGCGTCGGAGAAATGATGCAACTCATAGTGCAGAACCTTGAAGTTTGGTGGAACGTAGCACCTCTGGATCTTCACCCCAGCCAGGTTTTTCAGGTCTAGGAGCCATGATTCCCACAGAGGTCGCAGGTCGTCAGGTAAGGTGTCATCCCAACTTAGCTTGTCGCGACACATCTGCTGGACAATCCTTTTCCCGACCAGAATGAACGGTGCCACAAATCCGAGCGGGTCAAATATTGAGGCAACCGTGGACAAGACTCCTCTTCGGGTGAGTGGGTTCTCTTTGACGACTACTCGGAACTGGAACTCATCTGAGGTCACACACCACTGAACGCCAAGCGCTCTTTCCATATGATGTTCACCCAACGCCATGTTCAGATCTTTGGCAGCCTCAACACATTCCTCCTTAGGGATTGTGGCCATGACTTCCTCACTATTTGAGATGAACTTATGCAGCCGGAGTTTGCCTGTGCTGCAGAGTTCTCTTGATTCCTTCACAAGTTGGATGGCTTGGCTTTGAGATGTGACACTTGCTAGCCCATCGTCAACGTAAAAATTCCTTCTGATGAACTGGATGGTGTCTTCACTGAATCTTCCCCGTCCTTCATCAGCAAGATGTCTTAGTCCAAAGTTGGCGCAGCCTGGGGAAGAAGCCGCACCAAACAGGTGAACTTTCATTCGGTAGATAGATGGTTGAGCTTCCAGATTTCCATCCTCCCACCAAAGGAAACGTAAGTAATCTTGGTCTTCTGCCTTGACATAGAACTGGTGAAACATGCGCTCAATGTCACACATTATCGCCACAGGACCTCTACGAAAACGACAGAGGACTCCGACTAAGTTGTTTGTCAGCTCAGGACCGGTTAGTAGGTGGTCGTTCAAAGAAGTCTCCTGAAACCTTGCAGAACAGTCAAAGACGACGCGGATCTTTCCAGGCTTCTGCGGATGATACACTCCGTGATGGGGAATGTACCACGCAGGAGTCTTGTTGATGTCTTCTTCAGGAACCCTTTCGGCGTCTCCGCGAGCAATGATGTCATCCATGAAGGTTTTGTAGTCCTTGTAGTACTGTTCGTTTCTTTTCAGCTTCCTTTCTAGGCATCTGAGACGATGGACGGCGCATACCTTGTTGTTTGGTAAGTTAGGTCTCTCTTTCTTGAAAGGTAGCGGCATCTCATAGTGACCGTCATCATTGAGCCTGATGCTCCCTTGCATCTGTGACAGGAATCTGAGGTCTTCTTGGGAGATGCTTGTATCCCCTGAAGTTCTTTCCACAAAGTCAGACTCCAGGACCTTAATGACATCTACAGGTGAGACTACTTCCTTTATCAGCGTTCTACAGACATAATGCACTTCACTTGTGACATCTGAAGCCAACTGACAATCTGGAATGACTTGTTTCACAACAACTTGGTGACTTACTCCTATTGCATCTCCATAATCAAGACGGAGGTTGCCATAGCCTACTATGCTCCAGCCCAGGTCTGTTTTCAGTCCGAATGGCTGATTTCCTTCACCAGGCACCACCTGTCTTGGAACGAGAGCTTGAGGACAGTTGTAGCCAATTAACAAGCCAACGTCACAACTTTGTTGAGGAGCTATCTCAGCTGCGATGTGTTCAAGGTGAGGCCAAACTTTAGCTGTCTCTGGTGTGGGAATATGTTCTCTGTTTGCAGGTATAAAGTCTCTCGTATATGTCACCGGCAGAGGTATTACCTTGTCTGAGTAGAATCCTCTTACTTGCAGACCAGTAACTCTTCGGCATGGCACAATGGTGTTCCTTGAAGCCATGGTGGACAGCTTTAACTGAACTGGCTCATTTTTTGCGTGCAGAGCCTTTGCAGTTTCTTCAAGGAGAAAGGTTGTGTCACTCTGTGTATCTAGGAGTGCGTACACAAGAATTTCACAATCAGGCTCACTTGTGGCTGACACCCACACTGGGATGATAGTGGATGTATGAGTGTCTTTAATGTTCTGTATGACTCTGTTTGACGTTGCCTCGAATGAGGGTCTCATTGCTTTGTCTTGTCGCCGTTCAGTGCTTCTGTCTTTTAGCATCTTCGTTTCCTTAGTGCGATTATCATGGAGGCAAGTTGGATGTTTCTTCTCACATATATTGCAGGTCTGTCTCCTTTCACATTCTTTCGAGCGATGACCGGATTGCAGACAGCCGAAACACAACTTGTTTTCCTGGACAAACTTAACTCGTGCAGAGACAGTTTCCTCCATGAACTTGTAACACTTGAGTAAACTGTGACCTGCCTTCTCACAGAATACACAACTTATAACAGCAGTCCTTTCATCTGCATTTGTTGCAAGCACCTTTGCTCCCGGACCTCTGTTCCTTGAGACCTTGATCTTCTCACCTTCACTTGGCTTTAGAGCATGGAGAGACGTTATTGGGTTGCAAGCGATTCTGGCTTCACGTGTGACAAATTTAACAAAGTTGCTGAAGCTTGGGAACTCATGACTTTGCTCTTCTGCTTCCATGACCTTTCTGTTCCATCTAGAGGTCAGCCAATCTGGAAGTTTAGCGAGTATCTTCTGATTCTCATTACAGTCGTTGAGCACTTCAAGACCCTTGATTTGAGACATGGCCGTCTCACAGCTGCGCAGAAAGTCAGCAAGTTCTTGAAGTTCCACACTGCTCTTGGAGTTTAACTTGGGCCATGAATCAAGCTTGTCCCTGAAAGCTTTGGCGATGAGGAATGGATTGCCATATCGTTCTTCGAGGATGGTCCATGCTGCACGATAGGCTGACTCTGTGCCTAGCAGGAAGTAGCTCTCTATGGCTTTCTTGGCTGTGCCACTCACATACTTTCGCAGGTAGTATATCTTTTCTTCACCTGGTATGTTCTTCCTGTCAATTAGCGTCTGAAAGGAAACCTTCCAATCATTAAACCTGAGTGGATCACCACAGAATGTTGTTGGTTCAGGTATAGGAAGACGACTTGCACTGATGGACTCTGCAAACACTCTCACAAGAGCTGCTGTGCTATCTTCTCTCCCTAGCAGTGTCATAGCTTGTGGTGGAGGCTGATGCTGAGACAGGTTACTTTCACTTTTAATTTCTTTCTTCAATTTCAGAGAGACATGTTGATGGAGCAGTTGATCTATTTCATCATCTGAGCGTTCATTTTGCTCATACACTTGCTGTCGCGCTTTGGCAGCCTTTAACTTCTTTACTGTCTCCAATCGTTCCACTTCTCTTCGCTTGGCCTCTAGCACTCTTTGCATCTCTGCATTTTCAGCCTCAAGTCGTTCGAGTTCTTTGATATGATGTTCCTTTTCTAACAGTACCTGCAATTCAGCTTCATTGGCGGCGACTTCAGCAGCAGCTTCTTGTCTGTGAGCAGAATACTGGCTTGAACGTCTGGATGTGACCCTTAATAATAATAATAATAATACATTTTATTTGTACAGCGCTTTTAAAAACTCTCAAAGACACTTTACAAGAATGAAATACATACAAGAATACATAAAATCAAGTGCATGGTGCATAAACTCAAGTGCATAGTGCGATAGAGGAGAAATATGTAGTAAAAAGAACAGTGTATGAGGATATGGATCTGTGTAGGTTTTTGGGAGAACAGGTTGAGTACAGCAAACTGCTACAGGTGCAGATGAAAAGCGAGTTTGAAGAGGTGGGTTTTGAGTAATGACTTGAAGGTGGATGAGTCTGGGCAGTCACGGATGTGTTTGGGGAGGGAGTTCCAGAGGGAGGGGGCAGCAATGGAGAAGGCTCTATCCCCCCAGGTACGGTGCTTGGTCCTGAGGGGGGGTGAGAGAAGGTTAGCGTCTGAGGATCTGAGGTTTCGAGAAGGAGTGTGGTGGTGGAGCATGTCCATGAGGTAGGGAGGGGCCTGGTTGTGGAGGGCTTTATGGGTGAGTAGGAGGAGCTTGAAGTTGATTCGGTGAGGGACAGGGAGCCAGTGAAGGTTTTGGAGTACGGGGGTGATATGTTCACGGGAGCGGGTGTGGGTGAGGAGGCGGGCAGCAGAGTTTTGGATGTATTGAAGTTTATTGAGGACTTTGGAAGATGAGCCATAGAGGATGCTGTTGCAGTAGTCCAGTCTTGAAGTGATAAATGCGTGGATGAGAGTCTCAGCTGCAGAGAAGGAGAGTAGTGGGCGGAGGCGGGCAATGTTTTTTAGATGGAAGAAAGCAGTTTGGGTGAGGCGGCTGATGTGCTGTTCGAATGAAAGAGTACTGTCCATGATGATGCCAAGGTTACGGATGGAGGGAGAGGGAGACAGGTTGATGTTGTCAAAGCTGAGGGTGAAGTTCTGGGTCGATGTGGTGAGATGTTTTGGGCCAATGAGTATGATTTCAGATTTGTCACTGTTGAGTTTGAGAAAGTTTTTTTGCAGCCAAGATTGTAGTTCTGACAGGCAGTTTGTGAGGGTAGAGTGGGTGGCAGGGGTGATGGATTTTGTGGAGATGTGGAGTTGGATGTCGTCGGCATAGCAGTGAAAACGGAGACCATGCCGACGGATGATGGAGCCAAGGGGTAGTAGATAGATGATGAAGAGGAGTGGACCGAGCACTGAGCCCTGGGGGACGCCTTGAAGCAGGGGGGCAGTGGAGGAGGAGCAGTTGTTGACATGGATGAACTGTTGTCTGTCTGAGAGGTAGGATTTGAGCCAGGAGAGGGCGGAGCCAGTGATGTTGAGAAATGTTTGTAGGCGGGACAGGAGGATGGAGTGGTTGATGGTGTCGAAGGCTGCAGTGAGGTCAAGGAGGATGAGTATACTGAGGTGGCCGGAGTCTGAAGAGAGGAGGAGGTCATTGGTAATTTTCAGGAGAGCGGTTTCGGTGCTGTGTTTGGGGCGAAATCCAGATTGAAAAGGTTCGTATAGTTCATGAGAGTGGAGGTGGGTTCGGATTTGTGAGGCGACAACACGTTCCAGAATCTTTGACAGGAAAGGGAGGTTTGAGATGGGACGGAAGTTTGAGATGATGTCAGGATCCAGGCCGGGTTTTTTGAGGATGGGGGTGACAGCGGCCAGTTTGAGGGATTCGGGGACAGAGCCAGAGGAGAGGGAGGAGTTAATAATGATGGCGATTAATGGGGAGATTGTAGGGAGGCAGGATTTCACGATGGAGGATGGGATAGGGTCCAGAACAGAAGTCGAGTTTTTTATCTTGGTGATAATGGGGAGGAGTTCCAGGGGAGAGACAGGGGTAAACTGTGACAGAGGTTGAGTAGTGGTGGTGGTGGTGGGGGGGGGTGAGAGGTGGAGAGGCTGACATGGGGGGGGGAGTGCTTAGTTGGTTGTAGATAGTGTCAATCTTAGACTGAAAGGATGCCAGGAAGGAGTTGCATTTGTTGACTGTGAAGGAGGTGAGGGTGTTGTCGCAGGGTTTGAGGAGTTTGTTGATGGTGGAGAAGAGAGTCTTGGGGTTGTTGGAGCCAGAGTGAATAAGCTTAGAGTAGTAGGTGGACCGTGCAGCAGTGAGGGCGTTTTTGTAGTCTGAGAGGTGGTCTGTGTAAATGTTGAGATGGACTGTGAGACCGGTTTTCTTGTAGAGTCTTTCAAGCTGGCGTTTACGGATTTTCATTTGACGGAGTTGGGGAGTGTACCAGGGAGCTGAGTGGGTGAAAGAGACTGATTTGGTTTTGAGGGGGGCCAGTTTATTGAGGCAGAGGGACAGTGTGTCATTGTAATGGTTGACCAGGTCAGTGGGGTTAAAAGTTAAAGGGGGGGTGGACAGTGTGTTGGCCAGCAAGTCAGAAAAAGCTGAGGGGGAGATGGATTTAATGTTCCTGAAGGTAATGTTGCGTTTGAGTTTTGGGGGACGCAGGGGGGTGATGAAATCTATGATGATGGCCAGGTGATCAGAGATCTGTAGGTTGAGGCTGGAGAGTTTATGAAGGGTGAGACCGGCAGAGCAGACTAGGTCCAGGATGTGGCCGCGACAGTGGGTGGGGAAGTTGACATGCTGAGTGAATTGAAGGCAATGAAGCAGTTCCAGGAGGTCTGTTGCACTTTTGGAGTTAGGGTCATCGATATGGATATTGAAATCACCCAGCAGCAGAATTGAGGGGGATATGGCGGATAGCTGGGTGAGGAATTCGGCGAGGTCTGAGAGGAAGGAGTGGTTTGGTTTGGGGGGACGGTAGATGATGGTGATGACCAGGGGGGTGGGACCAGGCAGTTTGAGGGCAATATGTTCGAAAGACTGAGCAGGAGGGATGGAGATAGTGGATGCAAGGAAGTTTTTCTTGAAGATGGCAGCAACGCCACCACCCCGTCCATCAGGGCGTGGTTTGTCAATGTAGGTGTAGCCAGTGGGTGTGGTCTGATTTAGGGAGAGGTAATCGAGAGGTTTGTGCCAGGTTTCGGTTAGACAGAGGAGGTCGAGTTTATTTTCAGTGATTAGTTCATGTAGGATGGCACTTTTGTTGGTCAGAGAGCGGGTGTTGAGTAGGACCAGTTTGAGGTGTTTTTGGATCTGAGTCGAGGAGGGGGTGGCAGGAGTGCAGTGTATGGGGAGCAAGTTGTTGTTTTTCTTCATAGTCCTGGATGTACAGCATGGGCGGGGTGGTCTCTGTGTTATGATGGATTGTATGGGGAATGTTTCAGGTGGGAGGGATAATGACTGGTTGGGTCGTACGGGGGCGCTAGTGAGCTGGACAGTGGTCTGTGCCTCTGCTGGCGAGGGATGAGGAAGAGTGTCGGTGAAGGGGGTGTGTGGTGTAAATAGTCAGTCTCGTGGAGCAAAATGTACAGTGTGTTGTATGTTGGCTGCAAGCATGCGACTGCCAGTGGTGTTTGGGTGAAGGCCGTCGGGCTTGTAGAAGGAGGGGCGGTTCCAAAACAGATTAAAATTGTCCGCGAAGTTGAAACCTCGAGCGTAGCAGGCATGCTTGAGCCAGGAGTCCAGCTGGAGCAATCTGGAGAAGCGCGCGTCCCCGCGACCAATTGTGGGAATGGGACCGGAGATGAATACGGACTTTCCACACGTGCCCAAGAAGTCCAGGAGGGAGGTAAAATCCCTTTTGGTGAGCTCGGAGGCGCCCCGGGCCAAGTCGTTGGTCCCTACGTGCACCACTATGCGCGTTATGGAGGATGGGAGTGACTGAAGCAGCCCAGGAAGTTTTTCCAGAATTTTTGGGGCTGTGGCGCCGGGGAAACAGCAGGTGGTGGCATTGAAGAATCGGATATTCCTAGTGATGGAGTCACCGATGATCAGGGTGGTAGGTGGGAAAAGTGGACGAGGATGAGGTCTGGCCGGGCGGGATGGTGACGAGCCACCGCCCGGGCCGTGTGTCGTCCGCAGGGTCGGTGGAAAGGCCCGGCCGGACAGGTGTTGCGGTGGGTCGTCCGTTTCGGCCACAGGAGGAGGAGAGTCTGCCTGCAGCGTGTGATGGCGGAGGCCACCGGAGCGTCGGAGAACGGCTTCCTTCAGGAACTTGCGGCGAGAGGCAGGGTCAGTCGTTCGGAAAGAGAGCCGGTGGCCCGGGGCCGAAGCACGGCGGCACCGGGCGCCGGCGGGCGCCGGCGGAGAGGAAGGCTCTGCGTCATCAACGGGCGCCGGGGAGCACGCGGCGGGGCCTCCCGGCACCGGGCGAAGATCTGGGTTGTCGGCCAGGGCCTCGAAGCGGTTGGAGAGGCTCAGGCGGGGAGAAGCAGTCGCATCCTGGATTCTCTCTCTGTCACGGATAACAATTTCGGCCCGGGATGACTGAAGGCTGGGTGTTGAGGAGGTGAAAGGCCGCGGACAGGTGGAGGTATCCCATGGGACAGTATCCTGGAGGGCTGCTTTGAGCGAGGCAATGTGCATTGATTGTTCGTGTGCAAGGTCCAAACAGGAGGTCAGCATGGTCTGTTTGTCCTGCAGTTCCTCGGAGAGTCGACGGATGTCCTCCTTAAGGTCGGTGATTTGTTTGTTAGCCATGTTAGCCAAGTTAGCCATGGCTGTTGCTTTTTGCGTGTGCACACACGATCCTTGTGTGCACTGCATGTTAACAGTGTCTTTAGTAGAGCAGAATTATGATTGTCTTTAGTAGAGCAGGAGTATGATTGTCTTTAGTAGAGCAGGAATATGATTGTTTTTAGTAGAGCAGGAATATGATTGTCTTTGGTAGAGCAGGGATATGATTTTCAGACGGTTAGCAGGCTAGGTTGACACAGCTAGCAGGCCGGAGCCGCTGGGCTGCTGGGCTGCTGGGCTGCTGGGCTGTTGGTCCGCTGGGCTGCTAGGCTGCTAGGCTGTTGGTCCGCTGGGCTGCTGGGCTGCTGGGCTGCTGGGCCGCTGGGCTGCTGGGCTGCTGGTCCGCTGGGCTGCTGGGCTGTTGGTCCGCTGGTCCGCTGGGCTGCTGGGCTGTTGGTCCGCTGGGCTGCTGGGCTGCTGGTCCGCTGGGCTGCTGGGCTGCTGGTCCGCTGGGCTGCTGGGCTGTTGGTCCGCTGGGCTGCTGGGCTGTTGGTCCGCTGGGCTGCTGGGCTGCTGGTCCGCTGGGCTGCTGGGCTGTTGGTCCGCTGGGCTGCTGGGCTGTTGGTCCGCTGGGCTGCTGGGCCGCTGGGCTGCTGGTCCGCTCTGCTCTGTTATGCTGCTCTGTTCTGCTGCTCTGCTCTGCTGCTGCTCTGCTCTGCTGCTGCTGCTCTGCTGCTGCTGCTCTGCTGCTGCTGCTCTGCTGCTGCTGCTCTGCTGCCCTTGAGTTGCTTCGAGAATGAACCGAAGACCTGGCGGACTTGGACTTGGTATGGTGAGAGATACTTGTTCTATCTGATGCTGCAGACTTAAACACAGATTCTCTATCTCTCTCTTTCTTGTCTTGTTCTTTAATCTCTTGATCTTCATCAGCTTCTGTGGTTAGATGACCTTTAGCAGTTTTAATTATTGTCTTTGTTACTGCTTCACAGGTGTCGATTCTGCGACGTGTGTCTTGGTCTGGAAAGTCAATGCGTCTCAACTCTTCATAAACATCATTCAGTTCCCTTGCAGCATCGTTTACCTTAGTGATGAGTTCATGCAGCAGGCTGTTTGAGCATGCTTCACTCAGCGCTCCTTTAGCATCCTTGATGATTGTCTTCCACTTATTGTAGCTCTTAATAAAACGGTGTTCAACCCTTTTGACTTGCTCCTTGTGCAATTCTTGGCCTTTTTCCGTTAACTTGCGAGCTCTTTGACTTCTTTGTGGCTCTGGCGAAGAAGTGTGGTAAGCAGCTTCGATGTCTTCCGATGCTTGTGGTTGCATGTCTGTCTCATGCTGCTGTATGTCTTCACCACCACCATTTCTGTCACTCTCAGAAAAGGGTTCAATGTCTGACATTTTACTTTGATTAAATCAGTTAGATTTAAATGTTATACTACTCTCAGCTTTGTAGTTACCTTATTGAATGGCCAAAATAACCTTAGCGTAGCTGAATCAACACTCAGTTTTAACATAAAGCAATAATTGTACTTTTCTGTTAAATAATTTGGCTTATCCAATAGTCTTATTACTATCAGTGATAACTACACAAAGAGGTGTTAACTCTAACACAGGTAAGTTAGAAATGCAATAAATGCTTGCAATGCACCTTTAAATAACTGTGGTGCTGTTATATCTTAATATTAACACTACTTATTTTGACACAAATTTTACAGTGTAACTGTGATAAACACAATCTCAATATCAGCGCGATTTGTATCAATAAACGTCAACGGACTTCAACAATGAAAGGTGAGTAAACAACAACTTGAAAATGTTTCAGTCTCTTGTGCAAAGCACTCAAAGTCTCTTATTTAAACAAAATTCACACTAGCAGCACCGTAACCCTCCCGCAGCTGCTTCCTTGGTTGCTGTGTGGACGGCAATAAACGATGCACCCGCGACGTGGAAAGGCTTCGTCCCGACCGTGGATCACCGTGCTCCAGCGACGTTTCCTCGGCTACTCACGCGAAGCAGTCGAGTTCTCACTGTAGCTCCTCTCGGTAGTAAAGCATGAGGCCCGAGATCATTTTATAAAACAGGGTTTATTCAGTCATCGAGCGACCCAGACAGACCCGTGAGAACTGAAGCAAAAGAAAATAAACAAACAATCACGTAAATGAATATGCTAATGCAGAGCTTGTAGCTTAATGTAATTACACAATACACCAATAAACCACACCTCGTAGGCTGCACACTACCAAAGGGGCTGAATCTTGTCCTTTCTTCTTTCTTTGTCTTCTTTGTTTACATTTAACGTTGTAACTCTTTATATTACTTTACTTTAATATCTCTGTGGAGATAACCTGCCGTGTGGTTTCTCCCTTACCATGCTCCGCCAGGTGGTGTCTCATTAAAAGGGCACCGTGTAGAAACAAAAAACAAACAATGAGCCCGCTTCACTGAAAAGATAGGTAGGAACCAAAAATAAATAAATAAATAAGAATGTATTAACTGACGTGGGCAGTTACACTGCACAACTGACAGAGGAATTATCTAAAGCTGGACAGACACTGTGTATTTTTATAATCATGTAGGTTTCTTGACTCACACTACACCACATTACACCACACCACACTACATCACACAGTGCCCTGTGACTCATATGTTCATGCTGCAGATCAATTGTGGAGCCTCAACATGGTTGCTCCCACTGAGCACAAGCATGGAATCCCCTGTGGTTTTGTCTATTGACAAATCCAGTTAAGTTTATTCATACACGACCTCTGCTTCTTCAGCAGTGTTGCCAAACAGAGAGGAAGGCAATATTGGGCAATCCCAGAAAAAAAAAAATCAGAGGAAAATAAGGAGCACGAGCTGGAGGATGCAGACAAAATGTGTCCTGCAGCCAAGATTCCGTATTATATCATAGTAGGGCTTTTCATGTTCATGGAGTCACGGTATGGGGTGGGTGATCTAATCTCTTTTTCAGGTGAATCACATTGATTTAGTTATTTAATGTCTTCTTATTTCCATTTCCAAAATTCTGTAAGCTTACTGACTATCGTATCCACACAACACGATCACAACAATAGAGTGATGGAGCCACTACATGGCTATGCTGCTCGGACAAATTACTTCATGTGGCTTCTCCCCAGCTAACGCCAAAAAAGACCTACCTTTAATGCAATGTTGTGTTTTAATGCTGCAGATGGGGAAAATCATCAAGTCTGGTCTACAGGGATGTGCAGCTGTCATTAAATTGATTGTCGTATTACAGCTTGTTTCCAAAAGAAGTAGCAGTTAGATGAACCCTTGTCACAACAGCAAATACAAGTGCATTCTTAAACGCACTGTATTAAAATTTTTGCCTCAAGAGGACTCTCATTTAACACAATGAAAACAAAAGACATAGTGGGAGTTGGAGTTGTGGTCTTCAATGTTTAACAACCACAATTGCTGACGAAAATCCATCTGACATGACTCAGGCACAAATGTTCACGGGCGAGGCGATGTTTTAAAGATTTATTGATGTTACGTTTAGTTTTGTTTGCCGACTTCGCTCTCTTCACTCTCTGACTTTCTTGTGGTAGTTAGAGTGACAGGAGACCACAAGAAAAGCTACATTACATTGAAGAAAATTACAGATTTATCTTGGTTTGAACAGTTTTTGTAAACTTTTGGGAAAATGCAAGCACACATCTCAACAAAATATTTAACAAAGGTGTTGTTTTAAGCATTTTAATGAAGAAATGTTATATATTATATCTTAAACACAAACACTGGTGCATAGAGGAGGTTGTTATTTCAACAGTGTTTTTCAGTGCTTTGGTTTTCTTCAAAGTGTGAAATTCTTTGTGTTTTTAAAAGGTTCCCTAAACTCTTAGAATAGTGTCATTGGATGCATGAAATTGGGTCTAAAATTATTTGAAACAATCTGGTCCAATCGGCACATATTGGCGAAATGGAACAAATTAAGGTATAAAGCACCATTTAAGAAAAACAATGCCATGATACATCGCTGGCTCACATCAACAGGCCAGTAGAGGGTGGCAGTGTGGATCCTTTCTGTCCTCCCGTAAGCCCTGTAGTACCAAATGCAAACTGTCAACACCACAGTGCTCCTTAAAGTTGTTGCCGACTGGAAGGATCCCTTTGAGGCTGCAGCTCAGCCTTCGTCATACTGTTTCCAGCAGGATAATGCTCCGACATGTCAGACTGATTGCAGGAACAGAACAGAACTTTACAATCACAGGTTTTTCGGGGGAAAGGATATTCGCAGCTTGAATGTTCTTCCGTGGTGACATGATCACACAGGTGTACATGAACAGAACATTTCCAACCACTTTGATGAGCCAGGCTTGAATTGAAGATACTGTGGAGGCAAACAAGGATAATTCCTCCTTCTATTGCTAGTTGTTCCTTAAAAAAGTAGACGCAGGCACATGTGCTGTCTGTTTACTGTTATGTAATGAGTGAGGCGGGCACCCACTTCAAAGATCCTTGCAAGCATTTTCACTGATTGGAGACAGTGTCCTTTTATATATTCTCTTTGTCTTCCTAAGGATCCTTTTGAATGTTAATGTCGACATGAGAGGTGCATTATGAAACATTCAGGTTATTATTACATTCAAACTATGCTGTTGATTCAAAGTCTCAGGGCAAACTCAAAATGTCTAGAATCCTCTGCAGAATTTACATAACACCTACTCCAAATGCTCCATTGATATTATCAGGGTGACAGATTCATGTTTTGATGCATCAAGGCCTGCAAAAACACTCGAACTGAAAGAACCAGTGTGACGGCATTAAAGGACTTCTCCGGGGGGAATTGTGGCTTCAAAAGAAGGGATATGTTAACAGTGCTTGTCTGAAAAGGTTATTGATTTTATGCTCATGTGAAACAAGTACAGACTCTTTTAATAATTCCGATGCACAACGGCTAGATTTAATCTGGTCAACAGGCAAAACAATCAATACATTTTCATCTCCATTTGCTCACGGTTGTGTAATGCCTGTTCTCATTTCCAGCATTGTTCATCCCACCTAAGCCCGTATCTTAGAGAGATTTTCTGAGCTTCCGTCTGTGTTAAGGTTTTCATCACTTATTCTTCTGAGCTGTCATTTTGTTCATGCTCTGTCTTTGTCAGTGTGTGAATGCTCTGTATTCCTACCTTTACGAGGACCAGTATCTCCAGTGAAGAAACACTTATACAGGAGTTATGGTTATGATTGGATTCAGGGTTAATACTGCTATTAAGTTCAATTTTAAAGTATAAATCCCAATCCCAGTATTTGACAAGTTGAGGGAAACCCAAAGCGTCAGTATTTGACAGGTTGGGAATCAGAAGCAAAAATCAACTTTCTTACAAACTGGACTCTTAAGCCAAAAGCAAAATATCCTGATGACTACTTGAAGATTGCCATGGAAGTTGGTATAGATATTCGTGGTCATACAGAGGATGACCCTGAGTAATTTAGTTAACACTCAGCATAAAGTGCCACCATCAGGTCAAAATCCTCCCTTGACCAACACTTACAGTAAGTCCATGACAATGCACTTATTGTCTTAGAACTCTGTTGTGAATATTCATGGTTAAATCCGGCGCTCAATTTGTACATCTAAAGGTCCCGGAACACAGACAGGATGCGGTTCTGGTGGGTCAGGGGGAGCGAAAAAGTCTGGGAACACATCAGAACTCCACAGTGCCTGTAGCTCGTTGGACAATGCCTGGGGGCTAGCAGTTAACGAAACTATGACTGTCTTCACAAAGTGAGTATTATTTATTTACACTTACTAATCAGAGCATTCACAATAATCACTCAAAATCAGCAGGGAGAGGTGCGTAGTAACAGCTGATTAACGTTACTGTTTGCACACGCTCTCTTACTTCCACTTCTCTGTCTCTCCTTGACTGTTCCTTCACCTCCCTGTCGACCCTGTTGACTGCTATAGTGGAGGGAAATGATGAAAACATCTACAAACAACTACATAAAGCAGCAGGCTAAGAAAACAAACTAAGTGGCGTCTTTCTGACTGTTTGTCTAATCGATCACCTCGGAGTCATTTCAGTACCGCGGACTACGTTGCACACTCGCACCTACGCACACACATCTGAAACCCAAACGCCCACTTACTTTACAGTTTACAGTGATAATATGCCAAAATATTTAGACACTGAAAAGCATAAATCACATGCCATCTTAGCTCATGTTTCATGCACAAAACTCAGAGATTTAATTATGCTTCTGGTGTTACTGCTTGACATGACCATTCTGTCTCTCTCTCTTTAAAATCAGATTTAAAATGCCTGCAAAACAGACACACAAGTGATTTTTGAGAAACTTCAGTGGGAAATAAAAGAAGAATCAGATAGATACCATTAAATATTACACAACTTTTATTTGATAGTGACAAAAGGAGGTGCTGGATCATATCAAACAGGGAGGACAAATTTAGTCCTGGGTAAATCACAATCATTTGAATGACTCTGTGGCCTGGTGTATCCTTTGCACTTTTCCATTTGCAAGTTGTAATGTTACCAGCCACGGCTGCAGTGATGTGTATAGGTGTTCCATATAGTGACCCCCGGGTCATTTAAGTGTTTCCCCAATATAATTTGTGATTTTTCTGACAGATTGTAGTGTTAAACTTCAGTCCTGGTTATATTCATGTATGTTGAAAAGGTATCTGAAATTTAAACAAATAAAAAACAAATGAAATCCCAAATCTGAAAACAAAACTGTCACATTCAGAGCTGCTCTCTGAAAGCTGATGAGTCAATCAGTCAGAGACTGATTTTGCTCCGACAGCTCTGTCAGCAGCTGGCAGGAGTCGCTCTGGGATTTTATAGCTGAACTTTGCAGGACGCATACTTTTACTTTCTCCTAACATGAGTCTTAGGCTGCAGGTAAAACATACTCATGTAGGCTGATAAGAGTTTAGTGTGGTGCTGAAGTGAAAAATTGTTGAACAGACAAATCCGATTCGACTGACAAAATCCGTAGTCAATCGACCCTGTCTCCATTTCATTCCTCCAGGCAGCATTACATTCCCGCAGAAATGTCTGCATTTAGTTGTAATTATTATCAGACTCAACTTTGTAGATTTTGTGGTTTTCCAGCAAACCCTGGGCCTCTGCTGGTTTACTGTGGGCAGTACTTTGTAGGCTTGCCCACACAAACCCACACAGGAGTTGCAGAATGTGGCAGTCAGATAAACACAGTAAACACTGGCCGGTGGGCGGTCCATTTAGGGGCAACGCACAACACATTTGGGGCCGCTTGAAAGGTCAACGGTGGGCAGCCCAAACACAGCTGAATTAAGGCCAAAACTCTGGGACCAACCACTGCCAATGAACCCAGCACCTCAGGTCATATCCTGCACATAATGGGCAAGCTGGATCTCCATCCCCTCAGACATCAAACTGCTATAAACTCACTGTTCTAACCTCATATCCACAAGGGCCAAGAACACTTGTATTGGCAGGTTGGTTACTATGGACACTGTGGTGTTTGTGCAGACATATCTCTAGTTTTATTTTACACAGATCATATACTGAACCAGGAGCTTTGTTCCTGCCTGCCCTCACAGGTATAAAGCCATAATGTGTGCCAGAAAGCTTTAACACCTTGAGAACAGGAGATGGATGGACAGACCCTGCAGTGACTGACTAGTGACTTGTCCAGACACAGCCCGTTGATAGGTGTAAGTGCTCTCTGATAGACGTCGACTTGCATTTTGACAGAGGACCTCACACACAAGAGATGCAGGGTCCCTAACTGGCCGCAGACAACTCCGGCCAGCCAAGGCCCCTCGATTATTGAGCTGATAAATGACATTCATCAAGCGGAAGGAGCTGCGGCTCCCTGCACTAGTAACTTGGCCACTTGTCAATTACAATTATTAATCTGTTATGACTCCCCACACAGCACCACCCCTCATGCCACCGCCCCTACCCACTCCTCCTTGGACTTAATACCGCCTGCTTGTCAGTCGCTAAATCAAATTACTTGGGAATAACTGATGGTGTGTCCAGAACCATCGCTCCAATAGCCACAACCATGCTCCTAATCCCCCCTGCTGATGGCTCAGCTGAAAACAGGAGGGATATTTAAATCGATGAGGACTCATATTGGTTCTGACAGGCTTGGCTTTTGTTAGGTGGGGAAAGATGACAAACCCTTATCGACTGTGGGGTGTCCTGAGATCCACTGGAATGGTATTTCTTTTCAGGCGCCATATGCTTCCTCCCTTCTGGGAGGCCAAAGCACTGCACAGCCTCAAAACCAATAGAAAACTTGACAGACATTTTGCCTATAATTTCCGCAGAAAGTAATGCACATTTGAACCTTTTTGCTGCCTTCAGTGGAAAACAAATATATTAAAGAGGTGGCTCTGGCTTAGGAGCTGCTGTCTGCTTATCACAGGCTTGGCCGGTTGACCCCCACCTCCTCATGTTTACATGTCAACCTTGGGCAAGACACTGGGTTTGCACAAGCCTGTGCGTTCTCAAGCCCGGATAAGCGTGGAGGGTGGTGTCAAGGAGGGCGTAAAAAGCCTCTGCCAAATCCAATACGGGATCACAAATCAGGTTTCCGGCAGGGCTCAGTTTGCCAACATGATGTAAAACAGATGATCTGCTGTGGTGACCCCTTATGGGGAGCAGCTGAAAGACAAATGAGCTGCCTTGCATGGAGAAAAGAAATGTGAAAGATAATAATTTCGGAGGATGTGTGAGAGGAAAGTCTGGGAATCAAATGTTAAGTATAGTTATAACTGAGTGTGAGCAGTGCTAATAATCAAGGTCAGCACAGTAAGGCCTGTCTCCTTCCAGACACATGTATAATGAAGACATTGCTCTAACCTAGAGCATAAAGCACATTGATTTGCTCAGTTCAGCCTCTCAGTTTTCATTCCACTACCCCTATCCGCCTTCTGAATATGTCCTCTCTCAGATGTACGTTTTGTAACACTGTCACTCTGCTTGTTCCCCTTCAAACGTCTGCCTTGTCCCAGGAGCTCTCTGTCCCGGCATTCCCGTCCCCTGCTGCCTCATTAATGAACTGTAAATACTCTTTGCTATGCAGCAAAATTGATTGACTGGTGAGCCCACAACACTGGGAGGCTTGAGGAAACTAGGATAACAAGATGAATGTGTCGAGAAACAAGTTTTTTTGCGCTGGGTTAATTTACAACTTGCTTAATTTAAAACTGTCTCTGCAGTGCGGAACATAGAAATAATGAAATATGTTTGTCCTCTATGAATTCAAAAGACACAGTGTATAGTAACATGCCTGAGCATGTTCGTCTGGTATTAGCTTTCCTCTGTCGCCTTGTCCCTGCACACTCAGACTACAAATCCAATTAATCGAACAAAAAACGACTGCATATCTCTGACAGCGTGTCATATTAACAATGGGCAGGCAGTCTGAGGCGTGATGTCTCCACAGCTAAGTCAAGGCCAGCCAAGTCCCTGTCAGTGCTCCAAAAGAAATAAAGCATATATTCTTAGCTGCGTACACAATCTTACTCAAAAGGAAGCTTGAGGATGATCACCCCGAGGCAAAATATCAACAGCAGTCTCCCTCTTTAACATGTTAATTCTTCTATTAAAGAATGGGCTACATTGCTAATCTCATGGGAAATTCATCAAACGTATATTAATGTTGTTTGATACTTTGTGGGAGACGTCTTACTCACAAAATTAAATTATCCCCTCTATCTCTTGTGGAGCAAAACTTGGCAACTGTTGGCAGTGTTTTCTAGCAAGCAGTGACAATATTGAACAAAGAATTTGAATTGGACCATTTTATTTTTCCACAAATCCACAGATTTTACCTTTTATTCTATTGCTGAGACCTTGTATTTTCCCCTTTTATACAGGGATTGTGCTCTGATGGGTAAATGGCTGCTATAAAAATGTCAGAAAAATGGCATTTTATAGACACAATTGGTTGTTTTGTCTGAGCAACAGTCCCGAATCTCAAAATATTCAGTTTACTATCACTATCACAAGACAAAGAAAAGAAGCACCTATCTTTCTGTGCTTCCTACAATCATTGTGAGTGGTAGGAACCAGAGAATGTTTGCTTTAAAATTACTTTGACTATTAATCTATACTCCAATACCAAAAAAAGTTAGGATGCAATGTTTGACCTCACCAACTTCATTGATTTTTGTAAATATCTGCTTGTTCTGAATTTCATGCCAGCAACATGTTTTTAAAAAGTTGGGTCAGGGGCAACAAAAGACTGGAAAAGTTGTGGAATGCTCATAAAACATCTGTTTGGATCATTCCACAGGTAAACAGGTTCATTATTAACAGGTGATAGTATCATGATTGGCTATGAAAGGGACATTCATTCACAGAGATGAGGCGATCACTTTGTGAAACACATGATTGTATGAAGGATAATACATGGGCTCAGGAACACTTCCTCAAACTGTTGTCAGTAAACACAGTTTGTTAGCAAATGATTGCATTCAGATTTTATTCACGTTCAACACAGCGTCCCCTCGTTTGGGAATCAGGGTTGTATTATCAAAAGAATTGACAATTTCCTGTCTATCAACTGACAGAATAATTGATTAATAGTTTCTGCTCTAATTGTGTGTAATTTACATCAATTACTTTGTTGTTGCAATTAGTGACAAAATACTGTGTTGCAAACAATCTGATGTGACGCTGTCCTCTTATCATCCTTTATTGATTTTATTCTTTTTTTTATCTCTTGATTTGCATTACTTTATTCTGTGATTTTGCCTGTTTTATCACTGTCACTCTATTTACTTGTAATAACTCGTACTGACTTTTTATGTTTTTATATTTTATGTTCTGCCTTCTTGTTTTGAACTCACCTTAGACATGGCTTCCTTGTGTTTGGCTTGACTATTGAGTGTTTATTCTGTAATATTGTCTTCCTGACCTTCCTGCTTTTGCGTGTTTGTCAAAGCTCTTTGTAAACTCTGTTTTCAAAGATGCTATAGAAATAAAATACAATAAAATGCTGATGAAAAGTTGGGTGAAGTTTTGTAGTCCACAAAACATTTCTGGAGCTTCACAGCAAAACTGCATTCTCCTGAACAACTAAAGAAAAAATATTAAGTGGCTCCATTCAGCTCTTTTGGCAAAATCAAAAAGTCTTCAGAAGCCCCAGATTTGATCCCAAATTGATTTGAAAAGACAAAATTCACACCCTCGATGCGAGGTCAAGCTTGTGCAACCACTTCAGACGGGTTGCATGCTAACACTTTTAGCTTAGCAGCTATAGTGAAGATAAACAGCATCTTTCCACATCAGTTTGCAATCTCAGGGCTTCTGGAGACTTTGATTACGACGGAGGAGCTGTATGGAACCATTGTATTTATTGTTTTTCCCGTTGTATTTTTCTGTTTTCAAACAGGTCCCCATCTGTAGTACTTCAGTTGTTTAGGACAATGCTGCAACGCTGTTTGGCAGTGAAGTTCCAGAAATGTTTTAGTGGACATGCACAAGACCTTCCATCGACATGTGGGTGAGCAGAATTCATCCAAATTTCACCCAGCATCTGAATATCACATTTTAACATGTCACCAGAGTATAATTGTTAACCACTTACTAATTCTATAACAGATATTTATGGGAATTCAACATACTGCCCTTCCATTTTGAATCCACAGAGGAAAGTCTAGTCATATCTAGTAATGAAAAATAAAACCCATGCTGTAAAATATTTCAGGATGAATAATAGCCTGTCTGTTATAGAGAGACACAGCCCTTAGCTAATCCATTAACAATACATTTGTAGAGTTGAACTTTTTTCCGGCTCTTGTTAGCTCTTACAACCAAATGAGCTTTAACTCATTTTAATGACAGTGTGATGTCACAGTAACCACCACTCATTGTCAAATTGTGATATAAACTTAAAACCTGTGCGGATGAAATTACCATAAACGTTGTGTTTGGAGAAGATTTCAGAGGAAAATTGACTGGAATTCATGAGTATTAACTGAGAGATTGATCCGAATGAGCTGCAACATGCTAACTTCATTGGGCGTCTAATGGACTCCGACAGAGGAGAGATATAGTGGTATTAGTTTGCAATAATGGTCATTTTAATCGCTGCCTGCTGAGGCATTTTACCATTGTTAAATGATCCTTTAGCACCACTCCACTGCTATTAATGTCTTTTATAGCTTTACAGTCTTTTTCCCACGGCTGCAGTTTTTATTTCCTGGCATGTGCTTTAATCCACCTGCTGTAGCATGTCATCCCTGAAGAAACTTACACAGCCCTACTCACACACACTGTGTTTGCAGTGGGAAGTCGCTCATCACATAACATATTAAAAATGGAGAGGAGGAGGAGAGTCATAATTGAATCCAACTTCAGAGGTTTTAGCCTGATACATCTCTGGGCTTTACAGGGCAGCTCACGTTGTTTCCAGAGAGATTTCCATGGTTTAAGCAAAACACAATTTGTTTCAGACTTCATTACAGCATACCAGAGCCCGACACTGACAGTAGCGCCTGCCGTACACTGCTAACAATGTGGAGTGGGAATGTAAAATATAAAAAAGATGGGGAGGCAGTGAAGATGTGTATGAATCTGAAATATAGTACGTGCTGCGAGAGGAGACCGTGGGGAAATCGTCAGTGAGAAAAAGCTTTAGTGTGCTCTCAGCCTCACTAACAGATTGTCACCACAGCGTCAAACAGCATGTTGGGAAAAGGAGCGAATGAGAGACGGAGGCACTTGGCTTCTTGTACTTGTAAAATCAGATAGAGCACATGTCAGGGTGAGTGAGCTTCTTTTTAAGTGCAGAACAAGAAGCACAACATTATTTTATTCTCTTTTAGCTAGCCCAAAAATCTCACTCTGTCTGCAATTATGAGCAGATTTTAAGATTTTTGTGCGATGATATCTAATAATGTTTGGAATGAACACAAGTGCTGGTCAGTTGGCACAAAGGACAAATAAAGCATTCGAGCATGGAAGTTCTCTTTTCTTCGACCCTAGAATCAGTACATTTGACAAAATAACCTCAACTCAAGGTCCGCCCACGTGCTTGCTTAGAGCTTTCAACCGTATCTCACAGCCTTTATCAGGGAATGGAGCTTGCTCAAGTGTCAACACATCAACAGCATCCACAGTGGAACAAAGGCAGGTGGCAGAGGTGCTGGAGGCTTGGTGGCTAGGTGCTGTGGAGCTGGAGCTCGGAGGTTGCACAGGCTCTGGTGAAGGTGAGGAAATACAAACTTAGTCATAAAGGAGAACAAAGGTACACAAGGGCAAAAGGTTACTACCAGTAGCACTAGCAGTGTAGCCATATACCACGTCGATGAGTGAAAACAATCTGGCAGCGAGTGGAGAGAAGACCAGAGTGTTTAAGCTGGCACTGATGATCCGATAAGCTGCAGGTGTGTGAGAGGCAGGAGCTCCAGCCATCAGGAAAGCCACTCCCAGCCTCTGCAAAGCGCCTCGGGGAACACATGAACAGAACAAAAACACGAAGCACCGAAGAATACAACACACAATACAACACAATCATGATATACCCTCAAGTGATATTACTGAAGGTGCCTCTCTAGGGTTGTGTCATGAAGAGTGAGAAAAGTCCACATTGGGAGTTATGCTGCATTCCAGATGCATGATACACCACCCGCCCAAGTTGCAAAGTGTCCAACTTGGGGCTCCTGAGAGTACACCGAGTCAGACAGTTGATATTCTGACCAAAAGGGGGCGTGCCTCGGTGAAATGTTGCGAGACAGCTGTGAGATTTCCCACTTTGCAACTCGGGCGGGTGGTGTACCATGCATCTGGAATGCAGCATTAGTCAGGGTGGTTGGGGTGGGTCAAACACAGGACTTCCATGCAAGAGACCAAGGTTTGACTTCAGGTTGCGTACAGAACTTAAAGTTAACTTCTTTTCATCTTACTTTACGTAAGTTAGATAAGGTAAGTAAATCTCGAAATCTCATATGTGACATTTGTTGGCAAGCTTTGTTTTCAAAGTCCAATGGAACATTGCATACTTATCAATGGTAACTTGACCAAGAAGCCCTGTATGTGCTGATGCTTGGCCACAGCTGCCATTTGATCATTTGGGAGGGAAAACTTGTTGGCTATTCTGTTGATTCCATTCAGTTGATAGCGGTAATGTGCAAATAAACAAAGCAATAGCAAAGACAAGGAAGAACAAGACTTCAAGCAAGCCACATGGACATGGACATGGACGTTAACAATATAAGATTTGAAAGGTTTAAAATATCAACTTTAAAGGATGTTTCAGGGATAAGGAAAAATATATTGCATCTTTGTTCACAAGACAACTCCACTGGGTAGCTTTGAGTCTAGCAACATTAAAGACAAGTGGAGAGGATCCTCCTACAGAGAGCAGTATGTCTTATCAATGAAGATAAATGTGCAGCACAAGTAAGGGTCATTCTTGGCCTATCAGGAGTGGATTATTAGAATCTTCTAACTAAGACCAGAATAGACACTACTAAATAACTGGGGACCACCAGAAGAACCCCAGTGGTCCCCCCTTAGCAGGCTCAGTTGTCTCAACATATAGCAAGAGTTTTCAACTCGCACTACATTGGTGAAACTGCAAAGACTAAGCATAAGAGACAGAATGAACATCGTAAACAGACAGCACAGTTTGTGAACACCAGATCAAAACCACTCACAGCATTCAGTGGGGAAGGGTCAAGGTCATCAATCAGGAGTCAGTGGACATGGAGAAAGATCAACGTGGTTATTCACATCATTCACATCATACAACAACCTGCTGTCAGGTGGTAAAACAAAACAAATTGTGGGCAGAGCACCGGTGGTGTCACCCATGGGTTTCTGAGGAGCCACTGTGAAGCTGAAAGTGGGTGGCTCCAACTGTTGTAAAGTAAGGTACATTTCCCCTCCATTCAACAATTCAGTACATTATTTTGGCAGCTTTGCACTCACTTCTGCAGAGGTTGAGAAGCAATAGGGGAAAAAATCCACATTTTAAACCTAAAAGCTAAAAAAATAAACTTTGCGTTCTGCTAGACTCCGGCTGTTTACCTCTCCAGAAGCTTCAGGCTCTGCCCACGGCTGTCTCCTCCAGAGCTCATCAGCTCCAGCAGCTGCCAATTAATGCTAAGAAGGTTGCTCGTCAAACCGAAACACTTGCATCTGTCCCTCTGCTCCGGTCTGTTAGCACAATTAACCACACAGCAAGCCATGTTATTTGTCGGATATTAGCATGAAAAATTCTCAACAACAACTCAACAACAACAACACAAACATTGTTCAGTGACTGGAGTTACCTGAGGTGAAGCCTTAATGATGCGTAACTTCAAGCCCTAATATATTTTAAATGAAGTGGTTGTACAAAAATTACACCACCGGTTCAGTTGTCATGAATGGGGAAATTAGCAAAAGAGACCAGAACCGTTTTAAGTACTAGATTGTAAACATGTTTATTTATGCTGTTAAATTAGGCATTTTAATATGGGATCTTATGGGGACTGACTCATTTTTTGGAGCGAGCCTCACGTAGACATTCAAGGAACTGCAGTTGTTGGGACGACCGCATCAGCTTCATTTTTCAGGCCCGGAGCTTGCCACTTCCATGACACCTGAATCAGTTCTGATTGCTGATGAAGACAGCGAGATGCAGTCAAAAGCTCTGAAAAAGAAATACATGGATTTGAGTGGAGATTATTTTGTAAGAAAGGTGAAGCAGTTTTTTAAAGTGACATTGTATGAGCTGTAAATATTCCATACGGCCTTGTAATTTTTATTATTCCACATATGTAGTGCAAGTGTGCATCATTTTTCATACAGATTAATTGAGCATATGTAATCAAACCACCATATATATATATATATATATATATATATATATATATATATATATATATATATATATATATATATATATATATATAATATATATATTTTTTTTTTTAATCTAACCGAGGCATCATCATTTCAAACTCCATACTCTAACTAAACTCTACTACACAAAGGTCTCTTCATAAAGCACATCAGCTCCATGTTTTCTGACAGGAAGCTCAGCTGTTTAGTGACAGAAACGACATTATCAACTGGTTGCAATTAACAGAGAGTGCTAAATGTGCTAACAAGCTCCAATAACCTAACAAACACCAATTAGAAGGATATAGAGGGAGGAAGTCACAACAGGTGGCTGCTCCCTATTTCCAAAGCTTGTTTGCTGTTAGTTCAAGAGTGCAGTGATATGCAGGAGAGAATGTACAGTATTTCATCTCTTTTCATGTCTTCATATATGAGTCATCTGAAGGCAACCGCTCTTTTCAAACATTGTTTTAACAACTATTTTACTTAACCATTAGGATGCTCTCTTTGAAGGCTATGGTGGAAAGTTCCACTATGGTTGGAATCCCCCCTAACTCACCATCCCTTCAGATATAACCATACATTTATCCATACTGTACACATATTTCTTCTCAGACTGACCATAACTGCATATAGGCCGATTATTTCGTGCCTGATGATCTGCCACTGCTGAGGTTTGATTAGGTTTAGGTACCAAAACTAACTGGTGAAACTGCCAACAGAGACGCTTTTTGTTTTAATGGATCATTATAAAGTAAACATAGATTGTACAATGTAATAGATATAGATCAATGACACCATCAGTGTTTAGTCACTTTCTCCATGCTATTTTGTGGGTGTGCATCTCCTGGGAAAACAAAGGCTGACTGGCAATCCAGTCCATTTCTATTTACTTTCACATCTCCATTAGAGACTAAACTAATGAACAGACTCGTGATTTGTCCTGTGCTGTTGGTAAAAGAGACTCAGAGGGAAAAAAACCAAAAAAAACCCAATCTAGTATCTTTTTCTACAGAGCCACCAACAATATTGCCACTTGGAAAAAGCTAGGGGCAGGAAAAATTGTCTGTTTCCACTTCAAGGTTCGGGAAGATTTCAGATTGAAATCTGGGAATGGGACATGGATAGAGATCTCCTTTGTCATTATTTTGAGCATTTTTACAAGGAGGGAAATAGATTCATCTGACCTAGCAGCTAAGGAGTTCAACCCACCTTCTCCTGAGGGAATGTAATTGCAGTTAATATTGATCCCCATATGAACATGAAAAGAACAGTGGTTGCCATTCTGTCCCATGTGCACACTGTATACTGTACACTGGTTGAACAAAGACACATCCAGTGGTAGCTCCTACATTACACTCACCTATTATCTTGCTTTCTGGTACAGTATTGTTCAAACCTGCTGCTCTGTATAGTGTGTTATTGCTCTACATGAGATGAAAATTGATTGCAGTCCCATTTTTACATTCTTGTGGCTCGCCCACAACTCTGGAGAGACAGATAGTAGATCTGCATACCACATCTGTCACCCTGTGCCTTTCAACGCAGTGCGGTTAAGATTCCACTGCCACCGTTTATTGACATCGACTTGTTTTCTGAAAATAAAAAAAATAAAAAAATAATCATGATGGATGACAGTGTGAAGGCTGAATCCTCTTTTGTAGGTATGTGGCTTCATCTTCACTTTCACCAACAGGATCCATGTTAGCGGCGGATAATATTAATTCTTCATTTTAATACGTTTATTTCGTTTTCTCAACAGAAATCTGTTAATATCAGGGATCATGTAGTTTTGCGTCGTTCTCTCTTCTGTAAATGTGGGCCAGTTGTTGCCAGAGTGATGACGGTGATCATTTTCATCATCCAAATAAACACAGTCACCAACTGTGATTGCTCTGCAGTTCTGGTTTATTTTCAGGCTGCATAAATGCATGAGCAACAATTTTTGCAATTTCTGATCTCATGCGAAGCTCTTTAATGTATTATCACTGTCTGCGACTGTGAGTTGTTTATGTGAAGGATTTTAAAACCTTTCTCTTGTTTGATGCGTTACCACAATGGTAAACTTTAAATCTTTGAATTCAGGTAACAAGATGAAACTTTTCTTTCACTTGACATGTAATTACATTGGTCTTCATCTGATTTGTTTTTAACTCTCTACTGTGAATTCTTTCATCAGTGAATGTGAACATTCTCCTCATTGTTATCCCAGCAGTTTTCATCAGTAGAAAAGAACATTTTCACTGAGCTCGTTGGAGTAACTTAAATTGTTGCATTTATGGGCAATCTATGTCACATCCTTGCTTCACGGTTTAAAGTGCAGAAAGAAAATCAATCTTAAATCTCTGAAAGCTGCTACACAGCAGGTAACAACACAGATGCCATCAAGTCCCTGGAAGAATTTAGTCCGCTCCAAAATTTCACTCCGACACTTTGGCACAATTCCACTAAATTACACCCTAAATGACTTTTAATGACACAGACTTTTAATGGCTAAGAGCCTGCCCCGGGAAAGAAAGAAGGAAATAAGGCATTGATTGAATGCTGAATATGACGCAGTGGGTTTTTTGGGATAATGGAAAGAAAGCATGACTGAGGAATGTATTCGGTAGAATTACTCGCACTGCAATGAGCAGGATATTATCCGGAGCAAAGCTTTGGATTGAACCCTCCGTCTGTAAAAGCTTGGGCCTCTCTGTTGATGATGTCATGACATTAGTGGCGCTCATTGTTCAGTGCACTGATGTAGCCATTGTGATAACTGAGCTCCAACCAGGCAGGCAGCATAATCGCTAACAAATCCCAGGTCAGATTGAGTTAATGTAGCGCTACAATCTACTGCAGCATCAGACAATGATTGGTTTTTACTTGACCTTTAACAAAGACTGCAAAGAAGAGAATTTGGGAATTAGACTTTTCTGAAAAATTAGAAGCAAGACTTCAGTGCTTTAATACTGTGATCAAGGGACAATTTGTAAGAAATGGCCAGAAGTTCAGCTCAAAACATTCAAAAACTAAAGTATCATCAACAGTCTTCAAACAGATTGTGAAGAAATAACAGTTTTGACGTTATTTCAAAGACATTTATTTATTGTGTTGCAGAGATGTCTAGGTAACTCTAGTCTGGTCGAAATTATTGTGTGAAAATATTTCATCTCTACACGCTGTTTTCGCCTACTGCTGATGCCCAACTCTCTTGCTCATCTGCCGCAGCACACTTTTGGCACCAGAGTCATAGTCCTAGTCAGAACCACTGTAAATCACCTCTGTACTGTATCCCCTCGACTCAAACTGGCCTCTGGCAGTCTCCGGGGCTGTGTTCAGTCCCAGTCTGGTGACTAGCCACAAACACTTTTGTTAACTCCCCCAAGGTTGAGGCAAACTCCAGTCAGCTAATGTGGCCACTAGCTCCACTCGAAATGAACTAGTTATAGCTACAACAGGTAGCAATAGTGAGCAGCAGTAAGCGGTCACTCAGTTAATACGCTGCCCCCTGTATTTGTGGAGCAACTATCACCAGGTGCCCATATCACATTGCACCTTTAAAAGTAGAAATAAATAACAAGGTGGTTCTGAGGCAGTGCCATAAGAATCACAATGTTTTTACCCCATACAGGATTAAGTAATATGTCTATTACATGGGATTATATAAAAGGTAATTACCATAACAAACAATGCAAAAAAGCATTTGCACTATAATAGGTGATCCATTAAAAGTAGCTATAATACTGACTTTCAAGTCAACTCAGTATCATCTTGGTCCCATCATCATCCCCAACCTGGTGGGGCAGTATGGGCCCAAAGCTCGAATGAAAAAGCAAAAGCAGCATTTTCCCTCCCTGATTTCTACCGTCCTTGAGCCCTTAACCCCAACTGCTCCACTTGAGCAGCCTGGTGGCCAGTTCAGGTCAGGTCAGATGTTAGTGGTTGTAGGTTTATCCTGATATTGCCACAAAATACCAAGTATCATTTTTCAGTGTGACATATTACTGAATACTGTGTAGGGTTTAGAGGTTTAATCCCTGTGGCTTTGAAGTTCTTGGAACCATCTCATCAAAACTAATTACTATTTTTAGCAGTTGTACTGAGTGGCTTCCAGATGTGTATATGCGTGAGTATATGTATGTTAGTGTTGTCTGGGCAATCTTAAGAAAGAGAACTGGGCTCTCAGTGAAACTGCTCTGAATAAAATAAAGGTGCATACAGAGCAAAAGAAGGTTAAAAAAACAGTACAGCACACCAGTATGCAGGTCTCTTCTCACTTTTGTTTTAGCCTGGTCACACATTAGACGAAAAGAGTCAAGCTGCAGCCGTGCACACTAAAAAAACAGCGGCAAGGGAGTTAAAGCAAGGCTGAATCCAAATTTCCACCCTCTGGATTTGCGGACTGAGCCCTTGAGGTCTTCAGTCCGATGTACCGTGACATGTTCGCTGTCATCACGTCAAGTCTGCGAGTGCGCGAGACTGCAAGGCAAATATGAGCCACTGACAGACAGCCTTAAAGACTACAAAAATGAAACGCATTTTAATTACCTCTACAGTCTAAACTTCTAAATATTTCTGTATTATGATGTGGTTGAATATTATTTCTAGCCTACACCATTCAGGTTATGATCAAGTAATTGTTTTATAAATTCATAATAAGATCTACAATGTCACGTCCTTATTGCAATGAATTGTCAAATGAAGTCCAGTGAAGTGTGCAGCCCAAGCCGAATCTCTGGGGGTCTGCAGAAAGTCCACCTGCAGAATCCAAACCAGGCCTCCTCCTAAACATGCCCACTTGCGCCCAATGTTACAGTGGCTGAGGAAGACAAGAGACCAGAACAGATAAAAAACTAATGGAAAATGTTATTAAAAGGTAACAATTTTAGCAACTATGAGGCAAGGAAGTGAAATAAGGCAAACAAAAGGTGGCTTAGAAAAACTAAATAATTTGAAAGTTGAAAATAAATATCTATATATTTGCAACTATTAAGCAGATATGATGAGGATAAGATATGAATTGTTTTAGCCTAATTGCTATAAGTAGATAATATACAGTAGGTTGCATCATTGTAGAGAAGGATTCATATTGCAGCAGGAAAATGAGCCCAAACACACCTCAAAGCTTTAACAGAAATACTTAAAGGTCCCAAATTATACTGTTTTTCATCAATTTCACACAGCTGTCAGAGGTCCAACAACACTGTATTTGAACTGTATTGCCCCAAACCCATCCGTGGTCCTGAATTTCAGCGGTCTAAAAGTTGCTCAAGTGAGCTCTACTGAGAGCAGGCTGTTTCTGTGCCTGCACCTTTAATGCTAATGAGCTCCGTCCTGCTACACCCCTCTCAGGGAGAGGATGCCGCTTGCTAGCGGTAGCATGCGCTAATGTTTCACTCAAACTGTTAGGCTGATATCATGTTTTGTAATGAAAAAAATTGTAGAATAGAAGTGTTAGATATTGGACCCTACTGTATTTATACATAATTGCTGTTATTGTAAGCGATGCTTTAGTAAAACGGTTTGAGTGAATTGAAGTTCCTCCTTGATAAGCAATTACGCAGTGTATACCTGTATGTCTAGAGCTTTTATTGTGAAAGGGAGGAAAAACAGAAGAAGTCTGTCTGAATGTGAGCAGAATTAAAGTTTACCATTTTGTTTCAAAACTATTATTCTATCATCTTTATAAATACAGGTGCAACTTATAACCCTTGGTTACAATATTTATGAACATCAAAATGTTGTCTTCTTGTCCCTTCTGTGACCCAACCAGCCCAAGAACCCTATATGAACCACAAGTTCAACTTCCTTCTCATCCGTGCTGCGGCTGTAGCTGGATATACTTTAGACACCTCAACACAACAGAGCACTATAAGCAGTACTGCCTGGAAGACATACAGTAAAGAGTGATCATGACCGGAGCAGCTGTACAGTGGTATTAAAATGGCCCGCAGCCACTCATTATTCTGGTCTTCTCAGCCTTTACCTCAACCTGGCATTTAGACTGTCAACTTTCCAGTGGCAGCTGTGCCCCTGTAATATCTCCCCGTGTCTTGGATCTGTTTTCATTACAGAACACAGAGTCTGGATGTCTGACTGAAGACAAAGGGCAATTATACCATGTCGTGCATATTCGTTTGTACTTCTTCCGGTCACTTCACATGAAATCATCAAAGCACCTGGTAAGAAAGAGATTTCATCTCCTGCCAGCACCCTCGCTTCATTAAATCGGAAATGGAGAACAAGAGGTTTCTCACACAGATTACATCAAAATAATGAGTTCTTTAAATTGCCTATCACAAACTTCAACTATCAGACTTATTTGCACAGCGGAGGCTCACTGTACTTCAATCAGACAAACTCAAAGTCTCATTAATTTTGTCTTTGGTCTTACTATACTGCACTGAAGCCAACGCTGCAGGGTATGTTCTTACTAAGCAACTATAATACTATACTAAACTTTAAACCACATAATGAGTCAGAAATGCCAAAGTTCTAAGGGCCGTGGGAAATGTTATGCCTTATGCAAAAAACTTTTTACTTTACAGTGGCTGGAAGAAGTATTGACTGTCAGGAGGTCTTGTGTTTCTACAAAACCGAATCAAAGTAGATATCATGTCAAAGAAAAAAGAACTCTCTTCAAAGCAATGTAAAATAACTAAAAATATAACATACTGAGTACATGTTTGCATGAATAGTCACCCCCATCTATTCAGTATTCAGTAGATGCACCCTGGAGTCTGCGTGAATAGGTCTCCATTAGATTTTCCACAGTTTTTTCTTTAAAGAACTGCTCAAGCTCTGTCAGGTTGCATGGGGTTCATGATTGAACAGCCCTATTTCAAGTCAAGCTACAAAATCTTGATAGGATTGAGACCTGGACTCTGACTCAGACACTCCAGGACATTGACATTGTTGCTACTGCCTAGCTGTGGCTTTATTCTTGGGCTCATTGTCTGGCTGGAAAACAAATCGTCTCCCAGGTTTCTTGCAGATTGCATCAGGCTTTTCCTCCAGGACATACCTGTATTATTCCGCAGTTATTTTACCCTCTACCCTCACAAGCTTTCCAGGGCCTGCAGCAGAGAAGCATCCCCACACTATGATACTGCCTCTACCATGCTTCATGCTGGGGATGTGATGTTTATGGTGACCTATCAGTCCGATGCAGTAAAGCTCATTCTTGGACCCATCAGACCAGAGGAGCTTCTTCCAGCTGACGATTTTAGAGTTCTCATGAAAAAGCTAGTGGAGTGCTGTTTGCTTTGGAAGAGTAACGCCTTTCCAGTGAAAGCTGGTTGGTTGGGAAGGACTTGTCACAGATATTGATTGGTGTTTACAGCAGCAAATAGCGCTGAATATGTGTTATACCCCCCTCTCGCGATCCATTGACTGTCCTGGCAGAGAACACAGCCGAACCAGGACGAACAACACAGGGATGGATTACAGTACCAATGTGGTTTTCTTGCCAAGCTTGGGTCCTGGCACCCCGGGGCTGAGTCAGCAAATAGGACCGCTAACTAGATGAACAGCTACAAGCTAACCAGTATCAGTCCATCAGGAAACTCCAAAAAAAGACCTTGGTACTATAACTGGCCTCAGTCGTTCTTGGATGGTGCATACAGCCTTGGTCCTGAGGTGTTCATTGGGAGGTTGCTGGTTAGCGATAGTTAATTAGTTAGTTTAGCAACAAGTAAAGCTATCTGTTCAGAGTTGAGACAGAGGAGCCGGAGTACATTAGAAAACAGTTTCTCCGTAAAGTATGATCCAGTTGTACCCAAATCAGTAAATAAAGTTATAAAAGGTGTATTTTTGTACAGTAATCCATGAGGCCCAGGCCCTAGAAATGCTCTGGTGGCATTCTTTTTTACATCACGGCAGCTCCATAAAAATCAAGAAAGTGTGTAGCAGCAGAAAAATCTTTTTTCAAAACATTTATTTTTCATTCATCATTTTCCAGGAAATTACAAACTCTAACATACCATTCCAAATACCTACAAAATGACCTTGTTGCTATTGTTGGGCCTGATACTAATACAAGTGAGGTGTGGAGCAAAACATGATAAAAACATTTAAACACTGATTTTTGAGAACAATTTTACACATTAAAGTGTGTTTACAGGTCTGAGTAAGTTCTACTGGATAGTACAAAAAAAAGTAGTATAGAGCCTTTCATGGCTCTAGAGGATGCTGCATGTAATGTAGTGATGTTACTCAGTGGCTAAGTTGCATTGTGGGTAATGTAGATGTAAGAAGTTTTAAAATGCTATTCACCAGTCTATTATTGCCCTATGGACAGTTTAATAACAAATGATCAAAATCAACGCAAATATCACCTTTTTTTAATTCCATGCAGCCTTCTTCCTTTTCAAAACCTGGTACCTACATTACCCACAATGCAATTTAGCCACTGAGTGACATCACTGGAGGCAATTTATCAGATTACATGCAGCTTCCTCTGGAGCCACAAAAGGCTTTGTAATACTTTTTCCACTTATGCAGTAGTACTCCCCAAGACCTGTAAACACACTTTAATGTGTAAATTTGGTGGAGTTACCCTTTAAGTTCTCATGAGTCAAAAACAGATGTTTAAGTGTTTTTGACTTGCACCCTTTTAAGAGTGGCCTTCTCTCTGCCACTCTGCTTTACCAGTGCAAGCTTTACAGCAAAGGGCCTACTGTCAATGTCTGCTCCCTCTCTCCAGTCTCACCCCCTGAGGCTTGGAGCTCCTCCAGAGTTGTCATTGTTCTCTTGGTGGACACCTTCACTCGTCTCCTTTTCGCACACTCACTCAATTTTTTGAGTACTGACTTACTGACAGTTGGCCCTTCCAGATACAGCTGTATTTACACTACAATCAACTTGTGCCGCCTGACTACACACAGGTGATCTCCATGTTAGTCCTATTATAGGGGATGGATACTTACACGGACAGTAATTTTTTCCAGAGATCACTTTTAAGAGATGTTATACATGAAATGGTCTTTTTCATGTTGATCACTGTCAAAAACAATATGTTTAATCTACTTTGATATAATGCTGTAAAACAATAAAACAGAAAAACTTAAGACAAAATAAAGTGACAATCTAAGATATGAAGTCACATCTATCTTTCTGCATGAATTACCTCTGTCAGGAAGGTGAAAGGCACAATTTAGGAACACTAACGCTGGTGTAATCTCACCTGAAATGATTTTGCCATAACCAACCTGAGCGTGTAATGTATTCATCTGCCTTGGAGGAGAGAGCAAAGAACTAATTGAAAATTATGGGAGAGAAATTAAAGGCAGGATTACGTGATTACAGGATTACACCTTAATTAAAGTTGTACAGTGTGCTTAGATCACACTTGTGTTTTCTCTTCCCAAACATTTAGTTCCAGCTCATTTATTGAACTCCCTAGGGATCAGCCTGAAGTGATTAACATCTGTATATTTCAAATAAATGCATCTAGCGAAAATAATTCCTCCTGACCACACCATATGGTTACTGATGATAGTTTTCTCAACACAAGTTAACTCTTATCAACAACAGATGTTGGAGGAAAGAAAAACTTCAGTTCCTGTATTTAGATACACGTTACTTGCAATGGAGTTATCTTAGGCTCCCTGGATAAACTTAAAAAGTGATGTATTCTGGCATTACTGTCACTCCTTTTGACTGACAACTGGCAACTTGAATAGTACAGTCGCTCAGAAAGGGAGTTTTAACCTTGCAATATGAAAACCAGTCTAAAATCGTATCAAATCCACTCCCAAGGTGCTGTCTATATGTGCTTATTTCAGGTTTTCCCTAGCTTGAGCCGCTGAGTTTACCGAATCTTTGCGCGATCAATAACTCTTCCCTGCTGACTTTTTCACCTTCATATGGGAAGGCAAGTAAGAAATCTCCCTTTGTGCTGGGAAATCATTCATTTCTGTTCATGTAATGTCAGTTCCTGCAGTCAGGGGCTTTCAACACTTGATAATGTTTCTAAGTCCTTGCTTCAGGAAGGACTGACTTTTCATTGTGGCAGGATAATAGGAAGTAGTGTATCTATGTGCTGCTGTCAGAGGAGGATTTTTGAAAAGTTAGATTTTCATTGTATTATACGCAATTTAGATACTGTTACAGCCATTACTGAACTGAACTGAACTGAACTGAACATTAGCAGCCTGAAATAAGCAAGTACTGATAATTTCCATTATCAGTACTTTATCAGGTCATTTAAGGTCTAAATACCGTAGGTTATTTAGACTGTGAAGTCTTTTTGTTGCTAAAATAACAGAAAACATTTAAAAATGTTAATTGCAATTTACTAAAACAGAGACTGACCGAATTTGTCTGAAACCCCGAACTATTCAGTTTACTATCAAATACAAATAAACCAAGCAGCAAATTCATTTAAATACAATTCAGTTTAGGAGCTGTGAGAAAGTCATGTTTGGTATTTTTGTGTAAAATGTGATTTCTTTTAATGACTTTTATGACTTAAATTCAATCCATTATTTTAAAAAGTTGCTCCGTTGACATTTGCAATAACTTTAATTTAATTTCAGCTCATCTTTATCCATAATACTTTTTGTTCAAGCAATCCAGATACATCTGGCATTGTTCTCATTGAAAAGTATTTGCCTGGTTAGAGCCAATCAGAGCTTTGTACACAGGACTAAGAATGGTTGTCATCTTCTTGTGTCGGAGCTGGAAAGAAATGCCACAAAAAAAACCTGCTCCTTGATATAGTACTTTTCATGATTGACTACACGGGATCATGACACATGAGTCATTTTAAAAGTGACTCTGAGATGTGCATACCTGGTTGAGTTTTTAAGAAAGCAAACCAAAATGTCTGACTAAAAGCCACATGCAGGGCTCTAGACTAACTTTTTCTGCAGGTTGCACTGGTGTGCCTAACATTTTTAATGCACCCAATTTCCATTTCCATTGCTGAACTCGACCTTAGGTCAGTCAGACCAAGGTGAAGTCATGTTTCTACCACAAATGCAATGCTCCAGAGACCTTTTGAGTTCCTCTAAAGAGCTTGGTGCAGTTTTTTTGTACACACCCAGGTGTTATGGTTTGTACCAGATATTTCAGTTGGACCCAAAAGCGGACACCAAGACAGGGAGGTGGTTAAAAGGAATTTATTTTAAAGGCAGAGGTGGAAGGCAGTGGAAGTGGCTCAGGCTCAGGAAGGTGGCACAGCAGGTGGTTCGGCTGGAGTAGTGAGGCTCGGGCTCGGAAAACAATACAAACAAAGCGCTGGCTGTGAGAGGTGGGGCTTTTATAGTGGGCTCACCTGGCCCAGGCGCTTCCAGCTATGGGGATGCTCCGCCTCCCTGGCAGGCTACCTGCTGCATCACAAAGAATAGAACAAGTGATGAGCCAGGGGACTGTCACAAATGTATGAAATGCCGAGTAGTGTGACAAAGCTGTGTCATTTTTACTGACCTGGGATGAGAACATGTTGGCTGGGCAGGTAGAGTGCAGTGAAGTTTTTTCTCACAGTAAAGTTCCCTAAAGCTGAATGGTGCTGCGGATTTAGCTGATTTCTCTGAGGGTTTGTCAACCTCAACTGAAGATTAGTGGCAGTTGCAGCACATTACGTGTCATTCAGCACATTTAAATTCCTTCATTAGGCTGTACAAAGAAATCTTGTGGGTCTAAGTTATAAGAATTGTTCCTTAGATAACAAAGGAACTATGATTCTGTTTAAAACAGTATTCCTAAAAAATCTACTCAGGCACAAAATCTAGGACACTGTTATTATTACTTCACATCACACCGAGAGACTACAGCGTCTTTTCCTCAAGCTCATTTAACGCACATTACTCTCAAGGGCCCCTATTTCACACATAGCTGTAGCTGTTTCTCTTTTCTCTTCTTTAGTTAGTTTTAATCCCTGGCCAGAATGTACCACACACACACACACACAAAAAAAAAAAAGATAAACAAAACTATTTTGCTAAACTGCTTTTCATTTGAATAATGTCAGCCTACCTGCATAATTACCCACACCAGAGGCTGAGGATAATTATTTTGCAAATATGGTTCAGAACACAAATTTCTCTTGCATCTCTTCCTCTTTTGAATCTCACGTATGGTGGATTTGCAAATCCCTTTCGGGGACATTTGACAATCGGAGCACAGCCAGAAATTACGAGACACTTTGTGACAATGTAACCGTGGCGACACAGGGAGATTCTTCACTGGTCCTGCAGCTATAATCTGGGTTCCCACACAAAGACTGCAGGTAAAAGCCATGGAAACAGTGATGGCATTCATCTACTCCCATGGCCGATGCTGGCTACAGGATTCCTTTATGTCAAGACTAATTAGCTATGAAGTGATGTTATTCATGTACAGTACACACATACTTCATGCATATCATGTTGGCCATCTTTTCCTGCAAAGCAATTTCCTTTGATGTGACGAACACGGTAAAAATCAATGAATAATGACAGGAAAAATCCAAGCAACCTGTTCACGCCAGGCATGACCTCATCTCTCCCGGGCACCTCAGTCATTTCTTCAAATGTCACCATCAGGGCTGGAGCTTCTGATGCTGTAAGGCTGCCTTGAATTTGTCTTTAAAAATAAATGCCAAGCTACATTTGAATGAAGGGCTACAGCTGCTCTCCCTACTGATAACTACTGACTGAAGACTTGGCTTTATAAATGAATCGGCTTGATTCGCCTCATTGCATATCTGACATGTAGGCAGTTCAGTTTGTCATTTCAAGGGTGAGAATTAACAAATGCTGGATAGTCTCATATTGAGTGCAATTTGTTTTCAGAAGGCAAATGAAAAAGCTGTTACAGCCTGATCCTGTTTGTTTTAGGCAAGGCTGCCTCATTCATCCAAGGCAGGGTACTATTTCACCTTGATCATACCATTTTGTAAACATGAAAATCAGTCACAACTGTTTGATGACGTGCATCTCTGAAGGACATTGTCAGGAAGAGAGAGACAGGGCTGTGGAGGTTCAAGACAGATTCTATTTCTCTTAACATGCTTTCTTCTCAACCTTTTCCTTTCCTTTACTGACACAGGGAATGAGATCTTCTCCTATGGAACCCCAAAGTGGTCAATATTAAATAACTAACAAAGACATTATGAGATAAATAACACTAAGAATGCATTGTGTTAAACTTGTTGCAGCAACTTGTTGAATTAAAGAGATTATTAAACCTAATTCCAATATTATAAAAGTTATTTTGTCATTCTTAAAGGTAGGCTCATATTGATAACATTCAGCCAATAAACGTAGTATTCTATACCCACTACCCCAGTCTGTTGCACTATCTAACGTTGGCTAGCTAATGTTAACGTTGCTACTGATTGCTAATGTTAATGTTGCTAACGCTAGCTAGCTAACGTTGCCTTGTTGAAAGAGTGCACTTTCCAAAGAGTCTGTTTTTATATTAAACAGCATTTCTTTGCTGATTTCATGTCACGTGTTATTTCATGAGACCACTTTTAATGCTCTAGCTAACAGGAGCTAACTGGCTAATCCTGTTGTTTAGATTGCTAGTTTTAGAGACTGGGGGTATGTGATTAGCTAAATGGTGAGAGAGCAGTGGCAATATAAAATAAAATGTGTCTTTATGAAAGAAAACGGGCTTCCCTCGCTGATATTTATTTCCCCTTACCACCAGGACTTTAGATGGTTCAATACACCATTCTTTCTACTAGATCAGTACATAACAAAACCTGCCTACTTGCTTTGGATTTAGCTAGACTGCTAGCAGTAGCCATGATGCTAACGCTGTCTTTGCACCACTGGCAAAGACTTATTCATTTAATACTCAGCACTTGGAGGCTTGTCCAAAGAAACACAAGCCTGTTAGCATGCCATTACATGCTAACAAGTTATTAGTGTTCATCCTGAGAGGAAGATGAATGTCCATCCAATACTTGTCGAAACATTTGAATCAAAACTACAAATGTTAACCTCATGGTGGCTCTAGACTAAAAGTCAGAGGAGCGCCAATGCTACTGTGGTACATTCTCTGAGGATCATGAATGTCTGTGCCAAATTTCATCTCAGCCCATCCAGACTGACATTGTAGTGTCCCAGCCATTTTGATTTTAACTCAATACATCAGAATCACAGACCTCTCCAAAAATGTTCAATTAGTGTCTAAAAATAGATAAACCTGTCATGTGAAAAAAAAACCTTCAAATGTTTGCTATAATGAATGTGGAGGATGAATAGATAAACTGACAATAAGTGATGGTTTTATCTTCTTTTATCTTTTTCTTTGCTGCCTCGTCAGTATACATTTTCATCAATAAATCCTTTGTCATCTATACACTTTGATCACCATCAGGTGTATAAATCTTTTTGTCAGCTGGAGTAAGATTTGCTTGTCGCTGAGCGCCTGAATAATACTCCCACACATGCTGCTCAGGCGACTGACGTTATGGGGAACGGATTTGTCGGTATTGCAATCAGAAAAAGCCAAGACCTATTAAGATAAGACGTAGATGAAAGATAATATGAAACTTAAATGATCCCCGTTGGGAAATTAGGTCAGATACCAGAACGCATTAAGTGGAGATAAAAGACTGAAAAGCATGAAATGTGTGAATTGCAGCATAATGAAATGGGCTGTAAAGAATATAAGTCCAGTGAGATAAAGTAAACTATAAAATGTTGAATTAATTATTTAAAAAACTATTGATGTAACAGCATTATATGACATAGAGCTTGATTGAGACCTACACAGCTACAGTATATTCTCTATGTTTAAGTTGTATGTTCCTATTCACTCCATTCTCTGTTATTAACCTCAAAGACCTTGTAGTTCATTCCAGCTTGCCTCGATGTCACGAGAAAAGACTGATTAAGAAAATATTGTTTTTCCTCCACTCTCAGATGATTAATATCTAAGATGGCTTGGCTTCATTAAGTTCACACACTTCTGCTAAAGAAAACCCTCTGACAATAATAGGAAGCCATAAAGAAAACAACAAAAAGAAACCACCATTTTTATAGCGTTTTACAGTAAGTCAGTTCAAATGAGTGTTACAATTCAAAACACAAATAACAGAAAGCAAAGGAAATAGCCTACAATCCTCCACATAATTGCTCTCTCATTATTTTAAAGCATAATGACCATTCTCACAAAATCAACACATCTTGTTGGTAGCTGTCAGTGTAGAGATTGTGGAAACAGCTTTATGGTGAAATCCAATGGGCCCAAAGAAACACAAGCCTTAAAGTGGACATATTATGAAAAACTCACCTTTTCAGTGCTTGTGCTCGTACATTTGGGTATCCGGTTACTTCAAAAGCTCAAGGATGTGTGGATTTTACAACAGCATCATTACTGAGGGCCAGTAACAATACAAGCTCAAGAACAGATGGATACTGGCTGTCCGCACCCCGACTTAGAACTGTAGACATAGTTCCTGTTGCTCTACTGTTTATCTTGTAGGTCAGCCTGATGAATTATGGGTTAGCATGTTGCTCGGCTTATGTGGCTACTCCCAGTCAGGCGCGCTGGTGGACTAATGCAATATTGAGGGACAGTCAGGAAAAACTGTGGACATAAAGCCTCATTTTAAGCCGACGAGTACTGGCTTTGATGGTGGTAACTGTTTTGTTAGCATTAGCTTTGTTGGAATACAAAGCCCTTTTTGCTTGACATGGACATGCCTTCAAGGCATGTCTTGAAAACATGCCTTGAAGATAATGACATAGGTATGTATTCAAAATGAAATGGTCAAACTGTGGGGATTTTTTTGCTTGGCATCTGTGTGTAACTTAAAGTAGCGCCCAGCAGTTAGCTCACCGAAGACATACAAAGACTGTTGCAAAGCTGTAATGTTAGTGGCCTGCTGGGCAGTGAGGCCGAGGCTAATATGGGCTATATTCCATCTCTAACAAAAGTCTTGGTTTAGAAGCATTTCTTGAGGTGATATTCACGGGAGAAGTGCAGCTAACTTGACTTGGCGTAGGTGATATGTGCCACTGTGCTCGTCATGGGTTTTCTTAATTGGGCATTTAAAGAGTAACTTAACACTGTATCAACTTTTTTGAGACAGAACATTTTTGTACAGTCACTTTATTACACTGTTAATTGACCCTAGTCTCACTCTGTTGAGTTCACTTTCTTTTTCTTGAGAAAATTCACCTTTTTTCCCACAGAAAATCTACTAATTCTGTCCTGTAGAGACCCTGAATAGCTGTGAAAAATCACTGAAAATGGGATGTTGACCCGTTACATGTGTAACCGTGGACGCATGAATAAAAGGTGCCCGCCAGATATATGTAGGTATTACAACTGCTGAAACAACTTAAACACATGTAGAGAACCAGGCGGGAAGATAAAGGACAACTGTGGTAACAATCTGGTGACAGCGAGGTGGGAGTGTCAGTGATCATGGGGTTACAGGGAGGATGGGCCCTGAAGGTGAGGGTTTCAGTACACTTCTTTTGGAATACGTAGTTTGGAATACTGGAATACTGTATTTTCTTGTTGTGAATAGTTAATAGCTAATTGGTGAAAACAAAGTCCACAGAAAGTTTTGCGTATGCTGCCAGTCAAGTTAAAAATGCAATAGCCCCTCAATGCCAAAAAAGCTCTGACTAACAACGGCCTAAATTTGGCAAGCCTCATCACCGGGCTCATGCCAGGATCCTGATGAACGACCTGCCAGAATCCTGGACCTACTACAGCCCAAATCTAGCCCAGGTGCTTCTAACTGGGGCTGATATGCAATCCAAATTAAACCCAGTCTGTAAGCCCCGCAAAAACCCCGCCACATCTAGATTTGGCTGATACTCATCTGGTGTCAGATTGCCATCCAGTGCTCTGACACTTCAAAACTGTCTTACATGGCTACCTGGAATATTTTTTCTTCTTCAGTGACATGAACATAGCAATTATGAGCTATATCATCCTGTGTTTTCATCTGACATCGCCATGCTCAGGCAGCATCTTTTTCGATTAATCTCTGCAAACTGTTAATTAATTAAGAAAATTGCTTTTCTTTCATGAGCCATATGAGTTCAGTTTTTTTTTTTTTGAATCTCCTTGGGTATCATTTGCAAAAAAAATTAGATGAAAAAGCAACAAACAGCTTCTCATCCTGTTTGTTGTCTTGAAGGTTACTCCACGTATTCATCATGATCAGATGCCATTTCATATTGACCGTGTCACTCACAACATGGAAATCAGATGAGAGCGACTGAAACTTCAGACTGAGAGAGGAGTTATGAATTGAGGGCACCCTCGGATACTCGCTCTTCCCCTCCATCTCCTTGGCGACTCTTGCTGGTAATTTAGTCAGGAAATTGTTTTGTGTTTGTTTATGAACCATGCAGTCCCAGGTGAGATTAATCCAAAAGGAGACACAACACAAAAGAAGGTCATACGCCTGTGGTGATGACTGTTGTTACAGTATTGCAGTTGTACAATATTTTCCATTCTCTCAATTTCCACTTCAGAAAACTCAGATAAAGCACACTTATAAATCCGTATGACAGCACAGGAGCAGTGACCTGCTCAGGATAGTACTGAAATTAGTCTTCACCTTTAAAAAACATCCAGTGTTCAAGGTTCCTCAGACCATCCTGTCCTATTTATCATTAAAGACGATAATCCTGCATCAGCTCACAGATCTGGTGAGTGGCTTATTTTCCTGTAATGCAGGCGAATGAAAAGGTGATCACGACACTCAATCTTCCGAGGGATTTCCTCTTGCTCTTCATGTCTGTCAGTTATGTTCCGATTCATCAGGTTGACCTTACGGTTTCTGGCCTGAGTAGTTATTAGGGGATTCATCCTTGACCCTTTCATCTACTGCATCAGTGCCTTTCTTTTCAGCAGCTCATGTTGTTAATTTGAACACAATTTACACTTCAATTTGTAAAAAAAAAAAAAAAAAATAGAATAAAGTAGTGCTTAGTGAGCATTTTGTTTTTGTAATTTTGTTGAAATTATAACAGGTTGGAACACAGAAAACCTGCTACAGTAGATCTGTGATAACAGTCAGACAGGAGTTTCCTTGTTTGAAGTTATATAAACTGTCATACACTGACTGACCAGCAAGGCACCAGGCATTCAGGTAGGCACAATGGTGATTACAAGCCCTCTAGGTTGCCCCTCCAGTGCCCTTTCTGCGCTCTGGTGCCTTTTTTTTTGAGGGCCAGGGGCAAAAAATCCTGAGTCTGCCACTGGGTAGGCATAACACAGGAAGAAAGTGGACAACAACTATTGAGAGGCAGTCGCTCTTTGTACTGTGTTCTGTTACCTTGTGCTATGTCTACCTTTTCTTCTTTATACTTTGTGCTGCTCCTGGCCATGACCACATCTCTCTTTCAAAAGAGGTTGTGTATCAACAGAATATACTTTTCTACCCTAAAATAGTTGCTTCTGTCCTTCTCTGAAATTCACGTTATTTAAAAATGAATGAGTGAAGAGTGGAGGGGACTCATTTAAAAATCTGAGATGCTGTTATTGGTCTAATGCTCAATGTTTAGAAGTATTAAATATATACAATGACAGTTGTCAATACAAAGTAATATGTGGCAAAAGTTGAGTGAACATTCTAATAGAAGTCCAGTAATGATGTTTTGATGTATCACAAGGTCCTGCAGTGGATATTGTGCAAATCTTTGGTTGAACTGGGCTTCAGACAAGACAGCTCAACAATGTCCAGAGCCTTCAGTTTCTCAGGGAGAATCTTATCCACAGCTGTCACCTTGACATTAAGGAGCGTCTTCTTCTCACCTCAGAGACCTCTGCCTTGGATATGGGTGAGACTTCAGACTGCCTCTCTCTCCACGTGAAAACAATACCATCCCTGCTGTTGTAGCTGCTAATCTCAGTCACACCACATGACATTCTTAAAGGCCCCAGCCAATTTATCTAGATAAACACTAACATCACATAATTTAAACGAAAGTACGAATTCATATGTGCATAGCATTGTTAATGCTTGAACAGCTGTAAAAGGTATTCTTATTTTAGGTATTTAAAAAATTGGAATGTTGAAAATGCTTATACATTATTGACCCGTGAAACTTTTGTTTCACTCGTGTCTTTGCACTGATTTTAAACGCAGTCATGTTACCTCTAACATTTGCTCAGTGTTCAGTCTGAACACACCTAATCTAAGAACTGTCACTCTCAGGAGCCAGCATACATAACAGAGGAAGAGCAAGCTTTTTAAAACCGATGCAGTAGAATGAAAAGCCAGAGGCAAGTCAGAGTTGACAAAGTTTGTTCCAGTTTGATCAAATTCATCATCAGTTTGTTTTGCCACGAGTACCTCCCTGCATAGCAAGGTAACTACTCTGAGAGTTCCTGTCTGATGAGTTCTGTCAGTCTGCTCTATTTGCTGGTCATGGCAACAGTTCCATCAGTGCATACTGTACACCCACACACTGAGAAACACTGAGACCACTCACTTCCATTCAATTCTATGCACTCATCTAAAATTCAATACATGTATATTCCCTTGGCTCTACCTTTGAGTACTTTGCAAAACAGTGTTTCCTCCACAAAGTTGTCCTCGTTCACAAAGCAGTAAGTGTAAACAATTATGCAGGATTGGATGCGGAAAAAGCTGTCGGTGCTTTCATCAAGCTGAAATGCAAAACACAATAATTAGAGATGTCCAAGGTCATCTCACTAAATGAACCATCTTCTTTACTCATTATCACACCTTCAACCAGAAGTGAGGGAAAAATAAAAAACCGAGACCCATGAAATAACTGGCTTCAGTGTGGCTTCAGACTATTGGGCACTCATGACACATGGTGATGCACGGATGTAAGAACCAATGAAATCCCAAAACTTGAAGTAGCCATGAGTGTACTGTCGCATGGCATTGTCAACAAGAAACAACATATTAAGCGACATATTATTCCATGAAATTAAAATACATACTTCTCAGAAAGAAGAACATAAAATAATAGAAGCCCATCATAGTAAATATTTTGTATGGCAAAAACACGAACAACAAATACTAAACAGAAAAAATAACCAGGAAAGACAGACTGCTGCTACTACTAAGACAGACATCTAGCATTTTGAAATCTTCCTTTCCGCCTCTGCACATCTCTTTTTCAACCGGCATTTAAAAATCACACACTAGTAAATTACACATTACAAAGAAAGAGATGACTGTTGTTATGAGAGCAAAAAGTGTGTCTCAAATGAGGCTGTTGCTTTTTAATCTCCATTAGCCTAGTTTGTCTAATCATGATTGTACTCATGCAAACATGATCAGGCTAAAGAGACTTTTAGACCCCATTTAAACCTGGTATTAACATGCAGTATGAATCCTGATATAGCTATCTATCTGGATCTGATCACAGGTACTAATAAGGGTTCTCATCTTGACTTTGCGCACATTGTGATTGGATCTCAACATGCAAAGTAGTCAGTTATAGCTGGCTAACTGTCAGGTGGATCTTCAAATTTAGCACATTCATGTAGGGATGCTGGGATCCAATAAATCAGCATGTCAGCTCTGATACTGTCCTAATTAAGCAAATCGGATATTGGCCATGACATGACTGATCCGCAGTGCATATAGTTTCTTTGTTAATGACATTATAACAATTCAGAGATTCAGCTATTAGTCAAAGTCATTCAGTCATGACAGGTCCCATTTTCCAGTGCCACTCACCTTACATGAAAACGATATCAAGGAGATTTTAAATAAAGGCGAAAGAGAAGCACTGGTACTGGATTGTTACCTGCTATCAGCAGGTGCACTGCGCTGAAGAGTAAGAGTGTCTGCTGTGTTGATTGCTGGGGGTGGGGGAGAGGTAAAAGAGGAAGATTGTTTTGTTATATTGTGGGCACAGTAGATGGCATAGCATGCTATTAGCATGCTGGTTAGCTTTGCGGGACAGCTACATTAGTTGTTTGTTTCATGAGGTAAAGGATACTGCTGGACTTGTTTATCCTATGGGTAGAGTTACAGTAGATGGCCTTTCAACAGTTTTCTTTATCGTGCATTAACCAATGTTGCCAAGTCTGGGTACCTGGCTGGACCATGATTTTGAAGCCATCACAGGCATCATATTTAATTCAGTTCACCATCAGGGTTTAAAAAAATGTACTGCTTACCACATGTGGCAGGAGCTGGAGCTTAGGTCTAACATTTAAGGATATAGCCATAGGGCACTCAAGTTCATTCACTAATGAAAGCTAAAGACATTCTGTTTCCACCATCAAAGCAACACCATTTTATTTTATGTGAACACAACAGAAATAAGCACACAAAAAAAAAAAAAAAAAAGACAAGAAGCTAAGCTATTCCACATCATTTGTGTTGTCTGGCCAAACAGGATGAACTAAGTCTGCCCTGTGATGAACTGGCAACTTGTCCAGGGTGTACCCCGCCGTCGCCCAATGTCAGCCGTATTATTTTGACCAGGAAATGTTGTTCCTTCTTCCAGCAGAGCAGCACAAGTGCAGTTTTGGAAAAGTCCATGCAAAATGCATGTGATGATGAAAGATCAATAAACAACTGGATGAAGATTATTCCAAAGCTTTTGCTGTTGCAGAATGCAGAACTACTAAAATAACTACCAAATGACCAGACCATAACCTGAATGTAGTGTTGGGGAGGAGTGAATTACATGTAATTAAAGCAGTAGTTTTACTGCATTTTGTAGTAGCTTGCTGCTAGTTCAACTACACGTACCTTTGCTTATCAATTAATTTACTAATTTTGGTGAAGTCAAAGATGGAGTGAGCAGTTCTGGAGAAAGGCAGTTGAGTCTCATTCTCAGGTCATTGGTTTTGGTGACCTGGTAATGAGAATCAACAATCAATCAACAAGTGTTTTAAGGAGAGACCTAAGAGACCTAATAAAGAAACTGACCCAGAACTTGAGATTAAGGTAAGTGAACATGTTGCTGTTGCAGTGTTTTGTCATGAGAATTATTTAGTCAGCGTGAGACTGAAGCATGACAACCCTGATTAACTCATTTTTAAGCCACTTGGGAGCAGCACCATAACATGTAAGAACTAACCCTGGCATAACATTACATTCTTATAGAAAACGAAAATCCTAGCCCATATGTCCATATATCAACGTCCAACAAAAACATGTTTTACTGACAATGTCATGGAAAGTTCTACTCACAACCCTGAAGTGTTACAGCAACATCTCTGGTGGATCTTGCTGTTTCCACAGAACACGTGAAATGTTTACCACACCTGCAAAAGTCATGTCGGCGAGTGAGTTACTAACTACCATAATCCATTGGCTTGTTACGTTTAAAAAAAAATCAATCATGACTTCCATTTCTGACATGCTGCTGCTTTTTTTATGCATGAGAAAAAGTGTCCAAAGGGTTCAAATTAGTACAGGCCAGAGGATCAATCCCAATGGTTAATGGGATGGGTTGTCCTTCACTTTGTCAATACTTACTGTATGTACACAGTTTTGTATTTTTTCTTTTAAAAAATGCCTTATATAAGGGTTATCTGAAACGCCAGTGGATTGAATGAATAGGAAATTCACTTCCAGAACCAGAGCAGTCGAAAAAGTGGACAGTCACTGTTGAACTTGATACAAATTGCATGTTAATACCAGGTGTAAACAGGACAATTAGTCAGTTCTGTCAATCTAAAAGAGCAAAAATATATATATGAAAAAATGGTCATCACAATTTTACAACTTTCATACACCACCAGGATTCCAAGACCTTTTATTCATGTGGAATAGTTGCATTGAAAAAACATGTGGCGCACAGAACATTAATTTACTATATCTTGCTATAAGGTTATAACCCTAAGAGCTTTCTAAGTCGAAAAAGCAAATATCACTGCAAACAATGATAGTGACATTTACTACTTTACCGTTAAAGCCCATTAAAACACGAGTGAATGAACAGATGGATGAATTAAAACATCTGTCAGCATCTCAATGGATGTGTTTTAACCAAAAATCTAAAATCAGCAGCTGCTCCACGGAACATTGTTTTTACTTGCCCACACTCACTAAGCAATGAATGAGCGTAATTAATATTTAATACATGTGTCTAGGAAGAAATAAAGTGCACACTGGATGAGTGGTCACAACACATTCTCTATTTCAGCTCATCCATTTAATTGTGTGCAGAAAGTGTAATTATATTTTTCATAATTTTCTCAGTGAATGGAAAAATACGAGACAGCACAATCATGACCAATCTTAAACTACTCATCAATTCACTGCACAAAGAAAAAATACAGCGCTGGGATGCAAACCATGTTCGCCTTTCTTCAATTTTTTAATTCACGTATGAGTCTAGCCTCAAAAAGAACCTTCCTCGGGTAGATTTGACCATGTTGAAACTATCCTTATTATCCACACAGACTACTGATCTTGACCCCTTCAGGATTTCAGCTTTGACCTCTCTCAGGTTTGAATCTACCAAAGTTTTTTAAAAACTAACTTTTTACTGCAAGAGACTAAAGCCATTGGAAATCCAATTCCACATGTCCTTCCAATTAGATTTTTTTAGAGCCGGGGTCACCCGTGGGGGTCCTCAGAGTTACTGCAGGGGCAATGCCAAATTATTGTTTGATTCTGAAAGTTTTCATATCTTTTTTATTTGTAAAAAGTTTAAATGTGTCTGAAAATACACATTACCATGAATCCAACATATTAGCAAAGATAACAAAAAAAAATGTACACAACATTAATGCTAGTCTTTCACATGATTCCTCATGCAACTGTGACCAAGCTAACTTAACTGTATGCTAAATCACTGCGTGGCACCTGTCCATAAAGGAGAACTAGTCAGCTAACTACATGTATAGAGTGCTGCAGGAATGACATATTTTTGTACGCTTAGCCGGAAGTTAGCATTGGCCATGTTCCCTCGACAAAAAGCCTGTAAGATTTTTGAATTTGATTTAAATTATTGCAGAAAATAAGCTCTGTGGTAAACACAAGTATATGATGATATGTTTTGTTCAGCAAGATAATCGTCACAGATGAACACCACTTTTGTGACTTTTGAAGCGTAAATGCATTCACCAGAAGGATGAAAGCTCATGTTAGGCTATAAACAAACTACATTGCAGTCGCATGACCTCAACATTATAACCACTAAGCCTCTTAGTAATTCTAAGTGCTGTATTGTAGGCAACTGGACTTGTTTCAGTTTCTTGAAGACGTTCCCCCTCTCATCCAAGAGGCTTCTTCAGTTCTAACTAACTGGAGGGGAGTTGCAGGCTTTCAAACTCTGTGTGGGAGTGTTCTTACAGTGTTGTTAAGGACACGTGTGAGCTCTGAGTTTCAGAGTCGTTAGTACCACTTCTGGGTCCTTGACCCAACCAGCCTTCATGTGGGTTGCTAGGGCTAGGTGAGCCCAGGTGTGAATGGTTGTTAAGCTGTCTCGGGAGGGAACTCAGTACTGCATTGTAGGTGGGTGATTAGTAATGTTGTAGACCACCTCCTCTGTTCAAGGACGGTCGTTCCAGTTTGACATAGATGGATTCCTTTACTCCTCTTTCAAACCATCTGATGTTTACATTGTTGTCCTCAAAGGAATGATTTTTCTCCTTCAGATGTTAGTGGACAGCAGAGTCTTGAGCTGAGGAGTTGGCCCTCCAGTGTTGTGCCATTCGTTTATGGTGAGGTTTTTTGTCTGCATTGAACAGCATAAACTACAGTACTCTGTTTATGCCTGGGTGTTTTGTCCTTAGGATGGACAAGTTTCTGCCTCAGTGTGTTGGTAGGTTTGAAGTGAACCGGGATATGATGTTTATTGAAGATCCTCCTGAGTTTCTCAGATGTTCCAGCAACATAGGGAATGACGATGTTGTTACGTTTTCTCATCTCCTCCTATCTGTCTGCTCTGGATCTTTTAACGGTTTTGATGAAGGTCCAGTTTGGGTAGCCACAGGTTTAAAGTGCTCCCCTGATGTGCTTCTGTTCCTTCTCCTTCCCCTCTGCCCACCCTCACCCCAATGGTTTAGGGTTCTGATGACCCCCAGTTTGTGCTCTCAAGCAGTAGGCTAACATGTGACAGTTAGGACCAGTACTCAAAGCATTTTCCTGGTGCAGCTAATGAAATGATGCCATTCCTTTTTGTATTGTATCCCTGCTAAGGAGCACATCCATGCACATCGAGCAAACCAACATGATAAGAAAGAAGGACACGTGTATGAAATGTATCCATCAAAGACACATACTACATGAATAACAGTGGTCTGATCCATGTTGCTATCACCACCAAGTTACACTCACCTGTCAGAGAGAGACTCTACAGAAATAGTGGAAACATCAGGACATGGTTCTGCTGTGAACTGACATCCCTGTCATAACTATAGAACACAGCTATAGGCTACATCAACACATTTGTAAAACATCCAGTTCAAAGTCTATGTGAACGTCACATAGGTACCAACTAACGACATCTGCTTAAAACTACAATGCAAACTATATTCACAGATATATGTAATCTTCCCAGGACCTCTGAACAGTGGACTTGGCCTTTCACACGTGTAGCACACAAGAATTAGTATGCCTCTCACATACAGCTCATCTGGCTAATGTCCATATAGCCCAGGGTAGCAGTGCATGTGAACACTGCTATATGGATTAGATCTACAGTACGTGTAAACGTTGGCCTGCGTGTAAATGGTGACGTTCCATGTAAATATGTTTCATACAGCAGTAGTCAATCATAACTAGCTAGCTAACGTTAGCTACAAGCTGACGATGCTAACGATATTAGTGTTGGGCTAATACATACGACAGCGACATAAGGAGCTAACGTTTGCTACATTGACTACATAATGCAGAGCAATAATACATTTCCCCAACCAAAAACAAGTCAGCTCATTACCTGTCCAACAGAGACACAGCTACCATGGCGTCCGTTTTCAGGCCTTCGACTCCATCAGTTGTATCCATGTTGAACAGCCACTCCAATGTTGACTCTCGTTTCACCTCTTGAGCTCTCCAACTTCTTTTTGTTTGTAGCCTTCTCCAGTTCGGTCTTTCTTCTCTTGCTCTGTTGGGCAGTACAAGCTGCTGTAGGTACAGCTGGTAATGAAAAGTGTGGCTGTACTTTCTCTGTCATTCTTGTTCGTAAACAATGAGCTCACTCCACCACAGCTCCAGCAGTGTGTTGCGTTGGTGCAATGAATGATGGGCGGAGTCAGGGCAGGGTGGGCAGGTAAGGACAGACTGATAGACAGGTAGGCTGTCCATACAATATCTTCAGGCCGCTAAAATTGATTGGATGAAGTTATTACAGCCCTGTTGCTGCCAGACCATGGATTTCTTTTCCTTTTTTTCTAAAAGCATTTTATATTTTGATTGCTGTCTTGATGTTAAGAGATATTATACAAATATAATTTAAAAAATGCTTCTGAACAGAATTACCAACCCCAGCTTTAACACTATCAACAGCCTCACGTTATGTTTCCAGTCAATTTTTAAAGTTTCAAGCAAAAAATATCAACTAAATAAAATGTGAATCAGTGCATTTTTCCATCAACTGCTCTTCCTTTATGTGAATATATATTCAAGAGGGCACAACAGGACGAGACAATAAAACACCAGTAAGTCTGATATATGATCTGATTTGATCTGCTGTGAATTCCAGTCATTTTTTGATTCATGTTTACACTGTGGTGTTTTTACCAACCACTGAAGATGGAGAGGATGGTGACGTGTAATAAGGGCCCCACATTTTAGTTATATACTATGTGAACCCAACTATTTTGACAAAGTTACCTAAAATGATTGTCTAGAGTAGAAGAGTCAGAGGAAGGCATCATACCCTCAAGTCTTCTTTGATGAAAGATGAAAGATGTGTCCGTGTTGCATCTTCTGTGTTTCAATCAACCAGCAGGGAATAAAAGAAAAGAGTAGAATTTATAAATGATGTTTTAGGTTTTTTCCTGAATATGTGGGTTTAACAGGCAACTAGAAACGTGCCCACAGACCAGAGTTTCTGTTATCGGGTATTTACACTTTTTTGCCATGGAAAATCTGTCCAACATATAGAGCCGACTAACATGACTGTTTGGTGTGTAGTCTTTATAATTACATATTTTTTCAGTCTTATAAAAAAAAAAGAAAAAAAGAAAAATTAGCTGTATGTAGCTGCACCAAGGTACTCTTTGTCAGTTGGTCTGTTGTTGTCATGCATCTCCTGTTCCTGCTCTGCATCCCCGACTTCTTAATTCTTTGATTTGCCCCTGCCTGCTTCCCCTGTTTATTTTTTATTTCTTTTTGTAACTTACATTTTGGTTTTCTGGATTTTGTATTGTTTGAGTTTGGACTATCAGCTTATTATTAAAGCTTGCTTTTTGTTTCAACCTGCCTGCATTTTGTGTCCCTTTCTGTTTAACCTTGACACCTATATGCAGTGCGGAGGCACTGTCCAAGATGTACACTGGAGTCTGTGTCTGTCCTGGCTCTTGATGGTGTTCATTAAACTTCTACTTGCCGTGGTGGTAGGGGATGTAGAGAGTGCGCAGTACCTACGTGTACACGCATGAAATATACAGTACCAGTCAAAAGTTTGGACACCCCTTCTCATTCAATGGTTTTTCTTCATTTTTCTTATTTTCTACATTGTAGATCAATACTGAAGACATCAAAATATAATGTTTGACATGGAATTATGCAGTAAACGAAAAATTGTTAAACAAACCAGAATATGTTTTATATTTTATATTCTTCAGAGTAGCAAACTTTTGCTTTGATGACAGCTTTGCTCACTTTTGGCATTCTCTCAATCAGATTCATGAGGTAGTGAAGTGTATGGGCTGTCGTCCTCAAATGGTGTCGGCGTGTAGTATGTTGATAAAAGATTCTACGGAGGCAAGGCTGGGTGTATTTGACAGAGCAATCTTTATTGAAACAGATCTCAAGCCAGCGTCCGAACCAGAGTGTGGCCACTCCCTGGTATTCTCAAATCTCGGCAAAGTGATGCCCAAAATGCTTTGCCCTCTGCTCTATCAGAACTCCTCTCCGACCCTCAGTCTCAGGAGATCAACCAAAATCACCCCCGTTCTCTAGTGTGCAGATCCTTTTTAGAGTTCATTTGCTCATGCCCGCCTGTTTCCTCTAATTGTTTACTTTTGGGACACTGAGAGCCCCTCTATCCTGTGGGAAAAGAATAGGTCTGCATAACACCTCTAGAGAATATCTCTCAATGGAATATGTGTACGTGAAGGTGTGTATGTGACTATATTGATGTTATCTAAAGTTGACCTGCTAGTCTCTCTATACTTAGATGAAAATGTATACATCGAATCAATCTTGAACCTCTGAACTGGTCAGTCCTAAGTGTGGGCCTCTTCCTTTAGCTATTCTCTGACGCACACTACAGGACTAATATGTTGTTCTCCTGGACATGAGACCTTTACGTAGTCCCCTTCCCACATATACTTAAAGGGAAGCATCTGGTCCTGTCCCATCCTGTCCTATCACTCAGAGCTCAGGAGGTATAAGAAACACTCAGACACTACAGTGTAGTCACCTGGAATGGATTTCCAACAGTCTTGAAGGAGTTCCCAGAGGTGCTGAGCGCTTGTTGGCTGCTTTGTCTTCACTCTGTGGTCCAACTCATCCCAAACCATCTCAATTGGGTTTAGGTCGGGTGATTGTGGAGGTCAGGTCATCTGACGCAGCACTCCATCACTCTCCTTCTTGGTCAGAAAGCCAGGTGTGGAGGTGTGTTTGAGTTCATTGTCCTGTTGAAAAACAAATGATGGTCCCACTAAGCACAAACCAGATGGGATGGCATGTCGCTGCAGAATGCTGTGGTAGCCATGCTAGTTAACTGTGCCTTGAATTTTGAATAAATCAGCAACAGCGTCACCAATAAAGCACCCCCACACCATCACACCTCCTCCTCCACGCTTCACGGTGGGAACCACACATGTAGAAACCATCTGCTCACCTTTACTGTGTCTCACAAGGACACGGTGGATGGAACCAAAAATCTCAAATTGGACTCATCAGACCAGAGTACAGATTTCCACTGTTCTAATGTCCATTCCTTGTGTTTCTTGGCCCAAACACTTCTCTTCTTCTTGTTGTTCTTCCTCCTCAGTAGTGGCTTCTTTGCAGCAATTTGACCATGAAGGCCTGATTCACACAGTCTCCTCTGAACAGTTGATGTTGAGATGGGTCTGCTACTTGAACTCTGTGAAGCATTTATATGGGCTCTAATCTGAGGTGCTGTTAATTTGTGGTTTCTGAGGCTGGTAGCTCTAATAAACTTATCCAGTCCTCATGAGAGCCAGTTTCATCATAGTGTTTGATGGTTTTTGCGACTGTACTTGAGAATATATTCAAAGTTCTTGAAATTTTCCGGACTGACTGACCTTCATGTCTTAAAGTAATGATGGACTGTTGTTTCTCTTTACTTAAATGAGTGGTTCTTGCCATAATATGGATTAGAACAGTTGTCAAATAGGGCTATTCACTGTATTGAGACAGCTCTTTCTTCTTTGAGCAGATGAAGTGGCCATTCGTGGAACAGAGGAGGTGTCCTAAGACATTACTTATCACCCACCTACAATGCTGAACTGAGCTCCTTCCCCACACAGCTTAACAACCATTCACACCTGGGCTCACCTAGCCCTAGCAACCCACATGAAGGCTGGTTGGGTCAACGACCCACAAGTGGCCCTAACGACTCTGAAACTCAGGGCTCACACGTGTCCTTAACGACTCTGTAAGGACACTCCCACACAGAGTTTAAAAGCCTGCAAACTCCCCTCCAGTTAGTTAGAACTGAAGAAGCCTCTTGGATGAGAGGTGAAACGTCCTCAAGAAACTGAAACAAGTCCAGGTGCCTACGATACAGCACTTAAAATTACCATGACCTGGATGACTGAGAACCTTCATCAACACGCTTCTTAGTACACTATACTAGACACACTTTACTAATCATTGATCAATCTACAAGTTGGAAAGTTAGAGTTAGAATAGCTTGCAACTCAAGTGAGAGGATGAGTCTCCGTTTCGGGTGTGATGATGTTAAATGTTCCTGACAACTTCTGTATAGTGCAAAAATGGCCACCCTACACATTGTTATAGTAATAGTAATTATAGTGATTTGGGGTCCAAATTTGAGATATTGTTTGAGTTTGTGTAAGCTTTCCTGATAGTGGGTTCAAATTGTTTGGATATTTATTAGGAGAATTGTGCACTGACATGAGTTTGGCCCCCCAAACAGGTGCAACACTTGACAAAGTGCATAAAGTCGCATCCTTTGGACAGTCACAGAGAATATGACCTGAGTGCGTCAAAAAGAAATCCACAGTCCAGCAGCATTAAACTTAAACAAACAGTCCACAGGCCTGTATAGGCAACTGAGAGAGACGGGGAAGGTCTCATTTTCCACGCCACGTTACAACATGGCCTTACATATGGCCAATATAAAACTGATTAATACATGTAAATTGATACAAATTGTTACACAGAGCTCCTTTAAGATAAATCTTCTTAATTTCTATTACACCCGTGAGGTAAAAACCACCTCTAAAACAACGTTGGTGTTTAGTACAGTTCCTCTTTCCCTTCCTTCAGTGAGGCCACATTTAGAGAGACATTTCCTGAGCACAACATTCTTGTCATGATTAATTGACTTGGAACAAATCAATATCGCCCACAGCGGGAAAAAAATATATGAGGGAAGAGAGACATGCAAGAATCTGTCTGAAATTCTGTGACCTTCAAATCACCGGATAACTCATACCATGTGACAGGAATCAATTTATATAGATGAGAGCCGACCAGGATAGAGGTTTGTGCCTCAGAGGGGAAAAGGGAAAAGAAAAATGTTTGAAATCGTTACCTGGGAGCTGTGTTTGTCCACCTCTGTTTTTCCAATCTTTCAAAATCAATAGCTTTTTACACAAACATATGAAAGTTTTTCTAATGCATTTTCATGTTAAGTCTACAACTTATTATGACATCCTTTTACTTAGTATTTTCTCCGTCATTTTGAAAAATTGCAATAGCAGAGAGGGCTTCAGTATTTTCTTTATCTATTCTTCCTGAAAGACGGGACAACAGTTCTACTATAAATGTCTTGTTATTACAGTCATTGCATGCTACAGAGTACAGGGCAGACAAGGACATCACAAGAGTCCTAAAACCCAGAAATAATTTATTTTCATAGTATCAAATGGTGACATAGAATCTACCTTAGCTGACTATCTATTATAAATTCAGGTTAACCTCTCACTAATCTCAGCACTCACCAGAGACTCCGGTTTTCTTTCTTTCCCCCTCTCCTCTCTGTATTGTTAGGATCATGAAGTAAAGTACATTTCCTTTCCAGCTCCAGTCAGCAATCAACATCGCAGTACATAAACATCCGACAATGGAGGTCACCGATCTGCGGATCGCTGCTGCAGTCAGGTTGATAAATGGGAGTGAGGATAAATCGGTAAACTTCGGTTAACTGCTCTCAATCAGAGCAAAATCAGATGTGACTCTTGGTGTTTATTCCTCCAGAAGGTCTGGCTCTGTAGCTGACTCTCTCCTCCAGAGCTGGCCGGCTCTTAGCAGCTCTCTCAGCTGGGCCTCCTACATCCTCCACAGTCATCTTCATTTGTTTGGTTTGCTGCACCAGCCATCACTCATCACATCGTATATTTTACTCATCCACACACTGTTAACATGACTGATTTCTCTCCTACTTACACACCCCGCTAGATAGTTTCTGTTTATTAGTCTGAATTAAATGAATTACTTTTTGACTGATATATCTCTCTCTGTGTGTGTGTGTGTGTGTGTGTGTGTGTGTGTGTGTGTGGCCTCACTTTTTGTTGGAAGCCTTGAACCAGGCAGTAACACTAGCAACAACTGATAAAATCTGCTAGCGACAGTGTTCTTTTCGAACCATAAAATCAATAGTTGTCAGCTAGAAACAAGAAATTACTTTTGTTTACTTCAGTCTGCAGTAACACAGAATAATTGCATTATCCTATTGAAATATTCCCTATGGTATTATGCTTGTACCATTTGAAAGATGCCATGTGTCTACAAAACACTATAGAAAATGGTAGAAAAATGCCAAGCGCTGTCAGTTTTATTTAATTGAGGCCAGACAAGCCTGAAGTGCTACTGAATTAAAAAACAAAAACCTGCTCTCAGAAAAGAAATGTCCTTCAGACAATCAATGTTTATTTCGCAGACAAAAGTGAAAATGGTTTACATGAAGGATAAACTAAAATAGGTTGCTAGATTAATTCATGATGTATAAATAAAACAGTATATGATAGAAATATGCACAGGCCGTTGGAGAGATCACCGCAACAATGGTTTACACATACATTTGATGAATTAGTGATATGGCAGCTGTAATTAACCACAGTAATGCATAAAAACAGCTGCTCTGGAGCTGTTGGAGATCCTTGGTGTTGTAACATTGTCAGTTAAGTTTGGCTGCTGCTCTACTCATTGCCAGGTCTATTGAATGGCGGAACAGGGAGGTGAAATGAGGCCTGTGCATGTGCACCCTGTTCCACCGTGAAAAACAATGTTCATTTAGATTATAAGTTTTCACTGATTGTGTGATTTCTTTGTAGTCTATACAGCAATTTGTCAAATGTCACATATAAACCTCATTGTAATGAATTAACCATGAGTTAAAAGCAGTTAAAAGCTCTAAGAGAAGCTAGTGAATGTTAACAAAATAATGTCAAGTCACATATTACACTGAACAAAAATATAAACGCAACACTTTTGTTTTTGCTCCCATTTTTCATGAGCTGAACTCAAAAATCTAAAACTTTTTTATATACACAAAAGATCCATTTCTCTCAAATATCGTTCACAAATCTGTCTAAATCTGTGTTAGTGAGCACTTCTCCTTTGCCGAGATAACCCATCCCACCTCACAGGTGTGGCATATCAAGATGCTGATTAGACAGCATGAATATTGCACAGGTGTGCCTTAGGCTGGCCACAATAAAAGGCCACTCTGAAATGTGCAGTTTTGCTTTATTGGGGGGGTCTGGGGGGTCAGAAAACCAGTCAGTATCTGGTGTGACCACCATTTGCCTCACATCTCCTTCGCATAGAGTTGATATATATGTTAATAGGTTCAAATGTTCAAACCTTTTACTCCTGGATAAAATTTCTGATAATCAAGTGGGAAATTGGTTTCAATTATACATTTTTGTGAAAGGAATGCAGCAGGAGATTCACAACTGATCAGTGACATCAAACAATGCAGTTATACCTATTGATGTGGAACAACCTACACGATGGACTGACTGGCAGATTCAGTGATTGCAGATCAACAGTGGATGACAGTCAATCAGAAACTTTTTTCTTCCTGTCTGACTGTCACAAGTGCTGTGGATTGCTTGAGAGTTGAAGAACGCAATGAAAATACACTCTATTATAAAACAAACAATGACTCATTGTTTTCTCTTTGTACTGGACGAGAGAGCTGGAACAAAAGTGTCTCTTTATGACTTTCTTTAGTTTGATAAAATAGCAGTGATCAGTGTCTCCTGGGAACATAATTGCCTTGAAGCGGTTGAATTAGAGACACGCCAAGGGTATATAGAGGCACCGCTCAATGCATCCAGTGCTCAGAAAGATGAATGACTGAGCATGTATATGAAACTCAATCAAAGTCAAGGAGGTGTGGGTATGTGTGAACCTGCTATCTATAAGTCATTTCAGTTGATTAACAGAGGTTTTATATTTGCTTTCCCTTTCCTTTTCCAACAACAGCAGCTGGCTTTCCCCTGCAATTGATTGTGAAAAGCGGTTTGCCTCGTCTGTGAATCACTTTGTGGCTCATCACCCGCATTTTTCCCCCCTCTGAATAGGAGTGTAGAAAGTCAATTTATTTCCCCAAGATTGCAATTTCTCTTGTTTATAGTATGAAAATTAGTTTGTATCGAGATGAAAAGGAATCACATTCTAATTTGTTTGGGGCTTGCTTGAATGTGATAATGAGATTCTGTTGTACACCAGCAATTTTAATATATCTCCAGTGATGTTGACGGAATAAGCCAGTACAATAAATACCAGAGCAAAAATCATGTCATTGCATCACACACCAAGTCCCAGACCCAGACAAACCTGGCCCACTTTTCATCCTAAATCATGCATAAGGTGAGCAATAACACTGTTCTTCTGTCATTTGAGCATATTTAACCTATGAGATCAATATGTAACTAGAACCTTATGTCACAGCTGGATGCTTAAACAAGCTTTCTGAAATATTCAAGAGTGTAACAGATGGTTTATAATTGGAAGGGACATGCTTTTTTTAAAAATTGGCCATGAGGACAATTAGAGAGAGCGGTATATGTTGTATCCTATATCAAACAGCATATTGACTTAGTGTTAATATGGGAAAGGACTGTGAAAAGTAAGTTTTATATTTACATGGATGCCAAATCACAAAGTGTAGAGAATTAGAAATTAGAATAAAGAATTACCTGGTGCGAGGCCAAGATTTCCAGGCTTTGAAAATTGCAGTGTCTCAGAGACATTTCAGAATACATGTATCTTAATGAGAAAATGTAAATGAACATAGCTTAGCTACATTCTATAAGATAAGGTAAGTTGCAGCTTTTAACAGGCAGTCTGAAAAATGTGTTCATTTAATCATTTTGCTAAGCACTTCCCTTCATTCCTCCCCTAGATTACACCTATACAAATATTAATTCTCTCTCTCAATGAAAGAGACAGTTTTCATATGGGTGACCAGGCTAAGGAGAGTCCTTGGTTTGGGTTAGAAGCATTTTTTCTGTGTGGTATGATGCTGTACAGAGGTTCAATTGTTTGCTTATTGCCAAAATGCACATATGTAAAATAGGCCCCTGATGGTCTGGCTGGTTTTTGCAGAAAAAGAAAACATGACCGACCTGAAATATATTGCTGAGTGGGATGGCCTGGGGTGAACACGGTCAGCACAGCTCACGCCCTGGCTCAGTAATTTGCTACAAAATGCATTTACATTGTATTATGCTTCGAAAGCAATTGTTGTCTTGACATGAATTTTTATTCTGCACAACAGCCACAAGGAGAAGGTCTGGATGGATGGGTGGGTTAAAAGAAGCCCTCGACTTCGAGAGAAGTCGCTTGCAGGGCACAGCTCGACTAGACTTGACTCCTCTCATTTTCTGTCGTTCACACTGTCGATTGTACCTGTTAACAGATAATTTGAGGTCGATGTTCCAAGCAAGCTGAGCCGGTAGAGGTGACGTGAAAACACTGAGACAACTGGTTGGTCTGCAGTGTACTGAGGTGTCCTGATTAGGCATTTGTTGATCATTTTTGCTCTCCGGTCTTTCCCAAGATTATTGGGTAGAAGCCATCCCTGGCTTCCTCATATGTGTTAAAATGTCTGCTCTACAAGAGCCAGATGTAGTGTTTCAGGGACAAGGGTTATTTAATCAGCCGTTCAACAGTTTGGACTAGTTCCATGGGTGTAGCAACAAGACAGAACTCGAGAAATAAAAGACTTCTTTCTGCTCTGTTGGTATGTGCCATGTTTGGTACACCTGTCAACCTTGGACGTTACTGTGGTTTGCAGAAATGTTAACTGCTAACATAACACCCTGGCGACTGGGCTGCAAATCTGGCTCCTACTGTCCAAAATGACTGAAATGTTCAATCATTTAAGCATCCCCCTCTCTGATAAAAAAAATTGGTCCAGCTACATGCCTCAAGTTCATATTCTGTATTTTGAGAGTAGCGTAGCTCCTCCATAGTGGTTGAGCAAAATAGAGAGAGATCGGCAGAAAGTGACAGAGGAGCAGAGGAGGTTAGCTGTGAAGTGAAGAAGACAGTAAAAAAGGAAGGTGAAGGGGCCGTGGGGGTACATTCTGCAGTGGAAAACCAAGTAAAGAAGTCTGGAACAAAAAGTGAACATAGTGTTGTTCATGGATGGATAAAGTGTTCCAAAATGGTGACATTGATCAAAGTTGGTCATCAGGCCGGTGGGTCAAAAAATCTTTTCAGGCTTCTGCATGTTTTTGTGATCATAGAGCAGAAGTTTGGTGCACACTTAAAGGCATGAAGTACTGTAATTTACTGATACGACTCTTCATAATTTATTAAAATTGTATGGGACTACATTGATCAAATGATGATAATTAAGGTAATTTCAGAGTATTTAACTCATTTTATTTAATTTCATTAAAACCACAGCCCTGCTCTGTTCCTGGGGGCGTGTTGTTCTTAGATCTAAGTTACTATAATGCTGGTTTGGTTAAATACTAACAATGTGTCAACCAATGCTGTCTGACTTTCACTTTTTAGATATATAACCACAGCAATCATATTTCCCTGGTGTTAACCAAGTGTTTTGAAGGTGCATTAATTGATTTATTAGCCACTTGGGGGCAGGAGAAACAAGCTGTGAACACAACAGCTATTATAGTAATTCACTGTATTACGTTAATATTGCAAAATTGTGACAATAGATGACAACAGTTAACTATTTACACACCCAGCAGACACATTGCGTAATTAGCATTCGTTTGTAGTCATGCCTCTGGTCAACTGATCAATGTAAGTCCATCACTTCTGACTATAGCTCAGTTTTGGTTCAAGCAACACCTGAGAAAATATCTGGCCCTTTAGCAGCTAATGTCTCCATTTCGTGGACTGGTAGTGTACAGTAGGTTTTAAAGACTTTTTCACTGAAAACAGCTTTAAACTGCTGCTGGTATCGACAAGGATCAGAGTGGTGACACAGAACAAAAACATCTTGTGGGCGGAAAATTAAAAAAAAGTATTTGCAAATACAGATCTGTTGTATATAAACCAATTTTTTGGGAGACTGGGTTGAAAAATTGTTAATGACAAGGTTCCTCACTTAATGTTTTGTTCACCTGTTTTTGTTTTAATGTTGTATTTCACTCACTCCTCCATCACTTTTAATGGAAGTTATACAGATGTCACAAAATTAAAATGTTACATTATGATGCTGTAGGCTTTCATTCTGACTTATCAATGAAACTACTGTATGTGCATGAAGCACGTCTATGTCATAGTCTCAAGTCACAGTCACAAATGAAGGATAGTTTTTCCTACATGTTAATAAAGCTCACAAACGGTGGTCAGAAATGCACAACAGTAATTCTACAGTACCCTCTGTATTGTTGTACTGCTCCAAGGCGACTGAGCAGACATGCAGCCCAGATAATATTGTTGTTGCACATGTTGAATTTTCAAGGTGCTATTGCGAAGGTCTCTCTAAGTGTGAAAACGTATTCATTAGGAGGCACAGTGAGGCAAGGTTATGGAAACTTGAAAAAGCTTTGTGAGGACTGTGTGGAAATAGTTTATCTGCGGGGTTTGGCCAGTGTTTCCTTCACTCCACTGGGAAACTGATGAAGTACTGAAATGATCTTGAGAGCACTTTGAAGATGTGGCAGAAATTTAGTAAGTTTTATACTTCACAAACTCTCAAGCTCTCTAAAACTCAAAGGGTTATAATTTTCTTTTACTCATGTTAGCTAGCTATGTGCGACAGTAATAGGAACGCACACAACAGTTTGAGTGTAGCAGTCTACTCTAGAGTCTACTCTCTGGAGCTCTTTGAGGCTGCACTCAGGCACAGTGGTGCTTTGAGCTACATTTTAACGTGAGCATGCTGACAGGCTCACAATGATGATGAAGTTTATCATGTTGGCATCCTGATATCTGCTACTTAGCACTAAGCATGAGGAAGAGGTGAGACCAAGAGGAATGTCATTAGTTTTGCAGATATTTGGTCATTAACCAAATCATTGGGCAAATTAAAATTTTGACCTGATGATAGTGCCGATGTGGCAATCCAACCAAAAGTGGATGACCTAGTATCCTGTTGTGGGCTTGAAGGGGAAGGATCATGACAAACTCATGTTAGACACCATCAAGGTCAAGATTATGTTAGCATGTTTATGTCCTCTAACAGTCTATTATGTTATATAATTATCATTAAAATGGTTTCCTTGCAAAGTATCAAATGCATGCTCTGGTCCAGGTTCTGGGGTTGGAAACCACTTTATTATAGGACACATTTAATTAAATTGATTAGACTACTTAACAGCAAAAATCTTATATTTTCCTCAGTTTAATAAACAAAGAGCAAAACTACATGCTCTGGTCTTCAAAGTGTTTGCAATTATGTGCCTCTCCAACAGTGACTGCATTTCTTATCCACATGATTTCTTTAACTACGGGGGTGGCAGGAAAGCTTGTTAAAAGGCTCTACCTGTGGCCACAGAAGAGAAATGATGATGTATGTTCAACATGGTTTCTGTCAGGTAACCCAACAGTAGAAAAGTAGAAAAGGCTGCTACATCTCCCCTGTCCTGGCTGCTGAACAGCAGGTGGTGGGCTGACCTACAAGACAAAGCACCATAAGACACCAGCTCACTCACCCACTGGTCTCCTCTTAGACCTAAAATTAAACTGAGGTTCATACACAAGACCACCGCTGTCCACAGTGCTGACCTGTCAAAACATGTATAACTGCAGTTGTCAATATGGCCAGCCTTCTTGCGATTTTCACCTTTTTGAATACTTTTTCTTTCCCAAGTTGATCACCATGTTGGTGTTGCTGATGTATATTTAGTGAGACAATGCACCGCACTGAGCAGTTTCACACAAAAATAAATGGTACTTTACTATATTTACAAAAAAACTGCGACTTTAGCTGTGTAATTCATGGCACAATTTAAATAGGATCAAACAAATATTTGCCTCTCACCGTTAACCACCATACATATTCTTTTCTGAAATAAGGTCCAGTGAGGAAAACTAGAAGGGGAGGGAGTTCGCTTCCTATAAGACAGGAGACGGTAGGACAAATTTGTCTTTTTAATCCACTGTGTGAACTCACTGTTCCATCAGTGACTGAGCTTAGCTAATGAAGTACCGACTTTGCCAACTGACTGTTAAGCTAGCTCATTATAGTTTAGAGAGATGGTGCGGGGTGGCACGGCGTGTGATGGCGTGTTGTGATGGAAAAGTGTGTGTGTGATGGACAAGTTCAATAATAATAATGATAATAATGATAATAATAATAATAATAATAATAATAATAATAATAATAATAATAATAATAACAACTCTCCATATAAGGTGCTGGCTGTGCAGTTTATGATGTTAGGTCAGCAGTCCTTGGCTCTGGAATCTAGCAGTCTTGTCTGGGTTGGCTCGCCATCAACTTCCATTTAACTCAAAAAACCTGACCTGCATACATTGACATGACCAGAAGTGTTCATTAATCACTTCCCTTTCTGATTTGTCAGGACATGTTCATTCCTTTAACTTCGACAAAATATATACGTACGTATAATGTATCATCATATTTTAAATAACCTTTACAGAAAATGAATTTCTGAGTAAAGTGAAACTAAACTTCTATTTTAACTTAATATTGTCCGTACTTTTAAATGAAACAAAACACCTGTAAGGTGTACTGTTACTTATTGTATTAGTGAATAAATCAATCCACCTTAAATTGGACTAGTTTGAACGTCAAGGTTCGCTGGCCTGCCTGCATTATGAAATGACAATTGCCTGAATTGATTGTCCTGAAAGGCAAAACAGAGGAACAGAGGCCAAATCCTTCCTTGAATCACCTACTACTTAAAACCTAGCAAAATGTACTACATTATAGTCGCCTGGCCCACAGTTTCTTCAGAGACATTTCAAACCAGGATTAAATGTAGATTAGCATTACAGATAATGTTATTTTATGAACTTGTGTTTTTTTCTCTCCAGCTGTTGACAGTCAGTCCCCAGGGTGGCGAATAACTTAAAGTGTACATGGCTGTAAATTAATGTGTGCTTTAAAAGGCAAGGTGAGAAACCTGTACTTCAAGCTGGCCAAGCTGATTAGGTGACAGACTTGATTACCCACATCAGGAAACACAGCGAAATACCGTGGAGACCTGGAGCCTTTTGTAAATGTAACTGGATGCTTAAAGAGTCATGCCTTGAAAACATTACATTCAGTCTGTGGCTGTGATTTTCCAGGTTCAATTGCAGTCAAATGTTATAGTGTCTGTCATGAGAGTTATACCACTACACCAAATAATTTCATATTTCAAAGTTATCAGGGAGCCAAGTTGTCAAATATGCTTTTTGAATCCTGTATTTGTAATTACTTATACTTTGAAAACTTCTGCAAGTGACAGACTGCTCCCCTGTGAGTTTGCCATCAATCAATTTAAATAATTGCTTTAGCTTTGACCAATAAGTAGCAAATGAGATATGAAGACTTGTGTCAATCTAATAACTTTATTTAAAAAGGGTCACCCCAGGTGGTGTTTTAACAGACGTGTTCTTATGTGAAAGTAGGACACAAGGAACAAAGACGACACAAGCTGCATCTCTGACCCACTAAATTTATTTTCATATTCCTAACCTTGCAGAATCAAAGATTCTTCAGAGGAACACGATGGAATTGAAGAAATTCAGACACAAGAAGAAGCAAAAATATGCCTGTGCAAATGTTCAAAGCCGTGACTGAGATAGTTTCCTCGCTCCCCCACCTTCCTCATTTTCATCTTATCAAAGCAAGTAAAATAACTAATTGATTGTTTCATGACACTGAACCAAACCCTGCAGCTATTGGCATAGTGCAACGGGGCGACTCAGCAGCAGTTCAGTCTGGATTATTGATACGCTTGGGTCGATTCAGGGTTACGTTCCACTATCAACATCAGCAAGACCAGGGTTGAAGTGGGAAAGAGCAGCTGGGTGTGTATGCTGGATAGCAATTATATAATCGAGGCCATACAATCATTAAACATGGAACAGTTCCAGCATTTCAATAACTCCAATCCATCCAATATCCTGTGAGGTAAAGGGCTGAAACACAGACGTGCAATGCAGTTTTTCAGAGTTATTAAAATTCTAAACGCCTTTTAATTCACCTCTGAATGAAAAGGTGTGGTAAACATAAACTTGACTAACAACCTCACTAATATTAACATCATACCTGCTGTAACTTTCGGACACAAATAACTGTGTTTCTGTCCACACCTTTATTCCTCTGCTTTCCGATACCAAGAGGCTGTTCGGACCAGTTATTATCAGATGATATTATTCATTTCATATCATATTTTACGAGTGAATAGGTCTAACTACAGGCGTGAATTCCCCCAAGACACACTAAGGAGGTGCTCTGAGCCACATGGGACCACAATCTATTAGCAGTGTGTACACACATGTTCTGGGCCACATTGAAGGACTGCCTCTTCAACTGACGTCCTTCAAGAAACAACAACAAGAACCCACAATAACAGGCAGAATGGATTACACACTATATGATTTGTAATGTAATGTAAATGACATGTTTTTGGCACTCTTAACCTGCCAATGTTGGCAGCAGATGCTCATGAACACACCGTTTCAACCGATTAAGCCAATGATTTAGTAGTAGTAACTGCAAAATCCCCAGACTCCCTTAACAAATCGCACAATTATTAGAGTTGTAGAAGGAGACAAACTTAAGAAACTTTGCAAAACAGATACAGCAAATTTGAAATAATTTGTGCCTTCTTGTAAATTCAGCATCACATGCGATACATTAAGTTGTCTCTTTCCTTGTAAGTGTATTGCTGTGCCAGCTGCAGAACAAAAAGAGGCGTGACGGCACACATCATGGCGTTGACATCCGTGTGTTTTTTTTCAAACCCCTTTCCCCTGGTGTCCACCTTAATCCAAACATGTATCCGCCAACTGTTTATAATCATATGGATGCTGTTATAATGTGCTGTGATTGAGATCCTGACCCACCATGGCCCATGGAAAGTTTTTTGCTTTAAATTACATAATTACATAATCACCATCAGTAAACAGGACGCTGTCTGACTCTCTCACTCGCGGGGAGGGATGCTGTTTTCTGGGGGAAAATTCACTGAAGTCTCGGTCAGGAGGGCTGATCGTCGCTGTGATTTTTTTCAATACAAGTTGCCAGAGACAGTAACTACAACAACACAATGGTGGAAGGAGACATGGTGAGTTAAAGGTTTTTGCTCTAAATTGCGTCACATAATCACCTCCATTCAACTGCGGGAGCCGCCTGGCTCTGCTGCCGGGGATGGACGCTGTTTTTCAAGCAGAAATGCGACGAAGAGTCGGTAGGACAGACAGGATGACAGACAAGATGACAGACAGGATGACAGACACTTTTCCACGTATGGATGCAGTATTTTTTCCTCATATAAGTTACCATGACACTACCAGTTACCACATTACTGTTGTTTGGTCCTGTAACGTTGCTTTTTGGGCTGAAATGTAGGACATCTCTCTGTTATTTGATGCGTGAAGGATCTGTTTAGCTGTCAGACTGAGAACACCATCAGACCGACACACCCTTGTTCCACGCTGCCGGCTTTTCCATTCACACAGATGTCGGCTCGCCTCTGCTGCGGCTCTGATATTACCTCAAGTGGCAGTTTAGAGCCGGAGCAAAACTGTCCCCCCTCACCGCATCTGAAACTTTCACACAGACAGCGAGGCGGAGTATCGGCGCATGATTCCCTCACTGAAAGGCAGTGTGAATGGGGCTACTGTGTCAACAGATTTCACCAATCTTATTTCACCAATAATTTACTCTACATTGATGAAAGAAGATATTTGAAGTACAAATTCCGCAAATGTAAGACATCAAGTTCTTTCTGTCTTTGTGTCAGTTTGTCGCAGTGATATACATGTCTAACTGCATATAGAACAGGAAAATGAGATCCGATCACAAGTGGTCACGATCGGATCACTCGAAACATTCAAAACCTCAGTCGTGCTGAGATGAACTGTAGAGCCAGGTAAAAACTCTCTGTTGTCTTATCATTATCAGAGAGCCTTTTCACATATTGCACATGGGAAGCTAATTCCATATTTATGTAAAATTAACAAAATGAATATTAATCAGCGCACCTTTAAAAGCACAGCTGTGTGGTAATATATATGTAGCGCATACATAAAAATGAGGTGTGGGGACCTTTTTTGAACTCAGCCACTCCAGTGCCACTTAACCTACAACTCTGTTGTTGAAGCAAGAATTACTGATGTGCACATTTGGAGTAAGAAAGACAGGTATTCCTCGTTATATTTTGTGTTGAACTGTGAAAGAAGGATGTTTGACTATAGCTGTCCTTAAAGGCTGGGACTGAGTTGAGTGCTTTTCAGAGGCATTGTATTCCTGTCTTGTTGTTTCTTGGTAATAGATTATAAAGTGAAGGATGGAGGTGGTTGTTTTGGGCCTGAAAGTAAAGCTTGATGGCCGAGTAATTGGTGTAATTAAAGAAGGTCAAGACATTAGCCTGTGGTGGTAAAACACATAAGTGAATCCGTGGGAGGAAGTTGGGCATGAATCCATTCATGCATTCTCCATTGTTAAAGCCTTACTCTCAGTTCAGTGATTTCCTTAGTTATATGAGGTCACTTTGGGTGTTGGAGTGTATGGAGAATGAAGGCATGAAGGTTTGTATCAGAGACGGTGATAGTCTAATCTCAGCTACAGCAAGATTAGACCCCATCATAATGATAGCCTCATAGCCTACTATCACTTTGTCAGTTTTGGATAAAGAAAATGTCAGGTGCCAAAGAGTTTTCAGGCCACTACACACAGCACAATGGAGATTCATCTCTTCTCTGTGATAAAAGGTTAGGCAGGTATGCTGAAATGCAAAAACGCAGTAAATTTGTGAAATGCAACATGTGAGAAATTAGTCTCATGCTGGAATAACCTTGGAACAATCATATCCAAGGAAACAGTAAGTGGGCTGATTATTTTTCCACATACTGTACATGCTAAGGTTTCATAGAGCATTCTTTCACACAAAAGTTTTTATTGCTTCAGCAGTGAAGGTGAACACACATCGTCAGGCATCACAGATCGTAGCATCAAGTCAGGCAACACAACAGGTGCATCATACAGTCACACATCATATAGGGGGTGAGCCGACGGCCCCATACACGCTACACAAATGCTGCCGTAGATCATCAGTCTAAAATATCTCATTATAATACGAGATATCTAATACTAAAAATAATAATGCTAATAATCTAAATAAATAATAATCTAATCCCACCTCACCACCCTGGTAAAAAAAAGCAAAAAACAAGGCTCCACTTCTTAAAGGTGCAATATGTAAGACTTGACCACCTGTCAAATTCAGACTCAAAACAAATAGATGGCCACTAACTGCTGCTAACTGTAGCTGCCCTTACCTAGCTAGTTAGCTCATTTAGCCGGGCTAGCGGTTCAGGATGGTTGATTAGGACCAGTGAAGTGTAAGTGTTTGAATCATTAGCACAGAAGCTTTGGACAGGAATCGGCTCGGGCTAGCTGGTTAGCATGCTAACTTCACAATATATCTCTGCAACACAATACATAGACATCATGATGTCAAAACTTCTATTTATTCACATTATGTTAAAAAATTGAGTTGAATGTTTTCAACTGAAAATCTTACAAAGGAAACTTGAGGAAACGTGAAGAAGCAAAACTTCTTCTGCAAGTTCTTGTCAACTTTTACAGCAATAGAGAGCATCTTCCATGATGCAATCTTGTATTGCATCATGACAAATCTAACAAAAAATAAAAAATAGAGATATATAAAAAACTGATAAAACACTGTTGAAAAAGGGAAATAAATGGAAAAATATCAAAAAGCTGCATTGTAAATATAGCAAACGATCACAAGTTTGTCTTGATGAAGAACAGATGGCAAAAAGCACCACAATTCTCCAAAACTTTATCAGGGTTAAATGCATTGGTATTGTAACAAACTCTCAAATATTCACAAAGAACTATAGGACTGTGACAGTTTGTGTATTTGTGCTGAACCTTCACACACGGAGGTCACAGTCTGTCGCACACAGCCGCATGCAGACTCAATCTAGTATGTAGATTAGTTCACACAGGTGGAGTTCCACCCAGACACTTTAAGCTGTGTGCTGTTTGTAACGTGATAAGGTTACCACAACAAGCTGATTGGTGTGCGAGTCAGTCACACTATGGTGAGTGTAAATGTAACGCTGGAGCAATTTAGGTTCCTGGTCAGCCACAGCAGAGAGGTAGTTGTGGATAAGACATGGACAGGAAGGTACGTGATCTTGAACACAACAAACATGCTAATGTTACTGCTTATTACTGTGCAACAAATACATGTTTGGGAGCATTTTTGATTAAAGCCAAGGTGGACCGAATCATAATACTCCCCCTAATGCACAAGACTTATTTTGCATGTGTTCATTAATTTAGTTGGATAAGAAGACATTTTTCCGTGATAGTCTAATGTGACCTATTGCCTTTTGGAAAAGTGTTTGTTGAGTGTTTGTACAGTGTAATACAGTAGTGCTTTTTTTTAATAATAAAAAGAGTATATAATAAGATTGGGGAAATTCAGGTCTGTTTTGCTGTGCTGGGGTGGCTGTATGTCTACTCCTGGCTACACAAACGCCATGCCCCTCCTCTGAGGTTTGAGGTGATGGCACGATTTCTACTGAATGGAGTCAAGAACTCTGTGACAACCATAAATTTCCAAGGCCTGCGAGCTGAGGCCCCAGCTCCACTCCTGTGTCTCTCCTCCTTATTTTTCTCTTTTTTAAAAGTGTCCCTGAGGCTCGTCCACTTTGACCCGCTGTCCTCCTGTGAAAACAAGAATAAAAAAACATTCACTTAAGGTTGATGCGGTGAAGGTAGTACCCAGTTCTTTTCAGTAAATAATAGTACTTTTAACAGTAATCTGCTAAAAGTGAAGGTCTACTTCTCAAAAGTTTACATTAGATAAAGTGAAAAAGTATTCAATGCTCAATGTAACTTTTAAGTAAGTATTACAAGTAAGTCTCCATTGGATGGACTTCTTAATCCAGTCCTCAGTCCAGTCCAATCCTTAATCTGCTGGAATACAATATGAAACACAACTGGAAATTAAGACGAACTATCTAAATTAAAATCAAATCAATTTTATTAAAGTTGCCAAAAATCACAATCACGTTGCCTCAGCAGGCTTTACAACCTGTAGAGTGAATGGCATCCTCTGTCTTTAGACCCTCGATTCAAGTGAGGAAGAACTCCCCACGATCTGCAGCCTTTTCATTTCACAGAGTTAACACCATTAATTCATTAATTTGAAAGCATGCATGCCTGTATGTGGATAACAAAATAAGGGCATGTGCTCTGCTGTGTTATTAACGTTAAGTCCAGCAGTGACAGCAGGTGCAAAGTTTCTGAGGTACAGAACACATTTGAGTTTTACTAAGTAAGTAAGTGTGTTGGTCAGCTTGTCTCGTTTGTTACTGCGCTCTAATACCTTCAGTCTCTGTGTGACGTCGTAAAAAGTATTGTGGCCTACTTCACGTTCGTCTCGCAAAGGTAATTAATCAGTCATTAACGAAGAGAAATGCTTGCAGCTGCTGCCTTTTTGAAGATGGACTTGAAAATAACTCAAGCGTTTACAGCGGTAAATGGTCCGGGTGCTGCACCAGCTCGCCGTTCAGTTCCACTTCCTCTTTCGTTTCTGGAAATATGGAAATATGGAGCAGACTTTGGCTTCAAACTTCAACACCTCACCATCTGTGTTGCCAATTCCCCTTGCCTCTAAAAATGTGTGTACACATGGGTCAAAGTTTCAGTAAATTTACACACATTTCCACATCGAGTCATTTTTTTTTAGAAATCCCAATTTACGGTTTTTATTCTTGTTCTTTCTTATTATGAAAAATTAATTTCACAATCACAATAACATTCAAGTCATTCTTGAGTACATACAAATGTGCAGCGTTGAATTCAAGTGGAGCTGTATACTGTGCCCGGTGAATTGTATGCAACCGCATGACAGAAATATCAGAAATCTAAGGTCCCTGTACGGCTCTCGTCACGAACCAAATTCCCTGTGTCTTCTCGTCTTGCCAGCATAGTGGTGGCACACGTAACAATATAGCACAGATGGGGCTCTCACAGCATTAGATCCTTTTCTTGGCTTTAATCCGGAGGGATCGTAATACCATGCTGTCCCGCTGAAACAAACATGAAACGTGTCGGTTTCTTCACCTGAAAAAATAAAGCTTAAGAAGGTAGAGCAGCTTTAAGCACTTATTTTATGGGTAAATATTACTTTGCTAAAAATACTCTGCCTGGTTTCCACACCAGTTTTCTTTGGGTCATGCAAAATGTGTCTTTATGTGCCTGACAAAAGAGCTTCAAGGTGAACACTCGGACCTGACTCTCTAAGATGCAATGTTATTGTGGAGAGATATAATGGGGAAACCCTCCTGACATCTAACCTTTAACAGGTAACTGCTCGTTTATTTCCCTATAGTTGCTGTAATATCTTCAATGGATAAAATATTAATGCTGCCATACATAACTGACAGCAAGTTAAAGCAGTATGTGCCCACAAATACATGAAGAACCAGAACACAAGATTTTATTTGAGTTAAGGTTTAAATAACACAACTTTAGGGTAATTTTATTATCCAGTGAACAGTGATAAACATGATTTGAGGAAAATGAACTTTGGTACTCCATTTGATGTCATACAAAGTGCCTCGTCTCACTCACCTGAAATTGTCTCTCACAACGACAGCTGGATTCCATCCATTTTCCTCAGAGTTGCAACTACCGACAACACAGGACATGACTTCAGTCATTTAATCTCTAATGGGGACGTGAAGGCAGATAGAAAAGGTGCCAGGCTGCCAGCCTGACTGAATCCCCTGTCAGTTCTCATGTTCCCAAAAAATGTCTTGCATGGTAGCAGACAAAATAGCACACTGGAAGCAAAGTTTATAGCAACACAAACTAAATGCAGATGGTGCATTATTCTATATTGTTTGATGGTTTATTAGTAGCAGAAACCTACATCACGTCGTGTGGGGAAAAAAAACTTTTTGGAGGAGCTTGTTGCTGCTATCCCTAAATTCCACCAGATCCGTGTTCGGTCCGTCTCCGATCCCCCACGGAAGCGGAGCTGATAGGTTTCACTCTAGTCTATGTGTTTACTTCTACTGGCTCCACTGCAACCCTTCCATAGATGATGCGCAAGGCTTCTATTTCTGTCTGATGCTGGAGCACGGTGCATCAATTCAGCTGAATTCAGCACAGAGCAGACAGGAAGTCAGACACCGAATCAACAACATTAACATCTGGTTAATTTTCATAATAAAACACTCCGTGTTGACGCCAGCACAAAAATCTCAAAAAAGAGACAAATCCAAGCACTTCTTCTATCCTTCGGTTGGGAACACTTCTTGTTGTGTTTATAACACATACGTATAACTGCGGTCTCACAACTCTAGCTGTCCAGCAGTGCTACACCGTGCTGCGCTCAAAACGGAGCCAGCGGGGGTTTGATGGACGATGGAGCACGGAGCAAAACCGTAGAGGAGCCGTTCTGCAACATACATGCAACCAGTGGAATTCCCAGGTTAAATACAAAGGGACCCAAACCCAAGACACAACAGGCAGGCAGGTTAGAACAAAAAAAGAGAGCTTTCATAATAAGCTAATAGTCCGAAGTCCAAAGCTCAAACAAAATAAAATCTAAAATTCAAAATGCAAGAACAAAGGGTTGGCATCAAAAAACACAGGAAGCATGAATTAAGAAGTGAAAAACTAAAAAGGTATAAACCAAAGAACAGCAAGAACAGGACTGGTGCAGGAATACAGGACAGCTTGAATACACAGGACTATTTAACAAAAAGATGAACAGCAAAAAAGGCGGGAAAAGTACAAAGGGAGGAAGTGAAAAACATGACACGAGGAGAAAACTTCAAAATAAAATTTTGACAAAAAACATTAATACTTTGACCAAAATAAGAATGTTCAGAGTTTAATATATAAGGAACACGACCGAGAAGCAGAATGATATAAACACCTCAAAAACACAAAAAATAATGGAACCGCCCGTTAACATTGTGGGATAGGGCGTTTTGCGAGATTTTCATTAACTTCTCAGCGAATAATGCATGGATCTGCAAAATCTGGGTGAGTACAAATGAGTGAGTACAACTTGATGTGGGTCCTAATAAAAATCTGCATCAAACATGTTTTATTTTATATAGGATTAGCCTTGGTTGAATTAAAGAGAACTGTCGGGCCTTGGTGGAGGTATGCGCTCTACTGAGTGCCATTCTAGTTTTTGCAATGAAAATGTATAACTGCCTGCTTGTATTATATATATATATACATATATATATATATATATATATATATATAGAGAGAGAGAGAGAGAGAGAGAGATAGATAGATAGATATATGTATATATGTATATATATATGTATATATATATATATATATATATATATATATATACATATATCTATCTATCTATCTATCTATCTATATATATATATCTATATATATATAATTTAGTTCAGCAAGGACCACACAGTTACAAATACTGAAAAGCGTGTGCATGTATTCTGATAGAAACTTTATGTTATTATTGTGCGGGCTTCCTATGAATAGATGCATGATAAGACTGGGTTCAGAGAGCAACTGCAGATGACAGCAGAGGAGAGAGGGGGGAAGGAGAGGAGGGTCTGCTCTCATTGGCTGTAGCTCGCTCTGGCTCCTCGATCTGTCAGCAAATCAACCAGAAATGTAGCCTGCTAGATATCCAGCGGGTATCGGCAGGCTGTCTGTGAGCTCATGGATCACGTCTCTGAACATTGTTGTTCACAAGTGTGCGCCAATCTGCCTCTGAACTGGGGCTATTTATTGGTGATCTCCAATAAAATGGCTGCTTTTAAAAGGAGCACACTTACAGAACAAGACTGAACAAATGCTCATAATTATACTTCTGGCTGCAAACGAGTGTAAAATGTCCATCCAAGAGGTGCATATTATTTTCTTTCTTGAACATGAGCCATTCAACCTTCCATTCCTGGAAGTTCTCTATGGTAACACCAGTCAGTCCGCACTGATTAGAGGTCCTCAAATGATAGCATAGGTGATTTAGACTGGAGGTGGCCATTTCACAAAGCACAATCTACATCCTGCTGGAGCAAATGAACAAATGTAGAATCTAGAGCTCCACTACAATGTCCACTCATTACACATATTGTGTAGGCTTAATGAGCTCAGACGCCACACTAGAAAGAGCAGGCTCAGGAGTTAGCCTCTGATTTTCATTCACTGCTCACTCTGCACATGAATGGAAATGATTGTACTTATATTTCACTGTAAAATTATTTTTAGGTCCTGGTTTACTGACGTGAAGGTGCAAGAGGAAAGAGGAAGACAGCCTTGTATGGATGTTATTGCCTCCTTCATTTTAATTATAGAAAAACCTGTATGCACATACTGTACATGTACATTTGCATACAGGCACATGTGCACCAATGTGAACACATATCTAATATGAATACAGGCACTTTCAAAGCCCAGTAGCTGGAATGTTCCTGAAACAAGAGCACTGTCTTACAATGTAAATAATGTGCTCAGCTCAGTGCTAAAAAGAAAGGAAAAAAAAGTGATTGAAAAGCTTCCCAACCAAGGCAAGATTATGAGCAGATGGAGCTAGAAGCAGGCAACAGTTTCCACTTTAAAAAAACAGTGGGAAGTAAAGTACCTCCAAGTTCACTCACCTGGGGAAAAGTGCTCTCCTGCGAAGGATTGAGAAGAATTGCATGACTTAACTTTAACCTTGCTATTAATTAAAATAGTTTTTTCTCCATAACCTTTAATTAACCTGTCACATGAAAAACAGGTTAATCATTATCATGGGGTCCAGTGCTCCTGAGAATAGTTCATAGAAAAAAATATGCCAAAGCAAATGAATACTTTATTGTTATGGACAAACATATTTCAGGTTCCATGTTTGTTAAGCATTCTCAGTGCTCTTACCCATTGTTATCAATTGGTTAATAGTAAACAACATTATTGACTGTGCTCTAGTTACCATCATATCCTCTCTGGGAATTGGGGGCATTTAATGGCCCAGATGACAAAACACATTTCATACTTTTGTAAACATGTTAGATTTTTCAGTAGTTAATTCCATTTGTTTCAACTAAATCTCTGAAACACAATATTGACATAAACCTCTTCCACACATGCTGGTTCAATCAGCTGTAACACATACAGGACATGTGAAAATGGCATTTAAACTGCTCATCATCAAAGTTCTGCAAAACACCTGCCCAGAATATTTCCCCGCTCTGTCTCTCATTCCATATCGCTTGTTTACGGTGGGTACTTAATGCACATCAAAAAACGTGCAGTATTGATATCAATGCAAAAACAGTCATCATTACTGAGCAGTCTGTAGCCTCCTGCCCAGGCGCTGTCCGTTGCCCAGACCATATGGTGTATTTCCAACACGTGTGAACATGTCTGACGACGGCATATTGGGGGACAGACATATCGTCACGGATACGGGATTGCTGTGTGTTAGCGGCTAATGTGCTACACAGACACAAACAAACCGTTAGCCTGTGGCTACAGCCAGCTGCCAACGTCACCTCCCGGATAACAGGTTGGGCTTTCGGTCTCATATATAAAGGGACACATTTCTAACTATTTGGTTTCAGACTAAAGGACCGTGGAAAATGCGCAGTCTGTAACTGTTCAGTGTTACACAGCGGTGACTAAGTTACATGTTTGCAGCTAACGCTACTTTGCACGTTAGGTCTCTTCGAGTCCTCGGTGATCTCATATGATTTTCAAATCAAGCTCTAAACATGACCTGTAATGTTTTCTTACCTGGTTACTAGGAAATGAGCCATGTCAGCATCTGTTTTCAGTCCCAATTCAAGTTGAAGCTGCCTCCATGAGCCGAACGCGTATCCGATGTGTATTCGGGTGCCAGCCCGGCTTTGGTCATAATTTTGTTTCGACTCACGACATGCCGCTGATAAAACCTTTGTTTTCTTCTTAGTATGACTTTTAAGTGGTTCGGGTCCACCACGCTTGTCTTCTTCCCGTAACCAAGGACGCGCATTCAGCGTCAACGGACGTCACGTCCGCAGGACTGCACGGGAAATTCGAGCCCGATTTGCAGTACATTATGCAGCACACAGCCTGTTCAAGGCAATGGAGAGTTACGTGGGTGGGCTCATTCTTTTTGGTTTTGAACGCTTCATCACCCATTAGCATTAAAAAACTTAAAATGCATGTTTATTTTTTCACAAATCCTGCCCCAAGTTCCTTTAACGTTTAAAGATTCATCATAAAAAGTTTCTGCTGTGCTCATTTTAAGTACTGTGTGTCTTATGATATGTACACAACAGTGACATCTCGAAGTAACTCATAGATTTGGGTAAAATCAAGTTATCATTCTCTTTTGTCTGTGTAAATAAGGTCGTCAAGCCAACATTAGAATCGTTATTACATTATTAAGCATCAAACACACATTTTAAATTAATTAGATGCATATACCTTGAAATAAGGAACTAATGAACAAAGAAAATTGAACTGTATGTAAGCTAATGTGTGATGCAGGGGTCCACGCAGAAGTTATTGTAAACAAACATTTTGATTCAGTCTATAATGAAGTACTGGGGGTCTTTTTAATCAACATTATGTTCTGACTACAGCAGCAGCAGCGAGACCCTTACCTAATAAAACCCTGCTGTTGGAATTATTGTCTTCTGAAGCTAAAAATGTTTGACTTTTAATTTTGGCACAGGTGCAGTAGATCCATGCCATGTTCTCTCATTTTATCAAATTTCATGTGCCATGCAAAAAAGTTGGAAAAGAAGGAAAATAATAAATCAGTGCAACAACAGCATGATACCAGGCCTACTGGCTGAGACTTCTGCTAAATTTTGCTGGAGGAAATTATATTTCCTGACCTCCTGAAGTGAAATAACAGACCTCCCATCCGACTGGGCTGAGGTGTTAATACCTCCTACTGCCTGAGAACACTGTTCTTGCCTCCAACTTGTAATGAGATCCATTATCTGAAATATGTGTAATCACTCTGAAAGCTGATGAGATATCACGTTGAAGACGTTTTGGGCGTCACTGTGAAAATGAGGCTAATATTGACAATGAAGTCAGCCTCCATCCGCTGGAGCGACTGCAGGCTGCGAGACACAGATATCACCACAGTGTCTCTCTCTGCACCTTCCCACCTGACTGGACTCCTCCAGACGACAACACAGCCACCACACAAATGCTCTGAAGCTCAGCATCTCTTCCTTTGAAGCGACTGAATCATTTACTGCTTTCTTCAGATGTGGCAGCAGTGTAATGTCTGTTAATAACATCTCTCACACACTGCGGGCTTATTTCCTTTGAAATGGTCCAGAGCATAGATGACTCATATGATTCCTCATTCTTCAGTGTTATTTTTTGAAGCCATCTTCCCAGATGCGTTCACTGCCTGAGATGTCTGCTATTTTATGATAGACTTCTGCTGCTGTCTGAGGGAAAGGTATGAACATATTTGTTATACTCTACGGATAGCTTACACAGTAAATCTCTCTATAAGGTATGGTTTATCTATTTATATAACCTATAAACTTTACAACAACAAAAATAGATTGTTAAAGTTTGTTAGAATACTTTAACGGGATAAATATCAGATTAAGGGTTTAAGTTTACATTGTATGATTACACACATTAAAAGTTGGCTAATGTCACTAAAACTCTTGATATGTAACTGTTTTCAAGAAGAAAACATAATATTAATTTTAATATTGCCCAGTGGGGCAACATTTAAAGCATTTAGGCTACAATGTACAGATTTGCTTTTAAATATTTGCAGCTGTTGCTCATATTAGATCATTTTTAATTTATATTACCAATCCTTAAATTAGCCAGTTGTTCTATGGGGAGTCTATGGGTTCTCATCAATCTTCAGTCCTAAATATCATCATCATTAGTTTTGGCATTTAATTATTATTTTATTGAACTCAACATAAAGGTCAAGATCAAGATAATAATGCTAATCAGTTTAACACTGATCAAATCTACTGATTACAAAGAGCTTTACAGAAGGCAACCTATGATCCATACAAGCTTATGAGCTTTGAACTAGTGATTAAAACGCCCTGCATGCACAGTCACCGTGTAACCTTTACCTATCGACCTGTGGACCCGACAGAAGCCGCAGCCACGCAGCGAATGGAAAATAGCATGGATGAATGCGTTTTAGCCTGATAAATTAATGACAAACGAACTAATTAAAATCTCTGTGCTTAAACCAAATCCTGACATCAACCATCACAACAGAGAGGAGGCTGCAGAAAGTCACATTTCGGCAGGACTTAGACTAATTGGAAGAGATGGATGTGAGCGGAGCTTAGAGGAGTAGCTTCTGAAGGCATGAAAGTAAATACCAAGACAAAATGACTCCCATGACTGCACTAAGTCTTTCTATTTAATACTTATTTCCTGGGCCTTATTTATTACCACGACTGTGTTTGTCTCGTCTCACATATCGGTTTAGTTTACTTTTATGCTAGTTAAACTTTGTTGCAGAATCAGTTTATAACATTCCTTTAGAATGTGGGATTAGAGCCTCTGTTTTCATCTCTTTCTTTGCACTGCTTGTTGGAATTAGTCTCATTTACAAATACCTCATCTGGTGATCCTTCGGATTAAATGATACAAGGCCGCAAAGACAGTTGTTTATTTGTATTCGTCTTGCACTGTGCGGATAATAAAAAGCAGCACAAACAAGCATGTGTTTGTATTTTAGGATTCTTCAAATGAAATCAGTGAGCTTTTAAAAAGCCCTTTGCATCCAGCTTCAGGCACAACAGTCAATACCCACTGCTTTCCATTTAATGGCCCGCCTCTTAGGGAAATACAAAGCTGCAAGCTGAGGCCTTATTCTTTATTTGCTGTTTTTCTAACTATCCATTTGTGCTCTTTTTTTCTTCATTAGCTGACTAGAAACTTTTAGGGGAATATTTCTGAAATTAAACTTAAAGCTTTTTAATACCAAGAGGGAGGGCCAAGACTATTATCCCTGTGTGGCCTTCATCTTTACCAAATAGGATGTACAATGAACAATTGCATCTACAACTGCACTTCATTTTCTCCATTTAATTGTAGTCCATTACATTAGTGGGGTTATAACATTAAAAGGGAGAGTTTTTTTGTTTTGTTTTTTCGGCATATTCTGTTTAATTGGAACCGCTTACTGAATGCCACCGAGTTCAGCAGCTGATTTGCGAACTGAGAAGTGAACTCTTTTTTTCTTGTTTGTTGTGGCAGCGCTTGAAGCAACACCTGTTCAAAACAAGAGATATCCTGCAGCATGGCGCTGCAGAAAGGCTGCATGATCACGGAAATCTAATTTATGTGTGTACCTGCAGATCCTCCCATGTTGTGTCTCTCAAAGTCACTCTCCTCAGAACTCACTTTATTTGGCAAGGTACACCGTCACACACTGGGGCCGTAGAAGATTTCTGTCCCCATGAAAAGCAAAGATAAAAACACACATTTACAAAAGTTGCAGGTGCTTTTGCTCAAGACACATCTTAAATCTGAGGCTGGTAAGTTATTCCAGGAGTATTTTTGGTCGTATTAAATGACCATAAATCAAATATTCTGAGAAATAAAAGAAAAAAAGATCCAGCACCTTTGGCCACCACAGGCCTCTAATACTGTCAGCCCATCCAATCATTTTATTCATACGGGCCTGCTAGGGTTTGGTGGTATCCAATTTTTGATACCGTTGAACCTTCCCCAAATGTTCCCACTCTATACTATATAACCACCAGCTGATTACAAATCACATTTGCTTTGAGGGAGCCGCCTATCACTGCTATACCATTTTCTGCCACAAGATGGCTGCACTACTGCAGTGCACTTCAACTGTAATTTTCTATCTTACGTCACATGTAACATTTTTAACGTTATTATTCTAATTTAATGTGAGGTACTTGCTGCATGTAAGTGTTTTGCGCTGCATTTCTTGTATTATAGGTGTTATACATGAGCAGAATATTATTATTACAGTTGTATTAAGTTCATCCTGACTGATTCTAAAATGGGGACGTACATTTTAAGTATTACCATCTCTGGTTGTCAACTTCTTTGTGCAAATCTTGCACACAGCCTCATCGCGATTAGCTGGCTCTTCCTTGTCATTCGGTCGGAACTGAAAATAGTGTGTTCTGGTGTGTCTGCATCGCTGGCGGTGGTGAGCGGATTGCCAGCTGTTCTTTCCCACGTGAAACAAACCACCAGCTTGGGCTCACAGCTGTGTCTCTGGGCTATGTAGAGTGGACAGGCAGACTGTCTGCGGGCTAGAGGAACTCAGTTTCGCAGAGGGAAACCTCATCTGCAACAGCTGAAGAACGGTGTGTTCACTGTGGAAACCACAGGTCACAGTCCCTGGTATTAGGACCGCTGCTAAGCACCGGAGGACAAGTTGGAAAAGTCTTTTTTGACAGGTTCTTCATTTGGCAGATTACATTATTTAAAAGTTAAATGTCATCACTTTAAAAGCATCTTCAACACACAGACTGGTGCTGCTGGACACACACTCCTAAGGCATTTGTTTGGCCTATAAGCTACATGCACAAATTGAGCAGCCAGATTTTTCTTGTGACGGTAATAAAAGAGACACTGGAGAACCGTATTACCGCCCAACCCTATACAAACCTGCATGCACTCTGCCTGTGTACTCGCCTGCGCACGACTGAAGTCTTCCACAAGGCTAAGCAGATGTATTGCAAACATTAGCGAAAGAGAAAGTACAGCCAACATTTTCCAATACTATGCTCACTTGACAGCAGTGAGTACTAACAATATCAGTGTTTGTTGTTTACACTCATTATGACAATGTTAGGTGTTCTCTCTAGTGTGAGTGAGGTATGGCTAGTAGCATACGGTAAGCAATGACCACAATGCTCTGTGTCCGAGCCTGTCGTTCAGCAGCTAACTCAGATGCACGAAGCACACAGTCCCTGAGCCAAAGAACAGAGCTGCTGGGGCAGCAACAGAGTCTTCTACAACTGCTTCAACAAAGCACACACCTACAGCGGTTCAGAGTTAATGTTGTGCTGCGTAGCCTTGTCAGACTGATATGTTCATGTCGGCTACTTTGCTTGTGTTTATATGACTGGGGTACGTGGTGGGGATTGTGGTATTTAACAGACTCCCCTCCAGTTAGTTAGAACTGAAGAAGCCTCTTGGATGAAAGGTGAAACGTCTTCAAGAAACTGAAACAAGTCCAGTTGCCTGCGATACAGCACTTAGAATAACCATGACCTGGATGACTGAGAACCTTCATCAACATATTTAACACAGTTGTTTATTTATGTATTTATTCAACATAAAAAAGCTAGCTAGCTGCAAAACACACATCTCCCAGGTAGCCCGCAAGATCTACAGGGCAGCAGTCAATGTCTGTGTAGTCAGGCGTGTTCATGTGTTTTGGGGGGTAGCTTTTAATGGAGGGGATGGGATTTTTTTTATATTTATCTTGCTGGCTTCGTACCAGCTTTAAAGCCAATTCATCATCTCTTTATTCCTCCTCATTTGTGATCATTTTTGTGAGGGAAACCAATCAGGAATAATGGTTTCTACCTGGATTCACCTCATCAGTCGGCTTCATGAAAAGAGTAATATGCTGTGTATTCAGTGACGACCAACAGCTTTACAATTGGCTTTCAAACTCAGAGCCGCCAAATAAGTCATTCAGCAACAGTGAAAGAAAATAAATTGCGAGGAGCGATACTAACAGTTACACTAAATGATGCAGTCTGACTGATTCTGCTTTCTGTTGACTGTGATAATACAAAGCAAACGTAGACTTCAAAGTGCTGTCGCCGTCCCTGAGAGGCCGTAACGGGGCCTGGACGAGCAGAGTCAACGGAAGGACGCCGTGGAATACTAAACACCCGAGTCAATGCCAGCTGATGGCTCTTAACAGATTGAGTGATTTCAGCCAACTGCAATCCCAAATCCAGACGGATCTCAGGCGTTTTATCAGCATCTGGTGGTGCTGGGATTCATATGGACATTGCAGGAAAAACTTTGCATTTGAAAGCGACCCGATTGCTTTTCACATAAGATTTCACACAGGCCGACTATATTGATCTCATTTCACACAGAGAGGTCTTAGGTGACGATGAATGCGGGGAAAATGAAGGAGATGATATTGCAGATGCTCTGAAGCAGCGTACAGATGAAAGAGATGCATGGTGCACCAACATCAGAGTGGTATGTTCCACAGAAGTTATTTCTTCACACCTTTATAAGGCAGATGGAAATAGCATTCTTTTCACCCACAAGGTACAAGAATAAAAGCCGAGCAAATAGGAAAGAACAGACTTTATAATATGTAATATGAAAGTGGATACAATAAAAATAGACCTGACAGAACTGTGCACGTGCTCACCAGAGTAGAAATTAAAGGTCTGAGCGATCGAGCAAAAACAGTGACAAATAAAACACACTCCATAAAACTCCTTTATTGGACGACAGATTAAATATAATTAGTCCACAAGACATTGTTTTCAAAACATAACTTTGCTTTGTTTTACATAACTATTGTCAGTCTTGATAGTCTTTTTGAAAACTACTGTTCCTCTACAGGTTTTGTATTGCCTAAATATGCGTATGTTTAGAGGGAATTGGCAGGTGTCTCAAATTATAAACCTCAGCTGTGGTGGTTGTCATCTACTCTTTGTTTTACTTAGTCTCTTTGTTGTTTCTTTCCTTTCCTCTCTATGAACACTTTGATTCACTTGTTTGTATGGGACTTGAATTATTCCTGTAAGACTGCTCTAATGAATATTTCCACATTAACAATAGATCAGATGGTTTTCTGTAATATAGACAAATGATAGGCAGAATAAATAAAAAATGAATAAATAATGTAATCTTTAAAGTCCAGTGTGTAGGATTTTGTGGCATCTAGCGGTGTAACTGAACACACCTTGTCCTACATTTGCCTATGATGCCCCTTAAAACCCAAAAAACCTTAAAGGCCCTCTCTGGAGATAGTGTCTGGTTTGTCTCTTCCGGGCTACTGAAACACTGCGGTGCATTGACTAAACTCTTTTTGATATAAAAGGCTTATTCTAATTTAATGAAATCACAACATTCTCATTTTTAACCGGTTATACACTAATGAAGACTAATGAATTTTATTTCTGTCTCCGTCCAACTGTCATTATCAAAAATACAGGAGAAATACTGTACAAGAAAATAAATGTTTAAATTAACCAACAATTTCTACTGACTGACAGTTAAGATGCTGCCAGTTGTCCACACATTCTCAGTGTGTCAAGGCAGGTTTCAACCTGGACAGTGCAGAGGTAAGGCCAGTGGATGGCCAGGAGGCTGCCAAGGGAGGAAAGTGATAGGTGATTGTTAGTTGTTAGTATCATGAATGCATTATTTAAACCTCAATACGGCACTGCGGCTCAGCCTTGCTTCCAATTTTGCAGAGTGACCACTCGCGGTATTGCAGCAAAAAGCATTTTTTTCCCCATAGGGCACCATAATAAGAGATGTTGACAGGTTCATTATGACTCTTTCTTTATGATGGATTTTCAATCACAGTTGGTTTTATATGTGTAAAATTTTCCTTGAGCAGACAAAAGGGATTCAGAACTCTGCCATCACAATATAAGACTATGGGCCAAGCAGGAATATGCGGGCAGGGCCAGCAGGAGAAACAATTCTGGACATATAAAGTGAGCTGCATACACAGGAAGTAAACCCCAGATATGCCTGCACCAAGCAAGCAACTGTCTGCAATTTGGGTGTGGTATCAAGTTCTACTATACTGTAAATCCATAGTTGTATCAAAACCTCTGTATGAAGTTAACATTTGTTGTTCGTTACTCAAACGACAACAAGAAATGTATATAACAAAACACAAAATGACTACAATGAGAAGCAAAATGACCACAAAATGATGCACCACGTGGTTTGTGTTTCTTTCAGTCGTGGTGTCTTGCTCCTTTGTTGGAGGGGTAGGGAGGCTTTTTTCATGACAGTGTCCAAGGGCCCAATATCTGCCTGGAGATACACTTAGCAGCTGTTTATTGATATTATTTCATATAAGTATGAGATTGTTAAAGGTCCGGTATTGTAGAAAGTGCGATTTCCATGTCTATCTGTTTGGATTATAAAGTAGGTCAATTATACAAATACTGTCAAAGTATCAAAATACACAATGAGTGCACACAGCCCCTATTCAGAAACTGTGCCTTCAAATGTGGCCGCCAGGACTTCTGTAAGGTAGTCATGGAAACATGGAGGGCGGTACCTGCTCAGGCCTGTGAGAGCTGTCCAATCAGAGCAGACTGGGCTTTTCAGGATGGCACCTTAAAGGGATAGTTGGGGTCTTTTGATGTACAGGCTGTGTGGAGAAGCAGCGAGCTCTACATTCCCTCAACTGTACATCCTCCCTATTCCTACACACAAGCGGAATGTATTGTCCAGTGCTGTGCTAAAGGCTGTTTGAGGGCAACGCAAAGCATCAAAAATGTTCCAAACATTGCGTACACTTCAACAAATATAGATATTTTTAGTTGGGACTTACTTTAGTTGGCTAAAATATGTCTTGCTGCTGGTAAGGTCTACAGCAGTACAATGCTCTGCTTCCTGCCGGCGCTACGCGTTGCTTCTCCACACAGGCGGTGAGCTGACGGTCATCTACTGCAGGTAATACACTGAGAGGTGTAGCAGGTGAGAGGTGCTGCAGCAACGGACAGTATGAAAAAATTACATGTTTTTAGTATAACGCATTCAAACCTTTTTACCAGACATCTAAAATAAAATCATGAACATAAAGAAAGAGGATACTATGGAACCTTCAAATGTTCTACATCACTCGAGTTACAACATATTAACAAGGCTGGTTGTGTTGTCTTCTCAACCACTTTATATAATCAAATCACTACATTATTTTTACTGGTGATAAACTACACACCCTGCAGACTTTGTGGCTGGATCATCTCTGAGAAAAGTATTTGTCCGGCTGACATATTGAACGCCTGGATGAAGCTGTATTGATGTCAGCTCCAGTTTCCTTCAAGGGTATCGAAAGGACCATAGATGAGATTGATACATGCAGAAGATGACTCAGAGAGGGAAATTACAGGGTCAAATGATTGAAGGGCATTATGCTGATGTTCTTCATCAATAAATGTATCGTCATCGCTTCTAGTGTTATTTTAACAATAAATGAGGTCACAGGGTTAAAGTACTAATGGAAAATGTCTACACTATATAAAGGACACCATGAACTGAAATACCAGAGGGAATAATGTAAATGTGTTTTTGATACTGACAGTGAAATTCTTGTATTGAGGAAACCTACAGCAGCTGAATGTGAAGACAGTCAGAGAGGTTCAGATTAAATATATGGGATTTTTTTTCCTTTAGAATCCTTCAGTGTATTCAGTGTCTGCTTCCCGTGTAGTACAACAGAGTAGTGTGTGTTGACCTTTTCAGCTCTTTGTTGAGGGGGAACCTTGCCAAAGAAGATTCTTTCTGAGGGTCAGGAAATCCATAGTTACACAAGTCAAGATCTCAGCTTTCTGAATTGTGTGAAAATCAAGGCTGAGGTTATTCAGGAAACTAGTCAACATCATCTCACATTTTAATTAAGAACCAGAGCAGTGTCAGTAATTATATTTCCCGATTTTAAGATAAATGAGAATACAGGGCTATTATTAATGTTGCTGTTATTCTTTCCTCATATATTCATGTTGAATATATTGTGTTTTAGTTGATCTTTTATCATGTATTTCTTTAAATGTTTTCCCAATGCAGTAAATATGACATGAGCATCCCTGCCCTAGCCCCACATTGTTGTGAACAGAAACAAGCTGGAATGTATGAGTGACTGACAGAGGGGGCAGAGCCGAAGCCCCCCACTGAGGACAGGGACACAGCGTTACTGGAGATGGTGATTGTTGTCGCCACAGGTGGCAGGGCCTGCTTTCAGCACTGCAGTGGTTCGGACTGGGATTACCACGAGGGGTGGGGATAGGAGCAGAACTGAGGGGGCAGAGCCTGTTTGTGCCACAGTACATGGGGGTGGGGTGGAAAGTGGTGTGTGATGGTGCAGTCACACCTCTGAGTGTGAGTAAATGTTGTCAGGCTGATTTTGGTAATAGGGTGCTGAAAAAAGGTGTGGTCACACAAACACAAATGCAGGCGAATGACCAGGGGCAACCACACACGTCTTTACTATTGGTTGTGGCTGCAACTTCGCTTGTTAAAGCCAAAATGTGAATTTGCTTTGCCACCAGAAACATTTTATTTGTGTCATTGCTCGAAATGAATGAAAGACAATGGGAGGCGAATATTTGCCACTGTTGATTCCATTCATGTATGTCCATACCCTCAGACTGAGACCAGTTTCCACAGTGGGTGGCTCCATGCGGTTGGATATGGAGTAAGAGAGCTTCCAAAAAGATGTGTCCATGATTCTAACCATTCGTACTCGTAATGATAAACATTTGTATGTAAATAAAAAAGTTCTACCCAAAATTCTGCTGTCATACACATGAGTCTGAGAAATTGTTCGGGTTAGGATTGTTTTTATGTGAGTATGAATCTAAAAGCTGTGAGTGCAAAGTCTTGTGAATACAACTCTAATTTCTACGACTACGAAGTCTTCACTGTGAACACGAATTCAAGTTTGTGGGTACGAGTAGAAAAAGTGTTGAAATGACGTCACAGCAGGTCACAGGCAGGTCACAGGGGAAAGTAATCGAACCCCGAGTGATGCGCCGAAGCCGAGGATGGCTGACAACAGCAGTGCACCGATGGACACCGCGGGTAACTCAGGGGAAGCAGCATCACAGGTAAAGTAAATAACACATCCAACATTCATTTATTTTTATTTAGTTATTTATTTCATGAAATTGTACTGTTTTAAATCATATACAGTTTATGGACGTCCAACAGCAGCTTCTCCTGAAGTTCTCTGACTGACTGGCCTGACATTCGCTGGTACATTGTTACTTAACATCAACACCAGATTTTGTGCTGTGTTGATGATGTCCCTTAATTGGCCCTGAGTGAGAAAAAAGATAGTAAATGTTACAGACATGGGTACTTTCCACGATTTTACAGAATGCCTTCAAAGTAAACTAACTTCTTCTTAAAGTCTGAGCTTGGGTCAGCATCCACAACAAACAAAAAGCCAGTCTGGACCATGGATGTATTATAATAGATCCCTGGTCTGACTCTGGACCCATGCAAACCACACTTGTGCGCCTAATCTCAAGCAAATGACTGCAGGCAAATAATAATAACTCTTATAGGGCCCCCAGCAGCGGTGCGCCCGCTACTGGGGGCGCAGCTCTGATCAAAGAGGCTACAGAGGCACTATGCAGGATATTTTCCTTATGGTTCTTTTTTTTTTACCTTGATTAAACAGCTTCAGAGTAATAGTGCTGGTTAAATAAACGACTAATTACGTGGAGAATGGAGCCTCAGACCGTCTAGCACCGCGACACAAACGCGCACCGTAACGCCTAATCTCTTGTTTATGACAGATAAGACTACACAAATATACACGTTATATCTCAAATTAGTTTTGTTTTTGTTTTCATCAGCGCTAATTAGCTAACTTAAACCAACTTCTAATGCTAGTAGCTAATGCAAGCACTAACTGAGCATCACCGGGCATGTCGTTAGCTTGTAAGCTAAAGCAGTAGCAGTCTTCACGTCCATAAACTGTATATGATTTAAAACAGTACAATTTCATGAAATAAATAACTAAATAAAAATAAATGAATGTTGGATGTGTTATTTACTTTACCTGTGATGCTGCTTCCCCTGAGTTACCCGCGGTGTCCATCGGTGCACTGCTGTTGTCAGCCATCCTCGGCTTCGGCGCATCACTCGGGGTTCGATTACTTTCCCCTGTGACCTGCCTGTGACCTGCTGTGACGTCATTTCAACACTTTTTCTACTCGTACCCACAAACTTGAATTCGTGTTCACAGTGAAGACTTCGTAGTCGTAGAAATTAGAGTTGTATTCACAAGACTTTGCACTCACAGCTTTTAGATTCATACTCACATAAAAACAATCCTAACCCGAACAATTTCTCAGACTCATGTGTATGACAGCAGAATTTTGGGTAGAACTTTTTTATTTACATACAAATGTTTATCATTACGAGTACGAATGGTTAGAATCATGGACACATCTTTTTGGAAGCTCTCTTACTCCATAGTTGGACTGCCACTTGAGGCGGGGCTGTCATAAAGTCTAAGCCCATTTCTAGAGGCACATCACCAAAGTGCCCTGCATTGAAGCATCAGCTTCACAGATGTTTTCTCCAGCTCATAACAACTCAGAACTCTCCAGCCGAAGTGTTGATTAACTGAATGTCAATGGGGAAGCAAGAGTAGATGATGTCACCACTAAAGAGGGCTGCAGTCGTGGTGGAAAGGAAATTAAAAAAAAAATTCAACTCTCAGTACTGTGATTTTTTTTTTTTACACAAATGTTAAAATCTAACCAGTAAGAGTGACTGATTGAGAGTGACTGTCTGTAAATGTACACTGCCTTTGAAACTAAAGGCTGAATTAACTTGATTTTCACAACATACCATTTCTGTCTCATTAAAATGTAGATGCTACTACTCGTTGTTTTTTCAGCACATACAGGTGAATGCTGTTGGTGTAAGTGTGTTGTCACTGCGGTTTAATGATTAGATCATCGACCTTTCCACCAAAAGGCCTGAGGCTCTAACTCAACCCTAACAAAAATGTGTCTTTGGGTCTTTTTTGTTTATTTGTTGGTCTTTTTGTCAGCAGTATTAAAGAAAATAAACAAATGAGATTTTCATGAAACTTGGGAGACGGATGTAGCATGGACCGAGGCACGCCCATTACTGTTTTGACCAGATCCAAATTGCAGGGCAGATGCAAGAGTATTTTTTTTCACTTTTGTTAACATTGTTAGATTGGATATTTGGCCAAGTTCAATATTGAGAAAACATAGCCAACTGTAGAAATGCAATGACTCCATATCGCCATCCACATCACAGGTAGGAGTAACCCTCTCTAAATGCATAAATATAATTTAAATGTACCTTTGTAATCCAGATGTGTCCTCTGATACTATGCTCGTACAACATAGACTATCCCATTATTGTAGATATGAAGTAGATATATTGGTTGTCTCCAAGTCACATGTATATATTCTATATTCAGTATTAGTAGTGGTGAATGTGACAAATGTTCTTGGTTAGGTAGAGGAAAAGATCATGTTTCATTTAAAATAAGTCTATCAGTGAACCAGGGAATGGACATAAGTATGTAACCACCAGTAACCATGGGATGTGTTTGAAATGGTAAATACATGACTTTCACTTGGGGTTTGCTTCCTGTGTGGAGCATAGTTGTATCCCAAATCATGATTTTATTTTATTCCTCTGCCATTCTTAAAGCAACGTTATGTAGAAATCTGCATTTTGTGGGATTTGGTGCTTCCCGCAGTTTCTGAGTAGTTACTGAACAACAGCACCGCAAGTCCAAATCCCGGGTATGTAACAATTTGTCAGACGTAATGTAGGTGGCAACTAAAAACAAAATTCATTGTGTCGTAACAATGTTATGTCTTGAAAACTCTAAGTAAACATGTATGTAACGCTGTGATCCTGCCCTCACACTGAAGTTACATAGAGCAGAATCAAGTAATGCGGTGGGGTGGCTGTGACCAAGACACCATTCACCCTGTTACAAGACACTGCACCATTTACATAATTTTGAAGCTGTTTAAGGTTAAAAAAAAAAAGAAAAAATACATAATGTTGCTTTGAATATCCCAAAATTGCCAGAGGACATTGAAACACCTCTACCCTTTGAAGAATGACATTTTGCTTACTGATTAGGTAGACTAAGTGCCATCAGAGACGGTTTAAAAATAATATCTTGCATCTTTGCTGTCATGGCCACAACATAGCTCTCTTCTTCCTCTTCTTCTTTTGTTTTTTTTTGGCAGTTGGTAAACTGATTTTGGGTGCATTTTAGGGAAGGGAATAGGGCAATCCAATAACAACAGTTACAGAGCGAGGTCTGAAGTCCAACCCTGCCCATGTGTCCAACCTCACCCTATTCCACATTCTGGGGTGAAAACCTTCTCCTTTCTTCTTAAACTAAGGTGCCGATATGGAAATAACTAAATATAATAAGTCTCTTTTCTATATGCAAATTTAATTTTGACTCGAGTAAAAATGTCTTCCTTGTCAACATACAAATTTCCCTTTTATACCAAGCTGCCATGTATATGATGTCACTTAAGTCATGAACATGATAATGAAGTGTTGATTTTTTAAAATTTTAGTCTGTGAAATATTTCCAATTTAGAAGTGCATAATAATCGTGCAGCTGAGATGATGAGGCACAAACACCTTTTGACAAAATTCTAATAGCTTTGGAAATATATCCAAACATATATAGTGGTTGAGCTTGCAGACTTGTATATCATAGAAAGTGGACCATTGGCCTTGTTGGTGGTGGTCTACACTCTCCATGTACCCTTCTAGTATTTATGTCCATACAGTAGTTTATGACTGTCCAGTGAGAGCCATGCATTCCATATGTGATCATTTTTTGGGTTTTAATTGCTTTTTCTAGAGTTGAGAAACTCTCCTACATCTCAGGTTAATAAAAACTTTTAGGAATCCAACAAAGTGTCAAAAAGTGCATCGTCACAAGCTTAAAAGAAAAGCTGTTTTATCCTATGACAAGCTGACATTTTGGAGATACACAGTTTTCATTGGACAGCACAGATGTATTATTACCTCCACACACCCCTTGAAGAAGCAGGAAAACACAACCATCACCTCTCTGCCTTGACTCAATTTCAGTGGCATTTCAGTGATGTATCATGGCAGCCGAGGAGGGGGGGCTTATCGTTTTCCACATTTCAAGTTGAGGTTACGGTAAATAGTTGAAGTGTCTCAGTGCTTAACATAAATAAAGTCACGCCAAAGAGTGGCTATATTTGCCAGCATTTTTTTTTTTTTCTGTTGTTGTGGCCTGGGGTTCTCTGTGGACAGTCGACCAGCAGCTGAGCCTCTCAGATAAGCTCCCAGCCAGAGAGAAAGAGAGGGAACAAAAAAAGACGAGTGAAATAAAGAGCAGGCCAACAGCGCTGTGTGATTGAGAAGGGCTCCATTTCACAGTAAAAAGCAGGCGGAAGAGGGAGGAGGTCGCAGTCAACAGAATGGGAATGGGAGAGTGCTGGTGGGGGGCGGGGATAAAAGGCACAACATAGTATTAGGATACGGCCGGTGGGAGCTTTTTGTGGGGGGGAGGAATGGGAGAAAGTTGCGAGAGCATGTCGGTGACTGCATCCTTCAGTGCCGCACTGCAGGGAAGGCAAGTTTGGTCGGTATCACACTAATGGTGGTGACAGCGAGCAGTGAATGCTGAGATGCACTCTGTCTGTCTGTCTGTCTGTCTGTAGTACTTGTCTGTCTTTCTGCCTTAAAGTGAACCATCTGAGCCTCTCTCCCCCTCTTCCTTTCCTGATGTGTTGACAGTATTCAAAAGATATTTAAAAGATCCCATTTCTCTCTGGAGGAAATAGAGTTTGTCATTCTAGGCCTGACCAATCTCTTTTCAAAAATGACAGTGTTTATACATTTTAACGGCCTTTCAGTAACATTTTTGAAAATAACATCCTGCCACATTACAAAGAAAAAGCAAGGCTGAGCTCAAAATGGAACTAATTACGATGGGTTTGGACAACAAAAGTGCAAAAGTACACCTCTTGTCTCATGTCTCTTTCTCCAGAATGAGATAATTCAGATTTCCATAAAATGAGCTGTGTATATTCATGAGAGGATCATTCCTGATCATTCTGGTGACCCACTGACCTCTCCATACTTTTAAAAATCTCTCTCACAAAAGTTGTATCTCTTTATAACTTGGCAAATGTGGGAAATAGCCACCCCTTTACTACGAGCTTAATTTAGTTGATTTGTCTTATATCTATATGATCTTTATACACATGTAATACAATTAAAGAAGAACATCATCATCTTCCAATACTCCCAATTTTCAGTCTCCCCATTTTTAATGCTTTCTCCCACTGCGCTCCCAATGTCATACAAATCAAATCCAACCCAACCCAGAGGCCGAGGTGAGTGCACCATGCAAACGCCCCTCCCTGACCGGTGACACTCATCTCTGTGCTTGTTCAACCCCTCCAATCCACTGAAAATAGATGAAACAAGTCCACTGTCTCACTTGTTTTTCATCCTGCCTAGTCTTGACTAGTCCTACATCATTTTATCCATCCTCTTATTTTTTTAAAGGTCTTTCTGGCAGTGATGGCTCCTCAACACACACACAAGGTTTGCACTGGAAGATATTTTTTTGTGATTTAGATTTGAGATGTTGACTCTTTATTACTTTTTTGTACATTTCATATGTTTCTTTTTCTTTATTTTACAGTGAGCTTTGAATTTAATTTATCTTTTCACATTCTTTAACTTTATTTATTCTATTGGCAGGGGCATTGAGGGTTGGTCATATGCAGATACCCCAGAAAAGCTCCCTTTTTTTCAGGTATGGAATCAGGCATGGATCCCTTTTACCCCGCAGCACATGTTAATTGTTTTGCACATTGTTATGACAGAGTTCTTTTTGTGCCTTTATTTGATAGGACAGCTGGAGAGTTGACAGGAGACGAGGGGAGAGGTCGGAGGAGCCTTGTGGTGCACGCTCTACAAACTGGGTAACTGGAGCGCCCAGAAGCTTTGATATATATTGTGAATTAGATTTTTTCTTCAAGCAGCTAACAAAGCTGTTCAGAGTCATAAAGTATTCAATATCACATAAATAAATAAATGAGAGGTCAGGAAAAGTGACTGTATGAAAACCTGCGCTGTAAAAATAAATGTGACATGAAGTTAAAGTGTTATCGGAAAAATGCCACATGATATGCAAACACAATTCTGAAAGAAAAAAAAATCATATAAATAAATAATACAAATACAGCTTGTTACTTAATAAGAATAATGATGTCATATTCAATTATGTGTAGAGTCTTATTGATTTATTTTATTATTTTGCAAGTCATTAGTTTATTTTCACTTTAAAACATCACACAGGAAAAACAGGAGTTCTTCTGACATAAAGTGTCTGGACTTTAGATGGGTTGAATGAGGGTTCACTCAACTCATTGAGTTTTCAAATGTTTAGCACATTAACAGACTTATCAGCACACAATGTCTGGGATTTAAAACTCTCCGTAGACCCCTCTGTTCTGTAGTTGGAAGAAAATATATATGGTGGAGACCTGCCGTGGTTACATGTTAATGTACATAAGTCATAATAAGGAAACCATGATGAAGGTTGGGACTGTATTCAGTCCTTGACCCTGTACACAATTCATTCATTAACAAGGTCACTGGCAGAAGCCTCACATTTGGTCTTTATATGAACTCTGGTTCAAAGTGGCTCCAAAAGCAACAGCCACAGCTGTAAAATGTGTCAATAAAAAATCATTTAAAAAGACTTTTCTAACTGAGAAAGTGCAAATGGGAAGCATATCAAACTCTAACATGTTAATGTAACTGAAAAGACTGAAAACACTGACATGTTTATCAAACTTTTTTCTCACGTTCTGTTAACTTAACTCAGTTTCAACATTTTCATAACTTCAAGATGACTTTGAATCAATTATTCAGTTCAGTTAACTCACATTTTTAAGGCAGGAGGGGAAGTTAAATTTCCAGATTATTCACATGTTTACTTCATAATGTATTCCTTATTTAATATTAAACACATTGGGGCTACACTAAAAAACAAATAACGCCTCAATCAGTGACTATTAAAGTATTTTAATGATTAGTTAAAATTAGTTTAATTAGTTTAAAGTGTCACATTTAATGCTAAGTTTTTGTTCATGTTGAGTCAAGTGTATGAATTAAAGAATTACAAATGCGATGTATTACTGTACACAGAATAATCATTTTGAAGTACATTTCTTTTATGTATAATGCTTGAATGTTTACTTAGAAGTTCCCCCTAACTTTATATGTAATAAATTAATAAACTTGTAAGGTTTATGTATAGGCCTGTATTGATTTAATTTAATATATTGACTCAACATGATAGAAAATCTTTCATTAAATGTGACCTTTTGACCCATTAAACTCATGTAATAACATTGGATGGGAAATTTAATTATTAATTATTTTTTGAGTGTTTTTGAAACTAAATGTACTATTCTGTTACTGACATTAACCAAAGCTGCACACCATATTTACATTGATTTGAGCCTAATGAATTCCAAGCAAGATGCTTTTTCGCAGAGTGTGTAAATGTCAACTTGCAATAACAATATCTTAAACATTTACAAGAACACCAGGCATCAAAACATTTGGGGAACTGATCACCGTCACTACACCAGTCCTTTACTTTTGCATTAACCTTGAATTCTGTCTCATTTGTGGAAGATCAATACATTATTTATCCTGAAAGTCAAAACAACTCACTGGGAGCTGGAGTCATCAAGAGGGAGAGTATCCAGAGACAGTTCGCCTGCAGGCTTGTCGACTGAATCATAACAGAAAACTACTGTGCTTCATTACGCAATCTGGGCAAAACTAATAAGGAACAAATATGTGTATAGTTTACTGGGACAAGACCTGTATACATTATAGGTAGTGAGTATTCAATATAAATGAACAGATGGGATCTAATGCAGGCTTGGATGTGCGCTTATAGGCAAATGAGGAAAGGGGGAGGGGTGACTCTGCTTCTGCCTTTTTTCCAGTTCTTTCTTGGCTTTGACGGTGAGGCTGGGGAATTGTTGGTGCACAGAAGGATTATGAATCTGCTGTGAAGCATAAACATCTCTCATGAGTTGTTGTGTTGATTTGAATGTAAATTAAGAGTTCTATGTGCATCCTGAAAATATACTGTCACCTGTGATATCAGCTTTACAGCACTGAAGTGTTTCCAAATGAATATTCAGTGTGAACAAACGTGAGAACAAATGGTGCATCACTTCTTCTTCGTCTTCCAACTTTAACAATAAGGGCCCTGTGAATTAGTTTTTTGTTTGTTTGTCAGGAAAAACTTGACTACTAATTAACTTTGGCACAATCATTAACCTGCTTATCTTCAATTAGACATCAGTTATCTCTTTGTCGCGCAATTAAAAACATTCCAAAGTAAAAAACAACAACATACCATCATATTGTCATTACTGGAAACAGCTACTGTAATATTGTGTGCACCAGGAAACAAAAGGGCGAAACAAATTTTATCTCCAAATGTGAATTAGTTTTTGCATCGAACAAAAAATGTAATCATCAACTGTTGGTTGTAGATAAATATAGAGACAGGCACATTTTCTTCACGGCCCAGGCAAATTTACTGCAATGTTTCACACAGACAATGGCAACTTTAATTATCTGTTATCAGCTGTTAATTGCACTAAGAAGTTGTGTCGGATGCACTCTGCAGTCATCAGCTATTGCAAGGAAATTAAACTGCTATACAAAAGCAAACCAGGAATGTTAAGGCTTGTAGCGAAGTAATACACTCTGATATCTTATCAAAAGATAATAAAAAGTGAGTTGAAAACATAATAAAGACCAAAATAAACATCTCCCTCTCTCTTGTTTGTCTTTTTTAAGATGGAAAAGGAGAGCACAGACATAATGATTAAGTTGATAAAGGATAAAAATGTGGTCATTACTTAGCTTGAAGTGTAGTCCTCAAAATTGCAGCATAATATGTAGTTCGTTTGTGACACTGATGTCCCTGACAGCAGGTCTGTCTGTAACATCTGAAACCAAAGGGGCTTTGAAAAATACATCTTTTTTATGATAATAGCAATACAAGTTCAGAGGACACCCAAACAAAATGCATTAAAAAAATATTATCATAGTATAAGACTATATTCAACCCTGATCTGGAGCTCAGGGTGTATTTTTTAACTTTAGGGATTAATACGTGGATTTATCTTCACTCCAGTTCATCAGCTGGACTGCAGCAGAGACTCAGCAGAGGTGACCTCCATTGTCGGGTGTTTATGCTCTGTACTGTTGTCTGCTGACTGGAGCTGAAGGGGAGATGTACTTTGCTTCATGAACTTAATGTTACAGAGAGGAGAGGGGAAAATAAGAGACAGAACTCTCAACACTGATTTCTTTTACCAATGACCATAATCTTTCCATAGCCTCAGGATGGCTTTAAATTAAAGTGTTTGGAATGAGTGATAACGTTTCACATTCATGGTAATTTACATATGATAATACAAACATAGATCTGGATCAAACGGGATGGACTCTTCAACCAAACATCTATTTCTTGACAACTACTGGTTAATGAAAACAAAAAACAATGATCTATGGTTAAATGTCCTTTTCTCATTCTGCCCAATAAGTAGTAAAAAATATGGCACATTCATCCGAGGAGATAAACTATGTCCATTTTGGACACTCCATGAGCCTCCCAACTCCTTTATCGCTCAGGCAAATATGTCAGCGTTGCCCAGAAGATATCTTGATCTCACAGGCACAAAGTCAGGGATATCTATCATTCAGGCTTCCAAAGCAACTCTTTCACCAGACAAGAAAGTTGATATCGGCTGATTCTGATATGTTGGATGAGAATATAATAAACATAATGAAATAAGTGTACTGTATTCCCCAAAACATCAACCTTATCTACTTGCCAAGAGTTGGACAAGAAGATTGATACCACTTTCAACCTATACATAGTCTACATATGACACATATGAAACAAACGCACCTAGCTTAGCATCAAGACTGCAAACAAGCGATCAGGTTTTGGCCAAAGGTGACAAATTAAGTCAGTCAGCATCTCTAGAAGTTACTTATAAACACTTTTTGTCTTGTTCGTTTAAAGGTCATATTGATAACATCTTTATGTAGATAAAATCTTTTTTTTTTAAAAAAGTCATACCTCTACGGAGTTTTTAGAAAGGTGCATAATAAAAGTATCACTTTTCCTTAAAAACATTATTATGCTTTTGAATTAACAATTTAAAACATTTTCTCAGGTCCAAAAGGATTGTTTTGTTTATCTCTGTGTAAGAATTCTGACTGTTGGTACCAGCTTCTAACAGGGTTTGTGAGCCAATAGTATAACGCCATTAGTATCATGTGGTATCTGTTTTTCATCAGCTATCAAGAGCCTCGGTAGTTTGTGGGAGGAAAAAAGGTAAACACGTCTGGGTTGTACACCATACTGCCCTAACGTTAGCTAGCTAGCATCAGCAATGTTAGCGTTAACTAGCGTCAGCAGCGCTAACTTGTGCAACAAACTGGCAACCACCTGAGGGGGCAGATGATTCGAACAACAGCGTTATTGTGATGTGTATGCAGTGCTAGGGGGAGATGGAATGCCACGTTTAGAGGCTGAATGTTATCAATAACCTTTAATCAGTACAAAAGTGTAAAAACAGCAATTCGCCATTTTATGTGGCTGCAACCAATAACTTCCTGGAGCTAGTTGCGTGGCAACTGTTCTTGGCAAACTTTTCAACTCCCTTCAAGAAAGCTAGAAGTGTATTTCTCAAAATGTCGAACTTTTTCTTTAAGGTTATGGAAAGATTAAAAATTTAAACAGCCAAGATCAACTGTTGGATTATGAATGCAATCCCCGGCCTCACAGAGTCAGTCAGTACGCCTAACAACTGCCCTAAACTTCTCACCCTCTCTTATAGGTTTGGTACATAAAAGGGTTACTTCCTACATTCCTACATTACAGTGTCTGTCAGCTCCGATATATGATATATCATAATCAATTCTTTTCACTTTTCTTGATTACATTTCCAAGTATTTGATGTGTTTCCTGAAATGAAATAGTTCACTTGTTGGGGGGTATTTCTAGCTATGCTTCACTCCATCACCAAAACTGCAGATAGAGCCACCAGGTGTTTAGATAAAGAGTGCAGACCCATGGCTTGTTGCTGCTGGGATGCAAGCCAGGACTTGATCAATCCCGGTTGGGTCAGCTGGGCGAGGGCCGTCTGATGTTGAAAGACCGGAAACCCTCCATGACCTCAGCAAAATCGCTGATGATGCATTCAGGTGCATCGCGAGAGATGTATCCTGCAACCAAGCTCTATGACACAGGAAAATATCAGGCTCTGACACACACATCTGTTAGTTCATTGTTAGTTTTGGGATGGCAATGGGATTTTGTTGTCAAAAAATAAAAAATATAGAATGTCACCAGTCTCATCCTTTAACATTGGTGTGTCATTGCTATTTTTGTAGTTTTACTTGAAGAGTGCTGATAAAATATTGATTGTTATGCTGCTGGGTGTCCTTTGATCAGTCCATCAGCATGGCTGGGAGTTAAAATAAAGTAGTTTCTCTTCTCTGATATTTTTTTTTCTGATCAAGTCTACAACTGAATATTCTACTTTCAGTTTTGTTCCTTATAGAAGAGAGTGATGAATATTTATGAAGGTCATATATCTGAGCTATGGTCGTAGAGCGTGTAACCATGAAATACAGATATGCCTACTATAGACAGAATCTGTACAACAAAGGAATGAATATTAAGCATGCTCTTGGTATTGAGGTCACTGTAACAGATGAATGACTAAGCAAATCACTGAGCAATAACAGCCACTTGATTCAGCCTCAGCTGGAGTCTCCTCTTGGCTGTATCACCGCCACTCGCCGACTGCAGCCATCATCCCTCATAAAGCTTACATTCACTCTTCTGAAGAGTTATTTAAAGCCGGCTAACAATGCTGGTAGTGGCATCCAATTTAATTAACATTCTAGGACATAAAAAGTCCAAAGATCATTTGCGAGAGCTATTAGGTTTCCTGCTTGAAAATGAAGTTCAATTTTTGACCCCCCCGAGCCCGGAGGGCAGATTCCCTCTCGCACCAAATCCCAACGCGTCAATTAACAGAGAAGACATCCATCAAAGACAGTGCTCCTGAGCTGCAGCTACGGCACTGCCAAATGATAATGAACCCCTGCGCTTATGAGGAGAGATCAAGTGTATGTCTATACACAGGCTATGAAGACTAAGATTATGATCAAACAAGCCCTATATAGAATGTGTACAGTGCATATTGTGCTGTTAATGCTGAGAGCCAAGTGTAAAATTTATATATTTGCTACGGATGTCAGGAAATCTGCGGTTGTATTTTTATCATCTCTGCTTCATATCCAAAGTGCGTGTGTGTGTGTGTGTGTGTGTGTGTACTGAGCGTGCATGTGGAAAATTATTTCAGAGCTCCTACTGACATTGTGCAATGGCCATAAAAAAGCTCACGGAAACTCAGTTTTTCCCTTCATCTCCTAATGTTTCTTGCCAGAGTGTGATTTTTATTAAATCTACAGCATTTAATGCAACCTTATGTAGTAATTTGTATATTGTGCGATTTGGTGCACCCCAACTGTTTCTGAGTACATCTCGACTGTAATAGATACAAATCCCAGGTTTTGTCAGATTTGTCACATGTAATGTAACATTACAGGAAGTGATGGAATGGAACTAAGTACATTTACTAAAGTACTGTACATAAGTACAATTTTTAAGCTACTGTAAAAAATACACTTTTAAATATTTCCCTTTTCTGCTACTTAATACTTCCATTACATTACATTTAGGAGGCCAATATTGTACTTTTAACTCCATTACATTTATCTAATAACTTTAGTTACTAGTTACTTTGCATTGCTGCATCGGAGCCACATTTTGGAATATGTTTATTTTATTGGCAATTGAAAACGGAAACGATCCAGTTATGCTTGCAACAGCAGCGCCAACAATAATATCACAAGGAAACATTAGGGGTTGGCTGTTGTTACTATAAGTAAATTTGATATCAGATACTTTAGTACTTTTACTGAAGTACTATTTATATGGGCAACTTCCACTTTTACCAAAGTTATATTTCAACAGGATATCTTTAGTCTTACTTAAGTATGACTTTTAGACTTTTAACAACACTGGATGCGGACCTACAAATAAAACTCGACACATCACATGTCTTGAAGTAAATGTGCATGCTCAGGCATTTATTGCCATGTTCAACAGTAACAGCACACCAAACATTAGCTGAACCAGAGACACTAACACATGGCTTTAACATACTACCAGCTAAACCTCTGTTGAAATGGGCTGACTTGGCTTATGATCAAAAACTAGCAAATTGACAACTCTGCTAGCACAGCCAAACAGCAAGCAAGTGCGCCAACACAAGACATATAACTTAGCGAGCTAGCTAACATAACTTACTTTAGCAAAGCTTTCGCCAACGACTAAAAGCAAGTCTGGGATTTTTTCATGTTTTGACTCTTCCTCTGGCCTCTTCACCTCTATCATGTTGTTTGTAGAGGCCGCTGAGCCCGGTTCCGTTGCCCGCTCTGGCTTTCAATCTGAATAGCTTCTCCTCCCAGCAGTCCACAGCTCCTGAGATAGCGTCGTAAACACCAGCTCTCCAGGAGGTGCCTGGAGGCTAACTTGTGGCTGCAGTATGCAGCAGTTAAGGTTGCTTTCAGGAAACTCTGAAAGACAGAGAGTTGAGGCAAAGCAGCCAGAGGACATCATCAGAGGGAAAACCAGGAAACAGTTTTTTGCATAAAATATGATCCAGTTTCACCAAAAGCACTGATTGTTAGTGCTTTATGTGATACATTGCCATAAAATCATTACCAACTGTGATCCTACCTACTCACAGAAGCTATATTGTGCAGAAACAAGCAATAGTGGGGCAGAGTGGCTGAGACAGAGACACCATTCTCCCTTTTATAAATCACTATAACATTAAATGATTTTGAAGCTATTATCTTAAGGTAAAACAGTTGCATAATGTTGCTTTAACAGCTTGATCTGAGGATACCCTATGGCAGTTCAGGGTAGTTCAAGGAGGTATACAAATGTTAGAAGTTGGTATGAAATAGTAAGCAGGGGTACTTGATGCCATTCCACTGAAATCCCATGAAAGCGAGTGGATTTGGTGTTTGAATTAATGTCATAGAGATGACTTTGGTCTGACATTTTGAGAGCTCTCAGTTTCATTTACCCATTGTTTTGTTGTGCAAAACCTCTTTTTACAATGACATGCATTTTTCCATCCTTTCAAGGGACTTTCTTTGATGTCCTCATACAGACACGCAGACAGGAGACGGACAAGCATAAATGCACAGTGCCAATATTTGCCAAAAAAGAAATCCCACTTTTCCCATAATTGTATTTTAAAATGTAAGAAAAAAAAATAGAGCTGCGTCTGAGATGACAGGTTCCTCTGTATCTGCTGTGCCATCCTTAAAATAACAGCAGTCTGCAAACACTGCCCATCTCCTCACTGTCTTCTCAGCTGTCACCCAGGACACCTTCAATAAAGTTAATAAACAGTAATTGTTTATTGTCGCTCTGTTTACTCAGCCATCATATCAGGCAAGCTGTAAGGCTTGCTTTGAATTTAAATATGCTTCAAGGAGCTGTAGATGCTCAGTGGACGGGCAGTGCCACATTTACTGGAAGACTGTGGATCGGTTGAGCAATGACAGACTGTCTAATGAGTCATTATCACTCAGGGCTGAGAACAGGACCATCATTAAAGTACGCTTTGAGGGGTCTTACACTCAGACAAAATCATCAAAGATGTCTATGGCATCAGTAACACCACCGCTTCATCCATGTGACACATTACAGGTGTTATGATTGACTTTTTGGGGTTCATACTATAGTATAGCGTAAGTACATGTGTACATGTCACTGTGTTGATTGCTTCCATTTCTGATGACTATTTATTCTCTATGATACACATATTGATACTGTCTGCAAATGGACTAAAGCACGAAAAACACTGGTATGGTCCTTTATGTTCTTTTATATGATACTCCGCATCATATACAGAACTGAAAAGGTTCCAAACAAAGGAAATGTCACAGGTAGCACTAGGTTTGAGCTATATGTGGGCAAAAGAGGCACAAAGTGTCAGCTGTGTATAAAGTAAAGGCTGATTAGAGGTAGATATTTTGTATTGTAACTACATTCTTCATTCTGAAAAGACTCCATTAGCCAGTGGAGAACAAAAGAAAATCAGCTATCTTTTACGAACAACTCAATGAATCCCCGGGTTTGAGACACCTTACTAATGTATGGGAGACACTGTGTCTCAAGGCCTTTCATGAATAAAAGAGGTGATGTCCCTCTATAAACATGAGGGACACTGCTGATATCAGGCTGACAAAACCAAACAGCACACTGAGTAAATTCAGACACTGGAGCATGAATTAGTTATTGCATGTAGATATTTCCTTAAACCACCTGTATTCCAGATTGTTGAGTGTTTTGGGGGCTTTGAGGCATTTGAAACACTGTTCTCACAAAGGACAGGAGTAAAGAGGATGATGAGCATCACCTGTATTTTGTTAACACAATGCTACTGAAGAAGAAAGTCACACTGTTCATGTGGCTGTTATTCTACCTTTTTGGACGTGATACTTGAAGTGTGAAAAACAATCACGCTGTCTCTTGGGTACATCTTACATCAATGACAACATGTTCAGCTTCGTGGAATGCATTGTAATGTCTTCCTTATTCAGCTTCTACAGTGTACTGCATTTACTTTGCTGCAACTTGAGATGCAGGCAACACAGGATAATTCCTAAGAGCTTATAGCTGGGTTCGAGCGTGAAAGGCCACAAGGATCCTTCAGAGGGCTCAATACCAGCTTGTGTGAGTGCGACAGATTTATTTCACCATTGATGCACTCACTACTAAGACTGACCAGACATTTGAGGAACTAACATCACTAGTACCAAGCAATGTCCTGGAAAATGTCTCCAAGTTTGTTGAGAAGGCACAAGCATCACAACACATTAAAGGTAAGGAACGGCAGACACAAACATTCCAAACTTTACAGGCACGTCAAAGCAACTCGCATAGAACGGAAGCTCTCACCTGGAGAAATAAGGAAATCAACAACACAGCACATCCGGACATACAAGAGAAGTGGGTGAAAAACTTTTCCAACAGAGAGCTCACCCAACCAGAGAAGGATGTCTCTGCCAAAGGACTGAACTTTGCAGTAACTCCAGAACAGATACCGGTCATAGATCTCATCACAGCAACAGAGTCAGCAATCAGAAACAACAAGTTGGCAGACACAGAGGCAGAACAACTGCGGTTGAAGGTATCAGCTGCTCTTGCTAATGCAAAAGCACCCCCCTCCAACCTCACTACTGGGGAAAGGAAGGCCCTGGCATCACCCAAAAGAGACCGGAACGTCACCATCTTGCGGGCAGACAAAGGGAGATGCACTGTGGTGCTAAACACAGTGGACTACCACACCAAAGTCGCTGGTCTGCTTAGTGACACTAAACCTATGAGACTCTGAGGTGAAATCCTACCAATAGCCACAAAAAGAAGGTTATAGAACATCTGCAAAACTGTAAAAGGACAAAGCAATTGGCAGACCATGATATTACAGACTGTACCCCGGGGAAGCCATCCCATGTATCTATGGACTCCCAGAGATACACAAGGAAGGAGCACCACTTAGACCCATCATCAGCAGCATTAACTCAGTTACCTATAACATATCCAAGCACTTAGCCAGTATCCTAACTCCTTTGGTCGGTAACCAGGGCCGCCCCTGGCCAAATTGGGGCCCTAAGCAGAATTTTATTTTGACCCTGTTATGACAAGAAATCCATCATACTAGCAGATTATTAAGATTTGTTTTGGTCTTAATGGTAAATTACACAATGAAATTAATGTAAACACTAGCCTCACAAGATTAAAATGCAATTAATGCAAATACGACTACAACTAATAATAATATTCATTATGATTTGATTTGATGATATTTCTATATTTAAATATTTTTATATACTTATTTTTACATTTTGTACTTATGTTCTATATTCCTACACTGCTGTTTGCTGCAACGCTTTAAATTTCTCCATTGTGGGTCAAATAAAGGATTAGCTTAATTTATCTTATCTTATCTAATCTTGACTGTTATGAATTAAATTCACCAAGAGATGCCGACATTTTACCTCCATAAAAATAGCCCAAAACTTCTATTGATAGCATAAATTGATAGGCTATAAACCTGAGCCAACATACGACCACCAACTGGTCAATTAACTACTCCTTTTTCAACAGAGGTGAATGTATATGCAGTTAACAAGACATTCAATAAATGATAATCAGGGCCGCTGGAAATTTAATCTCCAGTCCAGAATTATCCTCTCTTCTGTCTCATGATTAGCAGGCTAGCAGTTGGGGTGTTAATGTTTATGTTTAAGTTTTTCTTTTTTATTTCAACAACATACCCACCTTCAAGTGAAGCACGAGCCTCCTCTTGTTTTGACCGTGTCTTTCTTTTGCTTGCTCCCGATTCATATTGCCGTTTGGAGGCCATCTCTCCACCTGCATCCAACTGCCTGTCGGCGCATCTGACCGCTGATTGGTCAGATGCTGCGTGCTGTCAATCACTGCGGCAACGTGTGCGGTGTCAGATTACTCGTCTCTTTTTTTTCTCTCCTGCCTCGGGCTGACTTGGGGCTCTACGCACGCCTCACGGCAGCGATGCGCATCCTTTACGCATTTGCAGAGAATGCGTCCCCTTGCGCAAAATGGGGCCCCCCATGGATCGTGGGGCCCTACGCACAGCGCGTGTTCTGCGTGTAGGGAGGGGCGGCACTGTCAGTAGCACTCAACACCACATCAAAAACTCACAGGATTTCACCAATAAGATGAGAGAAATAACACTGGACTGGTTTCTTATGATGTCGCATCACTTTTTACATGCATTCCCACTCAAGAAGCGGTTAAGGTGGTGAAGAAACGCCTGCTACAGGACAGCACTCTGTCCAGCAGAACCAACTTCACCCCGGACCATATTGGTGCCTTATTTGACCAATGTCTGACGTTCACCTACTTCCAGTACAGTGAAGGCTTCTACAAACAGAAGCACAGCTGTGCCACGGGCTCACCAGTGTCCCCAATAGTGGCCACAATCAGAGCCCTGATTACCTTCACAGGAACTGCTCCTAGCCACTGTTCCAGGTATGTGGATGACAACTGGGTCAAAATCAGAAGAAGAGAAGTGGAAGCCTTCACAGAACATATAGATGCTGCGGGCAATAACATCAAGATCACACAGAACAATGTCAGAGGAGACAGTCTGCCCTTCTTGGACTGTGCAGTACACATTGAAGAAGACAGAAACCTCAACATTGAAATGTACAGAATACCTACACACACAGATCAATACTTGCTGTTCGACTTTCGTCACCCACTAGAGCACAAGCTGGGGGTCATCAGAATCCTAAACCATCGGGCTGAGACCGTGCCCACTAAGAAAGAGGGGAAGGGGAAGGAGAAGGAGAAGGGACAGAAGCACATCAGGGGAGCACTTTAAACCTGTGGCTACCCAAACTTGACCTCTGTCAAAACCCTAAATGATCCAGAGCAGACGGAGAGGAGGAGACGAGAAATGTAACAACATAGTTATTCCTTATGTTGCGGGAACATCTGAGAAACTCAGGAGCATCTTCATTAAACATCGTATCCCGGTTCACTGTAAACCTACCAACACATTGAGGCATAAACAGAGTAATGTAGTTTATGCTGTACAATGCAGCAGGGACTGCACATATTTGTACATTGGGGAGACAAAACAACCTTTCCATAAACGAATGGCACAACACAGGAGGGCCAAATCCTCAGGTCAAGACTCAGGACAACAATGTTAACATCTTGTCCAGAGAAGACAGATGGTTTGAAAGAGGAGTAAAGGAATCCATCTATGTCAAACTGGAACGACCGTCCTTGAACAGAGGAGGTGGTCTACAACATTACTAATCACCCACCTACAATGCAGTACTGCGTTCCCTCCCGAGACAGCTTAACAACCATTCACACCTGGGCTCACCTAGCCCTAGCAACCCACATGAAGGCTGGTTGGGTCAATGACCCACAAGTGGCCCTATGTGTCCTTAAGGACTCTGTAAGAACACTCCCACACAGAGTTTAAAAGCCTGCAAACCCCCTCCAGTAAGTTAGAACTGAAGAAGCCTCTTGGATGAGAGGTGAAACGTCTTCAAGAAACCGAAACAAGTCCAGTTGCCTAAGATACAGCACTTAGAATATACATATACTTATACATATGCATACACACACTGTATATATAAATACATGCTGTCTATGAATTCTTGTAGGATTCTTTATATGAAAGACATGGTAAATTGACACTCTCGATCCGCTGGACCCAAAAGCAGAAGAAAAATAAAAAAACACAGTAGAGGTCCATCTATAATGCAATCTCAAATAACACAAGGCTTCATTTTCTGGAAGATCCTGAAGGATGTGACAGCACTGGATACACATTCTCTCAGTAAGCTGTCTCATAAGCATTACCTTAACATAATCTGCCTCAGCTGTGCAGCTTCTCTTCTTCGGGTGTGGAAGAGAATGTTTTCTTGCATTTTTCTATTTATGAAATACAAATTGATGGTTCATAATCAACATTTGTTTTGTTGTCATTCTTTCAGAAAAAGTGGTAAGTAATTATAACCAAACTGAGGGTGTATGACAAAGGTCTGGTTCACCTGTCGCTGGTACCCTGCAGCAGTCATGTTGTTTTGGAAGTCACCGGCTATTGATCAACTCAGTTGTTTAGGCATGAGGATGCGTTGTGTATTCAAGAAAATATCTTGGTGTGGTTGGCCTCTAATTGTGCTGAAACAGTATGAAATAATTTTTGAGTTTGAGTTTTCAAATGTTTCATAGAATTGCAAACCAGTGTGTAGTGTTTGGGTACATAAAAAGCATTCCAACTTGTGGATCTATAGCTTAAAGTAGACTTTAGGGATTGTATTTGATCATCTTATGGATACCTGACACAACAGCCCCCTCAATGCAGCCCCCTTTTAACACAAATCTGTTTTTTTTAATCTGAATCTGAACTAAGAGTGTATGCAAACTAACAAAAGTTAAAGAGGAGGTTGAAGACAGGGTTTGACCCAGAACATGACATTGCTACAACGACCTCCTTTAAACATAAAATGTTCCATCACTACAGCCTTCCTGCAGTTAATTATTTCTAATAAAACTGAGGGCAGGATCAGTGCTGAGCAGTGAGAAAAATACTAATGTGCACATGTGACCCTCTTCTGGACAGATATGGCCCCTAATGTTGGGTCATAAGCCACATTTCCACCAGAGGAGCTTTCCTCAGGTACTAGGAACCTTTGGAGAAAATCAGTGTGTTTCCGCCACAGGGACCAATAACATTAAGTTACATGAACATTTATCCACCTCCATAAGGTCCCTGCTTAGGGGGTAGTGCAGTACTTTCCAAAAGTACAGGAACTTTGGAGGTGGGGCTTGCAGCACTGAACATTTCTAATGCACAGTATTCACAGCACTGTATTTCAGCCACCATTTTCAGAAATCAGGAGCCACAAACCATTTTGCTTCAACACATCAACATAAAGTCACAGAAGAAAGAATATGACAGATAAACTGGAGATGAAGTCCATGCATTGCTGTTGTATAGTCGCATGCAAAAATGACATGTAAAAAAACAGCTGTCAATTTTTCATATGTCAGTGGACTGATTTACTTAATCTTCATGGGTCAGTGGCAATGCAAAAAACAAAGGGCTGAAGTAAAAGAGAGAGACAGAGCGATCTACTGCTGGATGAGCTGGATTGACTTTTTACAAGAGAGAGAGGTGCACAGCGTGCTGTAAATGCATAAGTCTGTCTCTATAGAAACGGTCTACAGATGTTTTCAATGCAACATGGGGAAAATAATGTCGGGCAGCAATCCTCAGCTCTACTTCCAGTCTTTCCTACACTGTTTTCTTATTTCTTCTAGTCTCTAGAGAAAAGCGATCAAAAGTCAACATCTGAAATTTACATTAAAAAAAAGCTGTCCTGAGACCTCTCAAATAGAATAGGAAGAATAATGCAGGACTACAGTAGAGTGGAGGCAATAGGACGAGCAAGTGAGACAGGGGGCAAATGTTTTACACATAGTTAACTGGAATTTGGAAAAACTTATTTCTTCTTCTTGGCACCTGTTTCATCCATTTTCAGTGGCGTGAGATACATCAGGCAGAGTCAGGGTCGTTCGCACACACTCATCTCTGCCTCTGGGTTTGGTTGCCAGACACAAGTACACATATCCCACACAGAAAGACTACTTGATTTGTATCACTATGAAATTGGGAGATTAGCAGGAAAAATTAACAATAAAGAGCACAGCGCGTAAGGGTTGAAAATAGGGGTGTGGGGATTCTCCTGGTCATTTAGGCTGGGTTAGTTTTACAAGTGACATGACACCGCGCCTGCAGCCGAGTCTCTCTTGTAGTTAATAGTTACATGTTTAAGTTATTCAGTGATGGTTGCTCTTATTAGCTAGTGTTTCTATGGTGTTAGCGGGCTTTATTGTTGACAATTTCTCTCTAAAACTCACGCACAGCTCCTCTGAGGCTCCTCAGCATCTCTTCAACAAACAGCTAAAAACCACTCTGCTAGATTAAAGGAGAGTCTGTCGCTTTCCAACTGATTACAGCATCTCCACCCTCAAATCAGTGTCTCAAACTTACCTTTCACACACCTGAAACCTACTCATATCTCTGCATAAATGCCTATCTTAACACATGATAAAAGACGAGTTAAACACTCACAAAAATAGTCTGAAAGCAAAGTGGATGACAATTTGTGTTTTATTGTGAAATGATTGCAGTGGCATGAGGCAATGCTTCTCAAACTTTATGGCTTGTGAACTCTTTAAATGAAGCAATGGTTTCTCGCAGTCCCCCATTGAGGCGCGCATAATGGTGAAGTTCAATCAAAGGAGGGTTTTCCCTTTATAGATTGTTTCATTCAGTTAATTATCAGGGGAGGGCTAGAGGCAGAAAACTATTAAGTTCTTCACACAGTGATGATAATACATTTCTATTGGAGATTTATGTCTTTTCCTATCCTGTAAATGATCTTGTAGCTCCTCTTAAAGTCATCCTTCAGCTTCCCAAGATGACCTGATGCCAGGGTGGGGAATGATTCACGTATAATACAACTTTGCAACAGCTTTATCAGTCTAACTGATTGGTAACCTTCTTGGTGACATGATGTCACATCTATGGTGAATAAAGAAGCGCACTGATTCCCTGGCAAACATTCAACAGCTCTGCCATAAAATTCATGGCACTTTTTTTTTCATGTATACTTTTACAGTGTTTATAGTGTTCATTTTTACTTGACATTGTCGGAAATGTGTAAATTCAATGAAATGAATCCAACTGAGGTCATAGTTAAAGGAACTTGGGGCAGGATCAAGAAATAATACTCAATAGTGACACGACAGCCGTTGCGGCCGTTAGGGTAACTGCAGCCATCAGCCAAGCCGGCGCGGGAGCACGCATGAACTCTTCACAGCAGTGCAGCTGATGCCTTATCCCCTACACACACGAAGCAGCCGGCTCGCTGTGTGTAGCGACACACAAGCACGGCGATTTACCGTTACGGTTGATGCAGTCTGAAAGGCACAGGCGAAAGCAAAGACGGCATAGTGAGGGACAGAAATATCGTCTCTGATAGGGGATTGCTGTGTGTTAGCGGCTAATGTTGCTACACAGACACAAACAAACCGTTAGCCTGTGGCTACATCCAGCTGCTAACGTCACCTCCCGGATAACAGGCTGGGCGTTCGGTCCCATATATAAAGGACATATTTCTAACTCTTCGGTTTCAGACTAAAGGACCGTGGAAAATGCACAGTCTGTAACTGTTCAGTGTTACACAGCGGTGGACTAAGTTACATGTTTGCAGCTAACGCTACTTTGCACGTTAGGTCTCTCCGAGTCCTCAATTATCTCATATGATTTTCAAATCAAGCTCTAAACATGACCTGTAATGTTTTCTTACCTGGTTACTAGGAAATGAGCCATGTCAGAATCTGTTTTCAGTCCCAATTCAAGTCTAAGCTGCCTCCATGAGCCGAACGCGTATCCGATGTGTATTCGGGTGCCAGCCCGGCTTTGGTCGTAATTTCGTTTCGACTTACGACATGCCGCTGATAAAACCTCCGTTTTCTTCTTAGTATGACTTTTTAGTTGACTTTGTGTGGTGGTGGGTCGTTTGCTGGCCGTAGCAGAATCCATTACTACCCAAACACTAGTTTGGGTCCACCGCGCTTGTCTTCTTCCTGTATCCAAGGACGCGCATTCAGCTTCATCGGACGTCACGTCCGCAGGACTGCGTGGGAAATTGGGACACCGAATTGCAGTACATTACGCAGCACACAGCCTGTTCAAGGCAATGGAGAGTTACGTGGGTGGGCTCATTCTTTTTGGTTTTGAACGCTTCATCACCCATTAGCATTAAAAAACTTAAAATGCATGTTTATTTTTTCACAAATCCTGCCCCAAGTTCCTTTAAAGGTGGTAATGTACTAGTCAACATTATATTTTGTCCTCCCTATTTACATTTACACAACATTGTAGGCATCCTAGCAAGTCAGTAAAACTGTTTTTAAGAAGTTTTTAAAAGGCGTTTTAAAAGGCCTCTAGCATAGGGGGGAAGACTGTTCTAGAGGGATGGAGCCCTGACAGCAAAAGCACAATCAACCTTGGATGTGCGGAGGGGAGGGAGAATAAAGAGGAGGCCTTGGTTGGATGATCTGAGTGGCCTAGAGGTGGAATAGAGATGTAAAATTTGAAAGGTTTGACCCTTTGTTAGGCCTTGTATGTGATAATCAGTCTTTTGAAATCAATTCATTTCTTTAACAACTTCTTTTACCAGTGACTGGTGACTTCTTGAACTTGTATTAACTGTTGCTCAGAGGTATCTTTGTCTCTTTCTGCCCTTTCAGCTGTCATTCTGGCTGAACCATTGTCCAGCGTTTTGCCTCAAAAATTATTTTCTTTTGCAAACCATTCACACCAAATAACATCTATTTGTAAAGAGGATTTTCTGCAACCTAAAAGCATGAAAGTACATTCAAAAATATACAGAGTAGTCCCATCAGACATCTGACCGTACCAAAAATCTTTTGTGGCAGACGTCTCCAAACTTTTGAACAGTAGTGGATGTGCAGGAGCACAAAGTGCAAAAATGGCTAGGTGAAGATGTATCAGTAACTACACTCTCAGCCAGTCACATCACTGGTCTCATCACTCTGAAACAGCTGAGCCAATCACAGTGAGGCTTAATGACAACTCAACAAACATTCCAGGAAATCGTACTGTTGTCTGGATGATGCAGGGCGACACAACTTGAACACAGAGCATCACAAATCTGCAGCCAGAGACAGATAGTGTGAGCTTTTTAACATTTAACTAGTATCAAGATGATAGAAAAACTATAAAACTGAATAATATGTTTTTATACTGTATGACTGCATCAAGATGACATTTTCAGTCATAATTCTGCTCCATTTCACCTTGTAAGTGGTTGCATCATGTCTTGAACAGAGTTTGCTTCATAATGCTTTTTAAGAATAAAACATGAACCACTGACATTCTCATATATTTTATGTTGGAGAGGAGGCTGTCACACAGAGCAGTAATGAGCTCTGGTAGTCTGATCTCTCTCTGCATATACAGGTACAATTCAGTTATAGCCGACCTGTGTGATGTGTGTAGAGGTGTGTGTCGTTGCTGTGAAGCCGCCTTGTGTTGTTTTCATGTGATTTAATGAAGATAAAGCCATGCATAATGGCACCGCACTTTCACACATTACTTTTCAAATCGGAAACTGCAGATTTATCAACATATGTGTCCTGCTGCCTTCAGATGGCTGCAAGGATTTAATGAACTGAAGAAGGAGCTTTAAATACAGTATAACGCAGCTGTGGTAAACAGAAAGCGTAAGAATCACTCATTTATAGAAAAGACTGCTTCACTAACACTCCTGCTTCAAACAAATTAAACTATTTTTTGTTGCCAATTTAAATTAATCTACTGTTGGGGAGTCTTGAATTAAATTTGTTTATTTGCATTTCAAGTATATTGTGTTATTATTGCGACTTGCTCCAATTGTTTAATTTTCTTTACTTAATTACTTTACTTACATCAGATCGGCAGCAGATTGACAGTGCACCAGAAACAGATGTGGTTCTAAGATGTCTATTCCCAGCACAAGGTCTTAGACCCAATTTGCCCTTAAATAACAACAACTCTGTTTGTGCTGCCTCATTTGGATGAATCTTCCTCCTGTTTGTTCCTTATCTCCCACCTGTGTACCATGCAGTCTTCCCTGGAGACCAAAATACCACACAGATGGGCGAAGAGATTATCATGGTCAGGAAAATACTAAAATGTAGGAGCACTGCTTGTGCCGGACCTGACACAAAAATATGGCCCTGAATGTTTTTTCTCTTATCCTAAAACTGTATTTTTGGTAGATCTACTTGATCCATTGATGCATTATTGTGTTTGCACTTATGTCTTTTTTTACACAAATGCAATACCAACAGTGTTAATTATATTTAAAGCTGCACCAATCAATATTTTTTATATGAGCAGTGGATGAAATGACAGACGAGATCTATGGAGGGTCTTGGTGTCTGTCAGGTAATTGATTTGAGACTACAGCAAGGGGTTCACTATCCCTTACCCTGTCAGGCAACTGGATTCACGAGATCTTGTGATCATGTGAATCCATCTTGCGAGGCTATACTAACCCAGACCACAGTGGTTCAGACCAATCAGCATCCTTCGAGGAACTACTTTCAGCTATCAGCGTGGTTTAGGTGAGATGACCAGTGAAAGAAGCCGGCGTGTGCAGTCGAATAGTCACCTCTTACGCCCTTTCCTCACCACTTTTCCTTAACCCCGATGGAAAATGACTCTGGGAAAGACAAATGCTGTGCTGAGAGAATCAAACTGATGAAGAGATATAACAAACCATCTGGAACATCAGGTTACACTCTCCCTCCTCACATTAACCATGTTTCCGGCAGCTTTCTCAGGAAACAAGCTTGGATAAACTCATTGTATACTGGCTGCCAAGCACCAAACAGCAGACAGACAAAGTTAGCAATAAGCTGGTGGAAAAGTAAAGCATTTAGCAGCTAAATCTTTGTTGTGTCTGGCTGCTGGATGTGAAAATAGTCAACTTTCTGAAGCAATAATACTACGCCAAATATTCTGTTTTCAGCTTTCTCCTTCCTGACTACAGCAGTGATCCGCAGAGGTGATTTTCATTGTCGGGTGTTTATGTACAGTACTGTAATGTTGACTGCCGACTTGACCTGGAGGGAAAATGTTCTTTACTTCATGAACTTCGTGAACTTCAATGTTACAGAGAGGAGAGGGCTAAAGAAGAGAGAGAACCTGAGTCTCCAGTGAGTGCTGATTTGAGTGAGAGGTTGACCTGAATTCAAGCAAAGAAACACTCACACCCTCGGTGCGTGCCGTTGCTCGCTAGTTACGGCTAAGTAATCTGGCTGGAATGGGAATACATTCTGCAGTTAAACTTGCACGAGTAAGGCCTTGGTGATGGTGGTGACACCATTAAACAACCACCATAGTGATGAAAATCTATCTGATGTGACTCAGGCGAAAATGTTCACAGACGAGGTAATGTTTTAAAGTTTTATTCAAGTTAAGTTTAGTCTTGTTTGCTTACTTGCCCTCTCACTCTCTGATGCACCATTACCTTGAATAAACGTTTGGGTTTGAACATTGTTGAAAACATTTGGGATAAGTACACACTAAACAAACTATTTAACAAAGGTCTAGTTGTTTGTGGACATTTTACTACAGAAATTCTGTTATATCTTCAAAAATTTAAAGGAAAACACTTTTATTTAAATTGGGGTTTCTGAGTCAGTGTTTACTGTAGTCGTCTCTTTTAATGTATGATTTCTCCAATATGTGATGTGCATTTAAATACAGTTCCTTTATTTATGATGTCAAAACATTGTCAATTGTTATTTAGTTACTGCAGGATCACCCTGTTGTCATCGGAGATCATCAATGTTTGTGCATGAAGGATTTATTCATGCCGCCCACGCTGCACATATTGAACATACTGCCTGAAGTCAGAGCAATATGTTCAGTCCAAGACTTTTTTTTTTAATCATATCTGCAAGGCATGTCACAGAAAATTATGGCTGCGTGCAAGCAATCAGTACCACTTAATTTGTTCACCCAGTAGACAAGATTATTTTGTGCATTGTTCATAGGCACTGCTGTAACGGCATTACCAACATTTGCACAAACCATGGATTGATTGGAAAAGCATGCACTAGACAAATGATAAAAAAAGTTGTAGACTAATAGTGTGCAGAAAATGAGATTTTAAATTGCCTGCATACAAGCTCCATAGATTCATGTGGGACAAATGCTTCAAGTACCACTAAGTGATTTAAAGTTGATTGGAACTGTCCCTGCTGTGATAAATGACGCTGGTAATGAATTGATCTCCGTCCTGGGATCACACTGCATGCAACACTGGGTGTAGGCAAGAGCTGGGCGTCTTACTGTAATCCCATACGGCCTGTGCATCCATTTCATAAAGTGCAAAGTGATTGGTTGCCCTGTGCAGTGTTGTCCCATCAATCATGACTGGGTCAAGTGTTTAAGGCTGAAGTGTGAACCTGAGAGGGTCTCCAGGGGTGTTAATGCGAAACAGGCGATGCTCTGATGGAATTTGGGCACACGAAGTACAGCGAGGGCCTCCTCTTCCCCTCCGAGCTACTGTCACTACAGGTGCACCATGGACTGTCTTTATTTGACCTCACAGCCAGAGCTAACAACTGTGTTTGTTTGTGATGTCCTTTCCCCCATTTCTCACAGCTTCCCCAACATAAAAGACAAAAAACACAAAATGAAAAACTGCTGTGGGCCACTTTTTGAAACTCTGACCAGCATGGGGACAAATATAAGGTCACCTGAGTGGCTTGTCTCATGCTGGAAAATAAAAGTTCTCAGTTTAGTTCAGCCATGACAAATGTTGAGATTGTTGCTCTATGACCTGAGTGTCTCAGATCAACACAACCCTCTTTATGTTTGTATCCACAGTGACCCATTGTGGCGTGTTCAGATGTGAGCTGCTGTCAGCAACCTCTTAACTACCTCGTTTTCAACCTGTCGTCTTACATCAGTCACCCAGCAGGGCATGAACAATACAGTTTTGGAGGCTCTGAAACTCAATATATACTTTATACAACACGCAATATAGCCCGGGTTAGAAACCGAATAACAATCCAGCCATATTCATGACTGTTTGCTAAATATAAATATACGGATTAGCTGAGATCACTTCCTCTCCCTCTCTCCACCCTGGCTGATTGGTGTGTAGCAGGACAGTGGACTGAACACACAGCGTTATACTAACTATATAATAATAATCTTGTTGTGTCATTGAAGAGCTCCCGTTAGCATAGCGATTGGCATGATTTGCCGTCACTGCTCCTGCTAGCTTTGCGCAAGCATCAATTCAAAACTCCCAACAATTAGAAAAAAATAGAAGAAATTGAATGTTCAAGGAATATTATAAATTTTACCTTAAAATAACAGCTTCAAAATCATTTTGATGGTGAATAGTCTTGGTATAGGGTGAATGTTGTCTCTGTCACAGCTACGGAAGCCCTAAAGGGCCATGCATTCATACATTTTATTTCCTCTGTTTTCCCGTTATAACGAGTTAATTTCATTTGTTTTCTCGAGATCTCGAGTTATTATCTCGAAATAACAACTGTCGTTTTCCCGAGATAACGGGATAATTTTCTCGAGATCTTTAGAAAACAAAACGATAGAGTAGTATATTAAATCATTGCAGGAAACATCATTCAGTGTAGCAATGTCAGAGGAGCAGGAGCATATCGATCACCGTGTCACATATCTTTTCAATCAAGGCCTGACACAGGCTGAAATGGCATTATGCCTTGCTATTACAGATAATATACACATTAGTGTGCATAATCTAAAAAGACAGTTAGCAATGCTTCAGCTATATCAGCGGCGCAATCTAAGTGAGCCTGATGTCGTCATTAACTACACAGCTGACCAGCTATGTAGTTAATGACGAGATCTCGAATTAATTATATCGTTATCTCTGGAAAACAAAGTTTCGTTATCTCGAGAAAATTATCCCGTTATCTCGGGAAAACGGCAGTTGTTATTTTGAGATAATAACTCGAGATCTTGAAACACATATGAAATTAACTCGTTATCACGGGAAAACGGAGGAAATAAAATGTATGAATGCATGGCCCTTTAGGGCTTCCGTACACAGCCACTCCAGCATTACATACATGTTTGCTTCAAGATACAAGTTTTCAAGACAAAACATTGCTATGACGTAATGAGCTCTGTTTGTAGTTTGTACCTACATTATGTCTGACAAATTGTTACAGACCTGGGATTTGTATTTCCGACAGTGTTGTTGAAACTGTGGGGGATGCCAAATTGTACAACGTGCAAATTTCTGAACTCGTAAGGAACTTTATTGTGGGCTTTTTAGCTAGCCCTATTTGTTTTTTTTGGTTTAATCCTATCGTATGTGAGCCAATGATTATATGATTTGTTGTTGTTTAAGGCTAGCCTTCTCTAAAAGGTGTATTTATTTTGGTTGAAAAGTGTGATTTTCACAAATCATGACCATCATGATCATGACCTTTTATAAGTCAAGTTTTTTGTGATCCCTGTAAAGAGATGCGTGGACCACCTGGACAACCTATTTTGATCTGCTTTGATGGCGAGCTAGTCACCTTCCACGATATGTGGAAGAACAGAACATAACTTTTCCCATTTCTCCAAGTTTTAAATTCTGAATTCTGGAACTCAAAACTTTGTGTTTTGTATCAATTAAATTTTTGTGTTATTCAGCTGTATGTCACATTATTCGACTGAGTTTAACAAACATTAAAGCAAAACACAAATACATACACAATGTGTGGTTTGATGATAATGACTTGATACTTTGTCACACTGTTGTTTACAGCGGCACATCTGAAAAGTAGATGCACATACATCTGTTTCAAGTGAATGGGTTGACTCGCATTTCGAGAAAAAAAAATTGCTAACAACCAGAGAACAGATGGTGCAGATGCTGGGATGTTAATAAATGGAGATTATTTTTGTATTGCAGCATTAAAACATAGTCAGAATTTACATTTTATTATGCATTCAAGAAATGCAAATTAGAGGAACCCCACAAAGGCAATTACTATCACTGTTGGTATTCGTTAGCATCACTATGTGTGGAATTTGAGATTTCTCAACGTTGGCGTTCCCCTGTGGTAGAGTCAACAGAGACACGCTGCTAAACCTACCATAGATCTGACCAGGGATGCAGAGAAGACTGGGCTAAAAAGAGCAGCAATTCTCAGGACTGTCATACTTTTCAGTAACGTTTCAACTTTAAAGCTTCACTAACCATTGCTATGAAACAATGGATCAAATATCTGTGTGTAATGTAAAAGGTTTTGCTTGTAGTGGCCAACCCACAGAGAATCATAACTCAATTTTGCAGTTCCCCTCAGCCTATTTTGGTTTTACAACCCCTTTACAGTTCTGTCTCACCACTCTTAAAGTTCCCCACCACACATGTCTTAAGGCACGCACAAATATTCTCTAATGTGTGTTTGACATGTTTTTTTTTTTGCATAAAGTACAATTAAAGTTGCATCAGTGTTGAACTCATACACCTGCGCACTACAGGGCGTTTGGCAGTCACAGCCTCGTAGCCGAACATCAACAAGTCAACATGGCTCTGAATGTTCAGTGTTCTGGTGGCTGCAAGAAGGACTTCAAACGTCACTTCCTGTCTCCAATACGTGGCACTAGAGAACAGTCATGCATTACATGTTAAGTTCATACTATCAAAGTCCATGAAAATTTCATCTTAATCAAATGATGATCCTGTTGCCAGTCAGTGGACGGGACAATTTGAAATTTGAGGATGATTGGACAATGCTTGCTCATGTTACAACAAATGCCTGTTTCATGGCGAATAAATCTTAATCAAGGTCCTATTTGAAGTGGATCTGGTTAACCTGCTCAGAGGATAGGTACATCAAAGTCTAAAAACTACAAGTTCCTGTGGACAGTAGGTGGCGCTGTGATTAAAACTGAATATTGGCATGTAGATTTCTTCAGCCTGGAATCATACCTGTGAAACTTTGGGCCGTGCAACGACAACACAAAGTTTTTATAAACTTTTTGTTGATAAGGTGATAACAGTTCACTGACCCAAGTGAAGAACATCTCGTTAATGATCTATGAGGAGTTCATTAAGATACAGTGCCTGCAAATGGCAAAAAATGGTCGACCTACTGTTGGGCTACTAGAGGCTTTTAGGAGAAGCATGGATAAATGCTCTTCTCTCTCTCTCAACACTGGCTGTGATTCTGAAGCAGCTGTGGCCCTGGTCGTCTTGGAGACAAGCTTCTGGGAGGGCACAATGGAATTATCTAATATGAGTTTCCAATTTCCAATTTTCTCTGATATCAGTATGGACATGTCCCTATTGTCCATACTACTGTATACAGTTTGCTGTTTGATGTTGTATAGCTTGCTGCGGTGGGCTTAAGTGGCCAAAAAAAACAACCAAAAAAAAAACAATTATGCAGGTTTAATTTTACAATTCATAAAATTTCAGCCCTTGTTGATTTGACGCCAATTGTGGTTAGTGGTGGTAAGAGCAAGATTGTTTTAATAATACTGACTTCTGACTTTCACACATTTGGATCAACCATGCCTTGAACTGCTGCCTGTTCAGAAATGCAGCAGAAAAAAAAAAAAAAAAAAAAGCAACCGTGGTATCAGTTCGCAGCACAGGCGAACAAACTGTGAACTGACAAGATTCATCATGTCACATTGTTTTAGCAACAGTAACTATGCTTACTCTTCCAAATGCCTGAGACCAGCTGTTGCCTTCCACTGTTGTTGAAATGTGCATATGTGCAGGCTTTCCTTCCACATGATGTCTAGTACATGCATGATGCAAGCACAGCTTCCTGTCAATCCCCTGCATGTGGGTACATCATCTGGATCTCGCACGGGAAAAGCAGACTTAATCTACTGTAACATAATTCAGAAAATGCAAATACACTGAATGGCTATATTGCTGAAACCAAACCAGACTTAAATAGTATCAAAAATTGGATATGACGTATGAAAATCTTAAGGATTGTAACTAGGCCATCACAGTCATTGAAAAGGATTCTATATAATGATATGACAATCCAATGCATAGGGGCTTTTAAAGTTACGATTTTACACTCGATTTATAGGTTAGACTGAGAGGGAGTGAGACGTGGAATCTTTAGTGTTAACCTTAAGAGGATGATGATGAATACTAACTGAGTTCACCCACCTTTCATTCATCACGTCATGACTGGTTGCATGCTCAGAAACATTTTCCCTGAGCTCCCCTTCACATCCTTCTCATTACCTGGCTTAGTGCAAGTCATACGGGGAGAACCTCTGCACCTCGCAAATGCTTATTTGAATGCAAAGCAGAATGCTAAAAATGTACTCCACCACTCAGTGCCTGAAATAATTACCCTGTGCAAGATCTCTTTTCTTCTGTGAATGATTTCATCATTTTCATAGATATTCCCTTTTATTCACACGCTCAGTTAAAAAGGCAATGATGCACATTTTCTGAGGACATAAAGAAGAATAAAGCATTCCATCTCCACATAAAACTGGGTATTTTTTTGTCCTCAAAGTGGCACTTAAGCCACACTTTCTGGACACATTTCCAAGCATATCGCTTGATAGTTGAAAAACTACCATCAACTTTTAATTAAAGAGACGAGGGAAACTATGATGTATATTTTAGACCTAATTAGCACGCCAACTCAGGGGAGTAAGTAATTAGATGAGTAAAGACTCCCAAATGGATGCTGCAGACTAGAATACATACAAATGCATGCACACACACTTGCATTCTGAGGGCGTTTGCACTTGCACTCCCAGCCTAGCAGCACTTGGAAAGATATTTCACTTTGGTGTGACATTTTCATTTCACAATGCGCAGTGATAGCTTTATATTCACCTTATGCATTTCAGGCTTTTTCCCCCTTTTTCTTTATCAATAATTGGAGTCAGGCACAATTATCTATTGAAAGAAGAAGACAGAAAACATACACAGAGCACTATCAATAACAATAACATCACAGAGCTGTTACAGTGGTTGCTTTCAGAGCTTCCATCGGTAAAGTGGTCACACGGTGAGTAAAAGAGGAAGAGAGGGATGTGAGCCATTTGCAGAGGTCTTAGTAATCGAAACGGAACAGCAGATGAGGAAACTGTCTTTGTTCCACTGCAATCATAAGGTAGCATGATCCAAAGTAACATCCACTTTAACCAATTATAAAAAGAGTGTTCCTCTTTGTTGCAGACGTCCTGCTCAGAGAACATTGCATACAATGGTGACTTCAAACATAGTCTCGTTTTGTAACAGACATTATGGAGTTTGCACAGTTAAGTAGGGCGCAGTTAAAAAGCTGTAATTGTGTGAAATGATGATTCTGACATCATGTGTCCAAGTCTGAAATTGTAAAAACAACATGAATCGCGCAGCAACACCGCTGTCCACAATTAGCTCAGCAATGAAAATAGTTAGAGAACATTTTCTTGTATTGGCAGACAGATGGTCACATCAGGCCAACACTTTCACTCTCTTTCAGAAATCATCTGACTAGCCCTGATGATCTTCAGGCTGTTTCAGGCTTTTTTCCAGCTTTCTGTACCAATAATTTGAGTCATGTACAATTGTCTAACAAAAGAAGAAGACAAATCACACACATAATGTTACATCAAGGTACTTAGCTGGGAGACGTATGGGGCTAACAAAAGAACATCAAGGCCAGTTGAGGCAGTGACTGTCTGTCTTAAAGGAAAAGAAAATGTTCTCTCACTCATTGATATCACCTTGGCTTGGCTGCCTTCAGGCAGTTGATCACATGGTTCAATGAGTTTGGTTCACCTAGAAACTTAACATTTTGCTGCTAGCATTAGCCCTTTTTAGACCAAATAGTTCAAGGGAACTATGTGACCAACGGAACTTGTGTCAGGAACTCAACTAGGAACTAAAAGTCAATTTCCTGTTTGAGTTTTAACCATATCTCTATGACCAGATGTCTTTGTGTTTACTCATGTTCTACATTATACCAATTTGTTGTTGTACCAAGTATGAGGCCTGCCATTTATGAGGATGCAGCATGTTAATGAAGTCTAACCACCAAAAACTCTCACAGACTCACAATACATTCCTATATATACTTCTTTTTAAACTGTTATTCTCCATTCCTAATATCTGATAAACATACAGGACTAAATGCCCTCAGATACATTATCGGATTGGTACATGGTGTAAATAATTGGTTATGGTCGTGTAGGTTTTAAGGAATGCCTTGTTTCCATTCTGTTTTGTTTGTATCCTTGAATTAGAAACACCATTGCAAACGTGGGAACAAGCAAATTCTCTCTACTTTTACATGCACGTGGAGCATTACTGAGACAAAAACAGAACCAATTGTGCATGGCGAAAAGTAAGTGAGGATTTTGGCCTGAACAACTATGCATGCACTCTATACATTACTTAGCTAGCATGCTACCAATGTTAGCTGAATATGCTCTCAAACTTTTCACTGAGAAAAAAATGTATAAGCTGTTTTGCATGAATCAATGTTAGCTCATTTGTTTTTATGCTAACTTGCTTCGGCACTTGTATATTTGTTTACTGTCTGTCTGAAATCTGACTCAAAAGTAAAACAATTTTCAATGTACTCACGGCATATTCCAGACAGTAGGGGGGCATTGGGGTTCACAAAGGTGACAGGAAGGAGTAGACTTCTGGTTGACGCATACAGCCAGTCCTTATTGGAGGACGTTTCCCTGTGCTATTAATGTTGGAGATGCTGTCACAAAGACAGCGTAAGTAACATGACATGGTCACGTCTAGCAGCCTAGCTATTGGTCAAAGCAAAAAACTGCCATAAGAATTATAATTGAATGTAGAGACTCCAATCTCAATGCTATGAAGAGGCAGAGTAAAACACCCTTCACTCTTGTTTTACCTTGGTTTCTATTGTTCATACTTCTCAGTTTTTGCCTCCTCCATCAGCAGGGGTTCTTTTTCTTTTGCAGTGCAGAGATTTCACAGTTATTCCAGTTGTTCCACCTTTACCTGGGGATAGCGACCAGGGAAAACAATGCCTTACCATGGAATGGTTGCACAATGGCAGACGTGCCTCTTTTGTGTCATAATTTGACCTACATTTCTCCAGGACAAATCCAGCCCGGTGGCAGACAGAATCCCATATTGAAAGCAACACTTAGAGGGAACCAGTCTATACATGGATGGTGTCATTTTTCCAAAGTCATTGCACTGTGCAATCAGTAATCACTTCAGAATGATAAATTAAGTAACGTACTTAACGCATGGAGTTAAATAAGTAATATGGTTATTTGAACCCAAACCACAATCTTTTCTGGTCATGTTGTATTGGGAACAGTGATATCTGTCATTTTGGGATTTGCTGGCAGTTGTTTAGGTATGTGGATGCTACACAGAGCTATGTTGAAGCGAGGAGTAAGAGGGCCTCCACCTACAAACACTATTTTTACCCAGATCAGGACCTCCATAAAACAGTGTGTGCTACTGTGCTATTCAGCAGTTAAACAACTTTCCAGCAACACAAGCCTATGTATAAAACCAGGCTCCTTTATCAGTGCAGATTTTAATTTTGGTGAGTCTTTACCATCTCTTCATAATAAAGCCTGCTTTCACCTCCCTGACATATCACTGGATTTTTTCATTTAGATTGTTGTGTGTTTTCAATAAATTGCCCACAAAGCTCAAATGCCTTTATAATGTGAGACATTCTAACAGACCCCCAATGTTTTTTTTAGTCCTTATTTGGACATGATGGTGGTGGTGGTGGTAGGATGCCACAAGAGTTCCTGCTCACATCTGCTCATCTCCTGCTGAGCTGTGACAGTGTGACTTGGTTGCTGTGTACAAAGTGAAATTTTAAATTCTTTCCCACAGGACTGTTATGCTTGCCAGAGATGGCTCAAAAGTATGTGCAAGTCAGACTTCTTCAACTCCACTGGACCTACCACTGGGTCCATCAATACAAATGCATTCTGCATGGCCAAGCATTGTTGTAACCTGTACAACTTCATTTGAAATTCTAGTCAAGATCTCAGTTTCCAAAAAAAAGCTCAATAAGTCTGTTTGATTCTGGGAAAATGGGTAAAAAAACATTAGAAGGCGGACATGAAATACTGCATATAAGTGCATACTGAATATACAATGTACAAATGTAAAAGTGTTATTATTTTCTCATGTCAATGGTACTGTATCTAATGTCAGCTGTAAAGGGAAAATCAATAAACCTGATATCTCTATCTTTAAAACAATCAACAGAATAACTGACACAGTTCTGCTTCACTGCACAGTGAAAAACCTGGTCAGCACTGACGTCAATGACACTTGGCTTATTATGTGAAGCTCTCGTTGTTCAGAGGATGGGGTCTGAAAGAGTGGCAGCACAGAGAGACAGGAAGAGAACAGCTGGCCTAGAAACACTTTACACAGCAGTCTAACTGATGAGTCACACTGCAAAGTGACGCTTAAATCATTGAGCTGAATGATGGAACACAGATGTCAGGTGACTTGTGACATTATCATCTGTTACACTGTCCAGTAATTCTTTTGTTTTATAACTACAAACAACACACCTCTTATTTCACACACTGTATACTCATGTTTTGGTCTCAACCAAACTTATATTACAGCTTCTTACTGGTTATACTCACAGTCATAGAGACGACTTTGTCTATACATCGGTGTACATCCTGCGTTAAAGTTCTGTCAATTTGAAATTTCAACTTTTGTTTATATGTGGAAAAATATTGAATATTCCTTATCATTGCTGCATTCCATTTGAAGTAGATGTCTTGTGATCCAGGAGAAAAAGACCACTATATAGCTATTCATTAGAAAACAAAGATAATACATAAAAATGGAGGACACAAGCAAGCAAAGCCATGTAGATAATGATGACATCAAACCCTCTGAGAAGCTTTGACCATAGATGGCAAAATTACCAGTCAAGTGGGGCAGCATAGGCACCAGAAACAAGTGGAACGTCAGCTGTAGAACCTTGTGTGACGTTTCACCATCCTCAAGACCCTTGCAAGAAGCTTGTAAAACCCCCAGTGATAACTTGGCAATATTTTTTGTAAGGATATGAAGCATTACATTACTATTGTTTTGGGGAAAGTTTTCAGTATAATGACAGAAGTGGAGCCAAAATATAAGACACACAGTTTAGTTTTATGACACCACATAGCAAAATATAGACTGTTCAATTTAATTTTGTCAAATTACGAGTTAGTTTGAATTCATTCAATTTTTTTTTTTTTTTTTACTAATTTCTACTATGAACCTTAATCAATATAATAAAACTACAAATTAGCTCACTTTGACACATTGTTAGTCATCCTAATCAAAAGCCAACTGCAGTTATGTCATTAGCTCTGTGAAAACATACTCAGGTACAGCAGTGCTTCAAGCTAAATGTGAACATCAGCATGCTGACTGAATTACAGCCAAGGCTAATTGGAATGTTATTAGATTAACCACTGTTTGGTCATCAATCAAAATATTAACAAATGTAAGTTTTAACACAATGGTGGCGCCCAATATTTATTAAGGGCTTGTGTCCACATAACGTTTTTTTTCTGAACGTCAGCGTGTTAGTCAATTGTTTCGGATGAGGAGAGAGTATCTGCGGCCATCTCGAGAAAAGCGCTTAAAACCAGCATCTTTTTTCAGAGCCCTTTTTTTTGCGGCCGCTCCAAGTGCTTCTGGTTCAAAATCTCTGAACTTCTCAGAATGTCGCTGAGGTCATCACCACCGTTCTTGTTCAGGCAACCAATCCTATATTAGATCGGGCAGACTGTTAACCAAGAAAATGTAGGAGAAGCTTGTTCTGGCTGTCCAGAGCTTTATCAGACTGAAACTATCATAAGAGACAGAAAGGTCAGATTTGTTGGAGCAGATCTGCCGTACACTGAATGTTGCTGGGGAGAGTTGCTTTTATCACCCGAGGTGTTGGGAGCTTGTTGTTAGCTGTGTGGTTAGCTCTCTGTTACCATAGCATTCAAACCAATGTGCAGCATTGTTTTTTCTCAACGCACAAGCACTTCAACCCGGTGCTCTCAAGCGTGCCGCTAGCGCTTTTCTGTTTGAAAGAAATGTTATGTGGACATGGGCCCCAAGACATTTTACTGTGGACCAATGCGGTGAAAACAATGAGAGGTTAATTGTTTTACTCTGCCATACATTGAATGTAATTTTCCTTTATTTTTGTTTGATTGTTGCTATATGATGATCATCACCTTTAGGTCATTGTTTCAACCGTCCACCATCCTCCGCACATTATATAATTCTACACCTACGCCTGCACTTCTTCAGGACTCGGATTGAATAAAGCCAGAACAAGAAAATATCACTGTGTGTACAGCCACTCCTCACTCTTTAATGCATATTGCTTTTCTATTGTGATAAAGAACAAAGAATCCAGATGAAAGTCTAATCAAGAACCTCATCTCACCAAGTACAAAGAGGCAACAATCCTTTAATCATTTAACGTTTACATCTTTTCACACTTTAGTCTTTTCCTCTCTTTGTGAATTTGTTTTGTTTATGCTTTTGTTTGTGTGTGATCATGACTTGTGACCACATTCTACAAAAGGTTTCAATTCAGTTTAAGAGGCTTATTTAACTTCCCAAAGGCATAACGCTACTTGCAAATGCTCAAGTTCAGGTACAAAAAGATTAAAGCTATGTGTTGACTTTTCATAGTTAAATAAGTCATTGATTTTTAAAGTGTTGTAGTAGCTCTCGAACAGGATTAAACAAAGGTTAGTTGTAACCTGAGGAGGTTTTAATCACACCATGCAGTAATGCTTTGAAAGCTGGGTCCCCGTTTTGTTTGCAACGTACACATGCACATACACACAAGGATGCACAATATGTGGTATACAGTTGTGTCGATGCCAAACACCACCGTCCCCAAAAACAATTTTAACCACCCCGAAGTGAGTCCAAACCATCCCGAACTCTAAATGTTGTTTCTTTACTTTGTTATTATCATCGACAGTTGTTGGCTAAAAGCATTTAAGGTACTTTTACCTCCAAACTGTTCTTAGTAGTACTTCAGATTCTCACCACTCACTGGAGCACAAGCTGGGGGTTATCAGAACCCTATCAGGCTGAGGACATGCCCACAAGGACAAAGGGGAAGGAAAAGGAACAGAAACAAATCAGGGAAGCATTTAAAACCTGGGGTTACCCAAACTGGTTCTTGGTCAAAACCTCAAACAGATCCATAACAGACAAAGAGGAAAATATCAAAAAACGGAAGAGCATTGTCATTCCTTATGTCGCAGGAGTATCCCATCCCTGTGTAACTCAAACCCAGAAACACACTGGGGCTGAAGCTTGTCCACCCTAAGGACAAAACACCCAGGCATAAGCAGAACAATGTAGTGTACGCAGTTCAGTGTAGCAAGGAATGCACAGATTTGTCATTGGGGAAACAAACAACCACTCCATAAGCTCATGGCACAGTCAGACTGAGCAGTCCATTTACTTTTGAAGGATAATGGACACTCCTTTGAGGACAGAAATGTCACATCTTGGCCAGAGAAGAAGTGAAGAGAAGTGAAGTCATTTATAGTCATCTTCGTCAACCTGGAAGTGGTCTATGACATCACTTATCAGCAAGCATTAAGTCAAGTGGCCTTTGCATATAACTTAGATACTTAATTACATTTACTGTAAATTTGTTGTTAAATCAAACACCATGCAAGCGTCCTACTAGACTATGCACACACTGTAATGAACGAGGAGCTGTCACGAGTACTGATAGATTGCAACGGCTATGATGAACAAAGAAAGTAATTAATATCAGTACCAAATGATGGAAAACACAAAACTACATTGGGGAATCTGCTGGGAAAGACATGGAAAGTACACAGTCTTCTAATTAGACCCTAAAGAGTACAGAAATGATAGAGAATTTAATTTGAATATTCAGCCAATCTATTGCTACAGACAAGTAGGGGGTGGTAATGCACCTAAGCTGGTATACCAACCACCATTAAAACTCTAAGAAGAAGAAGTTAAGTTGTTGTGGTGTCACTTTAAACTGCAGTTCACTGGTTAATGCTACGTGGTCCTCTGAACAGACCACTACTGCTGTCTGTTTAACTCCGTTAGCTGTTAGCTCTGTTTGTTTTTTCACAATGTAGCGTTCCCCCCGATTAAGTTTACTCAAATTTTTCTTAGGTCTTGCCCTAAGTAGTCTGCCAGTGACTTTAATTAGTGCTGATGCAGCGCTGTAAAAAGAGAAAAAGAATACAGTAAAAGTGTGAGAAGACATGCTCCGTTCTGTCAGCGGTCGGTTCATTTTATCAATTGCTAAGCAATTGTCATAAATACTGTACACAGATAAAAGCCTTGTAGCCCCCAGGATGTCCTGGGGAAGATCTCTGTTCGTCCCAAACACATTTTCTATCATTATGTCATTGACAGCTGGCGGTGTTAACCTGTCAAAACAAAGTCAATGAAGAAGTATTCCAAATATCAGCTTTGCAAATGTTTTATGAGGAAGAAAATACATTCGACAAGTCTATTGGGCCTCAAGGTTACAGCCAGTGAATTTTGGTAAGAGAAAGTGAATAAACTGTAATAAATTGTTGACATTGTTTACAAAAATCTCCACATGGTACCTTTGACACTGAAGGATTGCACACAACAAGATTCAAAGGCATCAGAAGATATGCTAATCAGTGTGAAATCAAAGTAACTTTGACATGTGAATGAGCACCACTGACCAACTAGGGATACATGGTGGACTAGTATTCCTGATTGCATTCAAAGCGGGCACTATCACCACTTACTTTCAAATGATGCGATGCAAGGTCATGAGTTATAACGTTCATCGCACACAAACATAAGGTGCTAATGCACAGACACCATTGCACCTTTCTTATTGCACATAAATGACCCAGAAAAGCATCAATTTGTGTGCCACAGGCATCTATAATAAATGAGGGGAACATACGCAAAGCAGTCAGTCAGAGGAAATTGTTAGGACTGCACTATCTCGTTTGTTTTTAATGTTACTTTATATGTCAGTCATTTCTGTATTAATGGTTAAGTAATGGTGAAAAATACCCTCCACAATTTACTAGAGACCAAGGTGGTGATGTGTTCAGATTGCTTGTCTTGTCAGTCAACCCAAAGTGACTGGTTAAGAAATGTCACCTTTTTCATCCCACTTGAATGGGAGCTTCCTCTTTGCCTTTTGTCTACAGGCAATTGTTGAGCCTTAATCAAAAGATGGTATTAAAGTCAAAGAGGCAGCATCAACCAACACATTTTCACATTCATCAGAAAACTCACTGAGTTTGAGTGAATGTCAGTGTACAATAGAACTAGTGGACCGGGACTGTGCAGACATGCATACAGCTCGTTGAAGAGGATTACATGTTTTGAGTGATCTTTTTTTTCTACATGAGTGTTTTAATGATCACATTATGCATTTTTTGATGTTTTAATTTATTGAAGATAATCATTAGGGTGCTGTCACACATATACAAATGTAGGTGAATAACCATCGGCTGCCGTTGCTGAATGTGGGGGCAGTGCAGGATGTCAGGTACATGGATTCAGTTTTCTGGTTTCCTGCACTCAAATAGAAAGTATACTCTTTATTTAACTGCAAAAGTGAAGTGTAAATGCACAGTTAATCACTGGCTACTGAGTTGCATTACTTTTACAGTCTATACTGTGATTCTATATCAGCATACACTTTAGTGATGGTACAAACTGACTGTATGAATGTTTCACAGTAACTTGCTGTGAAACTGGTGTACTTAAAGCAACATTAGGTAACTTTTTTTTTTACCTTACAATAACAGCTTCAAAATCATTTTGATGGTACAGTGTCTTGTATTAGGATGAATGGTGTGTCTGTCACAGCCAGTCCGCCTCCCTATTACTTGTTTCTGCTTTATGTAACTTCAGTGTGAGGGTAGGATCACAGCGTTACATACATGTTTACTTCAGGATACACATTTTCAAGACATAACATTGTTATGATGTAATGAGTTTTGTTTGTAGTTAGCACCTACATTACGTCTCACACATTTTTACAGACCTGGGATTTGTATTTCCGACAGTGGTGTCGAACTCTGAAACTGTAGGGGACGGCAAATCAAACAAAATGCCAATTTCTACAAAATGTTGCTTTAAATGTACTTAAATTACTGCATATTTATTTATTGTACAGTTTATTAATAATCTCGTAGCTCCCTTTGTTTCTGTTACGTTGAGCCACCACACTTACAGAATACTATTTAGAAGTTAAGGTTACTTTTGTATGTATGACTTCATTTAATTTTGATTATTTTTAAAAAAAATTATATTGTGTTATACCAATTATGATTCCATTAGTAAAATCAAAGCAGTCAAGAGCTGTTCTGTCATGCGCTATGAAACCTGATATGAAGCGGATGCGACAGTGCATGGTGAACATTTACTCAGAATAAATGGCGAGAAAAGGCAATAAAGGGATGCCATTTTTCAGCAGTGTATAATAGCACACAACCTTCCTGTTTGGCATTGAACAAATGTTTGTATATTTGCATGGCTTTAGGACAAAAATGAGCATACTGGCACACCAACCTCCTGCAACATGACTGGAGCTGGGCCCATGCAAATGAATGCTATCAGAGACAAAGTGTGATAAATGTGCTGTCAATAGAGATAGTGCCATGCCACATCACACTACCCATCACAGCCCAGCAGAGCCAAAAGGAATCTCGGAGGCCCTCACAGACGGCATCACACATCATCTAAAGAGTGCATGAAATGCTGCTTTGCTGCAGTTCCAGGATAGAATGTAAAATTTCTAGTTTTTCTCCTATTGGTATTCAACTACATTTTTCTATGCCTCAAATATTTTGCCTTGTACCTTTGTGGTCACTGTGATACAGCATCAACGAGGGTCATTGGAGTTTTAAAATGCTCCTGACCTTCTTAAACATTCCGGTCCCTGCTCCTGTCACTTTTCTAAAGAATAAAGCACAAAGGCTGATGGCAGACTGCTAAATTATCAGTGAAATAGTCTGTCATCTTTTCTGAATAGGCTCTGATAGCAGACAGTAACATACCTACAGCTCAAGTGCTGCAATGTGCTAATAATTTTCTTGCCAAATCAATCCCACTTAAGCCTGTATAATGCTCCATTTCCAGCCAAAGTCTGGAGATCTAGGGAAAATGAAAAGGCAATGCTCATGCCAGTTTGGAGTTATTGGTTGATCCTTTTGCCATTCTCTTCTGTTTCCTCATCATGCTAGGTATAGGATTCCATCAAATGGTCTATCCCTGCAGAGCAAGACACCATTCATGGGTGTGATTTATTAAGAAAGCCTGAAAGAAGGAAAAATGACATTGACATGACAAACTGGTGGCTGAACTAGCACCATCATTACTCAGCGTATGTGCTAGAACATAACACAATAGTTGTCTTGTCAGTGGAGTGTAAGCGTCCATTGCAATTAAAGATATAACATGTAATATTTCTGCATTACAATACATTATCCTAAACATTTCAAACAATGTTCAGACCCAGAGAAATCAGTGTCTTCTTCTCTGTATTATTTCAGTGTCTTCTTCCTCTCTTTTGTTTAATGCTGCATTACTGCCACTTACTGAACTGAAATGTGGATTAGCACAGTTATGATGTTGTCCATTGACATATACTCTCACCATATGACAGTCAGACTTATTCATCGTAGGCCATGACACTGGAGCAGAAGGACCCACCCGCTTCAGACATTACTGAAGCAATTGGCTTTTACGTCACATTTACAGCCCTGCATAAAAGTGTGACCTATGTTAGAGTGCTCACTGCAAATACCCATGACTGCCTTAAAGAAATCTGGTCCTGTGCATTTGGCTTTATATATTGTGTGGCGTTACACCCCAATGTTATGCACAAACTGAGAATCTACATGAAAACAGGTGGATGGAGTGGAAGAGTGGTGATTTACAAAATTGACTTTTCTGTTGGAACTGATCATGAACAAATAAGTTTATCGTCTTGTTAGACATTGAGCTCGTCTTTATCCGGTTGGGACATCCTGAGTAGAGCTGCTGGGAGACTTTTGGAGGCCGACAGACTCACACATTAATGAACTTGAGTGAAAACTGAGTGATAATAAAACTGTAATACAAAAGTTGGAATGTATTATATTATGATTTTGTCTTTAAATTTGTTTTTCAAAATCTGATTAACCAGAAACTATATGTGCATTAATATTCATCATGGATCTAATGTACTGTGGAGGGGGGTGAGTAGTTTCTCTCATCATTGGTTTTATATTCAATATATAGCACAGAGTAAAGTTGAAAGAACAAAACAGAGATGGCAGGCTGATTAACAATTTGCAAAGTATTACAGTTTTACAAAGACCATACCACGTTACCATGTTCGGAGCTTTATCACTGATAACCCTCTGAAGAAGACAAGCTAGAAAGGCTCCAAAATGCATCCAACTGACACCTTTGGCTGTCTCAGTCTGTTACATGATCCTCAGTCTGTTACATGATCCTCGTCTTGCAGATTGATTGTCTTCGAGTCTCCGAACTGTATCTACAACAGACAGTTTGGGTAGTAATTTTACTATTCACTTGTTTTCTTTTCCATACAAATCTGACTTAACTGTCGTTTTTTACTGCATGCCTGTCAGTCCATGGTTGTTAAAAACCATTTAGCAACAACTATTTAAATGAATGAATGTTGCCAAGTTTCCTCAGGGTCTCATTGATCTTCAGGACAACTATCAACCCAATCCAAAAAAAAACACGCGATTGTTGAGGTTTAAAATACACATACAAAGAATCACTACAATACATTTGTACAGCTATAGAGTTTTGTAACTTGAATTTTTTCGAGAAATCCTTGACATGAACTCATTGTGGCAGGACAGTTTAGACAGGATGTGAACACACTCTTATCATCCCCAGCATGAACAAAATACATAAGTTCAAAGGCATGCAGTGTTCCGGCAATGTCAGTACTTTAGAAGGTGTGGTGCAACAGTAAACTGCTGAAATAGAGGCAAATTGACCAATTTTTTTTCAACCTAAAGTAGTTCTTTTGGTATTGCTGGCAAGCATACAGCGTCTCCTTGGATACCATCACTGAAACTGTTGACCTAGGTGTATTTTTCATGTTTTTCTCTCTTGCAGTGGAATAGATGTTTGACCCACACAGCAGCAAGTGGAAACTGAAAGCCAAGAGGATAACAGGTAAAACTCAAAGGTTGGTGCATCTGGCTTTCTCTTGCTCCATCACTGCTGTCTGCTGACATTTTCTGTTTTACTTCCAAAAACTGAACTGAATATAAAATGACTTTTTGCAAAGAACCCAGTCAATATGTACTTGGTGGGTAGCCACTGAAGACAGTTTGTAATTTTACTTTAATTCCAATGACCACACAAGCAGCTAGAGTGCGGAAGTTTGCTGCACCATTATACATGTGTGTACTTTTTGGGTTATGCAGGGAAGGAAAACCTTCGAAGGCATAGCTTGCTGCTGGATAATAGACAAAATAATAGTGTTTTGAACTCTCCCAGAATTTTACATTGGGAACTGTGACCAAATCACAGGATAACATAATAGCAGAATAACAAAGCTTCTTGTTTCTTTGAGTCTGGGTAGGCTGGTCATTGAAAAGCAAAGCAACTAGTGTGCAGGAGAATAATAAGAAAGTAATATTAACATTAGCAAGCTAGACTAACTTTAACATTAGCTTCCACTTCTCAACTAATAGCACAATGGTACGTGACCAATCTATGTGGACCTGTTGACAAAGTTGTTGTACCAACATCATAGCCTACACAGGAATATGATGTGCTCGTGTCAGTGGTACAACACAGAAAAAAAACAGCACACCTCTCCAGCGATGCTGAACAACTGCTGCCATGGGAAACACGCACCCAGAAGCTTGAAGCTTAGAAACCATTCCCATAAATATGTTCAATGAAAACATATAACAACTAGAAAAAAAACATATAGCAACTAAAATTTCAGTTTGACTTGAAAGCAGCTACAATGGATATTTTTATATTACCACTGGATCACTTGACAACTTGTTGGTGAAAGATGGTGACAAACTCCGAGAGACAATCCCACATGACTGGCCCGCAGCTTTATGTCTTTTGGTCCACTCCCACAGTTCTCATAGGGTGGTTTCCAGCAGCAGGCAGCAGCTGACTACATTACCAACAATGCTACCTGCCAGCACCAACAGTTACCAGACAAAGTTAGCAACCAGCTGGTGAACATAGAGGAGCATTTAAGATGGTTCCTCTCCCGTGGAACCATCTTCCAATGTCAGCTGGGAAGGCATACAAATAAAGATTGACTGATTGATAGATTTAGCTGCCAAAGAGCCCACATTCACAGGAATGAGTGCGCTCTTTTTGCAGACCAAAATGCGCAAGAGAAGTGTTCTTCACTGTTCTTCGAGGACCCCTACCCTGCATGTTTCTCGATCCCAGCACACCTGATTCAAATGATCAGCTCGTCATCAAGCTCTGCAGAAGCCTGTTAAGGACCCATTCATTTGAATCTGGTGTGTTGGGGCAGGGGAACATCTAAAACGTGCAGGGCAGGGGTCCTCCAGGACCAGGATTGAAGAACACTGACCTAAACCAATTAGAGCAATGAACATGACCTACATTTAGGCATAGTGACGTATAGTGCTGAATAATATATGCAAGTTGGGGTAGCTCTTTGTCCGATATCAAGAAGTAAAGAAATGGCGGAGAGGTCACAAACAATCTTGTATTACAGCTCAAAGTATACTAAATGTGTTTCTGAAAACATTTTAAGTCATAATGAGCCAGTACACCATTTTCAGTATCTGTTCAACCAACTAAATATCTGTACTCAGAATTGGCAGGGCTTGAACCATTGGGACCAACTGGAAGTTGTGAATTTAAGCTTGAAATTGATATGGGTTGATCAGAAGTTACTATATTTATTAATTATCAGAAAACAATTTACACACAAGAGCCTCAGGATTTAGATTTTTATAAAATTAAATTGAATAAATAATCTTCATTCAGCTACTCAATCAAGATTTTCCTGATACTTGTTATAGCCGAGTTCTCACTGAAGCCTAATTTTAACCAAGATGATGAGAAAGACAATGTAGTAACAGAATATTTACTCATATCTGATCAGCAAGTTTATTTGATCTGAGTTTTTGTGAGCCTGATTTGTGGGATTAATCAGGTTACTGTCATTTGTCTGGTGGCAGATGTTACTCAATATCTGCGAGATATAACTGCTAACAAGGTCCCCATATCAACATAAAAAGTCATGTCAGTGTTGTGTTCACAGCTTTTTCTCTCTGCCCCCAAATGGCTAAAAATCAGTTATTGCAGGTGAAAGTTATTTATTTCTTCCTGAAGGGGTCAGACTTGGGCTTAAGATTTGCACAACAGCAGAATTTTATTTGAATAAAAACCTGGTCAAATGAACCATGCGATCCCAGAGTATGAGGGTAAGAGTCTGAGAATGGTGTGCTTTTCCCTGAAAATCTTGCCAAGTGCAGCTTTTAAGTAACATTCTCACTAATCCATATAGGTTTTGTAGGCCATTTCCACCCAAAAGTCACTGCCTGAGAAAGCAGAATACTATTTAGAGTCTGACCCACTAAATTATTTCCCCATCACTTCTTTTGAGTTTTCTTACTTACTGTACTTGCTGAACATTGTCTGAAGCCTTAATTCCTGCAGTCAGCACGGGGAAATTGGCGATGCGAGGCACTCGTGGCACTTCTTGACTCGTGAAGGGAATTATATGTAAATCACTTGACATATTACCTCCCTTCTCACCTTCACAATGCAGGGCACATTTCTGCAATCCAAATGCAGTGGGCTTAAGATTTGTCACACAGCAGACTGGAGCATGTGCAGTTTTTTGAAGCAAGTGGCTGCATTTCTGAGTGGAACGCTTATTGGTGTGAACAGTATCGGCTCAGTGATTTGACTGATAATGCATGTCTGTGGAGGCGGATGGGAAGGGGGGCAGGCAATTGAAAGAAAGACCTCAGTGTGTCAGGCAATCCGCTCGCTCAAACTGTTTATGTTAATCTTTCCCCTGCCAACAGAGAGATGTAAGTCATTACATTAGATTGTTGAGAGCATCCTGCTGAGAGGAGGAAGAGCTGGTTAACGATCTGAAGAGAGGGGAGGATAACAGTTATGACAGGACAGAGGGGACGTGACCATGACTTGATCGCCCACTGCAAAGATTGTTTCATTAAAGACACATAATTGTTCCTTTTAGATTTTGCTGTCAGATCCTTAAACACAAAATTCCCTGTTGTTTTCCAACAAGTGGCCTTTCTCAAGATTAGTATCCAGTAGTGTTCTGTTTCATTTGTCCACTGCACCATCATGAAGTATTAAACTGGAGCAATTTACCCCACCTCTATTAGAAGAGGTCAATGTTGCTAAATGATTCTCTTCCAATTGACTCGTTCTCTCTCCGGGCAGAGCTCTTTTCAGCAAAACACAACAGAGCACTTTCCATTTCAAGAAATCTCACTTTCAACTGTTGGCTACTGCTGTGACATGTCTGACTGGTGGCTCTTCTTCTGTGTCACTGGGCAGCATCTGAGGCCAACTGTCACACATCGAAAAGCTTTGAGTTACATCCCAGCATCTCCCCGCACCACCTCAGTAACCTCAGCCAATACTGTGTCTATTTATGGATTGCGAGGCACAAGAAGCAACTGATGGGGAAACGTAAAGTTTCACACACATCAGACACACGAGGTCACAAAAGGTCATCAATTAATTTTAATAGAACTACTGCAATCAGTGAATTCACTCATGGGGGCGTAAGTAAATTGCACATATCAAAGCACAAGCAGGAATTTGTGCCATTGACAAATGGCAAACCGCCATGACAGTACTATCCTTGGAGTGTCCAAAACAGAAGAAACCTTTGCAGATTATTAGCTGTGTCGCAAAAATCTATCTATCTATCTATCTATCTATCTATCTATCTATCTTTCTATCTATCTATCTATCTATCTATCTATCTATCTATCTATCTAGCTATCTATATTATATTTTCCATAACTGAATAAACAAGCAGCTCAGAACATTTCCCTCAAAAATTCATGTAGCGGAGAAAATGTAATGGAGTAAATGTAACTCATTACCACCCACCTCTGCCTACTGAGTCGTTGGGGTATTAGGACGTGTTGGCTCTATAAGTTGATGCCCATGTGAACTCCCTGCAGCAGGTCTTCCTCTATTAACAACAGTAATCATAGAAGGCATCATGTCCTGATGATGTTACCATGGAAAAAAAAAACTATAAGCTCTTGTCTCTAGTTTCTTGGGCCGGCACTGTACACTGCTGTGTATTGGATAAAGAGACGAGAATAAATGCTAATGTCAGATTATTAATCTTGGTGTGATACAGTACTCCACTTGTACCCATCATATTACAAGGTGATTTGGAGAAAATACTGCAAAGGTAATGACTGTTCACCTGACTTAGTGTGAAAATGTGTGCACGTACACACACACATACACACGCGTGCGCACACACACACACAAATGCAAAGTCGGCATTTGCTGTCACATTTAGTCTTTTTTAGCCTCAATACAACATTATCAAATCCATTCACATTGAGCCTACGAGTTAAAAAGGTGCTGATGGAAGCACATGAAATACATGTTGATAGGCCCCAGGGAGTGTTTTTTTAAACTCTTCAGAACAACACAAGACACCCTCAGCAGAATGAAATGATAAGGGACAGATGAGTGGGTAGGAGCTGGGGGTGGCATAAAATGATTCACCATGGCCTAATTCACTCCTTGGTCACTCTCAGTCCTAATGTTTCAGAGCAATTTTACACCCTCCCTTGATATGCTGGCAGTCGGCCTCGGCTTCACTCTCGGGAGTCAAAAAGGCAAAGGCACCACTGGCTTCCTCTCAGAGCACATGCTGCAGCCCAGTATTTCCACAGACAAGCCGTGCCGTCACTGCAGGCGCAGGCAAACATGAGCCCAGCAGAATCAGTACAACAGATGAGTCTGAAATCATGCCTCGAGGCGAGCTTTCATGTGCTAACTCAGACCCAGTCTTGTTAGATGACTACAGGCTGCTCCAACCGAGAGTCAGCGCTTTGATAAAGCGATGGAGAGCTCGGGGACGTCTACAGGTTTAACAATCTGATAAATATTAGAGGTAAGGGTTCAGCTCGGTTCACTGCCCAGTGGTGGTGTCTGGTTCTATAGCAGGTTTGTTTGGGTTGAATGTCCACCAGCTCCTTCCACCTGGCCAGCGATGAAAAATCCAAGAGAAGTCAAAAACAATAGGATGCTTAATATTGCACACTTCTACCTCCGCGTTGGTTTCTGTAGAATCACATATAGCATGTATATATCTTCTGTGTTCTCAGATAATCTCTCAGTCTGTATGATATGAGCTCTGCTGTCCTCACTCTGCCACACCATATCGCAACGCTATGAGATGAGCCGCTGGTGTTTCAGTGAAAATACTCACTTAACTGCTCCGTCATTTCACTGTGACCAAATTGCCAAACACTGTTTGACAGAATGAGGCTGGAGAGTTGCCTATAGCACCATTGAGAGAAGTCAAAAGGCTGCATAGAGAGAGACTTTCATTTGACAGTCACTGAAGCCTAGGTTTCCATTCTCCTTGACTTCTTTTTCACTGTCTGGCTCAAGCAGCACATTAAAGGGAGGTCGGCTAACTCCGGCCGGGTAGATCACAGGACACGAGGACTGCTCAATATCCCCAATTAGGATAAAAAACTAGTTAGCTCAGAGAGCTGCAGCTCTGCACGCACCCTTAGCTTTGCAATCAGGTAGAGTTATCCTGTTGGGTTTTTGTGTGCAGAGGACCAGAAGTCCAATGGAAAGCAGTGTAAAGTAACAAAGCTCAACAGTGAAATGAGGCCCCTTTGGGTAAATGGGTTCTGTGCTCTAAATGAGAGTGGAGTGAAAATCCTTCCACCTGCACCAACTTGCAGTCGGGGTGATCACATTGTAATTGGACTGAGGGAAAAGCAAATAAAATGTTGTAGTGACTGCACCAGAAGCTCTAAAATTCACAATGATGTCCACACTACTAGATCTTCAGCCAAAAACACATTTACAGCGACTTGTAAATGCAAAATTTATACATTAAGGCCCCATGCAGACAGAAACAGAAATTGTCTTGAAAATCCTGTTCCTCTCATTCATTTGAATGAGGGTAGTGTGTTCAGGCTGCGGCGGTGCACACTGCAGGGGGGAAAAAATGCAGCCAAAATAAAAAAAAGTTGAAATACAATCAACTTTTGGAGAAGGGCAACCCAACATCACGCTGCGGTGACCAATCACATAAGCTGGTGATCAGATGAGCAGCATGGATGACCAAAAATACAAAGGAGTGTAACATAATGTTTCATGCGTATTCACTCAGTTTGGCCTTCTGCCGCAATAAAATAAGACCTTTTTTTTATCATCTGTCAACAATCACTGTAGGACTGGATTGCTAAGCCTACTATAGCAAAGACATGACTCCCAGATCAGAGGCAGAGTAGGATGGGTCAGTTACGGGCATGCAGGTAGTGTAACCCTCTTTTCTTGCCTGGTAGCGTATTCCAGTCCCTTCTGGCTGTGGATAAATAGCGGGCTACACTTCTCGTCTTCTTTTAATGATCACCAAAACGGCAGAACAGTACAAATAATCTCTGACCTCAATGTCGGGGTTCACAACACAACAACTTCTACCTCCCTCAACAAGACGGAACACACGTCACCCACATACCTGTCCCCACCAAAACAAAAGCATGAAGGAACCAATCAACCCAAACACTGTACATGAAAACACCCAAATCAAAGTGCTGCAAATGACAATGAAATATATAATGTAACAATAATATATAAATATAATACTAATGTATGTATCAGTAACTTAAGTAATACAAATAATATACATAATAAACATATATAAATTATAATAATATATAAAAATAACCCAAAATATAAAGTGTACAGTAATTATGGTTACAGTAGCATGGTTAAACGCTAACACCAGGGGGAACACAATGGAAATTTCTTTGTTTAGCGTCATGTTTCACTTGGAATCTCTCGGTTTGGTCTTGTGCCCCAGTTTAAAATCCACCGTTTTGATATGCCTCATATCCTAGTTGTGCACTATTATTTTTTTTCATCTGTTGATGTGGAGAAACATTCACCAATTGTACCTGCATGCTAGTATCAGAGCAACAAAGCAGCCTCTCCTAAGAGTTTCTAATGCAGAAAAAGATGTCTGAGGTAATTTATAGTTTTTGAATTCCCAGTGATGTTTACTGTTTCAGTGCATTTTTGTCATTTTGGACAGTAAAGTTTATTCATAAACTGTAAATATCCTTCCTCAATTACATATCTTTGCCACACGTGTTTGATAACCACATTAGAGGGATCATTGCAAAAAAAGAATGTGTAAATATTGGTTGATAGGACAATATCAGAATATTTATTGCCTAATGTCGCTAACGGCATTGGCACCAGAAATCAAGCAGGCTCTACTCGAGATGCAAGAATCATGCAAGTTCAGCAGCTTCAAACATGCTGAACTGCAGCACGGACAAATATCTGAGCTCATTATTCATCCAACCAAAAATGCACTCAGAACTCAGTGCGGTTGAAAGTCCATTAACCAACTGAACATTAATTAATCACCAACTGCAGCAAAGGAATAAATAAAGATGACTTCATGACCATTGCAGGATTAAAATTGATGCCCCTTAAAAGATTAAGTTTGTTTGCTCAAATGAAAAAAAAAAAAAGATCACAGTATTAATATATGCAGACGGTGTTTGATGCCAGATACAAAGTAAGTTAATTCTTGCTATCTACTCTACCCCATCTATCAATCTATTCACCTATCTATACTTAATTTAATTTGTTCCTCACACTCCAGTGTATTGCTGAATATTCAATATCACGTCCACTGACTGACACGTTATTAAAAGTTGCTCCATGGGCAGACTCTGTGCATTTTTACTGTTTCTCAATTGTGTTAACTCACACTACACGTTGTTTAGTATGAGTTGTACTCATCAATTGTCACACCGTGGAGGTCACACTCAACATAAACTTAGAATCCCTGATCAGTTTGTCTGATGGCAATTCCAATAAAGTTTATTTCAACAACATGACTGTCCTTATCAAATGAGAGAAAGGCAGTGTTACTTTGTGTGATTCTTCCATGAACAGTAAGAAAGAAACTATAGAGCCGCAGATGGCTGGCAATATGGACTGTCTGTTCTCTAGGCAAGTTCAGTGTTGTATCACTGCATTCTCAAGATTACATTTTTAACTACAACATGCAAAAAAAATCTCCAATAATATTAAAATAAGCTCACTTTGTGACAGCAGCCATGTGGCAAATCAGAACTGCAACACAACTTGTGACATTGGAGACATCCATTCTGTTCAGGCAGTTAAACAGCAGCCTTTTTTTTCCACTCCCAACGCATCAAATAAGGCAATCTCCTCAGTGGCCCTGCACTTTGAAGTTTAGGCCATAGGTACCCCTCTGGCGTTACTGTTTGAAGCACGACTCTCGTGAAGTAGTGTAAGGAGTGAGAGAAGTCCAAGCCTGGGGGTGAGTGGATGTGTCACACAGTTTGTGTCACACAAGTTTGTCTGATATTCAAGGATTTTTTTAAGTTATGTAAGTTAACGTACGTAAATTAACAAAAGTGATGTGACTGAAAGAAGTTTTTTTACACCCAAAACATGATCTTTTCCTAAACCTTACCAAGTATTTTTGTGACTAAACCTAACCAAATTGTGACGAATTTCGCAAACTCAATCAGTTTCCAAAAGTCATATGTTGTAAAATGTGAAATGTTTGTCAGCAAGCTTTATTTTGAAAGTCTAGCCGGATGTTGCATATGTAACATAATTGTTAACTTGACCGCGGAGCCCTTCACGTGCAAAACTGACACAAGAGCCGTTGGTAGAGCGTCATAGTTTGAAGCTTAAGGCCACTGAGCAAAGCTGATGTATTTGATGTGCTGGGAGTGAGAGTATGTTGCAATCAGCCATCTTGTCCCCGTTTAAACTGCACCTCACACCACAACTGATGAAATTCTGATGAACAGAAATTCAATTGGCGACTAATTCAGGGCTAAATTGGGGCATAAACAGTGTAGTGTCTTCCTTTAACTCAGAACTATTAATGCTATTTGGGAGGACTGCAAGTGGTGGTAAAATGAGATCATTTGCGCCCTAATATTAAGAATGTTGAGATTGGTCTACTATACTATCCTTTGTATATGTTCTACTGGCCCTGCCGCCGAGCCATCATAACGCATCAGGCGTCACTTTAAAATGTGAGGTGGGTTTCCTGAACGCATATACTGTTAGTCTGAAGGTTGAGGATGTCTATATTTGCAAAGACAACAGTCCCTGAATTGTGTCTTACATGAACAGAATAATAATTTGAAATGTGTAGCCTATTTTGTCAGAACCCTCCACTGCAATTTGGCTATAGTAATCCATACTTGTATACACCTTTCTATAACTTAGGAAGACACAGTTGTGCTATGAATAAGTAAATAAATAAAATAAAACATGCTGTGGCATGCCAACAGGCTTAATGCTGAGAAAACCTAATGATATTGGCTTTTTATCTAGAAGCTGTTTACATTTTCCAACAAACTGTGAAGCTGGTTGTGTGCTTGCAGCCATGCTCCACGTATTAGCGACTGTAGCTCAAGGCTGTACTGTGTTGCATGAACTTACTGTAGCTTTGCTACCGCTTGCAACCAAGTGAAACTTCAAACAGGAAAAAAACATAACCAATGTTGGCACTCCTCGAAGAGGCAGATCAACTCAAAACAGGTCTGCTTTCATTTTGTATTAAATAAGGCTTAAATATTAATGATGGGCATGTCAATCTGTCCAAGAAAAAGGGCAATTTGATAATAATAACTAATTTGTTGAAATACGTTTCAATAAAGAGACACTATAATTACACATCAAAGCTGATAAAACATTTTTGCATATATTAACCCTCTTTGCAATCATGATTTTGATTCTAATCTGAGTTTTGATGCTGTTGGTGGTGGGGAAGGTGTGAGAGCATTAATATTATGAGCAGGAAGCTGTGTGCTACAGGTGTAGCTCATTGAACTGATAAAGAGGTTGATGATTGCTGATTGGCTCTCATATTAGCAAGAAGCAGAGTGGGAGCTTTGGGGTTATTTAATTTGATGAATTAAAACAGTCACTGGTAGGTAGGACTGTTATATAATATATAATGTGGGATTATAATTCCTTTGTTATAAGCAACTTTTCTTTCACATATCTGCAGCTTCACTGAGCAGTTTTTTTCACAAAACTAAATGATGCTTTACCATCTTAACAACAAACTGTGACTTTATTGACTTGCAAAATGATCTTCTGAATTGACACACATGTATAATTCATGGCACGATTCAAATGGGAACAAAAAATGATTTGTCTCTTGCCATAAACTACCATACAAACTTCACCTCTCTATTTAACTTAAAGCACTACTGTGCAGTACAACCTCACAGGGCAGCTAGCATGCCTCTGGACTGTTTTTGGGCAATGCACACATTTTAAACATGAAGATTGGTTCACCTATCATTAGGACTCAGCTTGTGAAAACACATAAAATGATTTTATGGCTTTGTCAAGTCTGACAAATGAACTGTGTTCATATCAACACTCGTCAGGGTCATCTAAGTTTACATATTTATAACAGAAACAGTGTTACAAACTGGGAGCGTGAGGTTTAAAAAAATTAAATCAAAGGCATTCAAGGAGGGTATAACTACGCCAATGCTATAAAGTTACATTATCTGAAGTGACATTTTTTTCTCCAAACATTGTGGAGGTGCGATACTTAATCCCTCAAGTGATCCTTTAAGATTTTATATCAATTTAAACAAAGGTTAAGCGTTGAAAATTATGATTGATGATGGTTTCAGCTTTGTTTACCCTCATTACTGCACTGATTGATTTGACACAGTCTGCTCCTTTACATCAATATTAGATTAAAAAAACAAACAAACAAGAAATTATGTATTTCCACACATAACCACACGTGATGAGTGAGATCCGGTCGACTAGAGATGTGTAAAATATAATAATGTCCAACTAAGAATTGACATATGTTAATTCTGGGTGTGAATTGAACATGCTTAAAGTTAAACGAGAAATATATTGAGAGAAGCAGAATATGGAACAGTGTTATGTTAGTCAGTGTGTTTAACTTCTATTATTGCTCTATTGTGTAACTAAACCTCAGATCTTTGCTAACAGCCTCAAGCCCTTCAGGAAGACTGTAACTAGCCAAAACAGAATCTAATTGGTGTTGCTGAGGGCAATTCTGTCCTGTATGACTCATTAAGTTTAGTTTTAATGAACTAGTGTAGTGCATGATTAGGAGTGCAGGACAGAGACCCTACTCTATGTTCTGGCACATTAGTGTACTTTATAGTCTGACAAGTTGGGTCCTGGAGAGTCGGGGGGACTTGGTAAGTGCTTTCTGATGCCACACATTTATTTTTGGAGGATCTGTATTGAATCCTGCAAGGTGACGAGAGGGGAAATTTAACTTCAGGTTATGATAACAGCATCCGAACCAAGCGACAAACTCAAAGGCCCACTCGACTTCAAATGCATCAACAGCTGAGGGTAACCAAATAATGATGCACTTTATGAAGGATTTATAGCAAACACCAGTGGAAAAACTTCAGAGTGAGGTTAAAAAATACTGCAGCATTATTCATCAACCAATATGCTGCAGCTCTAACAGCTATCTTTTATCATGCTGTGCTGTTTTATGTCCTGGAGCTGTATACTCCGCATGCTCTGCTATCATTACAGTGACAGACGTGCATGGTTTTACTCAGCTCACTTGTGCACATCTACATTTAGCTTACTGGTTGCTGCAGTGCGGTGGTGAGACACAGCAATGGGGGCTTTGATCCCAGCAAGAAAATCAAACTCTACCCACAATTAGTTTGGAATGAACACGTTGGCATTGATTTTTCCTCCCAAATCTACTTTAATTACTGAATGCAATGTTAACCTTACAGATCTCTTAAAGGATATAGCGGGAGTGATCCCCCCAGAGCTCTCTCAGTGCATCCTGATGGCACTTTCATTAGCAGTTCCACACGCAAACCCCGGCCTGGATAATTTAAAACACTCAGACATGCAGCGTTGGAGAAGATTGCTGGGAAGACTGGCTAAACTAGATCGCCAATGGCATGCCAGGATCAACTCAAGTTCAGTGTTCAAGGTGAAGATACACAAGCCCCCTGATGAGAAAACCTCTTAATCTCCATCTCTCTCCTCCGCTCTATCCCCCTATCTGTCTCCTCAATCGGTTCCCCTGCAGGTGGGAGAAATGCTTTGAGCTTCTTACATCTGGTAATGCAGCTTGTGGTTCCTGAATGCAGCCCTGCTTCATTAAAAAGATAAGGATAGCATGTACCCAGTGATGAATTTATCCTTCTATCAAGTATGCAAGTGTGACAAACATTATTCAGAATCTACAAAAATAGAAAATAGCTCTGTTGCAGTGGGTGAGATACTCATTACAGTACAATAAACACAGCTATTGTAATTTATTCAAGACTGTCCACACCATAAAAACAACGGCATTGGCCATTTCTTCAAACTTCCAGGTTGTAAGATATGGTCAAATTCCAAGGTAGCCCCAAAACTATAGGGAGCAGTATAACCGATAACTGCTGCTCATCATAATCTCTGCTGTAGCTAGCTGCCATTAGCTAATTAGCTCCGTTAAGCTTGATGTATGCTTCAGTGTTGAATCTAAGCCTCTGTGAAGATGCATGCCCTACGCTGTAGCCTTTCGTGCACCTCCACAGAAATGTAACTGCATGTCACAAAGATTGGTAGTAAACACACCAAGTAAACACACCACCCTCTTCAGTTGTTGCAGTCCCTCCTGACCAGCCAGCTGTTGCTCTTCTTGGGTTCCTCCTATGGAGCCGCTCATTTCCGCCAGAATGTTGTTGTATTAGACAGAGCAGACAGGCTAGATGTCTGAAGGGTAAACACCGCTTCGCCGAAACCAAATCGTTCAAGCTCGGCCTGTCCACTCTGCCTGGCCCAGAGGCAGTGCTGTGAACCCAAGGGGTTGGTTTGTTTAAAGGGGAAAATATAACTGGCAATCCGCTCACCACCCCCAGAAACTCTGACATGCTAGCGAACATGTATAAATGCTAACTACATCATAGGCCACTTATGTAGGTTGCAGTGCCAGTGACATTAGTTGCTGATTGGAGTCACTTTGGACAATGTGGTCCAGCTCACCCGTGCGCAGCAGCCTCCCAGTGAACATTGTTGGACACCAGACTAGGACCAGACACATCCTCCGAAACTGACCAGGGCCAGTTTGACAGCAGGAAATATTGTGTGGAGATTTCCAGTGACACCCAATGAGGACTATATGACAGGAGGGAAGTGAGGCACTGTGTAGAGCTAGAATATTTTCACATCTCTGTGAATTAAGGGTTCATTACGACCAAACCAGAGGAGATTCTGGAAAGACAAACCAAGACTGTGTTGGTGAGTTTCTTTTATTTCACTTATATTAAGTTTGAATCAAGTGTGGTTTTGATGAGTTATCAGACTATCACCTCTTGAGGTAGAAAGTGGTATCATTAACAGGACAGGCTGGGCTAGTTGGTTAGCATGCTAACTTCAGTAGACACCTCTGCAAAAGAGTATACAGACGTCTTTGACATGATAGTTCATTTTTTGAATGTTTTAAACGTTAATATTGACCATATTTGTTAACTTACTTCATGTACATTATGTAACTCCAGTTAGGTACACAAAGTATATTACTTTAGTTACATAAGTAACATACTTATTAAAGCCAAACCAGGATGTTTTCCTAAACCTAACCAAGTAGCTTTCTTTCTCAAGTTGTGTGTGGACAGATTTTTGTTAGTTCGATAGTGTCATAACTGGTGTGACCCTATGGCAAGATGGTTTCTAGTTTGTTTCCTGTCTTTGTAATTGCCCTGATTTTTTTTCAAAACAGCAACTTCACAGTCAGAACATTTCATTTATTAAAATGAGGTCTATAGACCTAATCAAACTGCCACCGTACAACAAAGGTCCAGTGGCCTACACCTGTCGCTGGTATACTGCAACAGTCATATTTTTTTGTGGGAACATTGATATGCATTGTTTTGGAAGTCACATGAAATCAACCGCGGTTGTTCAGATATGAGGATGTGTTAGCACAGTTTTTAGTTACCAAACCTTAAAGCTACTTTAAGCATTGCCATCGTTTTAGCCAACTTCCTGTCAAACACTCGGAATACAGAGCTATTTAACACTTACTACTTAATGAGAAGATACTGCTTACAGCAGCTTTAACTACAGTTTATATAATATATAATGTACATTATATATAAAATGTAGATTTTCATTATCTAGGTTTCTGTATAATTGTCCAATTAGGGCTACAACTAATACTTATTTGAATTGTCCCTTAATCTGCCATTTATTTTCTCATTTTATTGTTTGGTATATAAATGATCAGAACCCAGAGCTAGTCCAAAACTTAAAATCATACGAGATAAAAGAAAAGCAGAAACTAACTTCACATTTGAGAAACTGAAACCAGAGAATGTTTCAGGTTCTTGGTTGAAATAATTTTAAGTTTTTGTCAATCATCTAATTGATAAGTTGACTGGATAGACCACATGCATGCTCAGAGGAGCGGTTTGTTTTTATCATTAGCTATGACAAAGAAAGGGAAAAAACTGAAGTGTGTCTTGGTTTAGTAAAAAAAAAAGTAAAAGTGTATTTTCTTTCATCACACTCAATGAACAACAGTTCTCTTTTGAGTCAAAGCCCATCACAATTGCTAACTAGAGGGGGAAAAAATCAAAGGCAGAGTGCAATTAAAAGCCTTTAATGTTTACCATAGGACAAAATTAAATTCTTAACTCAAGGACCACTTAAACCATTACTTCTGTAGCTTTCAGCCACATCCCATGGCTCAGTTGAATGAAGATGATTCATTTGTACAGGGTCATAGAACAGCAAGAACCCTGAACTATGTCATTGATAACTGAGCAAACTCCGCCCTGATAAAGACCACAAGGTGAGGATGAAAACTCCAGAATAAATCTAGTAAACTGACCTTGAGTTAAAATGCTTGGCTTTGGCATAAATTAATTCTTTGTTGTTTTAAAATAATTCATTCATTGTAGTAAAAAAAAAACCCATCAGCATTAATCTTTAAGCTAAGTAGGCCTGGATACATGATTCTAACCTGTGTCTATGTTGGCTTCAACAGACAGTAAGATAACAGGACACTGAACTATCTTCCAATGCCTCAACCCTTCTTTCTGTCTATTTTGTATGATCGATGAATAATAATAGTCCTTTACAACAGGTTAACTGGCCCTGTTCCACTTGATACAGACAGGTGTAACATGCTGGGCGGGGGAAACAATAGATCCTATATGGCTAAGCTTTTATTTATTCTTCCCTGCTTTTATCTGCACACTAACCCAAGTCCACAGTTTCAAAGTGAGGCCTACAGCAGTAAGGAGCCGTGTGCTTTCATACAGCTAGCATAAAAGTGAAAGAAACCATTGATCATTACTCCTGTGTGTTCACAGAGCCTTGCTGTTATTCCCCTCCTCTCCCTCAGGTCCATCTCATGGGCTCTGCAATTTCTTTGAAATCATGCATTATAACACACAACACACACACACACACACACACACACACACACACACACACACACACACGGTAAACCTTCAAGTCTAGATAATAATAAAAACATCTCTCCACTAAATGGCTGGTAGTTTTTAGTATCTCAATCTGAATGGACACATTTGTCCAGGGGGTTAACTATGTAAGTACACTGATACATGTCTTTGCTAGGTGATTGGCTATTGATTTTCCATCTGTGTAGTAGATTGGTCTCCGTTTTTTACCAAACAGACAAACAGCAGAGAACTATGGTTCTTAGCCATTTCATTTCTAGCCATTAGCACTGGGGAACCTATCACAGTTGTTCATGGACTATCTGTCATGTTCAAACATGACGCTGCCTCATTGTTAAGTCCAGTTCAATAATGAATTCAGAGGTGTAATGGTATGTGGCACATTTCTGTGGAGGTATTGACTATCTGCGATATGGCAGTCCATACAATGACACTTCCCCTCCTATACGCTGCTACCCCTGGCTATTCAGCAGAGCCAACTGCACTAAAGCACGGTAAGACTGGAGTCCAATGTGTTTAATGAATAGTGATGTGGTATTAGTATTCACTGTGTGCAGACAAACTGGGTCCTCTGCAGACTTTTCTTTCCTTTCCATTTGAATGACGCAGAGAAATCAAAAGAGCGCCAGCGAGGCACAGAGGTCTTTCATCTACCACCAAGCAAAAGTAAGTGAGAGAACAGGGCAGAGGGACTGAGTCACTGCTTCTTCTCTAGATTATCTCTTTTTGCTCTGCACCGTGCCATCCGCAAATTCTTTCTGACTTCTGTTTTGTTTTCTGGCTGCGGCCGTCTGCTCCTCTCAGCTCACGCAAACAATGGATGGACTGTCTACAGAGGTGGGAGATCACTCAGAATTTAGACTTATTTTTTATTCAGTTCAAGCCATACACATTATATATTTACTGTATTTCATAATTTAGAGGAAAGCAACTTTAGACTTTTTTATCAAAGCTTTTTGAAATGTAGTTGTTCTTAAGGGGTTTAATTCTGGCCTTTTGAGGACCATGGACCTAAGGTGATAATTAAGGGATTTGTCAAGCATTTTTAAAACTGTATTTAGGATGTGTACATGTAGGAAAAAGTCATGTGCCACTTAAAATCTAGTGAGTCTTTTAAGTGAGGGCTCATCAATCTTTTACAGGGCCTAGAACAAATTGTAGGATTTCTAGCTACCATAACAAACCAAACTGTCAGCGTTTGCGAAATAAGGCCCAAATGCAGGACACAGGACAGGCAGGAATAAGAAATAGCTTTAATAAGATAAAACTAAAGCAAGAACAAAATGCAGGCTGACAAGAACCTAAGGCCCTGTCTGCACGCACACAGGCATTTCTTAAAATGAAGCTTTTACTTTGCCTTTTGGCCTTGTGCACACACATAAACAGCTTAAGTCACTTCAGATATTCCATTGTCAGTGTTTACGTCTGAACAGGCAGAAACTGATGACACAGATACACACATTTGCAAATGTGATCTCAGAGTTTGTGTTATGATATTGGAGGAATTGAATTCATACATAGACGGAAAGGATGTTATATTGTCTATATTTAGAAAGACACAAATGGACATTGAAAATACAATGATGGAAAAGAGAGACAAACACAGCTGTTTGTGTCTATCTTTTCCATTATTGTCGGGGCTCCATCAATGTTTTACTGTCAAAGTTTTGACCAGGAAGTTTCTGTGAGGAGCAGTCAGATTTCTTGGCCTCGTTCATAGTATTTTTTGTACCTGAGCAACTAACCCCAGAGTATACAATCTGCTTCCTGTTTTACAACGGCACATGCTTGCCCAGTGAAAGTGAATGGCCATGGGATATGGATTTTCAAGTGTGTTTTTCAAGTACGGACAGAGATTGTTTTCATTTCCAAAAATATCCGTATAGTGGGGACCAGGCGTAATGGTGAGTTCTATTGCACTCAGAACTGGAATAAAAACGACCTCCAACATGATTTCCTTGCTCAGATCACACACATTTTCAAACTTGGCCTTCAGTTGTGATGCTATGGTGCTGACAAGATTCTGTCCACAGACTGACAGACATATAAACACCTGGCAAAATACTCAAAACCACCTCTGTGATAGTTCAATAGGTGTCGAGAACCACATTTAATGACTTGAGGATACACATAATGTGTGAAGGTGGGAAATGCTTCACGTAAACATTACTTATGTTTGTTTGCATTAGGGTTGTGCCCAATTAAGGATAGAAATTCTTATACTGATGTGATACTACACATTACACTATTCTTTGTCTTTCAATACACCATGCTACGAAACCATGGCGTTGTGACAGTGAGGCAGGATCCACAATAGCAGGAGCCTGAAGGACGGAGCTACATGGAATTCAACTGTCATTGATTTTATTGTTAACACCTGTGCTTTTCCTACAGTGGCATGCTAAAATGTGTTCTTTGAAAAATACCTATTACATGAGGTCACCAAACGTTACAACATTAGTTACTTCCAAATCCTTGAAAGATTTTAAATCCCTCTGTAAACACAGTGGTCTCTATGATATATAGAGACAACTTAATCCAACTGCTCGTGACTATTCATTTTTCTCAAATGTGCACTCTGTTTACTCTCATATGGCTTATTTTATAATTACACATTCTCTAATCAATAATGATGGAGCCTTTAGTATTGGTGCAATAGCTATTTCTGACCACAGGCCTATTCATCTCATTATCTTATCACAATTGGCAAAGAGGCAGAGAGAACTAAAACATGGTGAATGAACACCAGCATTCTGCAGGATAAAATATCATGTAAGAGCCTTTTTCCGAAACAAATAAGGACAGCACAAAACAAATTTATATCTGGGCCGCCTTCAAACATTACATCGGGGGAGTTTTAATCCAACAAAGTGCCACTATAAAGACGCTTGATCAGGAAAAATTCAATAGGGATGAGACTGAAATCTACAGATTGGAAAGAGAGTTTTGTACTACTTCTTCCAACTCTTGCCCCTCAGATCTAGTCAAAGCTAAATACGAACTTAATAAAATATTCTATAAGAAAGCTGAGTATTGGCTCTTTAGACTCAAACAAACGTTGTATGAGTTGAGAGAAAAGCCTGGGAATCTCTTGGCTAGTCAGTTAAAGGCCAGCGAAGCTTTGCTGTGGATTTTACAAAACATTTGCTGCAAAACTCTCCCCTGAACGGCTTACTGCTGACCTTTGGAGCAGCCATCAAGGAAGGTGAGCCCCCTCTGTCAATGACTGAGGCAGTAATTACACCAATTCTGAAAAATGGGAAACTGCTTACAAAATCATTAGCCTTAAGAGGTAACCATATTATAAACACCATCACTTACCACGGCCGAGCAGGGTTTGTCAAAGGCCGTAAATCGTCCGGCAACCTACGACATCTTACACATAATTTGGAGCCAAGGATCTTTCTTCCTCGGTGGCGGCCTTATCACTTGACGCTAAAAAGGTGTTTGAGATATTGAAGGGTCAGTTAAATTGGCAGAGAAACATCTGTAGGTATCTTCAACTCAGAAGCTGTCTTTTTAAAGAAAAATCTCCCTTCCTTTTGTAAAAGAGTATCCAAGCTTAAGGAAATGCAAAAGGAAGCATTAAGGCGCCTTTGCTTAGAATTTTGAATAGCTTCTATCATGACTGTCTCTTCGGTCAGTTAGAAACCTTCCCAAGCAAAAAAAGACTTTTTGACCGCACCCCAAGTGTGTCCCAGCCATGTGCATCAATTTGTACTGTCCCCTACAAACACTTTCTATTGTTATTTTGCCATTGTATGGTTATATTATTGTGTTTCTGTGTTTCTAAATACTGACCAGGTGTTGTGAAATTGGTGAAGATGTTTTCTTCTTGTTCACTTTGCATGTGTGTTCTTAAGATGTAGTGCATTGGACTCTCAGGGCCACTGTAGCATAAAATAACCCTCTCTTACAGCAGACATTTTAACATGTCAGACACAGGCAGTAAGTCAGCAGGTTATTGTGGCAACAGTGGGCTATGGGACAAGACTGGATTACCAACTGGGCAAAGCAGGCAACAACCCTGGAGCACCAGAACTCCTGGGGCCTTGAAAGCCCCAGGCTTGCGTACTCTTTGCTTAATTAATAGAATTAATACATGCACCACTAAAGCATATTATCAACTGACATGATAACGGCCTTAAAGTGAGTCCTAGGGTCAGGCTAGGTAGTATTTTACCAGAAAAGATAACATTTGCATGGGAAGGAAGGAGCCCAGCAGTTAGGCCCCCAAGCATGTTCATACAGCCAGTCGATGGGGGAGCTTAAGTAATAATGATGGGTACTAAAAATTGGTCTGAATACAATAACATGACTAAACATAATAAGCATAATAATCTGGTGTGTTTTTACACTATAATGCAAGTTATAAAACACCCCTTTAAGACAATAAAGGTAAGAGTAACTATGTATTAATGTGTTATTCGGCCTTCAGACTGTCCAGTGAAACATGAGGCCAAACAACACAGAGAGCCGACACTTCCAAATCATTTGTTGACACCAAAACGTTTAAGCAGTGAGAAGCTTCACAAAACACTTTCAAATGCTTTATAAATCACATTTTGATAGTAAAGGCTAACAACATCACCAGCCTGAGCCTCCCATTTTCCTTTCATATAAAGGCACCCTGGGATCAGCCACTACACAACTTTGAACACACACCATCCTATACAGTAGTGTGTCCGTGGGCGTAGGAAGCATTTAATGGAGTAGATGTCATTTCATGTATTCTGGTGCCTTTTAACAGATGGTTTGATACTTTATCTGGCTATAGTAGCATGGGAAAAATTATTGGTAGGACATCATTTTGCAATTTCATCCAGATGGAGTGCCCCAGAACACATATTTGAAAGGATGTAAATTGATTTAATGACTAAGCTTAATAGCTTTGTGGCACAGGTTGTAATTTTCTGGCTAAAAATAAATATTTGCTAATATCTCAACTTAAAATTCAACACATAACAAACAAATCGAATGAAAGATCTAAATCAATGACACAAGTGATCACCAACATTGAATTGAGTTTTCTATTTTATAAATTCCATAATGTCACTCTATTATAAAGCCCCCAGTTGTATCATCTAATGCAACTGCAGCACTTCAGCGAAAGACTGCAATGATTGTGATTGGTCCGCTTGGTAGAATCACATTTTCTGGCTTCTCCTCAAGTGCTTAACAGTGGTGCTAATAACATGTATTGTGACCCTGTAGTTTCCCCAGTAAATACAGAACACTTTTCGGCTGCTGCAGTCTCTTCTGCCTGACTGGCTGCTGCTCTTCTTTGGTTATACGCACACGGCGGTTTGCTGATACCAAGTCGTTCAAGCTCAGTATGTATGGGGGGAGCAGCCCTCCACTCTGCATAGCCCAGAGACACAGTTGCGAGCCGAATGGGTCGGTGTATTTAAAGGGGAAAGTACAGCCAGCTTACCGCTAACCACTGCAAGCAACGCAGACATGCTGGCGCGCGTGCTCACTACAGCATAGGCCACCTGCATAGGTTACGGTGTCAGCTCTGTGTAGAGCCTACGCGCAATCATAAATCAGCCTTTTGTCTGCCTCGGTGCAAGGTAGCATTGAAAACGTGGTAGAGTTCCATTAATTTGGGCATTCTCTCGAATAGGCAAGCAGAATGGATTAAATAGCTAATGAAACACAAATGTAGTGCTGTGAAAAGAGCACAGAGTGTATTGATTGACACATTTTCAACATGATAAAATTTGGGGAAACCAGTCATTTGAAAGGTGGGTGGGACTTCCTCATAAAATGGCTGACGATTGTGATCAGTTCAAAGAAATAAAAAAGGAAGTCACAGGTTTTTTTTTTAGCTCATCAGAAAAATAATATGTTCAGCCAGACCTTACAGATGCTTAAACTAAGTGTGGCTATGTGCAACTACTAGCAAGGCAAAACAAAGTGTAGGTACACAAAAACAGACCTTACACTTACAGTATAACCGTGACATAACACATGTTTCAAGATCATTTTGGTTCAAACAACAACTGTTACCAAGTTTTATTGTATAACAGCCACTTGTGAATTTAAAAATTGTGGACTCTTTACAGAACATCTGCCTGTTTTTGACAATGTCCAGTCCTTTAGTCCTTCCACCCTCACACATTTTAAGGAATAAATTCATCTATTTACAGACACTTGACAGATGACAGTAATACATCTATTTAAAGTTGAATTAACATTTTTCTTTCTGCCAAACTTTCTTACTCCAACACATGAGCATTCAGTAACCAAACAAAACTTGGGGTCATCTGGGGTGATTTTGAACTAAAATGTATTTATCCAATTACCATTATTTTTATTTCTGATGTAAAATAACAATGTTAGTTCTAACAAAAAACACAGAGGCAAGATAAAGTCAATTTTGACTTGGTGCTCTGAGGCGGAGCTCAGGCGCCCCCTCATGCTCCTTGCCCCTGCGTCTGAACACGGGTGTAACTAATAACATTAATTAACAATGGCTGTCTTCCAGTATCAGATCCCAGCCTTGTGCATGCCGGCTCATAGTGACACACTTTAATGCGTCCTAATGGAATGGAGATATCATTAATGTCATTAGTTACACCTGTGCTGTTCCTGCTATGACAAGTTAAAATGTCTGCTGTGTACAGTCTATTATACAGTCAGGGAGAAAAGAAATGAGGACTTAGAAGGTAACAGTGCTACATAATCTTCATTTAGAAATACTGTTAATTGATATCAGTAGTCTAAATGCAACATTCCAAGAGGTTCCTGCCCAGATTATAAGAGAATTTGACAGGTCACTGCAAAAAATTAGGACAGCTGCCAAGCAAATACTGACACACAAGGTCATTATTACTTTATCATAAAGAATACTGTACCTATCAGCTCTGTCTGTCTGAGTCTTTCTATACTGTTATGTTAATGACAAACACCTTTTGGCCTTTCGTGTGTGTAGATGTGAGTTTGTGTTAATGGGAGTCTTCAAGCTGAATATGAGGAATAAAACACCCAAGTATCATATGTAATTATTCTTTTGATCACTCTAAAGCTTAACTCCGTCTGATGTTAGTGTTGAGTATAATTGAATCATCCAAGAGTGCCTGGTCTAGCCCCATCGTCCTGACAGATAAGCCTGGTAACACAGTATGTTTCTGTAATGATTTCAGCAAAGTAAATGAAGTATCTGAATTTGATGCATACCCCATGGCTCGTGTCGATGAGCGATGAGTGCATTTTATAGCCACCCTTAATCTCAATGAGGCGTATTGGCAGGATCCGAGGACAAGATTGCCTTTGTGCCTCTTGGACGTCCTTGGCCTTACCTGATGATGCCCTTTTGTCTATGTGGCGCCCCCGCCACTTTCCATCGATTGATCGATCAGGTACTTAAACCCCCACCAAATATATGCATGTGGCTATTTGGATGATGACTTGATCCAGAGCCCAAACTGGGAAAGCCACTTACCTCGGATGCAGAAAGTCCGAGAGTCCCTCCAACAAGAAGGCTTGATGGAGAGTACCAAGATATGTAAACTGGCCTTCAGCAAGATGAACTACTTTGGGCCTCATACAACCCCAGGAGGCTAAACTCTCTGCCCTCCAGGACGGGCCAAAACTGTTAACAAAAAAGCAGGTGAAATCTTTCTTGGGCCCTTGCAATTTAACCTGTTATGCAATAATTTGGTACCTGAAAATGGCAAATTTTGGAAAGGTTTTTGGAAAAATTCTGCCCGAGTGCCCTGTACTAAAATCTCTCTAATTTTATTCTGATTCACTTTATTAGCATAAAAGTTGGCAGAGGTAATGTTCAGATGTTTTGCTATGGTTTGCTAGCGATTTGGAGCTGCAGCTGCATCGTTCCTCAGGGACATTCATTCTAAAATTGTATTTTTTAAAAAAATCTTTTGTTTATACTGTGTGCCAACTTAATTTACTTTGACCCAGTGACATACATACTTAGTCTTACACATCTGAACAAATATTTCAAGTGTTCCCTTTATTATGATACCTTGATTATTCAAATAGATCTAGGTTAATACAGACTGACCCTGACTTTGCTATGGTCGCTGCCAATATAACTAGCTAAGAAGCACTCCAGGATGGTGAAAAGGACCCATGGTAAAGAAGATGTGTTTGGCAACCTGAGGAGGGCCTTGTGTTTGAAAGATGCCTCTAAGGTGGTCTGGCTGCTCCTTTAGCCCAGATCAATAAAGGTGAGGAACATCCAGTTCTTCATTTAAGTCCGTTGCTGCCAAGAGAGAAGAATTGCCACAGAAGAGAAAGACTGCCTAGTTATGAAATGGGCTCTTGAAAAACAATACTACCTGCTTGGAAGAAGATTCATTCTCATGACAGATCATTCTCTGTTACAGTGGAGGGTAAAAACAAAGAGATAAACAACAGTGCAAATAGTTGTTTCTTAGGCCGCCAGCCTTGTAACTTCTCTGCCATTCACAGGACCGGAATGCAACATGAAAATGCAGATGTCCTGTCCCACTGAAATGCCTTCTGGTGCTTATTAACCCTGCTGAAGACTTCAGGTCTGGGGTGAGGGTTGTGTGACATCACACAAGTAGAGGGATGCAACATTTCCATACAGGATTGGCTGTCATTGCACAAACAATGTCTCCCAGAAGCGTAATTATGGATCCCACTTCTTTTCCAGTAAGATCTGCCCTACTCCACCTCTGATTGGTTGCCCTTGTTGGTAGCATTCTCCATGCTTTACTAAAACTGTTGGGTCATAGTGTAGCTCTGGCTATGTCTGTTTTTCCAGTGTTTCTCCAAGGGTCACTCATCCTCCAGAGCTGGTTTTCACTGCCTGAATGTCTCTGGGAGTTAAGCAGAGCAGACTGGCCTGGTGCTCGAGCTGTGACAGCTGAAGAGGTGGTGTGTTTACTGGAAACTATGCACAATCCGCTGTATCAGGCCCGGCATTGGCTGTTTGCATCTTGCAGTTGGATTGTAAAACAAACAGTGTAGTAGGCACTGGCGTTCATGTGTTTTGGAGGAGTGGTTCTGGAGCAGCTTTAGGTGTGTAAAATTGGTAGATTACTGGTTGAGTAGTTTTAGCAACAGGCTATAAACCTACATTGAATATGTACAATAGCACCTAACTTAGAATTGCATTAATATCAGTGGTTTTATTCTTATTATTTTCTATCAGTAGCTCACAAAAGGTAACCATATAGCAAAAAATTACTGTACTGTAGGGTTAGGGTTAAAAGATTTCAGAAACAAGGCTTATAAAAAACTATATAAAACACTTACATCAGGGGTCCATTGGCTTGAGGCCACTGCTGGTATTTTCCATCTCAGAGGAGGGTCACTTCAGTGTTCAAGGGCAATATTTTTGAAAATATATGTTTTTCATTATTAACATATCTCATCATGCAAACAGTTTCTATATGTTTTTATCTATTCTAACAGTTAAGGCAAATCATTTTTTCCACACTGATTTTTTTATCTTAGATTGAGATGTTGCGCTGAACTAACAAATGCAATCGCTTGTACTTTGCCACATTTTCCCTACCTGGACCTGCACTTGCATTTATTTAAGTCCACAGCTGAGAAAAGTTTCTAACACAGATATATGCTTCCAAAAAGGCACATTGCCCGACTGGACACTGTGGACAGCTCTGGAAAGGATGGAGGTAATTCTCTAGGAAATTGCTCAGTCATGTCTGCTTTTTCCCCGTGCCTGTCTGAATTTAGGTTTTAGCTCACTATTGCACTGCAAGTCAATAAGTTCGTTCTGCAACACGCTTGGGGCACTCTCCACATCAGCTGAGAAGAGGTCTGCCAACAGCTGGAAAGTGTCACCGTATATCAACTTGAAGCCAGCAAAACGGCAATACATTTCCAACAGCAGAGGCATATTCATCACTGCTGAGCGCTGTGCCCTCCTCCACAAGAGATCTGCATGCTGTGAAATGACTGATTTTTTTTTTTTGCAGGAAGCTGAGTTTTCCACAATCAGTTTTGGGAAGGCTTTCACAGTTTCATAAGCTGCTGTGGTGAGCTGACCTGAGCCCTGGAGCTTCAGGTTAAGTATAATCAGTTCATGTAGTATGTTCACGAAGGAAGACCTTACGTTCCTCTAAAATCCTAGGTTCCTGATAAAATTCAGGAACATTAGATGGCAGCTTCTTCATCTATCCACTGCTGAGCCAGCACATCTTAGTGATGTGCTCAGTATGTTGATTCGATTTCTTCTAAGACAGCCTGGAAATGGCGGTTCCATAAACTCCTGGTCCTGATGTAACTAATGACATGACATGTTTGTATTTTAAGCATTTTCTGCACAGTGCCTACTGGTGTATAATGCAGTACAGAACAAATGCTGGATGATCTGCATTTGCATCGTCTTACTGTCTTTGTACTAGTTCCACTGTCTGTTATAGATGGGGCTCAACCAGTAGCAAAGCTCACCAGGTTGTGTTGATGTTTTTCCACCAACTAATAAGCACTTGACAACACCAGTAATTCACAGTGTGCTGTTTTTTTGTGTTTTTTTTATTACTGGAAAAGATGCTCATTGTAGATGAGAGCAGTCGCACATAATGCCAGAAAGACCACACCCCCGTCTGGGTGAAATTGAAGTCCTGGCACCAAATAGACAACAGCTAGTAGCGACATGCCTAAAAACTGACGTGTTGCATTTTTCATGTCAAACAATAAAAAATCCCAAAGATCATCATTTTATTTATTTCCCCAAAGGACAGTAAAACAATAGCTCTGTGGCTTTAGGTCGTACGCAGAGAGGATGAAAACGGTAAACCGTTAATGATGTTGCTGAGTAAATGACATGTGGTCTGCGGATCTATGATTGCTTGCCTGTTGTAACTATAGTTTTTAATAATATAGAACCCCCGCTGTTAGAATGGAATTTGGTTAACCAGCCTGTCCAGTCGACAGACCGCCAGGAGCAGAGGGTATGTTAACGTTAACAATTCACATTGAGATGACCTACCTTCTAATAATGAATCTTGTAAATAACATAAAGTAAAGTTGTAAGCGGAAATCCGACCTGTTTCGACCACCTCTCAGCTTGTAGTAAATGGTCGCACAATTAAGCACAAATGGCTTTCAAAACAGAGACAGCAGTTCTGCTTTGCCCCTGCAATGTAATTAGTTAACAGTAATGACACATTGGACAGATTATAAAACAACAAAATAAAGCGTCTTAATGACAGAAAAGATGATAGATGACAGAAAAATTACCTGGACATTCAATGAGGTAGTTGAGTGTGTCAAGTTTGTTCATTTTGATGGAGACTGGGACTGAAAGGACATTCATCCACTATTTCTTTCATTTTTTTCTATTTAATGGCGCCGATCATAGATCGACTACGACATAATGTGATTACTTGCCTGTCTGGCCATCAGATTTGGGCTCCTAATAGCTAAGAATCCATATGGTATTCTTATTTGGCAGAGACCCCAGAATTTGCATTTACCGCCAATTAAAGTGGCTGTTTTCACACAAAAGTAGGCAGGGGCATGACAAAGTACCCGGATGGGCTGCTCTCATTTATCTGTAGAGCGCTGTGTGTTAATTTACTGCAAATGCAAACTGAACATTTCCTACTGCTGCAGTTTCACATTTAAAGCATTCAACTGTCAAAACACAAGTTGACTTTTATTTTGGAAGGAGGCTCGTCACAGGAAATGCATTGTTCACTGAGTTTATGTGTTTTTGCTTTTTGCTTTGACAACAACTGGACTTTATTATGTATCAAAGTGTGCTGGCATACAACTCAATTTCACTGCATTATTGCCGACCTGTATGCATTTCTTTGTTAATATCACACACCGTTTTCCCTGTGGAATGGAGATGGCACAAAATCAATGGAACTCTATTGTGCGGGTGTGAATGTTATGTGTTTACGGGTGCGGGCAGCAGTGGCACACACAGCATGCTGGAGCGGGCGGTAACGGTCAGAAATCCAGCTGGAGCAGGATGAAGAAAACAGTCCCACGCAGGTCTGTACAGATTATGCAGTAAAAACTCTGACTTTGTCTCGGGGCTGATTATAACGCTGCCTTCAGATGTTGAGAATTTGCTCTTACCTCATTGTGAGGTTGGACATTTAGCACAGTGCAAACACTTGCAGAGGCAAAGGGACCGCACAGGCTCGGTTTTAGAAATTATGTCCGGTTTCAGGTTGGGTTCAGTCATGCCAAATGACACTTTGCTTTCAAGTTCTTTTAGAGAAAATATGGTGTAAAAATAAATAAATAAAGTACAAATAAGTGATATTAAGTGATAATAATGGCTCTGCTGTCTTTTGGGGTTTTATGACCTGTTAATTTCTCGGATTTGTTATTTACATGACAACACTTTGAACGCATCACAGATACTAGTTGTGATTTTCCAGGCAGCAAACATTTATGTAATTCTAGCTTGCTGGATGAAGGACGTAAAACAAAACTTGTCACTGGGGAAGTAACTAAAAAGGAACTTGGTAGAGCGCACACCTCTGACAAGGCACTAACTTACACACTTGGACTTACAGTCTACATCACATACAGCTGTTATCTCACTGGAACACTGTGAAAAAACACCTTAAAAACTGTATTTCATCAGTTAGCTGAATGGTTCAGGTGCATACCACATTCCTGTAATGTCCTTGATTGAGTTAAGGCCGAAAGCCTTTGCTGCATGTCATGTCTCTGCATGTGTTCTCTGTCTGCCTCCATATCACAGTATGTACTATTCAACAGAGGTGAAAACACCAACATAAAGAAACGTAGTTCTTTAAACCAACAGCATCAAAACTCTTTATCACATCCATCAGTGTGAGATGGGCATGGAGCTCTGACAGCTGTGGATACATCAAAAGTGAGGCGTGTGTGTCGGTCAGGGAGCACAGCATTACTCATATTAGTCCGGTCGTTGCAGGTCATGCCACCCCGGACCCCCTCGGCCTCCCTTTGAGCTTATTGTCACACAGAGAGGCGGAAGATGGAGATGCAGGCCCTGTGAACTGCAAGCCACTGGGATAAAGCGGGGTCATTATTGACTAGCCCTCGGCCATCGCCTCGCATCTTTCCTCCCACCTCAATAGATTATGCCGGGGGTGGGTGTACAGTCTCATCAGTTTTTTCCTGTCCCATGTTTTCAGCACCGCCACAGGCTACACCGACTGATGTTCTGCCTTCCCACCAAACGACATATTCACCATTAACCGCCGCCTTCATGGACGTTCTATCATCCGGGCCTGACATAATCAATGATGATTGCCATACTGAATGAGACATTTTCTTTAAAAACACCAGCCTTTATCGTCAGCAGCCCCACCATCTCCAAATAGGTTTTCTCAGACCTTGTGCTACATTATTCGATTTGAGCGTGTAAAGAGATGAGAGAAGCTTCCGGTCCACATACCCGTTAAGAGAAATCTAATTTAATGCAATGTAAAGTCATGTCAGAGATAAGATGAATCCGCACGGAGATAAAGTGAGCTCAAATTGAATCTGCCATCAGTCGAGGGACACACACAGATACATCTCTATCCACCAGCCGGGCTGCAGCCCACCTCCCACAGTGAATTTGTGTCAGAATGAAGGAGACATTAATTGATTCATGTGGCTACCCACTGCATGGCTGGAGCCTTAACACAAAGCCAGCAGAGGGAAGAGATGCATCTTTGTGTTTGTGTTTGCACAGCTTTACTTCTGCAGACTTCTGATGCCGGGGTCTGCTCCCACGTGCTCGTACAGCCCATCAGCCCATTTGGCCCTAACACTATGAACACTACAAACAAGCTACTGATTGATTGCACAACTTAAAAAGCTGCGGACTTACACGACAGGGATAAGGAAAAGTCTTGTCCTGCGGAGCCTGTTGGACTCGACTAAAGACAAACTGTAACCCGCCGCCAGCAGATCTGTCGTGGAAAGCAGCCCGGTGTTGTTTATCATCGGCTTAGAGTCTGCTAAAACAGCTCAGCGTGTCTGCTCTTTTATGTGGGTATTAATAACTTATGAGTGAGAATCTGAACAATCAAAAGGCATGCATGAGTCTGTTGTGATTGCTCTCTTAGTAGGAGGGTGTGACTATGAAAAATGAAACAAAAGAGCAAATAATAAACTATTCATGTGCAGAGTTGTAGTGCGAGCGGTGACTGCAGGTAGTCTGGGACTGAAGCTCTGCCACCATTTTCAGGATTACAGTGCTTTATTACCACCTTTATATACTAATGAGATAATCCGTGTGTTCCTGTTGATTGCCTGGAAAGAATATAATTTCTCTGCAAAATGTCCTGTGATTAATGAAATCATCAAGATAAGCATCCCCAGATACCCACAAGCCCTCTTTCCGCCTTTCATCGCATTCATTCATCTAGAAAAGTCTCACTTCCAGCGCTTGAACGCAGCCTCTCGCTGTGAAACAATGGCTCCCGCAGTAATTACAGACACCGTTGCCGTGACAATGACACACTGTACTCTTAAGCATTCAGATCAGCCTCCAAAAGAAAGATTCCACAACGGCAAATCTGAAGACCTGTGTTTTCTCTTCGGCAACTCGTGATCACATCACTCCCAGGTTTTTGTATTCTGACATAAACAGACGCTTTGAGGAGAGCGTCGTCCCCGTTCCTTTGTGTGCTGCGCACAATAGCAATTGTGTGTTTTTTTTTTTTTATCCAACATGCATTATGCGGCTTTTCATCATCTTTTAAACGCAGTAAAGGGAGATCTATCGCCTCAGAAATACAAAGAGAGGCTGTAATTGAACGTAGGAGACGACGCTGACAGCTAAACAATACACCCCAGCGTGGCCTTTGACCTCTATCGCATCGTTTCGTCTATTTCTGGAGTTCATTTGCGCTGCTGTCTACGCACTCTCCTCTCCATACGTTACAAAATCATCCGTCACTGTCCTGTCTCTCATTTAAAAAAGTGCACAGGCAGCAGAAAGAGTACAGTATATTGATAAGACACAGAGTGCAGAGAAGGGTCAAACAGTGAATCACCAGAGCTTATCAGCTACTCATAAAACACAGTAACTATATGTGACATCGCTTGTAGAGCGCCACATGCAGATTAAGTGCGTCGGGCCCTCGATCAATGGATCATCAAGACTCTCCAATTAAAGAGGTGGCTCAATCCTACAGGCTCTGTTTGGCGGTAATGATAAAAAAAAGTCCATTAAAGTTGCTAATTAAATGATAAGCGTAAATTAAAACACAGGTCAAGCGAGTGAACTGTGGGATTTTTAAGCAGCAATATCTCTGCTGTTTGTAAGTGGCTGGGGTGGGGGTGGGGGTGGTGGCGGTGGTGGAGGTGGAGGTGTTGGGGAGCGTCAACAACTGTTCCCTCAAAAACTCATGAGTGCTTGGTAACACTTCTGCAGAGTGCAGCTCTCTGAGAAACTTTTAAATGGGTGAAAATGGATTAAGACTCTAATTTGAAGCTTTGGTTCCAGGCACTGTAAGCTGTACATTATTAATAGTTACATAATTTATTCAGTGTAATAAATTAAGGCCAAATAAACAACTTTAAATACTTCCCACCCCTCCTATGGACATAGTCTCCATGACATCAACAACAGGCACCGGCTGTCGCTATCCTTTCAGTGACTGTATCTATCCAGAATAATCCAAAAGCTAATGGTTAGCTGTCAGTCAACGCAGTCACATCCTTAATTATACATGCCTTCATGTCCGGATATGATTTAAAGCAACATTATGTTACTATTTTACCTTAAAGTAAGAATCATTTTAATGTTACAGTGACTCGTAAAAGGGCGAATGGTGGCTCTGTCTAAGCAACTCTGTCCCCCTATTGCTTGCTTAAGCATGTATCATCACTGACCTGTGTCTACAGTACCAACTGTCTACAGCACCAACTGTCATTGATTTTGGTGAAAGTGGATCACATTTAATGGAGAGAATGTTTTCTGGTTTTCCCTCTGATGTCCTCAATTTTCTGAGTTTCCTGAAAGCAACATTTAATTGCTTTGTAGTGTAGCTACGAGTTAGCTCTGTTTGCTGACTCTGCTCGGAGCACAGCTGAGGAGTGTTGGTGTTTACACCGATATCACAGGAGCTTTGGATCAGGAGGAGGAGAGGACCGGAGCTGGGCCAGTGGGCAACAGAACTGGACTCGTCAGCCTCCGACGACATGAGGACAGAGGTGAAGACACCAAAGAGTATGCCGATGGAGGAAGCTAAGAAGAGAAATACACAGTGACTCTCACAGTAAATCTCAGACTGGCTTTTAGTTGTTGGTGACAGCTTTGCTGAATGAAAGGCTGCAGACAGACGCTGACCTGGACTTGGTCCTGTTAGCTAGCTTGCTGAGCATGTCTGTTTACTTCAAGACATAACATTGTTATCACGTGCCGAAAACTGTTCGCAGTTGGCACTTAGCGTTACACTGCATCTGACAAACTGTGAGAGAAACCTGGGATTTGTATTTACGTACCAATTTCCACATAATGTTGCTTTAATGCTGCTGTAAAGTTGACCATTTCAGTATGGAGGTCTGTGGGGACTGACTTGCGAGGAAATGTAGTTTTTGGCACTTCCACATTGGTTTCATTTTCCAGGTTCCTGCTTGAGAAAAACCTCTGTTTTCACGTCGCTTTATGTCGTCTCCCAAACTGTCCCAGCAGGTGGGGGGCACCATTTTCGGGGGACCCCTGCCACCCGTCTGGCCCTGCCCCTGTCTGTGAGGTGCACAACAAAATCTCTCGAAAAAGCGTGGCTGTTAAGCAACAACATATTTTATTTCTTTTCCTCTTTTATACACTATTTAGAAAATAAAACACATTGAATAAATACAAATTTAGAAAGCGACAGATTTTTTCGCCGGATTCTCACAGCAACACGTGGTTATTCTTACGGAGCTCTCTCGGGACTAGCGGAGGGATTCACGTCGCAGAATCCACCCTAAAGCAGACTTGGGCCACACACTGCAATGAAACACTTAAGACTGGGCATGCAGATGCTGAAGTGGTCCCCATTTACAGACACAGAGAGAATGGATTGGCACATTGATAAGACGTTGAGAACACCTAGAAACACCCGGAATAAGGAGGAAAAAAAACATCTATATACACAGAAAAAATAAATAAAGAGAAATTAGGTCCAAGACAACTCTACTGTACAGATATGTCCATTGGATGTGACCGACTTCTTTCCGTTTCACCCTCAGTTAACCTTCAATCGTCAGTCTCACCCACCATAAAGTTCAAATATAGTACAGTACAACATGGGATGTTCACCAACAGCAGATTGCACCATTTACAGTGTTACAAACAAACACAAAATATCACCCAGTGGTTGGCATCAACTGTAGTTCCCTTTCATTGTTTGTTCATAGTAAGGCAGGACACAGCTGAGCTCTTTAATCCTGTCATCAAGGTGTACAACAGGTAGTCCGGCTGCTTTGACAGTGGGTGTATAGAAAATGAACTCCACTTCTGTTAAGTGTCCTCTGGTCTGGCAGATGTCAAGTGGCACTAGAGAGTACAGGCTGGATTGGAGCGCCGAGGAAAAGCAAAAAGGGTGTCAGTAGTATGTTACAAGTAGTCCAGTGAGCTTTCTCATTTAGTCTTTATGGCAGACGACGTTTCATCCAGGCATGGCGAAGGAGACAACCAGAGCTGTGTACATGGACTAAGGAGGCAGGAGCAGAGATCCGGGATGCAGGATCCAGGATCCAGACCTTCTCCTCGAAGAAGGACGAGAAGTGAGGAATTGGTGCTATCTGACTTCCAGGCAGTCCAGGTACTCCTGGGCTAGCTCGTAGCAGAACCGGTACTGCTCCTAGAACAAGCACAGATATCGACCAAGATTAATTCCATATGCAGTAAATTATTTCCATGAACTATCAATCCTCCCTTGGATGTTCCTATCTCCATATGCTCAGGAGTTATTTAGTGATCAAATGTTACAATTGATGTTACTTTTCCTCCATCTGCTGTCAGTGAAAGCATACATCTATATCTGTCTTACTGTTAATGAATCCCATGTGCAGACCAAAACAAACAATTATTTAATCCTGCCAAAACAGCATTTCTGTCCAAATTTAGAATCCTTTAATACTACATAGAATCTAATTTAATACCTGTTTCATGGTCAAACCAGCCAAAGTATGAAGGTATGACGGAATACCAGTAGGGAGGATATGGCCTGAAATTGTTTAACCATTACACTGTATCTTTCCTGCAATATATCAATGATGTAATTACTCAATTAAGTTAAATTAACACCACACGGCTGGAGATAAGTGGCAGAAAGTACAAGTACAAAAATACATCAATGAGCCACACTGTTGCACTGGGTTACATGTTCCTTCACTACCATGATTGGACTTTATTTCAAATGAATCCCACATACATCGGCCTGGTTGATCCAAGGGCACCAAATGTGTATTAATCCGCTGCTAGAAATAGTCCACAATAAGTCACACTGAGTAACATTTGCTAAAAGCTACAGTGCCCAGTGTGATAGCTCAGACTCTGACTTTGCCTGACATCAAACTGAACTGCCATGTTGTTTTACTTCATTATTCAGGCAGACGTCATGTTTTCATCAGCTGATTTTCTTGTTTTGTTTTTAACCAAACAGCAGCATGGCAGCTGCAGTACTGTTTGCTATTAGCAGTTTTACATATCAAATCTTAACATATGGCCTTTTTTATTCAGTTGTTATTTAGTAAGTGAACTTAACAACCACTCGTTTTTATGTTGCTATTTTTCTCGGATGTAGCTAGGTAGCTAGCAGCTCTGCAGGAAGGTGACGTACTGATTCAGAGGTCTGGAAGTGGGCTGACTCTGACTAATGTCAGAACTTAATAAAAACCCTGTTCTTTCTATTATTTCCTCTCAGTCTCTCTCCTTTTTTTTCTGTCTCTGTACGCTCATAAAGTGGAGTCGTACAGCCTCGGGATAAGCACAAATGCAGCGCTCAACTTGACAAATTTTAACACATCCTCACCTCAATTTGCACTAGCTAGAGAGAAATCGTATTGATTCACGCCCACTTGCTGCTTTCCTTTGACTTTATATTCAATGGGCTACATCGAAAAATGTAATTCTCATTCAGTCTAAACATTGAACCATTAATTACCATTGAATTTTACATTATGCTGTTTTCCTTAAGATACAGATCCAGGAATGTATTGAAGAAGTGAAAAATGTATTTATTTCCTGAAAATGGCTTATTTAATCATCTAGTCTTGCTGGAACACACATTTCACTTCCTTGACATTCCCTCTGTCAGACCACAACAGAGTGTGATACGGTATAATATATTGCAGTAAAAGACCCTTTGCTTACTCACCATTGTCTCCACCATGTTTGGCTTGGAGTTGCGCAGTGTCTTTGCAGAAAAGAACACATCCGCGACGCTATGGTGACGAATCATCTCCAGTATCATGGTGCAGGCACAGAAAGTACCGCTTCGACCGCCGCCGTTCCTACTCCAGAAAGAACGAACAAAGACACACACACACAGACACAAACAGACACAATAGAGGCATAAAGACATGAGTGACCTAATAAAGATGTGGTACAGCAGCTCAGACGCTCTCGGAGGGGGGGGGGGGGGGGGGGGCGTGCTACAGAGTGAAATGTCACAGTTTGACTGAGCGCAGATCAAGCACGCTGTCAGAAAAAGGCCAACTGGCAGACTTTCAAGATGAATATCTGAGTAAAGCTCTCATTAAAATACAGGAGCGGGGACTTAATCAGATATGGGACGTCTAAGACACAGCCTGACCTCCAGGGATCAAAGGGCTCTAACATGGAGATGGGGACAAATCTAATGGAAGGCAGGCGGCACCTCCACTCGAGCAGCTAATGTACTGTAGAGACACAAACACTTAATAGTTATTTTTTTCTTTGGAACTCTGACTTGATGAGATTTAATAAATCTGAAGAGGATTACAACCGTGGAAAGCCTTACAGTGGCACGAGAGGTCTACTTGAGGTCCAAAAATTCAAAAGCACAGGCTTCAATAGAAAGTCTAAAAGCTGTTTCTATTCAGAGGAGAATACAATTCATGAGGAGATGTTGAATTCATAATAGATTTGAGCTTCATATTTAAAATACATTATAGAGTGAAGCCTGAGTCTAAAAGGGACTCATATGAGTATTGGCCATCAAAAACACATGTACTGTATGTGTGCTGTAGATGTCTGTAAGTGGACTCACAGGCAGTGGACAATGGTGCGTCCCTCTCCACACTCTCTCTGCCAGTTGTGAACCTGAGCCAGAAGGCTGAGGAAGGCTTTCTTGGAGTCGGGCACGTCGCGGTATGGGGACCAGCGCAGGAACTGGAAGTGACGCACCACCAGCTGGCCTTCCTGAAGCTATCGAAAGCAAGAGATGTGGAGATGAATAAAAGAAAAAAGTGAGAATGATTTATTTTTTCCCCAATATAAACCGCCATATATGCATTAAAACCCATCGCATATGCTCCACACACATCGCTCACTCATTCAAACATCTAGCTGATCTATCTTTCAGCCGGAGGGCATTCTGTCAAAAACTTCAAACCAACTCAAGTTCAGCTGTGGAGCTCCTGTTCCTGACTTCTAATTGGCTGTTAAAGTTGAGTAGCAGAGTACTGCTGGAAATGAGGTTGACGAGAGCAGTGACAGTGAATCAGAACAGTGAAGTCGTTTACATTAGAAATGTTGATTAGAGCAGTTTTTAATGTTTTCTTTAAAAAAAGCATATCAGCTCATTTTTAGTCTGCTGTACTCTGAGGCTTTCTCCCTGCTGTCCAAATGAAATTTTGACATTTTTGGGCTCTAATATTCCACTGAGCAGTTAACCCAAATTCCTGCTTCATAATGTCCCAGAAAACTGTTGGTAATGTCAGAGAAGCCACAGCTCCTTTCTCCACGGTCTCTTTTTCTGCAGTCTGGGGATTGAATGGAGTTTGTTCTTCCTGCACATGCAGAGCTGATGGTTTCTGAGTTAACTTTTACAACTTTATATCAGACTGAAGACAGCCAGGGGATGCTCGATGGATTGTGGGAAATGGCACCTTAAAGGTGCCCTGTGGGGATTTTGTAATAAACGCTGTCATATTTACAGTTGTTCTCACCAAAATAAAATGTTGAATGTTGAAAGTATTTCCCTGCTGTGAAACAACGGAGAAGTAGATTCTTTTATTTTTTACTACCTCGCCGGGAGGTGCCATTAGCACACACTTATGTCCAGAAGGGTGTACTATGGAGCAAAATTAATGGCATGTTGAGGTGAGGTATGTTGAGCCTTAAGCCAGGGTTTTCAATATCATGAAGGTGACTCTCTTTTAATTTGGCTAGATCACCATGGGAACTTGTGCTGCACATCTAACCTGGTCCAAAGAAAGTTCTAGTTATTCTTGATCTTGATCTTCTCTTTGAGCAATACAGAATCTCAGCTGAGGGAACACTTGATAATATTAACGCTTTAATATTTACACAGCGTACTGTATCATCCAGACACTTAAAGAATGATAGAGCACAGCAACTATAGACCCCTTCGGGTTCTATTTTTAATCTTGGTCTTGATTTGCTGACGTCCATTTTACACTGCTGGTATTGCAGCTAACAGAACACCAGTTCGAAATGGACTGATCTATCTGTATTCATCACAGATATACAATCAGTAAAATTAATTTCATCCCGATTTAGTCAGAAACTACATTGATTTACTCGTATCCGTCACAATGGCACAGAGTCAGACCTAAATGTAGTATGAGTATACGGTTGAAATGTTAGAAATAAACCATCGACATTAAGCGTGCGATGAATGGTAAAATAAATTCTATAAAGTATTTGTTCATATTTTTTATGGCTATCTATTGTAGCAATCTGTTCGTCTTGACTATAGCAGGCAGCAAGCGACCGGTCTATCTTGTGTGGAAGAAAAGGCAAATGAAGCAGTAAGTGCTCCTTTTTCTGGAACCCTGAAGAAGAAAATCTGACTGGGTTTACAAAGAAAGTTGATGACTACCGTTGTGATACTCATTATTTCTAATTGGGGTTTCAGGTTTTATTGAACAAGCACATTGCTCCATAGCACAACTAGCTGTCAAAAACTCCACAAGGTGTTTTGGAGGATCACAAGCTCTAACAATACTACGGCCAGGAATCATCTCAACAACGATGTCACCTTATTTCCAGTTATAACAGTGTATTTGGCAACAACGCTACTGGTAGCACCTTTTCTGCATCTACTTGAGAATGGAGTTCCTTCCTGGGGCAGAGGCTATCGGTGTCTCGCTCTGTGGTGTCTGTCTCCTCGGGATCCTGCAGAGAGGCCATGTGGGAACAGTTTCTGATATGGTGTCGAGATATTTGAAGGGCTGGGTAGGGGTGGAAGGGCGATGGGCTACAGTGAGGGTCAGGTAAGGCGGCACAGGGGCTAGCAGGGTTTTGGCAGCTAAAGGACACATCTGCTCAACTAGCTGCTGGAAGCATCTAGTAAGGATACTAAGGCCAAAGGATGGGAGCTAGGAATGTTGCGACGGTGTAAAGTGAAAAGTGGGAGCTCGGCTAAATTATTCAGACAACAGCCGGACATGTACACCACACACAGACTCACAAACAAGCTCAACACACACAAAAAAAACAAAATCATGAAACTTCTCTCAGTTAACTGTAAAAAACATGGAGTTTTGTATTTGTTTTAGTGTTGAGTACATAATTGCTCAAACAGGAGCGTATCTGCTCGTTAAGCAGGTCTTGGGACTATACATATGTGGCTAATTATGTTATCATGCTGTTGATTCAGAAAGTAGGATTATTATGCTGCAAATCATTCCGACCGCTGGGAACAACAAATGCCAGCTGGGACCCGGGTCACCATTCACAATCATTATATTAGTATCAGGCTTCATTAACCCTCTTAAAAATAAATGAATTGATTCAGCGCCAGGAAATGCCTCCCACTGCAACGGAGCCGGAGCAGTTCTCTGCTGAGGAAGGACTTGAGCGCTCGTCAGCATCCAAATTAAAGACAAAACATGTCACTTGATGAGAAAATTAAACATGTAAATAGCAGTGTTGCCATTAAGTTATTGTGAAAACCGAGGGGAATCTCACCCATTAAATTAAGTTTGGGGAAAACATGTTTCATAAAACCTGACATGTGCAGCCTTTCACCATGCACTGCTGTCATCTGGCTGAGTGCAGTCCAGGTAAAACATTGCTATCGCATAGCTGGATACTAACGTTATATTGTTAAGTATTGTAAAAGTCTACAGCACTTATGTCTGTTCTACTACTACGACTACCTTCCTCCTCAAGGTCAGGTATTGTGGACGAAGAAACAGCAACACTGGAGAACAAATCCAACGCAACACGACTCGAGGGCTGCCAACTGTCCCAGCTTCAAACAGTGTCCTGGGGACTTTATTTTCCTCTGAGAACAGCTTGTTAATTCATTTATCGACAAATATCTCTGAGTTTGTACTATTACCTTATTAATATTGTAAAAATCAAAATTCTGAGTTTGAATTTCTTCTCCAAAACTACATAGGGCCCCTTTACTGTATTTGTGAATGTAGGTCATTTTGGATTATGTTTCATGAGAAAATGAATTTGATATTTTTAACATTTATTTATATCTAAGATGTGTTCTGATATATGGCTTTGTACTGTAGTTCCTTATATACGTGTTCCTATGCATTTACAGATGATCTAACATTAATTGTTTTGGATGTTTATTACTCAGGACAGTTTGCATGATTAATCACACTTGCCATTACAAAGCTTGTCTGCCTGTTGGCGTGCATGATATATAAATATTGGTGTTGCTTATCCAATTTTCATACAGTCTGACCTTTGTTAAACTTCTGTGGCATGGAGTTACCAACACATTTACTAACCCTGGCCTACTGTTCAGAAAAAAACAAATGTTAGCCCAATACAAGAGTGAACAACTGAATGTTAGGTTGGTTAAAAAAACCTCAGCACACCATCATAAAGACTACACTGTGGATACAGCAGTGTTTTATGTACAAAGGTGGGCAACATCAGCAGAATGACTCCCTCCAATGTCAGACATTTTTAATAAAGACACCTTCAGGGAGTATTTCTCACCTATATACAGTGCATCTATTAGTCTGTTGTTGAGGCACTCATCTCATATCTAAATTCATGATAACTGTCAAGATCAAGCTAGCTAAGCACATTCTCCTGCTCTGCCCCCTCATCACTCAACCTGTTTTCCTAATTGTTTTTCCGTGTGAAGAACACTAATTTATTTTTTTGGAGGATTTAATTTTGTCTCTACAATCACTTAGCTCCTCTGACACTGCTTTTATTTGCCGCTTTGTCAGCTAGCACAATTAGTTTGTTAGCATAAATTACACGAGTTCAAACAGAACCAGAGTTGATATTATGTTCCAATTAGAGATGAATCAACAGCTTTCTGACAAAATCTCAACAACAAGTCAAGATTTCTGAAAGCTGAGGTGTAACCGGAACGTCAGGTTTCTGATTCAGGAGGAAGAAAACCAAACTCAAAATCATGTTGACTGTTGTAGTGACACAACGACTACAGCTACTAATTCTTTACCGGCTCAAAGTGGCTCTGGGAACAGAACTGTTGCAGAACTTCAATAAGCTATTTCAATGCTTTATTTGGATTGCAGTAGATTTTTACAGGTGTTCCCGTTATTTTGTCCAACAACATGTACAGTTTGTTTTTGGAGTGTCAAAAGAGAAAGTCAAATATCTGATTGGGTTTTTTTTAAACTTGTGGTGAGATCCACCTACCCGAGTGATGTTCTGAACCCGGAAGAGGCGGATGATAACGTCATCGTCGGCTGTCCTGGACAGAAGCTCTACTGTCATCGGGCCAAACTGCTGCAGACCCGGTTCAGGCCAATACTGCAGACAAGGCTGAAGAGCAAGAGAGAGAGACGGAGAAGACAAGAGAAGAGAAGAGAAGAGAAGAGAAGAGAAGAGAAGAGAAGAGAAGAGAAGAGAAGAGATAACAGGTCATTAGTCCACACTTGCTTGAGGCAGGACAAATCATTATGTCAGCAGCCAGTGATGGCGAGGCCCAGTAACAAGACACCTGAGTATTGACAGCGGAGACAATTAGCCTAAATGACAATGATTATCTACAAATAGCAACCGTAAATTAAATGAGCGGAAAAAAAAAAAAAACCAAGCCTCTCGTCACGGCGAACAATCCTTCACATAAGCCGCGGTCACCTAGTGTGAATTATTCATGAGTCCAAATCATTACCATTAGCACATTATAAATTAATGGAGGAGGAGACCTTGGCTAAGCCTGGGAGAGATAAACAGGAAGTTAGCCTGGAGGTTGGCGCACGCGAAAAGCCAAGGTCTCCCCATCACCGCTGCTTCAAAGACGCGTCCCCCGGCCAACAAGACGGGGGGAAAAAAAACACAAGGGAGCGGTGTTGACACGCTGACGTGTTCCGCGGTGACTCTGGGGCCGCGGGGAGCCCTCCAGGAGGAAGTGATGATGGCATTTCACTCTGACAGAAGGGTATTAACAGGTGACATTGGGCACGAGGCGAGATAAATATTTATACATTCAGACAGGAGACAGGCAGCTCCAACTCAGGAGGGCAAACCGAGAGTGTGTGTGTGTGTGTGTGTGTGTGTTTGTGTGTGTGTTGGGAGGTGGACTGTTAATCCACTGGCAGCGAGAGACATGGAAGAAGAAGAACAAGAGGAGAGTGACAGAGGAAGAAGGACAGGTTGCAGCTGACAGGCATGGTGGAAATGTTGAGCGGGAATTCAACATGACACGGTGACAGAGCGGCGATAGGGAGACGGCAGAACAAACCCACGCATGAGCAAACATGGGGGAAACGATAAGAATGTGTTAATGCCACGACAGCCTGTGCAAATTAAACAGACGGCATTGAATGCACGATTGAATCCCGGTGGCGGAGCACCAGTTAAAGGCCAGACAGTGATGACCCGTCCTCACTGCACTGTGTGCCACTTTCATCTGGAGGAAGGAGCGATGCGGGTGACATGTTGTCACTACTGCTGTCGACGCGTTACATCATGAGGAATGATAATATGAACACGTCATGTTTATATATGGACGTAAAACCTGCAGGTACTTTTAAACATTCATACGCAGGTTTCAACTTGTGAGAAGAAGTCGAGCTGAAGCAGTTTAACAACATTTTTAAACACATCTTTTGCCTTTATTTGACACTAAACAGTGTGGAGTAGGGACGTGATGATTATAGATTTTGATTGTACCATTATACTCTCTACAACAGTTGCTGTCTTTCAAAAATGATAAAACACAGCAACCAAATCGGTTGAAACAAACTTCAGTTCTGCATCGTATTGTGTTGTTAAGATGAATAACGGTACAAGAATCCCAATTTATCTTTGTGTCAGTCTGCCCACAATGCTGTGATTATGAAATATAAATAATATTTAGGTATCCAGCATTTTTACCTGAAGGTCCTCTCAAAATCAGGCTACAACATCTTTTTCAATACCAGTATCTGTGTGACCCACATTAGTACATAAACATTACAAAAACAAAATGTAAATATGTCTGCACTGCATTACATGTGTGCTGTAATCTACAATAATTTTATTTTCACATAGTAGCTCTGACAGGGCACTTATTTAACGTGACGAACACCCTGCTGCACACACCTCTCTCAGAGCTGGACGGTAAATTTGACAGCACTTCCTCAATTCTTGGCTAATTAGCTGGACTCCTCATAACAGTTATTCTTCATGGCCGCAGACGTTAGCTTCAGCTGAAAATGGCTATCATGGTTTTATAATTGTCGTGAGGCAGAAGTCACACACTTCTGTCTCGTGTCTCGTCCAGTTCGTGCTGCCCAGTGAGTTCACAAAGTCTGACATGTGCCCTGAGATGTCCGCTGTCAAAATACTGGATGCATTTTTTAGTCACTCGTGCTCGGAATTTCAAATCACAAAAGCGACATCACGACGCAACTTTAATGTCCAGCCGAGGCCGGAAAATCAACAAAATAAACACAGCAGGCTGCAATTTACTGATTGTGCTCTGTCTCTGCATCCCTATCCCTATTCTCTGCTTTAAATCACTGCAGTTGTACTATCCTTTTGTTTTTTTATATAAAAACTAGCAAAACCTCAGGCTCTTCAAAAGAAAGAATGGACATTTTGCATTGTTTTATAAACTTCATCATTAATTTATGATTTGACAATAGTCAAAAAATGAAAATAATGAGTTGAAACATGAACAGTTTTGACTTCTATAATCTGTGTTTCCTTTCCTAACAAACGAGGGGGTTGTCGAGGATGACAGCGACAATGACGTAACATATGTACATTTTCCGTATTAGTAATTTGCTGATGCTTGCTAATGTCTTCAATACATTTGTTCTAAAAGTGTATGCACTCTTAGAGCAGATGTGTAAAACAACACTTGATGTTTTGTATTTTAACACATGCGCTGCATCAGCTCAGGACCACCACATGTTGTTTCTCAGCTTCCAGGAGCTCAGCAGTTCTCTTTGTTTCCTCACTAAAAGTTGCTCTCAGCAGCTTTGTGATGAGCTTTTAAGAGGGAACTCTTAGCAAGGAGCTTTTAGTGCCAGGCTGGTAAAATAAGATCTTTTGTGAGCAGCCCAGGTGTGTCATGTTAGCTTTACTCATCAGACTCATTTGTCAGTGCAGGGTTCGATATGTCTCATTTATCAGCTTCACAGGATTATGAAAAGAGAGCTGTTTGTCCTACAATTAATATATATGTTCATGATGTTTTAACTTATTCCATAAATAAATAAATAATAAATGTCCAAAAATGATCTTTTTGATGCCATTGATGAGAGTAAGAAAACTAAATAGAATCAATGTCAGGCTGAGGAAGAGCTGTTCTCAGTCTTCTCCTTCCAGATGGAATACAAGTGTATTTTGCCTTCTACACAGCAATCAAAGAGCTCCTCATGTTTGAGAATACCCAGACCTACAAGGCAGGGTTTTTTTTTTATTTCTCAGGGAGGAGGAATCACTCTGTGCAGGAGAGTGCTCTGGCTAAGTGGACAAGAAGCGTGTGCCTGACAGCTTTTTCTTTTTTTTTTCTTTTTTCCTCTATTTTTGCTCTTCTCTTCAAATTACTGTTTGCCTTGCAGTGTTTAGAAGTGGTAGGAAATAGGCCCTGACGCTCAACACTCCCCCTATCTTCTTTAGGGGATACATGCTGCACATTTCTCAGAGGAAAATCTGCTCCAGTGGCAGAAGTTAAACTGCAATAAGATGGATGAATAATAAAAAAGTGTATTAAGGGAAAACACTGCAGGTGAAAGTATCACTTTTTCACGCACTGGTCGATTTTCAGGATTTGAAGCTGTTTTTTGGTCTTCTTTCAGATCAGTGTTAACAAAATGTCTAGTATACACAGTGCTTATTTGAGTTCAGATTTCTGTTGTGGGCATTACAAGGACATATACAAGCACATATTTAATTAGATAAACAGTCTAAGATAATCAACTAGGAGTTTCATGGTGATATCTCTTCGTAAACTTTTTTACCCTGTTCACCTTTGTATTTTTTTATCTAAAAATATGTGGAATTTCACAATACATCTATTGAAGGCCATTTTCTCTGAGCCAGAAATCTCCACTTCAGCAGCACTTACATACACCAAACTTTTCAATTTCATTCCTATCTGTATTCTGAAGGTCTTTACAGAGGGCTCTGTTCAAATATCATTCAAAGTCTGATTTAGTCACCATTTGTTTACACTTTCTATAAAGCCCACGTCTATCAAGCATTATAACATATGTTTAATGTGTTATAATGCCCTACAGTGCCATATAATCATAGTTACAAGCACTCATGAAGATTCATAATGCTTTCTAACAATAATCTAACTCATTATTACACTAATGTCAATAACAAGTTTACTTTGGAGTGATCGATTCCTGGTATTGATACTTGACCATGTAAGCCATTATTAAAGGCTCTATAATGTGTTATGATTATTGTAATGAAGCATTTTGTGATTTATGATTAACTATATAACTATAACTAAAGACACACTTTAACGCATTACAAATATGTTTTCAATGCATTATGAACATATGTGTCATAATGAGTTGTGATAATCATTATAAGGCATTATGAATATAAAGTGCTTATAACTATTCTTTTATTATTATAAGTATGTTCATAATGCATTATATTGCATTATAGACATGGGCTACATAAAAATGTTACCAACATTTTCATCCTAAAAACATTGTGAAAATGGATTATTTATGGGTGTTGACAGTATTTTTTTTATTTATGAATTGATAAAAAGAGATATCCAAAATGGACTCAGTAAAAACCCTTGATTCTAATATTTCAACAGAATTTTGAATGTGGCTTGATCCATTATTCAAATTTCTGTTCCAGAAATGTATTCAAATTACTGCATTTTTAAATAGATAATGCCTCATTAGCCTCCAAAACGTACAATTTCAGAAACTTGTAATACAAAAAACTATTTGTCACAATGTAAATGATCAACTGGGAAAGTTTTATGGTGATATCTAGTAGTTAAAAATGCTACCCTCTTCACCTGTCGTGTTTCCCCTTTAACAGACTTGAAACACATTTTTTCATACAATGTTTCAACAACAATATTTCCATGTTTCTGAAGTACAAAATGAAACCACTGGCACATTTATATGACAACTCTCTGTTGGGAGTCTTGAGACTTTTGGGTCCTAAAAATGGGGTCATATTTCAGAAAATGTGAAGAAAGTTCGCTCTGGTATCACACTGCGGTAAAGTCAGTTATATTAGGATGTATCTAAATACACTGTGTGTCACTAATCAAAATCCAGCTGTGATGCAGATGCTGTCACACAGAGGTTGTGCATGGCTTAATTAAAAAAGGCACGCTGATAAGGTAGAAGTTACAGCTCAAGTTAATAAGATTAGTAACAAAGTGACTTCATCTAAGTTGCATGTCGACAGTTTAATATCCAGCTGGTTTGACAGCTCCTCTTACCCAGGCAGAGTTGGACTGGTTGAGCTGATTGAGCATCACCACCGAGGTGCAGCCGTAGTCGTACACGAGCCTCCAGAAGTCAGTGGTGGTCCCCGGCAGTGGATGCGGCGTCACCACGAAGGCGGCGGGCCGGAGGAAACTGTCAGCGAGCGCCGCATTGATGTAGTTGCTGCTTTCTCCCTCTGTGGTGACGAGGAAGGCCAGGGAGCGGTCCGGCGGCAGGACGTCCATGCTGCGGTTCTTCTCGCGGTTCCTGGGCATCAGAGAGATGCTGCACTCCTCCACATCCAGGTGAGGGGTCACCGAGTTCAGAGTCTGAGGGAGGAGGAGGAGTGGTAAAGTGAAGATGAGAGTGTGCAGAAGAGATAATTAGAAAGGTTGGCATATGTGTTCGAGAGTGTGTTCAATTTTTAGATGCAGAGATAAAATGAGAGAGTGAGAATGAAGATAGTGATAAGAGGAGGCAGACGTAGCGGAACAGAAATGGGATCAAAGCGAGATGGACAGAGGCAGTGATAACATTCTCCACTCAAACTGCCTGACTGTCAATACTTGACAAGCACAACTATCTCCAATCATCTCTGGGAAACTTTTTGACGCATTAATCATCAAAACCCCCACAAGGCTTAATGGATAAAAACACATTTAGCGCAATCTCATACATTATGAATAAGCATATTAGGAAGCAATGGAAAATTGAAGCGAACTGATTATCTAACTCGCTTCATATTGTGAATGACTCCCTATTGGTGTCGACAAAATGAATAGAAACATTCCAGCTCGTAACTGGAATATTGCGTCTCGGCTACAAGTTGCAATAATGAGTCTGTCTTATTGGACGACTGTGAGCACCACTGAGGGAAGGTTATTGTGCTGCGTGTGGAGAGGGAAAAAGTCTAATTATTCTAGCCAAAGGTCAACGATCAATAACGTCATTATAACTAACATTAACTGGACCAGTCAGCATCATTACATAAAAGACAAATAGATGTTCTTAGACGCAATCTGAAACCTTTCTGCTGAGCAAAATGTTTTTTCATGTTTAAAGTATGCTGATTAGAAAAAGCAGCGTCAGTCTTGGTGAAGGCTAACTACCCATTTAATCTTAACAACCAGAGGAAAGACCTACAGTACATGATACAGTGTAGGTGTAAAGGCTCTCTTGAAAAGGATACAGACTGAGCGATCAGAGCGTTGTAGTGAAATGGACATAATATGGGCGAAATGAAAAAAAGTCAAGCGCTGGGAAGGTTTTGTGCAGAATAAAATAGCAGGACTGGAGTCAAGTCTGGGGAATTTCAGTATGTATTAACTGACTTTTGAGGCACCAGCAGAGTGACTTTTGAGATTTAGAGCTTACAGTAGTGAAAGGTGATGGAGCGCATTCAGTCTGAACTGTTTTCACTTCAAATGTCAAATATCTGTATGGAGGAATGCTTTTACTGTTACTGCAGACATTAACAGATGATTTGCATTTGGAGGTTGAGGCACAGCTACAGCCCTGGATATGTAGCTACCATATTGTGAAGCCAATCAGATGACATCATTGCCGTGTTCTTAAAGGAGGATTTAGATATTTTTTAACCGTTAAAATGTTTTGGAATTGGTCGGATCACCTCAGCTGCAGCGGCCGCAGTGCAACTCCGACTGTCAGAGTTACGTCCAATAAAAGTGTTTGTGTTTGCCACTGACAGACTGAGGTTGTTTTTCTAAGTGTCTGACAACATTACTGAAATGATTTCCACAGAGAGAGACCTTTTGGATAAACAACAGGATCCTCTGTTACAAGAAACGCAAGTCTTGTTCAAGGAGAAGTTTCACTCTGAAATCTCGTGAGGTGAGTTGCTACAGTTATTGCCTCATCTAGATTGGCAAAATCAGACATCGCAGTTTGTCTACATTATCTCCAAAACTCCTCTCACGTTTCCACAACCGTCTTCCTGCAACAACTCACCTTGCAAGAGCTCACAGAGAGGCTTCTCCTTGAACGAGACTTGTGTTTCTGATTACAAAAAGGATCTTATTATTTAAATAAAAGGTCGGTATTCCAGAGGAATTGTTTTCATAACGTTGTCAGACACTCAGAATATTAGCCTGTCTGCAACAAGGAGCACTGTTAGTGCTGTTAGTGGACGTTACTCTGACGGTCGGAGTTGACCCAATGGGTTACACTGCAGCTGTGTTGCAGCTGGCAGCTGAGGTGATCTACTGGACCGGTTCCAAAACTTTTGGAAAGTATGAATCATTTACACACCAAAACCAACAGGTGGAGCGTCCAATGGGAATCCTCACGGCTTTTCTATTTGGGGGATCAATATGTGGATTTTGCTACCTGCAAAGAACTCAAACTAGATCCTGACTGGGATCACTCTGAACCCAAACTAAAACAGTTTCTTAACAGGGATGAGTCATGTAGTCAGGATCAGGTGCTTCTTGTTTTACTGTGATTTACCATATTGAACTACAGTCGGTATCTTATATTGTTCAGCCTGTGGTACTTGCTCGTTTTTGTTGTTGAGTATTATGTTTTAGGTATTTTAAGAAATTAGCTAAGCTATAGATGCTGTGGTGTCTGGAATCAGTTTATGCTACATATTTGTTCCTATACAAATAAACATCTAATAAAGTAAAAGCTGAAGGCTGTGACATAGCCTATGTGCATCTCTGAAAAAATGTGCCTTCACAAGATCTGTGATTGGCCAGCTTAGCCTGCATATATTTTCTTTTCAGATTGTTGAGAGTGCAAACAACTTGAAGGACGTTGAGTAATAAAGCTATGGCGACATTTCTAGTGTTGCGCAGTGTCGCCAAGTACATGGGGTATTTAATTACAGCACAATACAGCCTGATCTGTCTAGTGTTACTGTAGTGATATCAGTGTAAGAAATACGATTCTCAACTATGAACCACACCCTATAACACAGACATCTCCAGTGTGACTCCCGGTGACACGTTTCATCCAGTAAGACTGACTCTAAGAACCAGCTGTGGTTGGACTTACTGTCTCTGCATTATTCATTTTCAAAGCTCTGGGTATCATTTCTTCACCTTTCTAGCTGACTTGTCTGTTCAAGTCGGAGCAGTTGCCAAGGTTGTGATTTTTCTCAACTTTCACAGTGGGTGATGCACTTAACTGTGACAGCAGATGAGTCGAAAATCCCAAATGTATGAGGCTAAATGGTGTTTATTGTTTATTTTGTAATTCAAAACAGACGTATTTCAGCTGTCAGCAGCTAAACAGTCGGTTTGCTCCCCCAGCCTTGCACTGTGTAAGAAGACTTTGCATTGTGGAAACAATGTAAAGGGCTGGAGTCAGATGCAGATAAATTCCTTATCTTATAGCAAACTCACTTAGCCATGCTGTATATGTAAATATCTGCTCGCTGTTTAGCTTTATCTAAAAACAATGACATGTGAGATTGCTTTGTTAACAGGCCTTTTAACCGTGAATCACACTCAGGTGACACTTTATAAGGTACACCTGGCTAAAACTGAGCCTGATATAACTGCATTGGAGCTTTTCCACTGGCACTTCTTGGCTTTGCTGAGTCAAACCGGTTTGAAGTGTAGTTTCTCTCCAGTGTGCCTGTTCGTGCTTTCAGATATCTGCTATTTTCACTTTCAGCTGTTAAGTTGATTAACCGTGGTCTTTCTTGTGAGGAATTTATAGGAAATGAAATGCGATTATAACTGAATGAGCAGAACTTTGTTAGGGGTTATTCTCTGATAGGACTGAGGGTGGGAAGGGCATTTACAGCCACACTGTTGACTACTAGTCAAGACAAGCCTGTCCTCAGCACAAATTCAAGCAGGTAGTCCTGTTGTAATGGAAATACAAATCCCTGCTGCGCTGGGCCGACGTGCCGAGTCTATGAAAAACCCCACACAATCATTTTTGAGGATGCTGTTTTTGACATTACATTATCCAGTACAGAGAGTTGTTTCTGATATTTAACCTACCCTCACTGATATAAATGTGGTGGACAAAATAATAAAAACACTTGTCAGTATAACGCAGTACAACTCAACAGTGCATCATTGCATTAGGTTGTATTAGTTTTAGCTGGGTGTACCTTAGATGTAATTAACTGGCGACAGAGTATTTTGTGTGATTAAGTAAGTTGGTGTCACCATGTGGCTAAACTGCAGCTGGGACACCATACCACAATCGAGGGCAACAAGGGAAACGTACGGAAATGACAGATTTAGCTTTAATGATCATATAGACACTACAAACCATGTGGTGTGTTTGTGTGCCTTACCTGAAACTCCTCTCTGAGCTGCGATGTGTTGCTCTGAGAGTCAACCTTCAGCATCTCCTTATAGGTGAGCGCAAACTCATTAACAGGGATGGCAGTCTCTCCACACAGACAAGCCTCCAGGATGGCATCATGGATGAACACATACTGCTCCTGAGAGATGGACAGCAGGGGGAAATTACAAAGTCACACAAAACCCATGCTGCACTTAAGAGCCTCCTAACTGTTAATTGGCCACTTGTGAAGACAATGGAGAATTTAATTACTGCTGCTGAATGTTGACAAATAGTAATAGCTGTCAAAACATCCTTCACACCGTCACGCCCACTCTTAGGTATTGTTTCTGAGCAGAAAATTGTGTATAAATTGGGTGAAAAAAGTGCAGAAATCAGACATCAGAGGAAAAAAACACTGCCCACACACAATGTTTAAATAACGTCATGAGCTGAGCAATTAACGAGGAAACCAAGAAATTTGTTTTGACATCCAACCAAACAAAAGATCAAAGAGGCTCGGGTACATTCAGAATTACAGGCGTAAAACTGTCCCTCGTCCAACTTATTTAAAATTCTTATTATGCTCTGTAATTGCAGAAATGTGTATTCAACTGGTAAAGCAGCTTCAGCTGAGAGGTGAAAAGATGAAATTAAAAGGAGATAAATACTATTGTTTTTGTATTTCTGCACACACGCCACTTCCAGACCCATTATCAAGAGAACAGTTTTTAAATATTTTCCAACACATAATAGTTTTATTTACTCTAGTAATTAATGTCTTTCTCTGGTTTGTTAATTTGAAGGTTGGAAGTTCACATTAAGTACAGTTTAAATAGCTTAAATAATTTCAAATTGTGTGGTTATTTATATTTATTTAAGGTGAGTGTCTTATTATATGAAGAGTTGGTACATGTGTATCAACTTGACAGTATTGTTCTGCACTGATATGACTTCTTCTTTGGAAGTGAACAATTTTTAAATGAGTTTAGAATAACAGTTATACTAAATTACCTTCATATCAGAAACATTATACCCTCCACACATCATTCTGGCTTTCACTAAAGAAGAGCACATTTGGTCACACTGTACTTAATTAAAATTTTGAGTGGATGTGTTAAAACTTTTTTGAAAAAATTGTGCGGTTATCAAACCGTGCCAAAAAATGGAAAATAATTCAAATTAGCTCCTCCTGGACCAACTACAGAATCAATTAATTACATTTACTAAATAATCCAGTAATAAAATGTGCAAGGGGCCAGTTTAATGAGTATTTTTGTTTTTAAAACTTATCATCCACTTACCATTTTTAATACTAACAATAAATCAATGTGTAGTGTGAAAGGGTTTTGCTTGTAGTGGCAAATCTACAGAGAATGATCACCCTACTCTACCGTTCCCCTCAGCTCTACAGAGCTTTTTAGCCTCTTTTAGCTCTTTGTTTTGGCTTTACAGCCCACATCTTTGACTCTTAAGAACCGTTTCCGGCCACAGATACCAGCGAAAAAATGCTCAGATGAACACAGAATACGCTAAACCATATGGCAAACAGACAAAGCTAGCAGCCTCTTATACTACGGAACTTCTTAGCCTTTTTGCAACTGTTTTGGTTTGTCGCTACACTGCTCTTATCAACCTTTCTTCTAACTATAGTTGTTTTTGGTAAAAGCTATGATAAGCCCAATGTATGCTACATCCGAAAGACATATTGTGCAGCTAGCTGCTGAACACAGTGGAACATTTGGCAACCACAGTAAAGAGATAGATATTTTTTCAAGAGTTGGTGGAGACCAAAACAGAGCTAAGCACTTACATTTGTCAGGACAAATCACAGCTCAGTTCCCAGGATAAAATGTTGGCAGTGAATGTTTCTGCAAACCACGGATACATTTAAATGTGTAACATGTCATACATAACATGTTAACATTTCTACAATACCACGCTCACTTTACATGTATATAAGCTCACTTTCATGTCAGGAGACACAGCGGATGGTGGCGGGGGTAACAGCTGCCAAGCCAATGACCACTGTTCCAGACTGCACAAAACATGATCTTTTCCTGACATTAACCACATGAAAATAAAATAAAAATGAAAATTCAACCCAAAGAAACTTAAAGTTGCAACATAAAGAAACGTACAGTTTCAACAGAAAGAAACACTGCCAACATTTATTCTGCCGATTGGGTTACAAATAATGGCGCTCTAAATACTTTTCCTGTTAACATTTGCATTTTCACTTTTGAATTTTTTAATCTAGAAGTTTAACTTGTAACGGAATACTTTTTCATTGTAATGTGGCTACTGTATCTGATTTCTCCACTGCTGCCCATGGTTGTAGGAATGCTGTTTTAGAGGCTTTTCCAGCCTGAAAAATGTAGAATTTTGGTGCCAACAAGCAGAACAATGGTTAAATACAAAAGTAATGAGTAACGTGGGCTACCAGCAGCTTATTTTTTTGGTCTATTATATTGTTTTTAAAAAGTTAAAACGTGTGAGCTTATGGATAACACTGTCAGCCATCCCACTCACTTCAGTCTGGATCATGTTGATGCGTCTGGAGCAGAGGGTCTTGACACAGTTGTAGATGTCCACCACTCCTTCACACTCAGCCATATCCAGCATGACATCCAGCACAATGTAGCAGCCAGTCCTACCTGCTCCCATACTGGTGCAGAGGAGAGAGGAGAAGGATTGACAAAGCTGAATACACTTCTGAAATGAAAAAGTCTCAGCGGGGAGCCTTTAGTAATGATCGAGATACTCTGCCCAAAGTCAAGTATAATAAGAGGCTTTGTTCTGGGAAGAAAGACAGGAAATACAATGACCATTATGTTCTGTCAAAAAAAAAAAAGTCAAAGTTGAAGTTTGAAAGTGAAAAACCTTTCAGATAGAAATTTGAAATGCCGACCTCTGCCTCCCCTGTCTGGGTCTAACACCGCGGTAAAGGCATGTGTGGGTGTTTGCGAATGCCGCAGCCCTACCCAGGTGAGGCTTGGTTATTTTAAAACCCATCTGAGTTTCTGCACTGGGATGTTTTAAGCCACAAAAATACATCTGTCTTCATAGTGTTGCCTTGTTTTTCTCCATCGAACAGAAAAACAGTTTGCCTGCAGCGCATCAATATTGTTAAACAAGCCCATCATTTATGATAAGATGCAATAGGGTCGGTACTTGATCAGAATTAGAAGCCACCATCAGATGGTTAATGTTGAAATAAAAAAATAAATCTGCAATAAATCTCAGCATCTTCGTGATAATTAAAAACCTCCCTATTATATTTGTTCATATTTCTCACCCTTCCCTGACCTTCAATGCTGCTATTTTTTGGCAGGCAGCACTATATTTAGTGGGCTGACTTGGCACATAATGCACACTGCAATCATGTCATGACAGGTAGAATGTACAAAAAGAAAAGAAGTGGGAGATTCATGAGCTGGAAAACAATCAAAAGTATGATTATAACCCAGCCACACACACTAAGATCACTGGACAAATTTTGTGTCCTTTACTTTTTGACATCATTCCCTTAAACTCAAATGTGTTTCTATTGGATGTTTGAAGAATATTTCGGGAAAATGAACCATGAATACGGGTGATTTCATAATTTAATTTGGGATGGTGTGAGAGCTGTCAATCAAACTCTGGTGCAGAAACAACCACAGTGAGACCCCCTGAAGAGGCGGGTTTTCAAGGGCGTTTCTAAACCTACAGATCTTTTGCTCTGGTCTGAATCAGTTGAGTCTGTAACCTTGTGTTTTCTCTAGGCTCGGTTTTGTTTCACATAGAAAAAAAGGGCATTTTGTTTCCCTTACATACCCGGTATGTCAATATGGGGTTTCTCAATTAAAACAAAACAAAAGACATAGGGAGAGTGGGGTCATGGGAGTTGCTGTCTTAATGCATAAACAAATAACCTTTTTTCATGATAATCTTTCTACGTGATTCAGGCAGCCATGTGTACAGACAAGTTAATGTTTTAAAGCTTTTTTCACGTTACGTTTGCCGACTTCCTCACTTTCTGACGACTGAATGCAATGCACCATTAAGTAAAATTAGGAGTTCTCTGGGTTTGAACATTGCTGGGAAGATTTCAGGTAATACAAGTACACAACAAAACAAACTACATAACAAAGGTCTATTTGTTTCAGATACTTTTATGTGGAAATGTTACATATAGGCGTGAAGTTTAGAGGCAGGGATCTCATTGATATTTTTGACTCTCATCATCACCACTATATGGGCCCATTTGGGTAAATCAAATTGTGGTATCTGACAGGAAGTCTTGCTGCACGTTAATAGGAGTATCATTAGACTGTAAATAAATTGCCTGTTACAATGACACGAGGTTAGAGACAGGACAGGAAAGAGGGGCATTGTAGAACAGTTTTATGACTCAATGCAGTTCCAAGAAACACAGAGTAGGATCATTGACTGTATGAAATAGTGGACAGAGCCACGGTGACGTCACCCATGGGAGCCCAAATGAAGCCCAATGTGGATCATACTGGCTGTCGCCATCTTGGCGGTGCCAACCCCACCTAGCTGGAAGCTACCAGGCTAGCTAAGGCTAACAAGCTATCTGTGTTCACACATAAAGAGAGATGAACTTTGGCTCAGGTTACTCACATGAGTTTGAGCTTATTTCGGGTTTATTTGCCCCAAAGAGCCAGAATACCTTGTAGATTAGCCACAAGATAAGGAGCAACAACTGGCATCGAGGGTGTGTGTTCAACCTGATCATAGTTAACACTCACCAGATACCCGTTTCTTTCTGTTATCCAGTCATGGAGTACATTACCCCTTCTGTTTCTTTCTATACCCCTCCATTCAGCAGTCAATTTAGGGAGAGTTACAGTACATTACAATGGATTTTGGCACCTCCATGGCTAGTTATGGCAGGAGGTGACGATAAATCCACTTTTTAATCCCAAAAGTAAAAAAAAACACTCAAGGCTCCGGGATCTGGCTGTCTCCTCCAGAGCTCCCTGAGTCCAGCTACTGTCTGCTGTCTGTTAACGTTAACAGAGTTGCTCATTAATCCAAAACACCAGCGTCTGTCCCTCCACTTTTAGTCCAATTATCCGCACAGAAAGACATTGTTTGTCCGATATCTGCATGAAAACTTATCCAAAAGGCACGAACATCATAAAAACGGCCGAGAGGTGAAGTCAGTGACTGGAATTAGCTTAGGTGAAGCCGAGCAGTCAGCTGGTGGCTACCTGTCACTAAAAGCAGTCATGCCCCTAGTTATGCATAACCTTAAGGCTTAATATAATATAAACGAGCGAGCCATATAAAAATTCATCCCCTGGACAGTTGTCATGAAGGGATAAATCAGGTAATAGGAACAAAATAGTTTTTTGTTCCAGGCTGTAAACATGTTCATTCGTGCTGTAACGTTGGGCATTTTAACATGCTCTCTTCTGGGGCTTGACTCGCTTTTGTACCCAGCCTCAAGTGGCCATTTGAGGAACTACAGTTTTTTGTACCTCCACGCATTGGCTTCAGTAGGATACAGGCACAACACACTGCAGTTTTAACTACAAGGATTTGCATGAATATAGGCTGCATCACTTGTACAGATTGCTTATTATGAAATTGCATCCTTGAGCATTGACGATCAGCAGATGGATTTAATAGTACACATTTAAGTTTTGAATTCATGCTAAAATTACAGATCGGCTGTCACAAACATCAAGGTGTTTTAGAATACTGTGTCTTCACTTTTATTGCTGCTCCTCTTTTTTCAACCAAACAACCAACTCAACCAAGCACATTTTTATTTACAATATTTTAATGTTTTTCCATATTTTCTGGTGTCTGCACTCAGGTCTTTTTTTATTTTTATAATGCAGTACTTAAATTGCACATATCAACAGTTGGGCAGGAATTGCCTTGTGAGAAATGGCTTCTTTTGTAACACCAGTGTCTAACAGAGAATAAAAGTCCTTCACTGAAATAGCTATCCTTGATTGTCAAAAATGGCACTTTTTGTGAATTTCTTGCTAGTTATGTGTGAAATACAACATCCTGTTAGACTGTCTTTTTGTTCTGGGATTTGTTGTTGTCACTATTGTGCTCTCCACCTACACAAATACAGCACAAAGACACTGCAAGATATTTTGGGAAATGTAAAGAGAACGCAAGCTGAAGTAGAAATAAACAGGGCAAATTAAGTGTTACCATCAAAGGAATACGGTATTAAAGAGTATAAGAATATCCGAGGCCGGAATTATTTTAAGCACCTACATCTGCGAGGTGTTAAGGTCATTATCGGGATAGAAAGTGGTGAGCTACCTGCAGTGGACCACCACAGGCCCAGCGTCGGGAGGTGTCGAGGCCTTGACCCTGCGCAGGAAAGCCAGCAGGCCGGTGGCGTGGTATGGCACACCGTGCTCAGGCCAGGAGGTGAAATGGAACTGGCACACCTCATGTTTAGCAGGATAACCTCTCTGGAAGAAACAGTTAGAAACATATACATGAGTTGCTAATATTCTATAAGAGAACTCCACAAATAGAAACTAATTAAACATACTTGAAGCTAGATGAGACACGCGTCGGTGGGTATGCTTGATACAGAAGCTATATGAGAGAGCTGAGATTGAAAAAAAAATGTGGGAGCATGACTCACCCTCTCCATGGCAAAGGTGCGCACGGTGTACTCTGCCAGCGTTTCCGTCTTCAGTAGCGTTATCTTAATGTCACCGTAGAGCTCAGTGTCATCAGGCCAATACTTACAGCACTTCATCTGGACAAACAACAAACAGCTCAAGTTCAGAGAGGTTCACACACACATACGGCTGATTTATCTCAACACTAGACAACAAACATCAACGTCACCAGGCACTGAGATTTCAACAAGCAGACAAATTGAAAAAGCGTTAATCCTGTAGTGACCTTTGCAAAATATTTGGACTTTGCCACGTTTGTTTCTCCACCATTAGATGTGAGGCATTAAAGTGTCGATCGAAAGGTTGGATAACACATTTTTTTATGACTTAAAGGAGCATTTTGGAAATAGAGCTTACTGTCTGAGATGGTGTTATTTTCCAACAAGAGGGTCCTAAGCCAAACCTAAGAGCTTTCTTTCTGTTTTATTATATTTTTTTATTTTTCCTTTGTGGCAGTTGTTTTTTGTGGCGTCAACATTTCCTCCTGCTGCTGGCTGCACGGTGTCAACATTTCCTCCACCTTCAGGCTGTGGACTTTTTCTGACACTATATTTTTCTCACCTACAAAGCCGGGGAAAGACTACAGTAGCCTTTGGGAGATGGAAGTCGCACCATTATGGGAAAGGATGAAAGGGCACTCTTAATCATACGGGGCATTTTTAGGACTCTCATATATATTTTTTTATATACACTTTTCCTTGAGTCACTGTTCATTTGTGATGTTGGCTGACACGTGTTTGACTGTGACATACAAAAAATAAAAACAACACAGCATACATCAATTTATAAATTCTGATGCCAATAATGTTAGACTGAATTACCTCATTACATCAGCCAGGTAAGCATGATCAGATACTTCCTGCATGTCTAATTAAGGCAAAGTCATACTTGTATATACAATATATTGGTACTTAAGTTTAATATAACTATAATTTAGTTTCTGTTCATATGCAGTATCAGTGGGCTCATGAGTTGTGGTTACTGCCACTTAAGTAGAATAAGTCATGAAGCAGACTTATTCTATGTATGTTGTTGTCTGTCACTCATCAGGCTTGTTAATGCTAATGCTATCAGCAGCTGTGTGTGAGATGCATAAACTGGGGCCACACTCAGCCAGTGTTTTAGTACTGTTTTCATACTTGGCTTGGCATAAGCTTTGAACATAAACCTCGGAGCATTGCCAATTCAGTCAGAATGAGGGAGAGGAGAGGACTTTCAGATCCAGGCAGACAGATAGAAACTCATTTTGAGCAGAAAAAGCATAGTGTAGAGTTAACTTTTTAAAAAAGTTTTGGTACAACAACTTTTGTATTAATCCTAAAAGTTGTAATCTACCTGGAACACATATTTCACCATGCATACATAAATACCATAGAAAATATTGGCAGTTAAGACTGTTGTTTTTGGCATTTATTCGACAGCTTTTGATGCTACAGTGACCTCCTGTTTAAATAGTGGATTGCATACCTGCCAACATTAGGCTGTGAAAAAGGGAGGTATTCTGGGGCATCTGCAAATGCCCCACCCCCATATAACCCTACACAACGGATTAATATAACAAAGACAGGGATGTGAAAGCAAAATGTCTTTAAAGTTGTCCTAAATTCCATGCTCACAGTAAAATATATATATATATATATATCTTTTTCAAAAATGTGCAAAAAGAAAACAAACGTGAACAACCTAAATTCACCTCACAAAAATGATCAAGTGCAAACATTGCGAGTGTGTGTGTGTGTTTGGAGGAGCCATCTCTGCCAGGAACACCTTCAAAAAGAAGAAAAGGAAGGTGTTCACCTCTGCTTTGAGGTTGGGTTGCCAGGTTCCACAGCACATATCCCACACAGAAACTGAGAAACACCGATTTGAACTGTATCACTATGAAATTAGTATATAAACGGGAGGAATTATCAGTCAGGAGCACACTGGAAAGTGGGCTAAAAAGGCAGGTATGGGATTGCTTTTGATCTGACGGTGATGCAGATGCTCCTCGCAAACATTTCACAAATTTCTAAATATCTTTACAAGCTTAGATGTTCCTCTGGTTTTGATGGTGCAACTCGGTTTAGTAACTCACTAGCCTGAAACAAGCGAGCAGTTACAAAGAGACTGTTTCAGAGGTAGAGTAGCACCTGGTGTGATGAGTGAACTAAACTTGATGTCTAAATTTGATTGAGCTTCTCCTTTATATGTCATATAAACAGTAAACACTTTTCTGCTCAATATTAACAGATAGACAGGTTAAACAGATCTTATATTTGGTGTGTTCATTGCAAGCTAACGTCATTTATAGTCCTTTGCCGTATACATTTTGAATACTTAAACAGCAGCCTGCTGTAATCAACAGAGGCAAGAATAGTTAACTAGATCAGAGGCCACAATGTTCATCCATGAGCCTTCATATACATCACAGCTTTGACCTTGGATCACAGCCACCAAAGCAAAAGGTGATCACTCATGAACAGACAGCGGCAGCCATTTCCTCCCACAACACAGGGCGCAGCAGCTATCCTAATATATAGTGAATGATAAAGGGAGCTCCGGAAATACATTCCCTCCATCCATCTTTACAGGCGGCTCGGAGAGGTCACAGGACAAAGGGAAGGGAAACCTACCCTTCCCACCTCCACCAGCTTGGTGATCATGACAATACTGAAGCAGTTCTCCTGCCAAACCATCCTCCAGAAGTCGTAGATCATCTCCTGCTTGGGGCCTGCAGAGGAGGGGGATATACAGTGGAGGTATAGATGGAGGAGTGGGAAAAGAAAAGGGTGGGGAGAAAGGTGGAGGAAGAGAAAAGAGAGGAGGATGAGGAGGGCGGAGAGATAAGCCATAAGTCAGAGAAAATAGTGGCAATAACCATCAATATAGAGGCGCTGTGTAATCCATGCCAGGGAATAGAGTAACAACGTGTCATTCATGAACTATTGCCCACTCCGTGTTCTCCTAATACTACAGAGAAATGTCATTTCAATACACCCACAAATCCTCAGCCATTGTGCAAACAAGCTCCTGCATTGCCTTTCCTGGATGCCAGCGGCTGACACAAATCACAGCCCCCCCGGAGAAGATGACACTTTCATTGATTTCATTACACTGTGGCGTTGATAATATCACAAGGTCCTCCTTCATGCTGACTCCTCTGCCAAACACACTACTGTACACCCCTTTTAGTGAACAAGATGTCTAATCATTTCTGCCCACTCGCTTTAACTAATAGGAATATTATCTTGTCTCCTGTAACTGGCCTGGATGACTTCTTTATGATGACTCTCATTTGTAAGAGTAGAATATGTTTTACTCTTTAGAGTGTCATAGTTTTTCTGTCTGCATTACATCATTTATTCTATTCAGGTTTATTTGTAGAGCACTATACCTGAAGGAAATTCAAACTGCTTTACAAAGTGGAAATTAAAAAAAAAAGTTGAAACATAACTCTAAAACTGAATAAAAGCTTGGTAAAATGCTAAACTTTGAGCTTGGAAGTTCAGTCCTGACCTTTGGCAACAGCATATGTAACAAAGACGTCCACACAGCAACTTTCCGTCATATTAAAGGTATTTAAAAATCTGCTGCCAGACCATGAAGTGATGTATTCTTAAATCATAAGGTGAGTGGTATTAAATATTTTCTATAATCTTTCATGTTATTCTTTCAATGTGCTATCTGTGTTGAAGTGTGCAAATGTTTCCTGTTTTGCTTTAATCTCTGAGAAGCATGTCAAATATTACCAAGCAACCAAAAAGATAACCAATATTTAAAGTACTATACGCCTCATCCTTTAAAATCAACTCTGTAATTAACACTTACTTTACCAAGGGAGACGTTTGAGAATCTGTAACGTGATTACATCCTAGATTTTTCTTTTGTTATTTTTTTTTTTAGACCCCCATTAGCCACTACCAAGGTAGAAGCTATTCTTCCTGGGGTCCTAATTAAACACAGTTAGTAATTTCTGCCACCGGGGGGGCTGTTATGAGGGGGAAGTCAGGTGCAGAGCCAGACCTTTTGGAGGAATAAACACCTAGAGTCACATCAGATTCTGTGAGGAGAGCTCAAACTTTTTTTTAATTAAAAAGCGGATTTATCTTCAGTCCCATCTATTAACCAGACTGCAGCAGAGATCTGCGTAGTTGACCTCCTTTGTTGGTTCCTTATGTATTTTACTTCATGAATGTAACGTAACAGAAAGGAGAGGGGAGAAAAGAGAGTGATAATGGGGACTCTGGTGAATGCTGAGCTCGGTGAGAGGTTGACTTACAGCTATTATGCGCAATAAAGGAATCTGGCTGTTTGTGGTGAATAAACAATTGTGCAAGTAACACCTCGCTAGTGGTGAACACACAATTAAACAACCACCATTGTTGATAAAAATCTATCTATGTGCCTCAGGCACAAATGTTCATGGACGAGGTAATGTGTTAAAGTTTTATTCAAGCTAAGTTTAGTTTGCCGACTTCCTTCCTCACTCACTGACTCTCTGCTGGAAGTAAAAGGGACAGAAGGCTGCAAATGCACCGTTAAATATATATAAATATATAACAAAGGTCTAGTTGTTTTTAGACATTTTAATGCAGAAATGTTTTTGTAACATTTTGTATTTTTCAGATATAATTGGAAAGAGTGGAACTCATCAAATGGCTTTTACAGGAAGGCTATCAAAAGGGTCACTGCTGCAAACCAGCCTGACAGAAGCACAGACAAATGTTTCAGATTGTCAGACTGGCATAGAAAGCTTTTGAATTAAGTCAAATAAGAAATAGAAACACAGCACAAAGGCCTATAGAGGGTTTTTTTTTAAAAGTTTTTTTGTCTCTGCAGATAAACAAATAAAGTGAGGCGTACAGTAGTGCTTGTTTTCACTGTTCTTTTCTCTGCAGTTTGTATTAACAAGAGGAATCAAAAGATGTACATTTGACTACATGCCCCAGGGTAAACAAGCAAAGACCTCTGAAGGCTGAGAAACACAACAGGAGGAGGAGTAACAACCTTACTTGCCTGTTAAATAAACAGGGCATGTGCAGAGCCTGACAACAGTGTTGCATTTCGTAACAGCGAGATACTGGTCTTTACTGTAGTTGACCCGAGGTGAGACGACGCCAGCCTGCTAACGCTTTAATACACACACGTAGGCAGCTACTTTAACCACTGTTTTCCCTCCTCTTCACAGGGTTATTCACAGCTCCCTCCCCTGTTAGCAGCCACTGCGCCGGCTTCTATGTGTATTAGTGATATGAGATGTTAATTTTTCAGCAGCAGCAGGAGAAGCCCGCTAATGCATCGCCAGGGGTACGTGCCAGTCAGTGGAGAGACAGATGATGTGTGATACCAGTGGCTGGGTGGGTGAATCTGTATGCATAGCACAACACGGCGCCGCTTTGGACTCAGGCTTTTCAGAGTGCGCCTTGGCATTTCTCCTCCTCGTCCGCCTCCCCCTCAGCCGCCTCCTCCCTCTCCCTCATCTCTGGACATAATAGAGAGTTAGCCCGGAGCACCTGCTGCCTGCTGCACACGCACAGCTGCCTTAAGACTCATCGTAGATACAGAAAATCAACCTCAACCTGCCACCGCAGACCAACGCCTGCAGGGCAGAGCATTGTTCAGTGCATGCAGAGCACGAGGGGCCAGCGACAGCTTTAATGATGCAGTGTGTGTCCTGTGTGTGTGTGTAAGTCCGTGTACAGTTAGATGGTCTACATGTGTCTGCACTATGTCTGTAGTTTTTACGACCTGGGTCTTATTTCAATATCTAACCTAGCCTGAAATTATGTAAGAAATATTGATCATCTCATATCTTCATTACTGCAGTATCCACTGTTTTACTGAACTATGACAGACCAGGAGAACTATGGAAATGTACTGTAGTAAGTTTCTGTGTTCCACTTTCATGGAGTTTTCCTATATTACCCTACTGTCCAGTTGTATATGGTAATGTATGGATTCTATTTTATCACAGAAGAAAATCAATCTTCCTGAAAATGCAAATTTTTCTTGACAATTTTAAGCAAGAAACTAGTAAATATGTAAAACTGATGATGATATTTTTTGTTGTTGCTTGTTTTTTAACAAGATAATCAGTAGTATCCTTGGTACAGTAACACTAGTTGTAAAGTAGCAACTGATGTTTGTAATACTTTATACTTAGTTGATAAATACTGTGTAGTTTATCTATGAACATTATTTGGATGGCCATGAAAAAGTAGCAACTGATGTTTATAAACCTTGAAAAATGCTTTATAAAGCATTTCATTGTTTGTTAACAGTCAAATAACTATTAACTAAAGTTAGACTAACTATAAATTTACCATTTAGTGATGATTTTTAATAAGTTTTACCACGTATTGTGTCCCAAGCACCCAAGCTCATGAATGCATACTTAACCACTGATGTACCAACATTAGCCTGTAATAAATAAAAGACACAATCATTAATTCAATAGTAAAGTTATTCAGAAAATTATCTCTGCAGTATCCACTGTTTTAATGAACTACAGGCCTGGACAATTAACTATAGTAACTGTCTATGTTCTGGGTTTATGTAATTTTCCTATGTAATCTTACTGTCCACACTGCAGGTTATGTAATGTATGAATTCTATTTTATAACACAATGAAATCAACATTTTTTCTAGGCATTTAAAGCAGGAAACTAGTAAATATTAAAGATTCATGAGGTTTTTTTTGTTTTCAATAAGATACCCAGCAGTATCATCTGATATAAATCAGAGAAACTTGAACATTTTGTTTGATCCACCTGGTACTTCCCCTTGAATAGCGAGCACACTGTGGCACTCTCACCACCTCTGCCTGCACCCTTGCACGTCAAAAGACTTTGAGAGCAAAATGAGAGAGAGAAATTTTCGGAGGTTACTTTTGTGAAGCTGTAGAACTGAGACCAAAGTGAAAGATGGAAAGAAATCAGAGGGGGATTACGAAGTGAAAAACATATTCACTGAATAAATAGGATCAGAGCCGGCAGAGAATAAAGAGAATGTCTTGCTCTCTCTTTCGCTCAGTCTCTTTCTTTCCTTCTTTCTCTCCTTCTCTCTGTGAGTGTGTGTGTGTGCGTGTGTGTGTGTGTGTGCCTTGCCACTTGGGGAAAGCAGCCTATATAGTGTATCAAACCGACATCAGAGAGATGGGGCACCACACATGCAGATGGCGGGGAGGAGAGACACAAAAGCAGAACTTCACAGCGAGCGACAGTCAGTAGTGTTACAGTGCAGATTGACTGACAGTTACAGTTGATTGTTATGGGAGTGTTTCTCACAGGCGGAGGAAAGTGACGCTTTATGGTGGAAATCCAGATGTGAGCATGAGGCAACACGGGCTCCTTGTTGTTTACACATCAATAATTCAGTTAAGTCATTTTCATATTGTCAGCTGGTCTGCTGTGTTCAGAACGCACAACACTGAGGCAGACATTAGCAGTCAAACTCTGTTGCTGGGTATCTCACACTCACCTTGAGTGGCGATGAAGTGGTTTGATCGCTGGTAACCCTGTGAGACGGATAGAGGAGAAGAGACAGAAAAAGAGATGGGAGAGAGTTAATAATTATAAGAGTGCATGATGAAGTGAGACTCTGGGACCTCTAACTCTCATTTCACCCCTCCCATCCATTCTCTTTCTCCATTTTCAGCATCAAGTCATCTCTTATTCATCTCAGAGCTGGGTTTGATGTCAGCGCTCTGCTAAATTTCGCCTCTGCTTCTGACTGAAGATATTTCAGCGGCTGAGAAAACTCATCTGCGCCGTGCTAATGGGTGACGCCTTAAAATACATTCGCGTGTTTGACCGGCCGGATTCTTTCGCAATGTTTAGGCTCCTGAGTATGGCTGGCCAGATCGCGCTTGAACGATAAAGGAGAAATGGCATTAATTCAAGTTTCTTTCGCTGTCTGTCTCTGAGCCAGGTCATTACATACAGAGTGAGGGAGCTGCATTTCAAAGGCGGCTCGCCGTGTGGTGCTCTGCATGCAGCCAAGGCTGCTGATCAAAGCTAGATTGACAAGTGAAGGATCTTCAGCTCTGGGAGTAATTCTACCTGAGTGACACTGACTGATCTGGCTGCCTCCTTTCTGCTCAGCTTGGCATTAGTGCCGTTATGATACAGTGTGCACGGTCTGGAAGGCTATTAGGGGCGTCCTGGCCCTCCACCAGGCTAACACTGCGCGCTGAATGCAAAGCAGCTGAGCGTGATGGATCCCAAGAATTAAGATTAGTGTGGCTCCTCATCGCTCATGGCTAAAGTGATTCCAACTGCTGTATACAGTAAACATTTATACAAATACTGCACAGACATCACCCCCCCAACCCCCACACACGGATATACATGTAGGCAGCAGGCAGGCACACAAATTACATTCCACAACTGTCATGCCACAGAGGGAAGTTGATATGGATGGCCGTCGCTATGAAAGAGTGCAGGGACCCTCATTCCCATGAGCCTCCGTTTGCTGAGTTTCCCTGGGCCGACCAGTTTCCTGTCTGTCACCTTGGCAACCACATTTTCCAACAGCAGGCAAGCAGAAAAAAACATCAAGCAATGTGAATTCACAATGGATCGAAAAGAAAAACAAAATAAAACATGCAGAGTCACTTGAGACGTGGAACGCTTCTCAATTCTATCAAAAGGAGAGAAAACAATCAATTTGTTTTGCTTTGACAATTTTGGCTCACTCTAACTACAACCTGTGACGAGTTGGGGAAAATCTTGGTGCATGCATGTCGACAGAACTCAGTGCTCGAATTTATCATGCATCTCTGAATCACTTGTAGGAACTGCGCTGAAACTTTGAATGTTAATATAAATGTGCTCTGTGAGAGTACTGGAGGACATTAAAGGGAGTTCTGATGATTCCTCCATCGAAAATAAATGACACCAGGGTTTTGCAGCACCTGGTGTTTGTTTTGTTCCGGGGTTGTTTTACAAGACAAACTGTGGAATCAACAAATTCAAATGAGTTACAGCCTGCATTTGAAAATCTGCTGTATGAAATTGAAGCAAGAGGGAGATAATCTGCACTTGTGGGTGTAAAGCGAGTTAAGGCTTAAAAATCCACAGTATTAGTGTTAGAGTTTTAAATCGGCCAAATGACAGCTGTGAGTTTAAAAAAAATACCCTTCATTTATTTGTTGCCAACAAATTTGAAAGAATTCATTTCCTTATTATTATTAGTTATTAATAACTAAACATACTACACAAAATAAAAAAAATAAAATAAACAAGAAGTTTGTTATTCACTAGACTTTGGAAATGTCTTTGTTATTTCAGACTATTTAAGACTTTTACTTTTAATATAAACCTGTTACAACATGTGCCATTTTGACCTCCGCCAAGGAGGTTATGTTTTCACCGGAGTCTGTTTGTTGGTTGGTTTGTCAGCAAGATTGCATAAAAACTATGGATTGAATTTCCATGAAACTTGGATGGAGGATGGGTCTCAGCCCAGAATAGACCCCATTAACGTTTGGTGTGGGTCAGGAGAAAGGTAAAGATCCAGAAACTTCTCTCACTTTCTTTAACATTGCAAGATTTTTCGACATTTTGTTAATTTCTCAGGTAGTAATGGACAGATCTATGGTATCTATGAGTGAGTACAATTTGATGCAGATAAAGGGGACTGTTGGGCCTTGGGCGGAGGTATGCACTCTACTGAGTGCCATTGTAGTATTCTACTGTTTTGTACCTACAGGCACGACTGTAAGTCTGTAAGTCCTCCTTACAGACTCAAGTTACCACAGTTTTGCAGCTGTTTGTGGAGAGTATCCAAGATTGAGAAAATGACTGACTGAATCACACGCCAGATAAGTATGATTCACTTTCAGTTAGACTAAATTTCCTACTTTTATACTTAGTACCCATTTCCAACAGTATTGTTAAAAGCAAAATGTCTGATCAGAATCACTTAATTTAAATGGAGGACATCCATGCAGAGCTTTCATGAATTTGGAAACCCAACTTTGTGCTGTCATTTGCAAAACCTTTACAGTGCTGACCTTTGAGGGAACAAAGAGCTGCAGCCATGCTAGCTGTGTCACAGCATGTAATTTTCTAGAAACCCTGCTCTGCCGGAGTTTGAACTGCTCCACAAGAAAGTGACAGTCTGCAGTCATTTGTTAGATGAGAGATAATGGTCCAAATAAACTCTGTTAATGGCTGAGCCAGCCAGCTCACACATTGACACTGACTTGCTCTTTTTAACTTTCGTTGCTAACTTTTCCAGCTAGCTGGCATATTACTGCTCAGCTAGCTAGCCACATTACCTCAACAAGTATCCCTGTGATTCGTTAACAAAATTCCAGCAATCATCTTATAAGGACAAGACAATGTACTTTGCTGTCACTTCATAGTTACCTCTGAGACGCTTGATGAAGGTGGGCCCTGAGGTGTCTGGTATTAGGTCAAATCCATGTACGTAGGTATCTATAATGTTATGCACCCTGCATTGTATCTGTTGTTTCCCTCAGTTCACTGTCATTGAATGTGAATCCAATGCTGGCCGTGTCATGGTGTCAGTAAACTCTGTCTTAGATCTCAGATGCTTGACCTGACCTAGCGTACTCTCCTCTGTGGCATACTTCCAGGCCTTTTGTAGGACAGCCTGATGTTAAACAAGAATTTCAGGTGAGCATCTGACTATGGATGAAAGAGGACAGAGAGCCGGCTGCACTCAGTTTTGAGAAAAAAAGAAGAAGAAAAGAAAAAAAAAAAAAGAGGGAAAAGTGATGGCTGAAGGCAGACAGGCTCAGCAGCTCAGAGCAGAAAGGGGAAGGAGGATCTGCTGTTGGAGGGAAGCCATGGAGGGCTGGCAGGGACAGCCAGAGGGGGCAGCGCGAATAAGGGGAGAGGAGATGGAAAGAGAAGAGAAGCAAGGTACTTACTTCCCTGTTTATCCGAATCTAAGAGATGCCAAAAGGTTGAAAATGGGGGCGGGCGGAACACAGAGAGACAGAAAGAAGGAAAGTAGGGGAGGAAACAAGAGCTAGTTAATGTGATTAAAGAGCAGGAAAAGAGGGTCATGAAATGGTTAGAGAACAGCTTGCCTCGAGGACCTGTGGAGAGAATAATGCTCAAAAGGCTTAAATTCCCATATCTCTATGCAAATGATACAATTTGATAACACTGTACTCAGTGTGTTGAACCCTGAGCTCTGGGAAAACATCTACATTGCTAAAAAGTCAGACGTCTGATTATGAGACAGGTTGTAAACAAGCCTGTCGACAGCTTATCCAGACGATCTAATCCCCTTTGTCTGGATGTAAAACCGAGAGTGAGCACACACAGAACACTGACAATAAACCTCCTGTGCATGCAAAATAATGTGTACAGAAGGTCAAGATTGATGAAGGAAGTAGATCCACGAACAGTAACGGATGTTTAACAGTTCTGGTTAAACTTTTAATGGCCACCTTTGCTTTCTCTGGACCGGTCCTCATCTAAAAAATGACCACATAGGTTGAAAATGAAAGCAACTAATTACGACCCATATTCATGTTTGTTGTCGTTAGTTACCTAGGTAACATAAGTATGTCTGTAATCGAAGTTAAGAAAGTATCGTAGTTATTTTAAGACAAACCATAATGTTTTGCTAAACCTAACCAAGTAGTTTTAGTGGCTTAAACTAACCAAACTGTGACTGTATTTCACATGAGGTGTGCACAGCCGGAAAGCAGGAAATGACTTTAGCTGGCCTCCACTTTGCTCTCTTGATCATCAGCATTTAACTAGCAACCGGTGGTTGCTTAGTTACTTTATCTGGCTCACTGTAGTCTGATCTTAACTTACCCATATTGCAAAAACTCAGTAAAAGTTTAAGTTTCACAGCGTTGTGCTGGATCCAAAATCTAAAGGCACAACCCTAAAAAAAGGAAGCTCATGCTGTGCCTGTGACTCATACAACCCTCTGCTGTACATGCGCACCAGGTTTAGCAAGTTGAAAAAATGTTTTCTGTGACAGCTTGTTTGTCTGCTTGTGTTTCGCTCCAGGTCTAACTTTTTAACAGCGCAGCAGCGTTCAGAGATCTCAGAAATTAACCTGGTGAGTACAATGTTATTATTTCCGATGGGAAAAATGTCCCAAATTACTGTATTAAGTAGTTGAAAGTTGAATGAACAAAGTTGTAGAACAACAGAATTTCTCTTTGTAGTGACATGAGCAATAAACTGCGGTGTTCAGCCTTCCCCAAGACACAAAAAGATTAACAGACACAAGCCAAAGCAGAATTTGTTGGTGATTCAACGAAATTAAGCTTTTCAGTTTGTCTGCTCAGCCATGGCAACCGTTGTTTCCCATGCTCATTCCCATTTTATCTAATTCCAAACAAATTACTGCTGCTTCCAACACAAGTGTGACAGGCACCCCTTCCTGAGCACCAGAGCAAGAACAGACTCTCTGACAGTGGGTGTAAATAACTGTGAATGCAGAATCTTTCGAGAAACCGAGTGAAGATGTTGTCACTTTTGTGTTAAATCTGTCAGCAACAGACAGAGCATCTAAAGATTTGACACAAAGATGTCATGTCTTGCTTCATGCCTAGGAAAAAATATGCAACCCTGCATGCGGAACTTTTCAGTCCAACCATTAAAGATAAAAGTAATGTTCCATTTATTCCAACCTTGGCGTCTTCCATGAATCATTTGGAATCATTTCGCTTCAGTGTTGCGAGCCAGGGGTCTTGGCATGACATGGAGGCGGTGCTGCAGACGGCACAGTTAATGATACAAAGGCCCTTGGAGCGTTCGTCCTAATGTGGCCCTCATGGGCCACTAAAGGGGATAAAGTGGCCATGCGCGGCACGGCGAGCTCTGATGTTGGGCTTTAACCAGCGCTGCCTACATATGCTGAGTCAGGCATCCACTACTGATCCACTTTACATTCCCTTTTGTTCAGTTAACAATAGTAGAAGCAATTCAGAAACAATCACAACTCAAAGTAAGCCCTGCGATGAGTGCTTTCGTAGGTAGGACCAAAAACTGAGGCAAGACTAATCAGAGCTTTACACAGTCATGCTTAATTCTGAGTGAGCAGCAGAACTCTCATCCTGGCCTGTACTGAAGGAGAAGGAGACTGTCCTTCAGGTAGAGTCGTTCCAGACAGGATGTGGCAGGAGCGTGTAGCGCTGCAGGGACCGGAGAGGCTCCCTGAGATACTCACTCGAGCTGAACTGCAGGTGAGATCAAAATATCTGAAAGTAGATGAAAGGATCAGCCGTTTTATGTTGGGTCCAATTGCGGTGCGATGTCGCCTTACAAAAGCATTTGGGTGAGTCATGAGGCCCCGTGCTCCGAGCTTATGGGCTCTTGTAGGATCTCTGGAGTCGCTGCGATAAAATCTCACCTCAAAGCCTGCGTGTACCAGCAGGCGTAGATTTAACGCTGTGTTGTGGGTTGAGTTACTAAATGACAGTTCAGACTAAGTAACAGAGAGCTCACACAACCCTCAGATAGTATGTGGAGATCAAGCATTGACAAGACAGACATGAAGGAGTAGGAGGAGAATGAGGAGGCAGAACAAGACTGAAGGTGACTTACATCGATGTAGTTGGCATTGACATAATCGGAGCTGGGGTCTGCGAGCAGAGAGTGGAGCTTGACTCGATGGCGGTCATCTGAAATGCACAAAAAATAATTAGCTGCATAATTACAAGATCCATTTATTGTATCGGTCACGATATTGGCTTTTATTGATCAGTAGATCTCAGGGTTTCTGCCTCAACAAGTTCAAATAAAAAGAAGGTGAGGAGTGAGAGAAAGGGACGTGACATCTTATAAAAGTCCCTGACCAGAATCAAACCAGGGACGTAGCAGTTACATGATATGGGTCTAAACAACCTGGCCACCAGATGCCCCCCGATTCATTTTTTGTCTACCAACTAAATGTTTCAGGTCTGATTTCCTCATCACCTTAAAGGGTAAATCAAATGTATTAGAACACTTAGAACTCTTCTGAACAAAACAACTACTGAGATTGGGGAATTCACTGACAGTTTGGGTGAGCTCACTTTAGGTTTCACCTCCAAATGAAGTAGTTTATATAATCTGGATAAACTCTTAGCTCCTTTAGAACCTGTCTGATCGCCTGACAGCTTGTGTTTTCTGCCTCAGTGCACGTCTTTGAGGCAATGACTCCACGTTCTCTGCGAATACTCCAGTGAGTACAATGTTTACCAATACACGATTGCCAGCGCTAACTGAAAGAGCTGGCTAATAATACGGAATGCACATTTAAGAGTCAGTCTGGGGAAACCCGTAAAGACACCTGTCTCACGGACAGCCGCTATCCCACCTAAAGAGTTAACTGCAGGGTTTTTGTGTCTACATTTTATCCCTCAAGCTTTTTCACAGTGACCCTGAGAGAAGACTGAAACAAAGACTGACTATGCAGCTACACACACAGACAGTTACTCCTCTGAGAAGTTGTCTGTTCCATTCAGGTTCCTCCTGCACTCTGCGGTCACCTAACCTGTGTTCTGATACAGCCAAATTCAACACAGTGTTGTTTTCAATATCAATTTTTCTGTTTCTGATTTAACTGCGGCCCGTCAACATTACATGTCACGACATAGTCTGAGAAAATGACCACAAATCCAAGTTAATGACATCAGCTGTGCTAAATCTTCAGCTATATTGTTATTTTAAATAAATGAACACAGAGGAAGTTTGAGACCACAGAAAGTTTGGTTCAGCTTCACTTGCACGCAGCCCCTGACCTTCACTGGGCCGCCTCATGTCAGCTCTGTTTACCCCCGTACACACTGAAACACCAAGCTGCTGTTTCCAGACTGACACACTGAAAGGCTGCTTTTGGCACTTTTTAAATAAACTGTTAGATCCACTGTTAAACAATCAATTTTAATTAATCAAACCTTAATTACATTATAACAAGAGATTTTTGTTTTTTCAGAATTAACAACCGTTCAACTGGGAGTAAAAATAATTATTGAGTGTCTTTGGCAGACCCGTGAGATACAGCAGTAGTGTCGTTAAATGGTAATGTACTTTACAGTGTATGTATGAAAAGCCATTAAAGTTAAGGTGTGCTGTAACCTAGTGAAACACAGCCAGGCGGTGACAGCATCACTGTTGTATTTCTTGTAAACCCGGAGTACTTACGGCTAAGCAGGCTGTCGTGCCTTCCTTTGGTCTTGTCCTTCTTTTTCGTGACATCCCAGCCATCAAAAAAACTCTGCAACATAAAGTTAGAGATCATAAGTTAAGATGAGAAAAAAAGAAATGACAAAAACAGCGGTGATTTATCTTTGATGCCTCGTGAAACTCACAGCAGAAACGACTTTGCTAATGCAAGTGTTACCCTGAGGTTGTCTGGGCGACTTCACTATTACAGCATCTTGCCAAGTCATCAGCAGACATCTGCCACGACTTAGCGGGGAGAGACTGCGGCTCGGAGATGACACGCTGCACTGAGAGATGGCTGCGGCCTTGAGAAGGAGGAGGGGGCCCTGTAGTCATTCTCATTCTAGACACAGTGTGAGGCTCGCTGCTCATCGACACCATGGCTCTATAATACCTCAGTGTTAAACAGCTAAATTTGTGACAGCTGTTTATGACACCCATCTACTAAATCTGCTGCTGCGGCAAGATGAGTCATTGTATATAAATCAATACTGTAAGTGAAGGAAGCGCAGGAGGAGAGAATAAACAAATATGAGTGTGGATGGGCCTTGCTCGAGTCGTGTCATATTCTGTTGAATCTTAAGTCACAGTCTGTGCTGCGGTGTATCAGCAGGCACATCCTCGAAGACTGAGGCATCTGCAGCCGACCGATCCCAACAGAGCAAGAGGGGGCCAAATTGGGACCACCTGAGACCCCGGACAGGCTGCACGAAGCAAGCTGATCAGGGGATTACATCTGCTAGTGGATCCTGTACAGGTAATACCTGATCTAATCCTGCTTAACAAACCTGCCTCCGCCCAGCACCCTCTGTTTTTTGGAGCCTCAACAACATCCTGTTCACCTTCACAGGGATTTATTTTGCCTGTTTCTTCATTATTAGCTTATCGGCTTGATCCAGCATGCTCAGCCCTGAAAATTTGGGTTCAACTTTCAAACAATCTTTCTGTGACACTAAATGAATAAATCAGCTACAATAAAAGTCAAAGTTCAGAAATCTCTTTGCTTCTTTCTTTTGAAGTGTCAGGACTGTTTCTGTGTGACTGTATTGGTTTTGACTGACTGGGGTCAGGCCCTGCTCGCAGTTCTTTAATACTCGAACGGCCATGATGGTCATTTTGACCTTTTTCAATTATGTGTTATATGTGCTATAACTTTGTTGAATTAAACACTACCTATGTTACCTAACATACCTGTCTGTATTTTCATTTAAAATGTTTTTTATTTAAATGACACAAAAAAGCCAAATCATTTTTGTACCTACTTTGGCAACAGGCAGTCATACTGATGGCTCACATTTTACCATTGATACTTTTTTATGTTTGGGAGATGCAGCTTGGTTGCTTGGCAACTATCATTGTCTATTGTCAAAAAATGACCACTTTCATGGGAGACGGGTCAGCCAGATCCATTCACCGCAGATACAGGTCAGCTTCGCTCCACTGCCCTGCGCTGCGCTGCTTCTTTCAAGAACATAAAGTAGGGAAGACTGGGCAGCTCCTGTGTCCATGTGTTCCTGAGGGGGATATTGGTTTATATACCTGTATTGATTTTTTTAAAAGATATCCTAACACAATAAATGCATTACTCACTATATTGGGTAACCCTTTAATCTCTCATGATAAATGAGAGATTATAGGGTTTGGACTCCAGCGATCAAAATGACCACTCAGTGAGACCCGACCCAGAGCGTGGTCATTTGATCTCACAAATCTATTCAGACAGGCTTCAAGTTACAGCATGTGCTTGTGGCCAAACACACAGGCATTGAACCAATCAGCATCCTTCGAGGAGCTACTGGCAGCTAAGAGTGCTGTTTAGATGTAACAACCAGTGGGAGATGTGACTGTTCGTTTGAAAACAACAATGGCCTCTCCTAACGAGGTTAGCGTAGCTGCTAAAGAATCAGTCATATAGCAACTGGCAGAGAACACCACTATAGACGTCTCTCTTTTCTCCCGGCTGGCTTTGGTATGAGTCTGATTTACCATCCGGCTCCACTAGTGGTGGCGTTGGTTGACGTTAACCTGTGATAGACAGTGATGGACGGATGGTTGGTCCTGCCAAGTATTTTTGAAAGTGCCTGCCCTTTTCCAAACAGTTTCTTGTGGGTCCTTAACCCAGGGCGTAAGTATTTGACCACCTGAGGAAGAGACTCAATGCACTAGCTTTTCTCCAGGAGTAGTTGCTGCACCTTTAAAGCTGCAGTAGTTGACCATTTTCAGCCACTTGGAGGCAGAAGAACGCGCTAAAATAAAGTTGTTATGACTAATGTAAACATTTGGGATCCCCTTGAAAACAAGATGATACATCTTGGAGAGTTTATCTGATACCGTACATTTGATTTGAAACATTCGCCTTTCTGCACATCCAGCAGACACAGAGGCAACATGAGGACTCGTTTAAAGTCATTTGTCTGGCCCCTTGATGAATGCATCAAAACTGTTAAATCCAATATGGGCTCTGCATCATATCACTGTGTTGCAGCGTTGAGGGGGCGCTGCAGTTTCAGGTGAAAACAAAATGACATGGCTGTACCCAAAGGAGGGCTGCATCAGTCATGGAGGGTGACTGTCACTGTGTTTATTCAGTGGCTCTGGTTCCAGATGTTGGCTTCCGAGCGAACACATACAGTACCCTGCCCACACAGAGGGCCTGACTCATTCACAACCCCCCACAATGCCTTGCAACATGCCTGATCAATGGCAGCAGCACGACCCTGTGGGAAATAAGGGTTATGAAGTCTGACAGTAGTGTGCACGCTGATCCCCTTCATCTTGTTTATTTCTCCAGGCGATGGGGAGCCAGACCAAGGAGTGAAAAAGCGACCCATATATTGATTTTGGAGGGGGGGAAATTGTCGGCCCCTTAGGGATCATAATGAATCGAAAAAGTGCATTTGGCTTCCTGCATGTGGACGTGTAAAAAAAAAAGTAAAAAAGCCTCATCACCACTGGTTGATGTGGAGGATTCATATTAAAGTAAAAAGCAAGCTGAAAGGAGAAACTTGGAAAGGCATAATTAGTCCCCACAGCACCGGAAAGTTCAGTATATCTGCATTATCTCTGTAATGCAGATGAGGTAAAACAGCATTTTACTGCTTGCTCATGAATATTAAACGCTCCATTTAAACCTTTTCAAAGTAGACAGTAGTTGTCTGCAGTAATACAGATGGGCCCGGTAACACTAACTGCACCGAAAAAAAAAAATCTGGAAATTTTGAACAATGCTAATTTTCTTATGTTGTTCTCGCTCGTTTTTTTTCTTTCTTGGTGTAGCTGTTGGAGAAAGCATTACATTTACCTCCTACCTTTTACCTTGTGTTCTGTACATAACATCTCACAGGTTTGAGCTCGTTAGCATCAGAAACATGCACTGCCTGAATATCTTAAAAGTTCAGTTTATGAGAGGCCAGGGGTTACGGGTTGTTAAGTTCCTCATCTCATTCCAAATTCATGAGAATTAATAGGGACAGCTTGTTCCACCAACTGAATCCAAGTTTGACTGAAGTAAACACTGATGCAGGTACTTATTCTCACACTGCACTTGACACTTCGTTCAGTTTTTAATCTGTACTCGATTAGGGCTGCAATTTAACCGAGTCAGCTGTAATCAAACCATTGTCCCAGAGGTAGACCACTTAGCAGAGACGTTTTAGAGAGGAGACAAACGACTTTTGAATAGAAAAGTCTAGAGACGGCGGTTGTATCACACATATCCTGCTCCTTCCCCTACAAAAGCTAATCGCGTGCTTCATCACATTCGATACAGGAATCAGCCAATCGCGTTGTTGCGTTGATGGGAGGGCACAGTTGAGATTCAGGATGGTTTCAACCAATTTGGTGTGGCTGAAGATGGACTTCTAATAAGCAAGGATTACCAAGCAAGGTGAGGTTATCCAAAACATTAGACATTAAACTATTTGTTCAACTAGCTAGCTAACACTACATTGTCATTTGTTCATTTTAACCTAATTCCATGTTGCAGTCCCCCCTGTGATGGCATATGACACCTGAAATGTAACTAAAGTCCAGCAGTGAAGTTGCTGCACTTGGTTCTGCTCCCTTAATATCAGTGCAAACTGGCAGGGTACACATGTTGCTTACGTTGGCACCGCTAGGGCCAGGTAATGAAGCAGTGTTCTTTTTATGTTTGATGACTTGATTGACAGCGTGACGCTGTGAACAAAATGTGAGCGTCCATGCTTTCCTCTCTTCATCAGATAAACTGCAAATGGTAATGTGATAATACAAGGGTTGCCACAGTAACACAAGAGAAATCACCACAACTGTAGACGGCATATTGGAAATGTCTGTTTACATAAACACCATCGACGACTGCTGATGACATATGAGGGTCTTGAAGGGTTGTCCTATTTCACAGGGGGAGATTTCAACCACTACTCCTTGTATCTCTGTTTTGAGGGTCAAGGGTTCATTTGAAAACAAGGGGTAGGTGTAAGAATTCAAAATGTGACGGAGCCTCGGCCTTTCCGTAATGTCACCTGTCTTTTTTCTTGAAAGGAAAGTCTCCAGTTTTGTCCCATGTTATACCAGAACTCCAACACTACTTTTAAAATAAGCAACGTTTGAACTTACACATACACCAGCTGGCAGGGCTCTGTGCATGCAAGTCAAGTGAAAACCATGTCTTTACCGACTTGTTAGAAGCATCATATAATACTGTAAGCCGGAGCAAGATTTCCCTCAACTGGAAATGAGGTCCAAGCTCAAACCATAAAGAAAAGCTTGAGTGAAAAAGTACACCTCACTACTACTACTGTATATCTTACTTCCTACTCTTTTCTCCTTTCTTACCTCATATTCTTGTTTGAAGCCATATCCCTCGGCTGTTTTCATCTGGTTGATGTGCTGGAGGAGGTCAGCCACCCTTACAGCGGGGTGCAGCTGACCTGTGTGATAAGGCGAGCTCTTCCTGCGACAGTGGCGATGGGGCGAGCCTCCCAGTAAGCTGCTGGACTCATTGACAGAGCTCCGCTGCTCATCTGGGAACGAGAACACATACAGTTCAAAGCGTGCTGCTGACATCGTGCACTCGGTGACATGGACTCTACTCTTTTTTTATTAATGTAAACCCGGCTGAAAAGTCTAGGGGGCAGCTCAAGGAAGAAAAAAAAAGTCAGCGGTTCTGCAGAGACATGAGGCCTGACTGGCACTGCAGAATATTCAAACAGACAAGAGACTTGCAGGATATTTCTCTGTTAAGAGCACCTTGTGGCCTGGCAGAAAAGACTGGATACATGCTCGGAAGTAAACATGGCTGAAGGTCAGGAAGGAGGGAGCTTCATCTCTCTAGACACTTTCTCAAGAGTACCCATATGTTCCTCGCTGTCTTACTTCGAGTGTTGCAGCCGTGGGCATCCATGAAGGAGTGGGCCATCCTCTCATCCTGCTGAAGAGTGCTCTGCTCTGTCATGCTGCAGTCCAAAGAGCTCAGCTTCCGACTCTTCTCCTGCCTGTAGGACATGGCTGCCTTGTTTATGGCCACCTTCTTCCTACTGTAGAGAGTCAGAGAGAGGCGGGAGGACAGAGGGGCAGGGAGTAATAATAGGCAGAAGACAGCAGAGAAGGGGCAGAATGAGAGAAAGACAGGCAAAGAGATAAGGAAGAAAGGAAAGGAGGGCGGGTGAGGAGATGAGAAATTGGACTGTGGGGGGAATATAAGAGCTACGAGATTGAAACTGGACAAGGGGGAAAGTGCGATTTGGTGATAGCAAGAGAGTGCCAGGGGTGGCGGTGGGGTTGTGGTGAGGCGAAAGGAGAAGAAGGAGGAGGCAAGGGGGGGAGTCTATACTGGAGGATGGGGTGGAGATAGCAATGCTGACTTCCACTCTAGTAACCCTGGGGCTACGAAGGGCAAGCAAAGGGGAAGATGGTGTCAAGGTGGAAGATGGAGAAAAGAGTAACTTACGGGTAGTAAGGGTAAGAATAGAAGTCCCTTCTGATTAGCATGAAGGAAGAGGAAAGGAGAGAGACAGAGAGTGAGGAGAAAAAAAAAGAGAGGTGACCATGGTTTATCAAGATGGCATCAGAGAGATAAATGAAGATGCTCAGTGCGTTGGAATGTTCCTCGCAAGCAATCATGAAACAGGATCAAAGCATCGAGAATGAGGAAAGGGCCCGCTGCACACCAAAACTCAGCTCTGCACCGATGAAAATGTTAATTGTTTTTTACAATTTCTAAGGTTTATCTTAATTATATCTGTATTTATGTTGCTGTATTTAGGATGTTAATGTCATTTCTTGACCTATTCCTTCAAGGGTTGGTCCCATTTCCACCTCCTTCTACACAGACCTCTAGTTAAAGGATAAGTTCAACCAAAAATGAAAATGTAGTCATTATCTAAGAGAATGTTCCAGCACTGACAAAACCTGACTTTCCATCAGCATGGGAGTGAGGACATAATGACTGAATTTTCAGTTTTGGGTGAATGCTTAATAACTTATGGTTAGCAGTGGTTATTGGCTTAAACTAAAGTAGACACTTGTACCAATAAATGTACATAGCATTAACAAATAATTGAGTTTATGAATAAATGTAAATATACAGTTAACACACATTTTTTCCTCCAGTTTTACATGTTCTGGTTCTCACCCTTCTCGCCAACAAGAGTACAACATCTCAGGTTAATATATAGAGCAAGGCAGTTATTTGGCTGTGTGCCGAGGTGTTGAACCCATTCAGAATGGCTACAGTGTGCTTTATTATTCGGGAATTTTTAACGGAATACTTCTTCAAATTCAGGGGCGTTGGATCATAAACTTGGACTGTGAAAGACCCAAGAATTCTGCACACAATCAATTGCACTCGATTAAAGTATTTACTCTTTTGGGTCCTCTGACCTTCAACGCTTAGAATTTATCAGTTGAATTTTTCACGATGGTCTGAGCACCAAAACATCATAAATAAGTTAAGAGTACAAGTGATAGATTTTTGGGATTTTGGTTCTTTCACTGGCATTAATACAGTACATATATAATGTACTTTGTTTGGCAATGACTGAAATACCAAAAGGCCTGAAGATAAGCATTTTTACCTTTGGCTTGGTTAATTGAGAACACTCAGTGCTTGTTGAATGATGTTTCCTGAGTTTATATCCTGGACTTATATCCTGTACCAGGCCTAATGTTTACATATTTTAGTGTGTATTCCAGTAGAATGCCTCAGCCGGCGGCCCTGACACGGCTGAAACGGCTGCAGTTTAGTTATTATTTTTAGTGTCTAGCATTATTGTGGAGAGGATCCCTGGAGAGATAAACCTTTTTGTTAAACCAGAAACAGCTGCTATGTCGCTCTCACCAAATCGCCCAGACATTTACAGAAACAGTAATTTCACCTTCATTAAACAAGTGATCTACTGGACCAATTCCCAACTTTTTTTTTTGTACCTACTAGAAGTTTACATACCAAGGGCCCAGATATAAAAAAAAAAAAAAGGAAACAAAGTAGAAACAAAAAATAAAACATGCCAAAAAAGAAATTAAAAAAAGGAAATCCTGCTTGTATGACATATAGTATAAGATATCAATATATATTTATTGTCTAAATTGTATATAAATTATACATTTTCTGATAGGGAGCAGCCATTGTTTTACTTTTGCCTTAATGGGGGGATGATCTTACTCCTCCTTAATTACAGGAATCCTTACCACATTTACATATACAATGTGCACAGAGGCAATATCATGTGGCTAAATATAAACACGTCTGCTCCTGTAGCCCCCATGTGGCTGTCTACTTCCTATTGTGCCTGCAAGATTGGCCCAGTGAATCTTATCAGTCACTGCCTTCTTCCAGACATCCCATTCATTCTCCCTCTATTCTCTGAGAGAAAATTTCTCAGGCGGAGAAGTTCCTCTCTCCAAAAAAAAAAAAAAAAAAGCAAAAACAACCTTCCTAACCAATTACTAGCCCATCCACTGGCACCTCACAGCTGCTCGCCTCATGTAATTGAGTGGGCAATGGAATAACATGCCCCTTGATGAAATATTTCACACTCAGATGAGTGTTCCACCATTGCCCAGCGAGCGGAGGAAGAATACACTGCAGGTGCGACTGACGACAGAGGTAATTTGCAGGTGGAAAGCAGCCAACGATTCCAGTGTGAGCAGGCTGCATTTGAATGTGCCCAGCCAGCACGCAGACCTTGAAATTAAAAGATGAGATGAAACAAAAAAGCTTGGCTGCGGCAGCGGTGGGAGAGTTAAGGATTAATGCTCTACCATTCCACTAACTCTGGTTGTAATTCACTCTTATTGCCAAATGCTTTCCTCAATAGACCCTAGCTGCCAAGTGGGATAGAGATAAATTTACTCCTTTAGAAATGCTACACAGGAACAATAAGACTTAAGACTGTAAATGTTTGACTCAGAAAAGGTCCGACCCATCTCACATCGACTGGCAGGCAGACACACAAACACTTTCGCAGCCACTCACCCCTTCTTGACGATGATGACGATGGCTCCGAGGAGCAGAATGAGGACCACCAGACCGCCGACGCAGGCCCCAAGGATTAGACCCATGTCTTCAGCATGCTGGGATACCTCCAGAGCCCGCTTCGAGTCCTTGCAGGCAGCTGCACACATGACAGGGAGGTGAGGAAACGCAGGAGGAAGAGAGGAGGAATCTTACAAAAGACAGCATCTGTGAATGGTTATTCGGTTCTAATTGCAAAAACAAGATGCTACATGTGGTGGTTTGATGTCGATAAATCATCGGCACATTCATTTTAGCATAATTACCATAAACAAACAAAACTATTGCCAAGACGATTGGCAGCGGCTGCTGGTCTTATTACTGAAGGTCTGCTGGGTGGAAAATCTGCTGGTTTTGACTGATTCTGAGTCAAGAAATAAAAGACGACACCCATCCCATCCACAGTCTGCTCACCCTCCTGCCATCTGACAGAAGATACAGAAGTATCCGCTACTGTACCACCAGACTACTGAACAGCTTTTTCTTCAAGCTGTGAGACATCCCAACTCATCTTCTTACTCCACACTTCAGAAAATAGTTCTATTTTCTTTTTATGACTTATTATCTGTTCATCCATATCTATATTTTTGTTTTGTGAGTAGCATGGAGAGACTACAAATAGCATTTCATTTTACGACGCTGAGTAAAATGATAAATAAGTGAACCTTGTACCTTGATTTATTGCACAAAACAAGAAAAATGTTGTAGGCTCTGTGAGTAAAATGTGCTTTTCTTTTACCTCAGACAGAGCCTAAACGGTGAGCAGAAAAATAATCTCTCATTTACCCCTCGTGGAGGTTTCTATCTAGCTATGCAAATTGTTTTGGTTTTATTTTCCAAGGTTTGAGGATATGTGTAAATGTAATTTAACAAATACACAGAGATGAATGCTTGGCGGTGTTTTCTGAAACATGACATTTAAAAACATTCAGCAGCCAAGTGTCTTTCCAGTAATAGTATCCTGCTGGCAGAGACAGAAACCTCAGAGACATCAATCTCAACTCAAAAAAAATCACTAAAGACAATATCTGAACAAAAAACTCAATAACCTTTTAAGACAGAATGACAGTATTAAGTTAGTACAGCAGAGCACTGCAATTTTCAAGCACTGAAATCTGCTGTTGCGTCGGTGCTATCATTGTAAACCGTTTGGAGCTGAAGCTGAATTGCTTTGGGGATTTCATGTTTGTGTATAATGCTATCTTACATCCTGTTATTGTTTTTTGTGTAAAGCAGCTGTTTGCTTACCACTCTTACATATAGGCCTGTACATTAAGAATAGTGTAAGTACTATTTGAGTTGTAATCACACACCCCCATGAAAACCTGAACTGCCCTTTCTTTACAGCCATCTGCATGGCCAGATGCTACTAATGGGGAAATTAGTGAGTATGGTTTTGTACAATTTAAGCGTTAATGTGTTAATTAAATAATCTTCTATTTCTGTGTGGGATTGATTAGAAATTCTACGTCTGTGTCTGTCCGTAGTTACTCTATAGTTACACAGTATACACTTTCATCATATTGTGCCATCACTGACACATATAGTCTTTTTGCATGATTGTAATTTTTCCATCTATAAACTGCTCAGTTCCTCCAGGAAATTGTGATGTTGCAATTATAATGGTTAACTCAAATTCAGCAGATCCCTTTGAATTCTGTCCAAGCAACGCAACTTTGCCGTTAATTTGCCCACTCATCATGTTTTCCTGCCAGTTCTACCAATCACATCAGTTTAAACATGTGTGTGGTTGCAGGCATGTGTGACACGAACGCCTCACATTTACCAACAAAAATTACGTGCAAGGCAGTTTCCTGAGGTTCTCCAATAAAGCAGTGATAACTTGTTTTGCACAGTGCACAGTGTTGTGGTGGAGCACAAACTAAAGTCATTGACAAACACTTTTCTACCTTAAAACACACAAGGAGAATGGATGAAAGTTTTTTTTGAAACTATTTTTACCATTTTCACTTGCTCCTGCAACTTCATAGCAAAAACAGCCTATACATTGCATTGTAGAATTGTTAGCAGATGGTGATGTACAGGGCATGGCCACTATTTTTTCTTGTTCCATTGCGGAAATCTTTGAGAGCACTACAGGGCATGTGTTCCATTATGCGACACATTATAATGCATTGACTACCTGGTGATAATATTAGCAAAGAATAACTGTGAACTGTACAAGTCCAATTTATATATACTCAGTTATAGAGGCACAACACAGGTCTGGAAATTTCACAGTAAGTAGGTGATTATTACCAAGGGACACATCTGACTTTTCTTTAAAATTATCGCCCAATTACTACAATATTTACCTCAAAATTCACAGACCCAACTACCCCAATATCATTTAATAATAATATGCAGCTATTTTCCAACAGGCAGTTAATAAATACCTGATAATTTCTGTAATACATTTCCAGGAAACTTCCAAGTGGTTTCTGCTGAACTTCTGCTGATCACGCCATTATGATTTCCAATTAGCTTCTGCCAAACTTCCACTCAGCAGGCCACTAAATAGAAGCGAGTTGTTGCAGCTTAGCTTCCAACTAGTTTCAAGATAATATCCGCTGATCATTGGATGACACAAGCAGAAGTTTTGCAACACATTTTGAGATAATTATTGTGGTAATTAGGGGTAATTAAAAAAAATTCAAATATTTCCCTTGGTAATTACCACATACTTGCCATGACCTGTAAAACAAAGTGTTACCACTGTATATATAAACAGATTGGTGTTGCTGCAGATCCTGATTGAGTCTCCTACAGTAATCCTGGCCTTGATAGGATAAGGATCATCACTCTGTGGTATTATCACCCCCAGGATAATTCAAACGAGCTGAGGAGAGAGTGAGGTGTGTTAGAGGTATTCGCATATCCAGTTAGAGCTTTAAAAAGACTAACTAGTCAGCAAGCTAGTGTATTACCATATAAAATGTCTAGAGGCTCTGGGGGAATAAAGAGCTCACTTAACAGTGTCAGAGAGAGCTTGAACACGATTTCAGCACACTGATATCGGCAACGCGAGCATCTACAAAGAGGAGCTAAACGTGTTTGGCTTGTGAGAGGCGACGCTCTGGTTATCTCACTGAACTGATGCATGCGCTCATTCCGCAGCTATTTCCCTCCCACCCATATGTCACAGTCGCAGCGCATTTCTGTCTGCATCGCCATCTCAGCTCGCCAAGAGCATGAAATCTCCCTTCCTGTGAATCATCCCGGATCCCTGTTGTGTTTTATCCAAAGGTGAAAAATTGCTATTAGGTATGAATGAATCGAAGGAGTATTATTACACATCTGGCAGCGCGCTCTTCGTTAACGAGCCAACTGATGAGAAAACAAATAAGACGGGGAATACAACAAAATGCAAGGAGATATAATCATTTAAGGTTGTCAGGCCTTTCTCAGCAAGCTTGGCAGCACAACTGAATTGGACAACATCTCTGTATTTTCACAAAGCGATGATGCTTCACGGGGGAGTTATTGGCATTTGTCTGTGACTGAAAAGAAAAAAAAAAAAAGGCCTTACAGTGAGGCAGAGTGCTGAGTTTGGCTTGATAAGCTGTGGATTGGTGGCGGCTATAGCTCCTGGCAGACAATACAGCCTAACAGACTTGCCATAATCACACAAATCATACTGGGTGAGTCATTCTGCTTTTAGGGCCATATTTAGAAATTGGCTATCACAGTTTATTTCACTGCACCAAAATATCCAGCAGTGGTCAAGCAGGGAAATCCAGGACGGGAGAGGTCTTAGGTATTAGGTTACATGTGTCATCATGATTTATAATTGGTCTGTAGTTCATCAGGCAGAACAGAGAAAAAGAGAACTTAGGCACACACACTGTAAATTGTACTATAGTAGTACATCACTAAATTCAGTGTGGAGTACATTTCCACAGTGCAACACAAGAGTCCCGTCACACTCACCACTTTCCTGCAATGAGTTTTTAACAGAAACACTTTTCTCCTTACGTAATAATTCTAATCGCTTCTGCTTTCCTGTTTTTTTTTTGCTTTTGTTTGTTTTTTAATCAGTGCTAAGGCGCTGTACTGTAAACACTTCATCATCTGTGAAAGAAGACAGAAAATGCATATAAAACAAATAAAGGCAACAAGCATGGAGGAGGCTGGAATTACCTGCACTATAAATGTAGATAAATGCAGCATAATGTACATGTGTAGATGCGTATCCACATTCTGTAAATGCGTTTGTATATGCAGTGTATGGATGTGTCTGCACATGTCTGCAGACCTTTTGCCCCGTGTTGCAATAAATAATGCTTAAGTTATTGTGGGTAGCTTTTTCTTTTTGGTTTCTCTTTTTCTCCCTCTTCTTCTTTCTCTTTTTCAAAATGCTGTCTTGTTTTGTCTTCTGTTTCTGTAAATGTGTCAGTATGTACCCCCTTTGAACTTATGAAATAAATGTATAAAATCTAAAAAGCCAATCACTTCCACTCTTCTTCTTTTTTAAAAATCAATGTCAGCTCATGTCAGTGACACTGACCACTTACTAAAATGTTTCACATTAAAAATTGACCAGGAAAAAGAGAAGTTACGCCCTTTGAGCTGCTAGAAGCTTTTATTTTTTCATCTGTGGTAGTAAATGGCAGTGTAGGACCAACTTTAACCCGTATATCAAATGCTTAAACAGCATATACATATTTTGTCACATTTAACATTTAAAACCAGGTTATCTAATATAAGTTGCATGAATTTCCATCAGTTAACTTGAATTTGTGGGAAGAATTAAAGGATAAGTTCACTCAAAAATAAAAAAAACTCAGTCATTATCTCTACTCATCCCCACGCTGATAGAAAGTCAGTTTTAAACGCCCTTTTTAAAGCCGAAATCTTCACTCTAGCTGCTAAGCTAAACGTGTACCTGGTCTGAAGTGGGAACAATATCTCTCCTGCTCTGGGAGAATGCTGCATCACTGTTTTGCTGCGAAGCTCCAGAAATGTTTTGTGGACTACGAAACCTCACCCGACTTTCCATCGGTATGGGGGTGAGTAGATAATGACTACATTTACATTTTTGGGTGACCTCATCCTTTAATCATTCTTGATGGGAGTGCATTTTATTAAACAATCAAAGCAGGCCCTGTTGATTAACTGATTAAGAAAGATTGAGGTTCTCTGTGCATGCAGAGCCTGTGCGTCACTCACAAGAGTAAAACACCCATGTATCCAAGAACCCTTGAATCTGACTCAATTTTATAACATCAGACAGATGTCTCTTGTTCATTGGAAATTAGAACTGTGCAAGTTTTACTTTTGTGTCGAGCAGCAAAAAGGTTTCAGTTAATCTGCCCTACATGACATTGTACATCCTGTGATGTGACTGTTGTGCTCGTCGATACTAAAACGATATATTCTGCAGCCCTAAAATAAACAATTTAAGTATTTATGGTATGATGTCCTTCCATTGAGCTGTCACACAGATTTGTCAAATGCTGCAAAGGCTAAATGTGAATGTAATGCTTTTCTCCAGGCTGAGCTGACATGAATCACAGCCTGTTCTTTTAACAGAATTGTGTCTTTCAAGATGATTTGATTTGTAATGAACATGTTCACACTGTTCTTTAGTGTCAGCTAAGGTTGGCCATATTTCATCTGAGGACACAAAAAACAAAGAAGAAGACCCGGGTGTCGAAGAAGAAAAAAGCAGTCGCCCACCACTGCAGCGGCTTGGCCGAGCGCTCTGGTGAACACAGCTGGCAGCATCTGTGTGTGGGAAGCTGGCGAGAGGAAATGAAAAGCAGGCAGGAACAGTCTCAACAGGACCCTTGTGCCACCTCTGAGGGAACTGGAGTCACATCAGCATGTCCTCTGGGCCTGCCTGCCACAGTCATATATGCACAACTACAGTAAAAAATGGCTCCTTTAAATAATCCTGCAGCTCACCTCCTCTGCTCTTGTGACACGCCTGCAGACAATAATATAAGGTAGGGTTCTTTGATGTCATCGCACTTCAGATAAGAAAGAGTTCAGGGAGAGGAATCCAATTTAACTGCCACCTTTCTCAAGAGCACTACAAACTTCAGACATAATTCAGTAGGGAGGAAAGGGGGGAAACAACTCCATCCCACCCCCCCTTCCCCTATTGTTTGAACTGAGAGCCTTCTATCTGTGTCTGTCTCTCAAGCAAACACTCTCTCCTGGTCACTTCCTCTCCCAGGGAGAAAAAAGAAAAGGATACGTTGCCGCATTCTGGATTTCAAAGCCATCAGAGCCCAAGAGGGGTTTGCCAAAATGTCAGTGTCAGTGATTCTAGAGGAACAGAGTGAAGACACGGATGCATGTTTGCTTTCACCTTTCCTGCCATGTCTCTGTTGAGGGGGATATTGGCACAGGGGGCTTCCTTCCTGAAGCACCCAACACAAAACTAAGTCTGTGTCAAAGCCCCTGAACAGCCACCTGATCCAGGATAACTGCCCAAGTCCCTCACATGGACCCTATATCACATTGTTGAAACCATGAGAAAATCCTGCAGTGGTTATGATCACCTAGAGAAGCACTATTCACTCATTCAACATTATTTTAGCCAGGAGAAAAGCGGTGGCCTCTGTCTCACCCCAGTGCTGCTGCTATTGTGGAAGCATTTTCAGAATTTGAATTTCGTATTTTCAGCCTCTTATTACAATAGATAATGATAACATTTTATCCAGCAGTATAAATGGTGAGACATGGGGCTACGACACTGCAAGACACAGTTTAACAAAGGAGCCCATCGGGCAACCACATTACACCTTAAACAAGTATATTACCTTATTATCTTAACTAGTTATTATCATTATGAGCCAGTATCATTTCCGATTCCATTTCAGTGCAGACAGACACACTGGCTAAACTGTAGCTAATACAACAGGATGTACGGCCACCACAAAGTAGCTCTCCCAAATATAACACAAATCCTACAATACTAGCTGGGTTAGGTTGTTCTAATTCATTTTCACCTCAGAATAAGTGGATCAGATAAAAGGTTTCAACCAGGGACTTGTTAAAAACTTGACTGCTAATGTATCAGCCCCAGGATCCGTGTTGTAAAGCTGTCACTAAGAACCCGGCAAACCCACATCTCAACAATAAAGCTGATGAGTGAATCATTTACATCCACAACCTTTAGGGTTATGATTCTTGGTTGATTTGGTGACATGTGGTCACTGGTGGTAAAGGTTAGTGTCTTTTAATAATGCAAGTGAATCAATCACTGGTGACTACCAGGAGGCAAAAGAAATGCAGTTTCATGGATGATTTAAAGGGCAACTCCACCAAATTTACACATTAAGGTGTGTTCACAGGGCTTGTGAAGAACTACTGCTTATGTAAAAAAAAGTATTATAAAATGGTTTGTGGCTCCAGAGGAAGCTGCATGTTATCTGATAAATTGCCTCCAGTGATGTCACTCAGTGCTATATGGTATCGTGGGTAATGTAGGCACCAGACATGTAAACACACTTTAATGTGTAAAATTGGTGGAATTACCCTTTTAGAGAGCTGTATATGGCCCACGCCACTCCAAAGCAATGGAAAAAAGTTCTTGCTGCACCAATTCTCATTCTGGTATGGGCTCTGTCTGATTGTATTTCTTTTAACCAATCACAATCATCTTGGGCGGTACGAAGCCCAAGATGCAGTGACAGCACCCCTGGGGAGGAGAGCCCTGGCATTAAAAAAGCTAAATCTCTGCAAAAGTAAAGGTAAGAGCTGCTAGCTTGTTTAGGTTTATACTGTTAGCGAACAGGTTAGGGTGAGAGTAACTTTCCATTTTCAGGGTATAGGTTGCTACCTTGGAGGTTGTTTTTCTTATTTCCCATAGCTACGGGGATTTTGAAAAGGGTAACACACAGAAAGCAGAGGGGAGATGAATACCGCCTGAAATAGGCACCCAGTGACAGCCGGTGACTATGTGGCTCAACAAGCCTTTTCCCCATAGACCACCATTATAAAAGAGACGTCTATAAAACAGGACACCTCTATAGCTGCAGCGGGCCTCACTGTGGAAATAAACCAGGAGGCTAGAAAACATTTTGGCTTATGGACACAACAAGTAGTTTTCATTCAAGTGATTAAATACATAGGCTCTAATATAGATAATCAGAAAAAGCCACATATGTCGTCCGTCCAGTGCACTAATGACAAACTCATGATTGAATGTTTTCTTCCACAGTCTGTGTACGCACAAAAGGAAAGCAAGAATGGAAATATATTATAGAGCTATTTGTGTAAAATGCCGCCCATTACAAAGTCAGAAATTAGTCTGATGAATTGAGAGTCTTCCTTACGTCACTTTGTGGCTCGAAAGCCACTGTTCCATTAGCTTTCCATCCAGCATTCCTTAATTTGTTTTTTTGAAGAAATTAAGCGTGTTCCAAAGATAACTATCCATATCTGAAGACAGATTATTATCTGCTACAGCACTCACTATCTGAAGTTTAAGTCTGTATGACTTAAAGCGGAAACAAACAACTTTCCCATGCCTTAGCATTCATTAGAGGTATTACTCTTGCTGCCGTAGCAAAACCCTTGTCCTCAGAGTCGTAGTACCAACAATACAGGACAAAATGTGACTTTATCCCTTCGTTTAGTCTATAATGGAGATGTGAATGCAGATAGGAATGGTGCCAGGCTGACTGGATCACCATTTTCCCAGTAGACTGAATAGTGAGAGTAACTAATTGCCACACAGATGGTATCATTATTCTATAGATATTACATCAGACAATCAACATTGAGTTCATGATGATAAGTTCAAGCAAAAAAAAAAAATCTATTGCCACACTTAATAATGAATTATTTTTTAGCATACAAAAAAATACAGCTCCAATAATGTACATGTGTCACTAAGACTTAGTTTCTTCCATATCCATGATACCCACAAACACGTTCTCCACATTTTCTTTTCCCCAAACTGTTTAGTTGTGATCTCTGGTGTCAGAAACAGCTACACTGTTTGGTCTTCTCTGTCCGACTCACTCTGTCGAGCTGGTAACATTTAAAACGACGTGGTGTGCTAAATTACCTCTGTTAAAGGCCACTAAAGGAGACATAATTCATAAACACAAGCAATAGATCATTTAAAAAAATACCATTACTGTCTAAATGTTTCAGGCTTGAATTGTATTTACAAATGTCAGATTCAAGATTCAAGAAGTTTAGTTTTGTACAACAACAGCAATGTTAATGTTTTTTATGCCATTATTGTCTTTAGGTTTTATTTTTGTTTTGCAGTGCGATTTTATTTGAGGCTTTCTTACTTCTGGAACAAAACTTTGAGGTTCCATTTTCACTTTAGCTCTTTCTAACTTTAAATTCCTCCAAAATTTGCAATTGCCATAAAGCTGAGGCTCTGCCTGCACTAACAGAAGAGCACCATTATCTTGTTTTGTGCTGTAAACCACTTCTCTATCTGATATTCATGATAGCCATTTTAAAGGTAAACTGAATCATAATAATATGATAATGACTAACTGATGTAAAAATGTTACATGAAACACGCTCGAAAATTGAAAAGGAAAGCAAGTGTTACCTTTGCGAGCAATCCGAATGCAGTTGATTCTGGTCTCCTGTGAGTAAAAGAAAAGGCAGAGTTATTTCACTTGGCTTGGTAGCATGACAACACAATGATTAGATGAGAAAAAACACACCGCGGTGTAAGTTAATTATGAGTCAGCCCGCCAAAATCCACAACCTTGTCTAAAAGTTGCAACGCAGGCAGCCGTGTGTGTCAAAGTCACCCAGACCTTTGCTACGTGGAGGAAATAATTGAAATTTCCGAGAGGATGACATCTCCCTGTGATTCGACAGACCTACGCTACCCTTCACCAAGTAAGGTCCTGCACCCTGGTTCTCTGATTGGCTCCAGCACCCCCCCAAAACAGCCACCTCCATCCTCGAGATGGAGGGCCATGTTCCCAAATTAAGATTTAAGGAAGTTAAATCAGCCTTTATGGGCAATTATGCTAATCTGTGCTCTGAGATTGGAGTCAAAACCCTTTCACCTAAAACGGTTGCCAAATTACCTTTTTAATTGGAAATCTGTTTCAAGTGGGTTCTCATCTCCTCTCATCTCTAACAGTGACAGATAAGTCATATTTACTCCCACCCAGGGGTTATTAAAGCAGAGGCAGGTAGTATGTCATGTGTCATCTTGCCCTCTGTCAAGGTGGGTTTTTAGCCTTTTCGAACAGAAACCCCAGTCCTTGTCAAAGTAGCAATTTGATGCAACTGAGCCTCCAATCTTGTTAAAAAGAAGGATATACAGTATATTTAAGAATCTCCATCCCTGGGTGGATTTTTAATCATTTTATCAAATTTGATTTCAGTTTTGGATCTGCTTATCAAATCTGAATCCTTTCTAATCCCTTACAGAATCCACTGAGGTTCAGCTTTCAATGTTTGTAAGCAAATATAGGTATAAATAACAAGAACTCAAAGATTCAGTTGGGAGGTGTAATAAAGTTTTGATGCATGTGAGAACATATACGCCAGACTTGACAGGCAGCCTACTTAAGTGTTCACAACCTTGATCTACAGCCCGGAAATAAGATGAGCAACATGAGGTATGAGATTGTTGATTAAATATATCACATTGAAATGACAGCCTTCAAATCGTGCACACCTTATTTTTCATTCTGAGTGGTTCCTGATTAAGAACAACTGAGTTCATCAGCCTAAAATATCAATATGATATGATTGAGAGTTTAATTAAAGCAGCATTAATTGATATTTTGGGCTACTTGAGAACAGCGGAACAAGCTGAAAAGAGTTTTATCACATTATAATTGGTATGTTAGCAAGCTTTTGGCCATTTACACATCCAGCACACATGGAGAAAAAATAGTATTTATTTGCAGCCATGTATCTAGTACCTGACAATTGGGTCCAATTCTCTCCTATTAGCTGAGTTTTGGTCTCAACCAACCCCTCCTTACACAAGTACTGTCCTTAAGTACAATTTTGAGGTACTTGTACTTTCCTTGAGTATTGCTATTTTCTGCTGCTTTACAATCCACTCCACTACATTCTGAAGGCCAATATTGTCCTTTTTACTCCAAGCCAAAGTTGCAATGTTATTATTTTTTTATTTTACCAGAAATTGGATTAAAAAAAAAAATAATTCAGACAAAAGAAATACTGATTCGGATAATCAGAAAAATGTTGACTGTTGGCATCATCTAGTCACCCGACTTGATGGGTTGGGCCAATAGACGATGCCATCGCAACGTTGTGATTTAAAAAGGAAACCCTCCCGCCAGGCAGGAGTTGTTGGTGTTGCGGCGTGTTGAGATGTGGAAGAAAATAAGGTTTGTTGCTGCTCAACGTTACATCTCTGTGTCCCGTTTATTATTTTCCTTTTCCATTAAACCAGCTCAGTTCACGATAAGCTAACCCAAGGTGCTCGGTTACATTGTTGGCAGCAGTGGTTCGTCTCTACAAGCTGCTGTTAGTGTGTTTCTTTCTAATTGCGTTTTCTTAGCTTAGCTTCCTCGCTAGCCAGCTAACTTCATTGAGGCGAAATGCAGCTAAGTTACGGACATGTGATGGGGAGACAAAAACCCATTTCAACCTGGCACGGGGATGTGTCCGGCATTTTTATATATTATATTAAATATTACATATATATATATATATTATATTTTAACATGATATGTTTACTTTTACTCCAGTATGACGTTTGGCTTTGTTTTACAATACTGATTCTCTTAAAGGTTCACCCACCAATCTGACTGTCCTCAATACAGCAAAAACACCCAGTTCGACCAACAGTCAGACACCGCTGTTACAGGGTGACAGTATAATAAATGACAGTACAGACACTGACTTGAAGAAATGAATGTATTTTGGTGTTTTAGAAGGTTACTTACATTCATAATTAAAGTCAATTAGCTATTGCTGATGTAAACTGCTTCAAGGACAGATAAAAGAGTCAATAACAGATTTGTTAACTTAGTGAATGTGGCTGGTTTGCCAATCTGGAGCTGGATCAAAAACAGATAAGAACCCAACACTAGCCAGTACACATGCCAGTATATCCAGCAAGTGAAAACTGTGATGAGTGACAGGTAATCCCCGATGATGAGTAATGATAAACTCAACTGAGGGCTGAAAATGAAATATCAGCGCGCTGGTATTTTGTTTTTAGTGTAATAGATAGCAGTAATCTAGATATTAGAGGAAAAAGTGTGTGTGCTTCCTGCTTGTGTGTATCAAAAGAAACTGGCAGCACCAATCATGCATCTTTCAAGCCCCACTGAAGGCAAATCTGCCAAAGCAATTACTGTTTCAATTCAATGGCAGCTCATGGTCCACAATAAGCCCCTACATCTAATTTATCCGGGGTAATTGTCAAAATAATTTTCTCTTTCTCTCTCTGTGTGAAGCCAATCTCTCGTGAAACATGGCGATAGTTGAGGAAATAGACTGGAGATGAAAATGTTTGCAGGACAAAAAAGAAAATCCTCAACATGAATGATATTATTCAGTCTGTTGTGTTGGCTGATTTCTGTCCCAGAGCTGTTGTGCCAACAGAGCTTTTAATTTGGTCTTAAGGGAGAATTATCAAGAATTGCTGTCAATGAGGGGAAGAGTTCAATGCTGATTTCAGATCAAATGATCAAGATTTCAGTCAGACTCAGCATGTCTGCCCCGACCCCGACCAGAGGCTAATTGTGGTCGCCCCAGCTCTGAAGAGCCCCCTACCAGCACCCAGAGGACACTGGCAGCATCCTCTGAGTACTCACATACTGATATCTAGATGAGAAGCTGCAGACAGGCAGGCACACATAAGCTCCATATGGCCCTAATGAATTAAACAGCATTTACTTTCACTGCTTCTGTGCACACAGGCCGGCACATTCCTTATTCATGCTTCAGTCACTTTTTAAATTGCTCGAGGAGTTGCTTTTCAGATGCTTTTAAGCCTGGGAGGCAGTGTTTGATTTTCCCTGCAGAAAGAAACGATTCTTAAAGTTTTTAAAAAGCTTGAATATGAGAGAATCTGACAACTGGACCATTGCAAAAAAATGCAGGAGTACACATTGTATTCTGCATGTAATTATCTTCCCAAAGCAGTTAAGATTAATTCGGCCACTTTGCTCTTGTGATGTTTTTGAGGGTTTTTCATTTAGAAATGGTGCAACATTAACAAGTCCAAGATTTACCAGAGGGAAACAATCGACCCGAAGCCGTCCTGAAAATGCATTACACACATCAGCCCATTCGCTGATAAATAAAGCCTTGTTTATGCAGTAGACTGCTTCCTCTCTTGTAGCGCTGCCAGCATACTGCCTCCCAGCTTCTCACTTGCTCGACGCAAATCTAAATTGACTGTCAAGGTTGCTAAAACATAAAAGCAGTGCGTCTGAGCACCAGAAACAAAAGCCTTGTCAGGCATCTGAACAGTTCTCACCCCTCTGAAGTTACTGGTGGCCTGAAAGTAGATGAGGTAGTTCTTGGTGGGGTCCAAAGGGCTGTTCCAGTAGCCGTTGTAGGTGTGGTTGTCACCCACGGTGAAGGGGGTGGCCTCTGGCAGACTGCTGGGAGCCAGCTCAGCTGTGTAGTAATGTGGGGCCCCTTTGGCCTGCGCCTCATTGTGGGAGTTCGGTGTAGGGAAACAGTCGACGGCACCCAGCTCCCTCCGCCTCACCTGACGGGAACCATCCTCTTCCACCACCACCACCTGGTAAGCACTGGAGGAGGACAGTATGGTGCTTAGTACTCCAAAATAATGCAAAATACATCATCATGTATGTACATGTCTTCAGACTGTACAGTCAAAAGGATTAATAAAGTCGTCTAAGTCTTAAGTCCAGCTTCTGAAAACTTCTCAATATTTTCTGGTTTCTTTCCTCAGTAGCTTGTGGGTCGAGGTTGAAACTGGAGTACAATATTCTAAATAATTAAAGGAATGAGTCAAAGTCAAAACAGTCAAGACAACAAACAATTAACATCTGAGTTAGATGAAACCAGAATTTCCCCTTCAAATAGAGTAGTTGAAATCTTCTGAGGGAAAAAAAGGAAGAAAAGATAAAAAACTGAAGAAAAAAAGATAATCAGACGTGTGCCTCTGTTTAATGCAGAATACCAAATAAATTTCATAAAAACTGCTGAAATGGAGAATGACAGCATTCTTACATCAAATTTGTTTTTTTAAATGTGGGAAAAAAGGCAACAGTGGAAGGCAGCAGACTGCTGATTGAAGTTAGCTATCTAGCTAATGGCAGCTACAGTTAGCAGCAGTTAGCTGTCACTCTGGTGATTACCTGCTTCCTCTTTTTTTTTTTTTTACCTTTAAACATTAACTTTGAAATGTCATTAAAAACTTTTTTTTAAAAGTCTTAAGTCAATAACATTCTTACAAGGAGTGAGCCATCTCGCTTCTTTCCCGTCTCTGCTGAGAGTTGTCATGTGCAGTACAGATCTTGTACTGTCACAGAGGCCAGGGGCGATGTTGCAGTGGTTAGGTTTTTATATCTGTTACTTCAGCCTGTCTTATAAACTGAACAATGTTTGAGCGCTGCTTGACCGAGACGGATGAAAAACTATTCACACACATCGTTTGGACTGTGCGTCATAGCAACGCTCCGGAAAAAGGGGCAAAACTAGCATGTCCACCCGGGTGTCATGTATCCATCACTGTCGAACGGAGCTGGAGCTGAACACTCATGACTGCTGCAGAGTCATTTGACCTGGGAGTGAATGCCTCATGAACTCTTTCACACTAAAGACAAAAGCCAGATGTTAGTGGGGTTTGTTGTCCAATGTGAAAGAGGTTTCACAGTAAAAAATGTAATTTATAATAAGGTGTATGCACAACAGTATCTAAATAAACTATATACAATTTTAACAACTTTCTTTTTTAAGCTCCTTAAACAATGTTATTGGTCGAGTCATTTTATGCTCTGTCATATGTATTACAGTAACTAAATTCCATCTTCAAAATGCAAAATTCATTTAAAATTTTCAATGATGTACTGTTTGTCTATCTTGCCAATAGCAATGTCAATAGCTCTCCAGAGGAATCAATATTCATGGCCACCTTTAGAGAGTTTGTTGTTTGTCTTTGACCGAGGCTTGCCTCGCAGATATGTTTGACCCAGAGGAGTTTATTCTTTTACGAAGGATTGGACTTTCGTTTTTCGTTTTTCTCAAAGCCTAGTGCCTCAATTTTTTCTTCACCAGGATCCTGACTGAAATTGGAGTGTGGCGCTCGTTACTGTGACTCAGCTATCAACCAGTCAACATATGATTGGTTGGTAGGTGCTGTCATTCCAAAACTGCCTGACATGGTGAGTCAGGTTTCAGGAGAGAGAGAGAGAGAGAGAGAGAGAGAGAGAGAGAGAGAGAGTGATGTTGTTTTTCTCTTCTTTTTTATGTTTGCTACCTCACTCAGGACAGGATCAGATGTGACCCAGGCCAGATGGAGGAGTAGATCCCTGGTGAAATCTGTACAAAACTTTAATAAAAAACCCAAATTCTTCATGTATGTTCTTAAAATGGTATCTGCCATGCAACAAGCCTCCAGAAGCATTTGCTCAGGAGAGCTCTTTTTGACTGCAGCTATAAATATCACAGTGCGGATGAGCACTGAATGAATGCTGGCGTAGGAGTGAACAGTGTATTAGTTGTACCTGACAGGAGCCCCTCTTGCCAGCGCAGGTCGCAGCAGCACAGTGATGGTGCTCTCCGACTCACTCAGCGGAGAGGGGATGTCTTCATAGTCAAAGACCGGAGCTGAGAGAAGAAATGAAGTGGGAAAGTCACACAGGAGGGTTAAGGCAGAGTCAGAAGAAAGTTGAAATACTGTGGAGGACAACCTGAATCATTTTGAGTGCTTCATTTTTGCATTTCATAAGAAAGATCAAATATGGGTTGTTTATTCAAGAGTTTAAAAAGACACGTAGCTGCACTTCTGCCTGCATATTTTAGTATTTCATCCACCCTTACATAGCAAAGATAGAGTGTGCTATCTTTATTCATTACCCACACTTGTCCCCTGTGTACTACAGTGTGTGGAGGCCTCCCACACAGTGCCACTGACTGATGATGACTCGAAACAGCAGCCAACTACAGAGAAAACAAGAGGCCCTTATAATATAATTAGGACAGATCTCAAAGCTGCACAACCTCAGCAAAGCTCTGGGGACAATCAGGTTGAGTGTTCCCATCTCTGTTTACTACAGGGAGAGAATTAACTGGAGTATGTAGTGAAGCAAATGGCTACCCTGGTACGACAGATAAGCTGAAACAAAAAAGGCTCCAGAAGGGGAGGGGGAAACGTTTCTGCGTCTGAGGCATTAACGCTTGTTGTAAAAATCAGCTTGTGTAACCTGTCATCGCGAAAACACACACACTCGGGCTTGCACACAACAGCTGAGGTCTGCAGTACACGCAGCGGTGTCGAGGATTGTTGCAGCCAGAGTGTGTTAGGTGGTTAAATCCAGCATGAATTATGAAAAGACTAATAGTGCAACATTACACTCTCATGCTCGCTACAAAAATGGTGCAGGAGCTGGTTTCCCCACTGGGCTTTTTTTGACAGCGCAGCCAGGAGAGAGCATGTGGTACTGTAGGTTGAATTGTATACCTTGACAGCTGTGAGCCCACAGAGGCTAAACCAGATGGAACAGGTACAGATAATAAGGAGGGATGGAGAACAGGCTGCACTGTTTACAGTGTGGGTTTTTACGACAAATAAAGGACTTAAGATAAATCTTTCTGTTGAAATTCCTGCTGTTTAGATCCACTCAGGCCCATTTTATTGACATGTTTCAAGAAATAAAACTTTAATCATCTGGTAACAGTCAACCGAGCTCCATGTTTTGCATCAGCAGTATCATGTATAGCCAAGTACAGCAACTTCTATCGCACCTGTGCAGCTCTGCACCAGCAGCGTTGAGCATTCTGATATGACACTCTATCAGCAGGGTGACATCATTATAATACAAGTGATTTATACGACCTGATCCATACAGAGCAGGTGGCATAGAGACAAAAAACAAAACTAGCAAACGAAACTAAAAAACTTTTGAGTAGCCTTACAATACTTTCAGCATTTCCTTTCAATATGTTTTGCATTAATATTATCCAAGGGAGCCTCATTTAGCCACACAAGATTTGAACCCGCGCTGCTTATATAAGGTGTAGTAATATACAACCCAGTATCACAGCAAATTGACTAATAGACCCACCGGTCCACCGTGTCACTGCTCTCACCTACCTGTTCTCATCCTGTGGTCAAGTCAGCAATAACAAACATGCAATGTCTGTTACACTTTCAGAATAATTGCGTCAAAACTACTTGGTTAGGTTTGAAGACAACTTGCTTCTCACAGGACTTGAAGCTTGATCGCCTGGGTGAATGAATGAATCCTCGATCAGACCTGACCTCCCCTCATCACAGACTTTCTGGCTCTTTCTACTAATCATCCTTTGCTCTCATCATTGTCGCCCTGTGCAACTTTTTGGGGAATACAATCATCCTTTTACAATCAAAAAACTTTAGCGTGCAAAAACTACTTAATTGCGCTCTCGAGTTAACAAATTGTGCACACTAACTATCAGAACACATTATTATATTCTTAAGGGATGCATAGATAACACAATAAGTTTGCATGCACGCTGAATATGATACAGGTCATGTAAAAAGTGCATTTAGCTTGGCTATTCCAAAGTACTTTTTTAACAAATGAAAGAGGGAGACTGTGTTTGTTAATTAGAGTATGCACTGCTGCAGGTAAACAGGAATATGAGCGCAATATTCAGTTTCATTAGCCATGTAAACAGTTTAGTAGGCATCAGGGCTTAATTTGTGCCTGATCCTGCTGGAACAGGATCCAGGACCACCCAGATTGGGACCTAAATCTATTTAATAGGATCCTGCACCCCCTTGGTCACTATCAAATAAATGTTTTATATGTAATGTTCTCTATCCTGTCAAGAACCAATGTAGTGATGGCAGTAAAGCACACTGAAGCAATGTTAAAATGCCAACAATATTGTTTAATTCTATGTTCTGTTGATTTGTGTTAATAAAAAGACAATGTTTGTGTTTATTCATGGTTAAAAAATGAATGTCACTACTTCTGACTTAGCTTAACACAAACATTCAAAATTGACATGGCGACTAAGGATGCTTGACAGATAATTGTAAACATGGGATGTTTTAGACATCTTTAAATAGCATCCCTTCCCTTTCCCCTGGCAGCATCAAGAGGTTTATACTGATGTATATCCAGAAATAAGCAAAAAGGAGAACGTGATATATGGTGACCTGTTTGAGAAGCCTACTTTCACTGTTTAAGTATGAATTCCTGGAAAAAAAAAAAAAAAATAGTCCACACTCTCTAATAACTCCCAGTAATTTCTACTGGGAAAACATCACAATAGCATTTGATGTTTCATCTCAGTAAACACAATTAGCGAAACAGCTCACAGATACCCATTTGTAGATGAGAGTGTACCACATTCCCTACAGGCACATTTTCCAGACTGATCTCAAGATCCATACCAGCAACCTTTTCACTGACAAACACTGCTGCTCTAATTTCTCAGCTGCTGCGTCGCCTTTGAATGATAAACACAGACTCAGTTTGTGGTGATGTTGGCTGAACAAAGCTGTTTTCACCCAAACCATTCAAATGGAACATTTGTAGTTAGCTGTAATTCAGGTCCGCAGTTATTTCATCAAACGGAGAAAATGCATGTCTGAAAGCTGTTTGGCTGAGAGAAAATGAAGATAATTTGTATAAAGTAAAAGTATATGTGTAATTTAATCAAAAGCTCTTCAAAAGAGCGGTATTACAAGTCATTTCTTAGGCTTCTTTGCTATAGTCTTGCAAATGCTTTGAGTAGAAACACTTTTTGCTTGGAAAAATAACGTTTTTTTCCTTTAAAGTGGCATAATCACAATGTATGAATTTTGCACTATTGGGATACATTATACATGCACAAGTACATCCTGTAATTATTGCAGTTTGCTATTCAAGACCTTACCCAAACATACCTTACATGCTCCCATGCACACACACACACACACACACACACACACACACACACACACACACACTTGTAAATCTATATTTGTGAGGACCTTATTGATATAATGCATTTAATAGCCCCTGACCCTAACTTTAAGTATAAGAACTACATGTCTAACACCAAACGTTTCCATAACCCTATCCTAAATTGAATTTTAACCTAACCCTTAAAACTAAGTCTTAACCTTAACCACGCACACACACACACACACACACACACTACTATGACTGAACACAGCACAATATGTACATCAGTCAGCGCAAGGCCTCACCAGAGATGTTGGTGGTGATCTCAGTGAGTGCCGTCTGGCCAAAGCCCTTAGCGGTTCGGGCCCTTACTGACACCAGGTAGGTGGTTCCAGGGTGCAGGCCAGAGAACATGTGGTACGTCTCGTTCCTCAGCTTGGACACTGTGCGGCGAGGACCTGGCACATTAATGCCTGGGTCTGATGACTCGATACTCTGATAGCTGATCTGGAAGCAGGGAAAAAAATGCCATTGGATTAAAACAAGAGTTTACATGCTAGCACCTCTTAGACACAATGATGTTTTGTGCTAAGTGCTAGTGACAGCATGGTAACATGCAATGTTAAGCAGGTAAAATATTTACCATGTAATGTTTACCAAGACCTTTGTTAACATGTTTTTATGCTAAAGTTTGCTAATTAGCACTAAACACAGAGTACAGTTCAAGCCAATCTGTATGACTTGGACATATTTAAATGATGATCTGATGATGGTGCTAGAACATTTAGGGGATCCACTTTATTACAATCCATCCATGGGCTGTCTGTATCTAATTTCATGGCAAACCAACAAATAGATGCTGAGATATTTCAGTCTGGATTTAAGTGGTGGCCAACAGTGCCATCTCTGTAGCTCTGGTAAAAAGGACCTGGACTATGACCCATTAAGAGCTTTTAAATTTGGGGAAATTATCAAACTTTCAAAAATGTCAGTTATATTTTTGCTTTTTTTTTCCAAGCTCACTTCAGCATGTGTTCAAATGAGGTCATAATCAGTACTTCCCAATTTAGCATTGTTAGGTCAGAACAAATCTTACTGTATAAGCCTGCAGACTATTTGTAATATGAGTCACAGTTTATTTATCACACCTCCTGAAAGATTAAATTTAGATGGCATTTTATTTAAAGGCTCTCTCACAAGAAGCGTCTCTCAATTAATCCTTGGACTTCTGCAAAAAGATGTCATCTCACAGCGCAGATCCAATAAATCTTATGCAGCAGTTAGCCGCTGATAATCAGACTCAGGTATATTCTGTGTCACATCCTCGTTCTACGCCACCATTGGCCTGATTTTCCACAGTTTTCTGGATTAGTTGATAAAGTAAAGCCAGAGAAAGTGCTAAGTGCTGGAGATGACAAGTATGAATGAAGACCAACATGATGTTATTGCTTTTTTATTGCAATTTGATAAATGTGTTTAAGTCTGTAAAACATGCTCCCGTCAAAATTGGACAAATGCATGCTGGAATAGTCTTCAGCCACCCATAACCCTGAACAGTATGAGCAGTAAACAGATGAATAAATGGATGAATGGTCCAGAGCAATGTGAAATATTTGTTATTGATTAACTACAGGACATAAATCAAGGGGGACAAGATGATTGCTCTTGCCTCGTTTAGTATTTTAACTCTTCCTTCTTCAATGATGTAACACAGTCGTTAAGTTTCATAAGATGAGCCCAAGCCCTTTCTGTGATGTTGACACAGTCATATATATTGACATGACTGATTTAAGCCCAACATAAATGTGTTGAGATGCAAATTTCTCTGCTAATAAATAATGTTTTAAGTTTCTGAATGAACATGTGGCAGGCATATGGTTTGTCTGGTCAGCTAAGAAACACAGCGGAGCCTTTGTCACAGGGATGTTCCAAATGTAATGTTGATAACACTAAAACTATAGTCGTCATTGTTTTTTTCTGAGGTTTTGTCGAAGGTAGACGACCAAAGGACACCAATGAAACTACTCACAAAAGCAAATGTATGTGTGTGGAACTTGAGGCTTGATGTACACACATGCTACTATTATTTACTATTATACACTTTAGAGGTAGCATGATTGCATACAAAGTCAATGGAGAGATGATTAGTTGTAAATTATCCAATAACGGCACAAATTAATGTGGAAATGTTTCAACTGGAGTGACAATTTGCACTCATTCAGACGGCACAAAAAGTCTAGCAGTCAAATTTGCGGCAATGATGGAAGGTGAAAATTTGCTTTGTTCTCTGTGTGAACATATCACACAGTGTTGGCACATGGGAGAATTACTGCGTTGACATTTAGATAATAAACTGTTGTAGTCTTGTTTTGGCGGGGTTGGGGGAGTATAAATAAGGAAATAATTAGTGAATAAATAAATAATTAAATGTATTAATGATTTATTTACCAGTAATTCATTTATATTTTTGTTTATATTTATATAATGACAGAACACTGCAGTTAAACATTTTGGAGCAAAACACATTCATTTATATGAACATTTATCATTTCATGGACATAATAAGCGTGTCTGTGTTTGTATTTGTATGAATTTATGTGTGTTGCTGTTGTATGCCTGTAAGAATGTATGAATATGCATTTGCGTCGTCATTGGGTGCACTGAAAATGACTTGTTGTCATTTTATGTGGCCAACTTGGCAGCCTCTTAGATTGAGTGTATCTGTGAGTACCCTTCTGTTCCTCAGCAGGCCTGTGCCATTGGGAGCTAATGTTGGCTCGCTTCATTTTCGCCACTGTGCCCTATATTCAAATGACTGTTCAGGCTATGTAAAAAAGCATGGTCACTATCGTGGTGAATAGCACTTATAAATGGAAACTTTTCAGTTTGACTCTGCTTAAATTTGCAGGTGAATTTAGATTTTTAGGGGAAATGCCATCCTGCCTTGACATTTTGACAACAGCTGACATTAAGTTAGCTGGCCTGTCTGACTTTTGAATTGGGTTGTGGGTTGCCAGGTTGATAGATTGATTGACAGATGGGTTGGAATTGTAAATAGTGTCTGGATTGTGTGTGTAGATAGGGTTAGATGAGCTGACAACTTGGGTGACTATAATAAAGTTTGAAGACCAGGCGCATTGCAGTAGCTTCCCGAGAGAAACAACACAACAGGAGGACACTGGGAGATGGCCCTGAAATTCCAGAAGAAACCCAGGTCTGACTGGGTCCCTGCCCAATTATAGTCGTAGATGCTAGCGTGAGGACTTGTTTTCTTAGGGTAGCTTGTGTTCCAATGACAGCACTACCCATGCAGCAAAACAAAGATCATTAATAACAATTTAAAACAGGAAATTATAAGTTTTTTTCATTGGACTCAATGGAAACAGAAAAGGTAATATGTTACTGTGGTGCTTTGTATGTACTCGTGTTACAAAAATAAGAAACTTTTTATCATATATAGTTTGTAATGGCTGTGTTAGGACAAACCAGGTGCAGTGCCATATATGTTGTAACAAGCCCCACTGGAAACAAGCAGATATTGGCCAATATTTAGTTGGTAATGGACGCTGGTAATGGATTCTGCCTCAGAAATCCACTTTTGTACATCCAGAGCAGTAGTAGTTTGGAGGTGAGGGGAAAGGGTACCTCATCTGTATGCGGAGTAAGGTTATAGCAGCACTCTGCCTTTTTCCTTACTTTCCAAGCCTGCGATTGGGAACTAGTTTCTTTTCACATCAGGTAACCATGTGTTAAGCCATAGTGGTCTTCATATTTATTAGCAGAAAAGCCCAAACTGCAAAGGTCTATGGGTTGATATGGGGCCATCAATAATTAATTAGAAACATTAAAAGTTGCCCCCTTGTGGAGGCATCTCTTAGGCAAATAAGTAATTAGAGTGGTTGTCCCCCATGTAATTACAGCCTGAAGTCTGTGCCTCAGCTTCATTACCATATGAACATGTACAGTAAAGCCCGTGAACTGTGAAAAGTGGGTCCTCCCCACTCTAGTGGCTCAGACTCATGTGCGCTACCAACGTTTGGGCAAGAAACAAAAAAAAAAACAAGCCTGGGGGAAATCAAAGAGGTGGAGCGGTGCAGTGTTTAAAGTGAGCAGAGGAGACTATTCCTTCGTTTGAATCATTGTACTGAGGGAGGATGAGTAAAATAGATATTGGCAAGGGGAAAATAACATCCTACACCTGGAGAGGATTAGTGTGAGATGTGAAGGCAGCCGTATCCCTGTGAATCGTGGATTTCTTTGCATGACTAACAAGGTATCCTACCTCGTACTGCGTGATGAGACCGTTGGGCTCCACCGGCTCCTCCCACTTAAGGAAGATCATGTCATCGAGCGGGGTGAAGGTCAGGGACTCCGGAGCGATGCCACCAGGAACTACAGCAGGAGAGAAAAACAAGCTTCTCTGAAACAAACACTCTGCTCGGGTCTCAAGTTAATGGACCAGGCACCAGGGGGTAAAAACAACTTTGACAGAGCGAAAAAGGCACAGAGCCAGGGAGGGATGTAGCAGGACGAGAAAGAGGGATCAGAGAGACAGAGCAGGAGGGAAGTGATGAAAGGAAACTGTGGACTGGCTCGCTCTCACCCCTCAGGATGAATTGAGATTCTGGCTTCTACTGTCTGATAACAGAGCACCGTGTCTTGGAGGATGACAGTCGATTTTTCTTCTTTAGCACCTTACTGACAGAAAAACAGCAAAGTAATCCAACCCGTGAACTGCCTGAGTACTTCTCTGCATTTTTCTGATATAATGACATGCATCTGCTTAAAGAAGTGCACCTACTTTTTTGGTCTTAAGTGCTGGACACAAATAATATGTAAATATAAAATAGATAATCAATTGCTCTGGCTCTGGTGCAATATGGTAGTTGGGGATGCACCAATTGGTCAATCATTGGTAGCGGTCAATATTCATCTTGCTGACTGCTACCAGCTTCTTTGCATTACGATGACATTTACTGATGAAAGTGGCCGATTTCTATCTGATGTAACACATTTTTTGCACCGGCTCATTCATGAGCTACTGGCTCATGACATTGCTGCCATCAGTTTGTAAGACTGCGTAAGTCCAGAAAAATTCCTATCATTGTAAAGCGGAATAAAAAAGCCTTTCAAGCCCTTTAAAAAACGTTTTTCACGTGAAAGAAGGTTATAATAAAGGTTATTTCCAAAATTCTTTGATCGAATTTGTGCTCTTTGAAATATAGTGTAATGAATGGGTGTCTTTTTAAGGGCAAAATGTGTTAAAAATATTCTATAAAATAACTCGCATCAAGAAATGTTAACTGACAAATGCTTTGCTCTCCATCAGCACTTGTAGTATTAACAGACTGCTGGTGATGGACCTGGTATGTACAGTAACATCCTATAACATGTGCAGGAAAACTGTTACTGTTCATTGATAATAGATGTGATCAGTATATACTGAAACATCAGAATGTAAGAAATAAATGGACTGATCATCTAGCTAGCTAGAATAGCCTAATGTTTGCAAACATGAAGATCATTGCTGGATTTCATGGTACATAATGAGATAGTGACTTAAAGAACAGTGCTACTTGCTAAAACAGTTTCTAGTTTCCCCGTTCCCATTTTCTTTTCCTCTTGGACATCATGCAGTTGGGTTTGCTGTAAATTTGGCGTTTTAAAGAAAAAGTGTAGCTAGTGACAACTTTTCTATGATTGATTGTCCCTAGTGAAGGGGAATGACAGGGATGGTATCTGAGTTTAACTGTGTTAAATGTATGAGATAATAATATGGAATTTAGAAAGAATAAACAAAAAAAATCATAATGTAACTTAATGATATAACTAACTGGATGACTTTAAAGGAGTAATTTATTTTATAATGAAGGCACAAAACAGTGAACACATCTTTAAAATGACAACAACCAAAACATCAGGATTGGCATGGGCTATTGGCAAAATTGTTAATTTAAACTCTTGTATCATATTGGCCGATACTTTTACAATCGGTGCATCCCTTGTGGTAATACTTTGTGATAATATCCCTCTAGCATTAACATGTAACAAAATGGGCATTAAGAGAGCTCTAAAGCTTAGAGAGTAATCTTGAAAGATATGTTGCCATGTCTGATGAAAAAAATGTTCCTCAAATATGCTTTGAAGTATCATTCACTGTATGCTCCCATTTCATGGTAAGTGAGTTCAGACGGATCATGAGAGACTGTGGATTAAAACACAGTTGCTCACCTGAAAGGATTACAAAAAAAAAGAAACGTGGTAACATCTTTATGAGAGTGAGTCATATTTCCATTATGAAATGATGGAATATTCAGGAAAATATAGGAAATGAAAGCTCAAGAAGAATAATGTCCTGAATAACGTGTTACTGACTCATTCAATGTACCAAACAATGGAAAATGATTTGAGTATTCCTCATAAAGGTGTTAAGTCAGAGTCATAAAAGATTTTGTTTTCCTACAATTAGATTATTAGTTCATTTTTAAGTTGCAACTTGCTCCTTGTTTTCAGTTACCACGCTAACATTGTTCTGATCAGGAGCATATCAACAAAAACACCAGTCAGACAATCATCACTGATTAGCTGATCCACTTGTTTTGGAGGAACAAATACAAGGGAGCACACCTGAGACGCTGAAATAATCCCTCAGTCAAAGATTTAGTCGTACTATGCTAGCAGAGGCTAATGAAGCCTCAGGGAGAGACGAGGGGGCGACAGAGGTCTGGTAAGCTCACCTCTGTTCAGCTCCACACATGAGGACAACTGGCAGACTTCACGGAGCTTTACACAACTTTCTGTCCGAATGTACAGTACAGTAGTATTCCCCATGACTTGTTAACACATTGGGATGTGTAAAATCAGAGAAAAGAACAAAAGAATAACGAGTCGACGTTTTTAGGTGTTTTAGAAAAACTCTCAAAGATAAGACGTAAAGATCAATCGCAACGCAACTGCAATTAATCAAGTTTTCAAAAAATCCATTAACACTCTCAGGGAGGTTTTGGCCCCAGGCAGCTGCCCGGTTAGTAATCACCAGGCCCTGTTCACACATCAATGGCTTCTTAAGGCCTAGCTTTTTCTATGTTTTTTTGGCTTTGGTACACGTAAACATAAACGGCAGGGTAGGTCACTGAGACCTGACCTGTTGGAAAACACCTTCCAGGCTGAAGATATTCAGAAATTCCATTTCCAATCTGTATGACTGGCAGAAATTTAGAGTATTAATTGGGTCTTAATGATGTATGTAGCATCACTGGACTCTGTTGTGCCATGCTAGACTTGTTTTTTAGCAATGTCACCACTTCCCCAGATCTTAGAAAATGCCTTGGTGATTACAATGTCATCATTAACAATAATAATAAAGGCCAAAACTACACAAATAAAAAGATAAGTATTATCTTTATTATGCAATGCTAGCCTCAAAACGTTATTTCTCTTCCTGAAATTGCTTGCTTGCTCTTTCACCATTTAAATATTGCTTTCCATGTTTGAATTATTTTGTGTACATATTTTGTTTTATTTGTATTTGTAGTGTTTTATTGTAGGGTACTTATACTAAAGTTGCTTTAAGTTTTCCAACTCTTCTAGGGACTGGTTGCAAACAATATCATTCTACTGTACATATGGTGTTGTTATTCTAATGCTTCCAGAGCAAAAAAAAAAAAAAAAATGAACTACCTGTGACTGTCTATTTCTAAAAAGTTAGTGGTGAGACCTCTATGTTTGTAAGTTTGTTAGCCTCAGAAGCTGAAGCTAAGGTGGGCAAAGCACACTAGAAGAAAATCCTGCTGTATCCATGAATCCCTGACAGCCAAATCTGCTTCCTCCCAGCAGCAGACACACAGCGTAAGCAAAGCGCTACACCAGTGTTTGATTGTTGAGCCCAATAGGATGCAGGCAGGAGGAACTGTCACCGGCTGCGGCTCAATTACTGTAGTTGAGAGGGTGATGGCGGCTCTCCTTGTGACAGGGGGATTGGGCACTGTCAGGCTGTCAGACTGGCATTCAGTGGCTCTAAAGCAAAAACTTTCCATCGGTGCTGACATTCAAAATATCAAGCAGTGTGAGGGCGGAAAAAAACTATTTTTTTGGACATTTCTGTTTTAACTTGTCACTTCCTAACCAGTCAAATCTAATGAATAAAATTACAACACATTCTGTATGTTATTCCATTTATGTTTATTCATTTCCTCCAGCCTCTAAGACACCGATGTGTAGGTGTATATAATTATGGGTGCTGTTGTTTTCTGTATCTCCACTGCTTGAGATTTTCAAGTGTTACTGTATTTTTTCCACAGACAGTGAAATACCTTTTGCAAAAACAAAGCTGTCAATCTCATATTACAGCAGTTGTTTCCCTCCCTCCCTCAACTGGGTCAAGAATATCCCTGAGTGGCATTCAATTACATTGAAAAGTCTTCTTTATTCTACATAACAATACGTGTTTGACCTTCTGTACTTCCACTCTCTGGGAATTTGCATGAGAAATGTGCCTAATCTGCTGATGTACACAGGAAAATATTAATACAAAGATAAGCAAAATCATTTTACCATTTTGCTTCCGGCCACGGCCACAGCTGATTAATGTTCCACTGGTTTCCATTTAAAAGGCTGATCTTCCATTTAGTAACGCTGATCCAGCTTATTTTGTGAGTCAATATTTGTGTTTTTTCACACGTACTGGATGACTACAGGCATGGATTTTTATAAGCGGTGCACAATAATTATCTGAGCATGAAGGAGCATGCACAGAAAACGAGAAATTCAAGAAGATGTGAAGCCAGAGCTGAGTTACTATGACAATAAACAGTTTCAGTGCATACATAAAAAACATCCCTTTTTTCCATAATGCTGTTGCTGATGCACTGAGGTAACAATTACATGCCTTATTTCAGCAAAACCCTTGCATCTTTTTCGCTGCGGGTAAAATAAAACCGCCCACTCACTGTCTTCCTCGGTCTGGAAGGTGACCTCTCTGCTCTCCTTCTTGCCTTCCGGGTTGGCCAGCGCCAGGCGGACATGGACCGCGCGGAAGGGTGGCAGGTCTCTCAGGGTGAAGTGAGACGTGTTACGCTCCACGGAGAGGCACTCTCTGACTGTTGCGTTGTTCCCTCCGCTACCCCCTGTTGGCATGGAGTATCGGTAGCAAAGGGACAAGGAGTAGGTGTGGCAGCGGGTGAGGTTGTAGCCCAGAGGCTCCCACTGAAGGGCCAGCTGCCGGGCCTGGATCTCTACAGCTGTCAGACCTCGCAAGGCACGCATGGGCTCTGAGAGGGACAGGAAGCAAAACATATATCAACAAAGTGCAAAGAGTGGGGTCATATTTATAATACAAGATACCAAAGGGAGCACAGTAAAATACTGAGGAAGAAGCTCACTAATAGCATTTCATGGCAATACTCATACCCAAAGCTACTTTTGGACAAATAATGGGTAAATCTATGAGGCTGCAGGTGAGAAACAATGCAGGCTTTTCAGAACTGACCAATTTCAAATAACCAATACATCTACTGATGTGAATTCTAAATGTCTCTTAGATTTTGTATATTTTGAAGACAGTATACACAATGTTGTAAGAAAACTTAAAACAAAACTTTACTTTACAAAATGACACAATCACTTGAGTTGTATTACAGCAGCCACTCTGCTTACCCAAAATTACTGAGTTATATCACATTATATACAATAGTTGATAAAGACTGTAGAATGTGCTTGACAGATCAGGAAAGCTAGTAAGTCGAGTTGAGATGATGTTTTTCTCACACAGACTGATCCCGAGGTCAAGAATCGTCATTAAGAGACGGGCGATGTTTACGTGTTCAGTAAGATGGAACATAGTGCACTGTCTTCATTTACGTGCCCATTCATTTACACCTCAACCCGCTCCTACAGTTATGAGCTTTGACTGAAAGAATGAGTTCACAGATACAAATGGTCAAAAGTAGTATCCTTTTTACCATCATCCCGATGAACATGGTGAGCATGAGGATTTCCACAGAGTCAGAAGGATTGTGCAGTGGAATCACTGTTCCTTTCACTTTGAATAGAGCCTGTTGAGGTTGTGCGGACTTCTAATGAGGATGGCTCTTGAATGCTTGCCTTGTGGAGGTATTCTGGGTATGTCAAATTGGGAGGAGCCCCAAGGGCTACACATCCCATCCAGCCTGAGAACATTCTGGGATCTCTCAAGAGGACGTTACTGGGAAGACAGGTGTCTGGCTACTGGAATGTTGATACAAAAGAAAATGTATGTATGCGTGGATGGAAAAAAAACGTGATTGGTTTATATATTTCTTGTTCGGCAGGGGGCGAGTTCTCCATTGCAGCACAATTTAGTGATTTATGCTGACAAGACAACTGTATTTTTACCTACAAGTCTTTACCAGCACAGCTCAGAGAAGCAATACTGATGGGGAAAGGGAGACAGCAACAGTTGCAGCTCACTTGCACTACGAGGTTACAGAGAGGTGAATCAATGAAAAACAAAACAGCCTGGAGAGGTAGCATACCACACAACAATCTACATTCCCAACTCTCCTGACATGAATGAGGTTCAGTGGGAGACAGTGCACGGCTGAGGCAGAGAGAATCCATTGTAAATGACTGAAGCCTGATTAATGCTGTCATGTGTGGAAGCTGTGATTGCAGATCTCCATGTCCCTGTCGTGCAAAGTGTCCAGTCAAAACACACGGGAGGTTATTTCTGTCCAGTAGCCTGGCCTGGAAATTCAAGTGTACTGCTGAGACATCAGATAAACCCAAGAGGACGGCAGTGCCTTCAGCCTGGCACGGACTGCCAGTGCAGAGCTGGAGAATGCTGGCGGGCTGGACTGAGGAAGCAATAGCTAGAGCCCTGCTGCTTCACTAAACATAGATCAAAAGCTGCTGCGTAAATGAGCGGAGCAATGTCAGGAAGGAGACATCAGTTCTGAGGGGACAGAATGGAGACGGAGACGAAAATGTCCTGAGAGTCCTTGCTGATTTGAAGGATGTTTGCTCTTTTCCAAAAGGGCGAAACAGGCAGAGTTTGGTTGATTTGTGTCTTCCCAAGCTAAAACCTTCCCATGGAATTGATCAATTGATATACAGTAAAACTAGAAATGATCCTTTGGTCCAAAAAGCCCACTTTTAACAAGATCAGCTCTGTATAGCAATCTAATCCTGCTAAAACCAGCTCTGCCACCAGAGGCCCACCGACCGAATGTGCAGTTTCTGCTCTCCGCACCATTACTCATCATTACAGCAGCACCGCAGCAGGCTCGGTCCTGTCCTCTCCACCCGCCAGTCCTCCACCAGTCCTGCCCCAATCTGACATTCAGCTTGATTAGCCTAATCAGAGGGATTAGCCAGAGGCAGAGGGAGTGGAGGAGGAATGGGGAGGCCGCACAGGAGATGAGCAGGGGAAGTGAAAAAGATGAATGAGGGAGAGTCCCTATGGGTCTGCACATTTCATCTCATTCTCCTCATCTTTAACAGCTGCCTCAGTGAGCTGCCACTGAGGCCTGTCCCTCCTGCCAGGAGCTATGTTGGAATTATGATGGAATATCAGTGCACACCCTGATACTTACCATGAAAACACATGGGGTTTCGACTGGTGACATGCCTATTGTGAGTGAATGAGTTTCTCTCTGCAGGGATCAATATAATAAATACAAAGTTTATTAATGTGCATGACAGTTTAATAAAAGACGAGGTTGGCCATGCAAATAAGAATAGAACTCTCAATTGTTTTTGACATGCTTATTGCTATTTGGACTTGTATCTGTTCTGGACATGTAGACAGTCCATGACGCCAACAAGCTGTAAGCTACAGAATCTTTGACCCGCAGGACAGATTATATTGAAATACTACTCAATATGTAAATTCTGCCGCAAGGGGTCAGAGTGGGAGTTGTGACTTGTTGCCTTCATTGTTAAACAAAAACCACTGCTGATGAAAATCTATCTATGTGACTCAGGCAGAAATGTTCAAAGACGAGGTAATGTTTTAGTTTAAATCACAATATGTTCAGTCATGTCCACTGACTGACCCACTGCTAACTGACTGTAAGTACACAACAAATTCTATAACAAAGGTCTTGTTGTTTTTCAATATTCTAATGCAAAAATGTTCCATATTTAGCTATAATGTTGAATGTTTAATATTATTTAATATTAATTACAAAAGTTCTTGTTATAAGGTAACAACCAACACATTCAATGTAGTTGGAAATGAAATAATTCAAGTATAAACTTGATTACAAAATATTAAATATTGAGAGAGGGAGGTTCAGCAGCTCAGAGAGGAGCAGGTGGAGGTGAAGATGGTGTTAATATGATAATACTGAGGTACATGCAGCCAAATATGTACTTAAATGACACAAAAGAAAGAAGAGTTTAGTTTATTAAAGCCTACTTGCTTAACTCTTCTTGCTAATTATCAGTTTTATTGACACACAAGTCTTTGCATGTTGTATTTAATGCACGTTTCCTTTTCCACAACTTTACTTGTGCCGAATTGTAAATTCCATCTGCAGTTTGTTTACACTTGGTTTTCACAGGAGGATTTCCCAAAGAACCGACAGTTGCCAAGAGCGTGACCTCCACAAAATACATAATCAATCTCCGTTAACATTATTCCCACTATTAGCCACAGCTGCCCACTTTATGACCTCCACAGATCCGACCCAATGCTGAGTGCACATGTATTGTTCAGTTGTTAAACGTTTTCAGAGACAGTCTTATCCTTTATGGCGTTGGGGAAGGAGGTTAGACCTGTTCAGACCTGGTATCGCGACAAAGTGGACAGCTCGAAGTCTGTGATTTCACACCTGGCATTAACATGTGTCTCGACTTGTGTCTCGAGTGACCACTTCTGGTCAGATATCGCTTCCCAGCTCTATATGCATATGATCAGGGGTACCAGTGGGACAGTGTACTTCGAGGTGTCCACTCACTCAGGATGGATGGATGTTAATAGCAGGCCTGAACAGCCTCTATGTTTCAAGCATCTCGAGGCCTCGAGCAGAATGGGGTGAAAGCAATACACATACAACCAGTTTTCACCAGGATTATGTCATTTTCCTACGGACAAAAAACTGGACCATCAGAGTAATTTGAAACATTCTATAATAATTAAAAAATTCTGCAGTAATCAAGAGACAGGGAGCATGAATGCAGGTCTATGAATGGTACATCTGCTCTCAGGTCACCGCACAAAACGCACGAAAAGAAAATGGGCACATTATTCGTTTAGCATCTGAACTGGACCACTGTGGGTCTGACCATCCTCAACAATGGCTGCATGGAATTGCGATCGTCTCCACCAGTCAGCACGAAATGTCACACTCGACAAATGTCCAAAAAGGGGAAGTCTCTGTGCTAAAAGACATGGCTCTCTGTGACACATTAGGAAGACAAATTCATCCAGAGTTTTGTGTCACAGGTCCTCTGCTGTCTGCTGCTTTCTCCCCGGGGATAAAGCTTCAGATCTGAGCAATGGGAGCTGACAGGAGGTGGGCGAGTCGAAGACACTGACGAGAGTGGATCAGAGAGTGTGGCAGGTGACAGGGGCGTCATGCTGTCTACTTGACAGAGTGGCGGGGAGCCTTTTTTCACCCGGATGAGCAGCACTGCGGCTAAAACACAGATGAGAGGTAGCGAGAAGACACTGTCCTTTGCTCGCACGACATGAGAAAGCTTCTTGCTACACAAGCTATTCAACTGAACTTTCCTCTGCAGCTGGCTTCGGGTAAGTCATTAACCTGAGGGTGTGGTGCTTCAACTGCGAATCTTCACACACTCTTCCATCCCACAGTCCTTGTCTCGCATGTAAAGGACTGTAGACGAAAGCATACCTCGATCATTCAATTAAATGTGTGTTTTTATTAGAGGTAAGCCCGGGATAAATAAAAAGCATCAGCCACCTTCCATCCTGACACCAATGACAACAAACACACCTTCACTTCTCGGTGGCTGCAGGCAAAGTACAAGTTGATAAGTGATGCATCACACCGGTCTGATGCAGCTCCCAGCTGAGCCTCAGAACCTGGTTGAATCGGAGCATCAGAGCAGGAACAGACTCTGAAAACAGCCTGTGTCTTGTTTCGTGCCAGTTCTTTAAGCCTTCGTATTGCAGTATTTACGAGCGCCGTCATAGCAACTCATCAAAAGTCACATGCCGATACACACTTTCTACACAAAACATCAGAGGCAACATGATCTTAGTAAACAAGGACTTTTACTGTCAATTAACTGTTTAACTCTTCACCCCGTGTCATTCCTTGATTGGCTTTACAGTACGTTTGGCATCATCACTTCTTCTTGAAAACAATCCATCAAGTAGTTGCTGAGATATTTCAGGGTGGTGGTTCAGATTTGCTGGTCTTCAATGTTTCATATTACTGTAAAATTGATATGTGTTTAGGGTTTTGAAGACCTGGTCAGACCCAACAAGCAGAGAACTTGCTGTGAACTATTTTCTGACATTTATAGACTGATATGGTGTTGTTCCTACATCATGATTAATTCTTTCAGTTTTCTGTTGGTGTTTGGACAGGCTGAGCAAACTAAAATACTTCGGTTAGGCAACTATAACATTTGTTAAGGAAAACAGTAAAAACATGCTTTGGTATCAAATAGGCCCTTTAAATTAAAACATGTTTGAACGGATAACGTCTCTCATGTGCATATTTTTTCCTGTCTTTCGCCCTCAAAACACATCAAGATCTTTCACATGCACAAGAACATTAGTTATTATGTTTCAGGTACAACACCAACAGGGCGATATCAGATCATGCTAACAATGCTTTTATTGAGAAAATACCTTAAACAGATCAACCAGTTAGCTTCAGCTCTAATTAGGTCTTTTAGGTATTTCTTTGAGGCGGGAGGTAGAAATGCTCACAGAGGCTGGAGTAACCTCAGTGCTCAGCTTAGTATGGATAGAATTAGAACTGTAGGCTCCTCAATATTAGCTTTTCCTCTCATGCCTTTTTTTTATCTAAAAAAATGCTACTTAAATCCTGCCTACTGATGTTCATCCAAACCAATGAGATTATTTCCAGTGCGAAAGCAGCTCCGTCACTGTGTTTGTAATTAAAACTTATTTGCTTCTTGAGATGGGCGGTATGTAGGATTTCGGAGGATGAGTCCATGCTCCATCTGACTCACCTGCACACTTTGTCCTGCTGATCAGAGGGGGGCCAGGCGCTCCGGTGCCCCCTTCCCCGGGCCGGGTAAGCAGGACACTGATGCGGTACTCTGTGTCTGGCTCCAGATGCCAAACCTTGTAGGTGAGTGAGCCCACACCGTGAGTCTCCGTCCACATGGACTGGCTGGCCCGGTACTGGATTTCCCGCCGGATGACCGGTCCATCCCCCACGATGGAGTTGGTGTTGAGTTGGATGATCAGATAGGTGGGGCCTGCCCGCAGGAGCTGGGGGGGAGCGATCGGTGTCGGTGGCACTGGAATGAAGAATGTCTTATCATTATACTCTATATCTATAAACATATTAAAATTGAGTTTTTGATATTGCTTATGAGTGATCCTTCTTGAAAACAACAAAAACATAAAGATGAAAAAGTGTCCTCCAAAACACTGATGAAAGACAGTCAAAGCCAATCATGCTAGCAAAGGGGAAGTCAAGGATTCCTGTCACTGATTTTCTCTTTTGCTGTTTTACAGTTTCAATAACATTATTTCTGCTCTGCCAGAGCACTGAGTCATAAAATTGTTTTAATCACATCAGGACGATGAGAGAGAAAGTCGCAGAAAGAGGAGAAAGAGACGGAGAGACCCTTGATAAGCTGTAAATTCTTAATTTCCATTCTAATGATGCCGAATAAGAGCTTATTTGCATGAGTAATTGTATAACTAATTGTGTCCTCTCTGCACATAAAAAAGTCAGCCTTGATGGATAATATGACCCTTATCAACCTGGCAAACATCAGATTAATTCATCATGTTGTGTGGCGGGAAATGTGTGTATTGTGTGGACGAGGTGAGGGTTGTTTACTGAGACAATACACGGTGCCTCCAGAGCCTTTTGTAACACGACTTATTCAAATATGAAACAAGAGGCATGGTGAAGGCCTGTTGGTTTACTTAAAGGTGAAGTTTTTGGATGTTTATTTTCTTTGGTTTTGAGAATGAGGTGAGGCCGTTGAGAGTATTGACGTGAAGCCAAGACGTGGTTAGCCTAGCTTAGCATGATGACTGGTAGGGAAAAGAGCTAGCCTGGCTCTGTCAAGAGTTCATAACCATCTTTGCCTTTTCTGTTTGTGCATGGATTTAAAAAATAACATTAAAAATGTTAGTTAGTGTCCTTTAGAGTGGTTGTTGGGATGTTTTTTACTCTGGACAGAGCCAGGCTAGCTGTTGCCCATGGCTCTAGTCTGAATGCTAAACTAGGCTAACAACATCCTGACTTCTGCTCTGAAAGTAGTTACATAGACATCAGATTTGTATCTACTATAGTATCTACATCACACCTGAACGTTTAATTAATTAATTTATTTCCAAGGTTAGAGGTTCATTAATTTTCCATTCTATAATACAGAAACACACAATGAAATACAAGCTGTAGTCCCTTTGCCACACAAACACACATAAAAGTAACGTGTTTAAGTTGGAGTGTGGACGATGATTACTTTTAAAGGTAATAAAGGTGACAACTCCAATTTGAATTTCAATCATTTTAACACAGTTATTCATTCCAACAACACTTTGTTACTCTGGCATGTTGGTGGGTTGGAGAGTTAGACAGAGGGTAGATAAGAGTTTCACCTCTATGTGTTTGTAGGAGAGCGAGCCTCCACCAGAAGAGGGGAATATGCAATCTGAAAGCTCTGAAGTTGTTTTTTATTTACATGTTGTGGATCCTAGATAATCATCTGGTTTTGCTGGCAGCTGATGGTCAGTAAATACTAACTGAATCACAGTGACGTCATGCTAACAACAGTCACATCTGGGCTGACAACTGGTGGTGGATCTGCATTGCTGAGATATGTGAAATCGGCAAACTTGTTTATTTCTGTTGTCATTTTCAGCCGTAACAGTAACTGTATAGTTAAAAATGTTGGTCCTACCTATCTGACGTTTCTGCTGTGCTTTTTTTATGTACTGTGTTGCTTTGCTGGGGTCTTTGATAAACCCAAATCCACCCAACAGCGACATCCCACTGCTGGTCAAGCTAACTGTTAGTTTTGGGTAAACTCAAGGTGTCATTTTCTTTAGTCTGTGGTCCATCAGGTAAATTAAAACTCCAAGTTAACTCTACTAAAAGTGTGATAGTGTTATTAATGAGATATGGAAGCGTCAAATATGCATTTTAGATGAATGAGTTGTGTGAACATGGAAATAACATGATGAGGACAGATGATTCAACTGTATGTAAGTTAGCATGTGATGCAGGGTTTGTCTACCTGGAAGTTATTGTAAACAAACATTGTCATTGGTTCTATAAAAATAACACGTCTTTTTTTTTATTTCACATGTGTTAAAAACAGATCCTGTGACATGTGGGTGTGAAGGGAACAGCTGCTTAAAGGTACCTATGATGGCGCTGCCAGGTAATGCATGCATGAAACTAATTACATTTTCAGATATGAAGCGATGCATGTGCTGCAAATATTTGTCACATCTTCCGAAATCTCGCTTACCTCTGACGATGAGTTCTCCGAAGTTGGAGATGGCGGCGCCCCTGGAGGACAGGGTGACGCAGCGGTAGAGGTCCTGCTCCCCACGTTGCGCCTCCACCTGGAAAGTCGCCATCAGCCGTTTGTGGCTCAGCCGAGACAGCAAGGGAGCGTCCAGCAACATGCCGTTTCGCCGCTGACAGCCAGACACAGAGAGAAATCAGCAATGAGCACAACTACCCAACCATGCATGTTTACCTCAAGTCTACTCAAGTGATTAGACCGGCTGTGGGGCCGACAGGAAGACAAAGGAGGGTTGGAATTAGCTACATGAGAAGGCGAGATAATAAATACGTGATGAATGTCACCACTAACGACGGGGCTTTTGCGTGCGGGGCTGCTGATGCGGGCCTCCCGGGTTGCTGTTTCCAGCTCGAGCTGACATCTCCTCATCTCTGGCCATGCTAATGTGTCAGTGCTCCAGGCACACTGGCAATTGGCTCAACTAGTGGAACAGGAAATCAGAGGCTAACACTCGCAATGAGCTGATCCAGGTGTGAGCTGCAATATATGCCGCTCTCTCACAGAATAAGCAGATTATTATGTAAACTGTCCCCTGCTCACACTTTTACAAGTAAGTGGGTTTGACATCTGAGTGTTGAATTGGTTTAGGAAGATAGGGTGAAAATACAGTGCTGGTTTAAAATACAAAATTAGATATACAGCAGCTGGGTACTACTGCCTGCAGCTACAGATTACAACTCATTTTAACTTTAGCTATCAATGTAATCTTCCTCTAATTTAAAAAACTTATATGGATTTTTTTTTTTTTTTTAATAATTTGTCACTGCTTGTTTTATTTTCTTACACTTGTTTTAAAGTGACTCTTCAGAGCACGCCGTGTACAGGAGATCTTTGATTTCGAGCATTAAACGTCCTTATCCACCTGCAGCCTCTGAACGCAAGTGAATGCTTCCACTTGCCAAGTCTGCTGTCACTCCCGTCTCCTGGCTGCGAGACCCACATCATATCGTAATTAAGAGATGGTGCAATAACTAATTAAGGTTTGGACTCGTTGATGTTAAAGATGTAAACAGCATCTGAGACAGCCGTTTGCAATTTGGGCCAGAGGACAGCGGAGGAAATATGATGCTAATTGATTAAGAAACATTATGCTAACAATTTGTTTGGACTACCTAAATAGAAGAAAGAGCGGCGGAGAGCAGCTACAGACTGGTCCAGAGAGGACCTCTACAGCGCCAGGGAGATCAAAGAGAAAGCAGCAATTAGCAGGCTCGGTGTTGATGATCAAACGGGCCCTGAACAACAAATGGAGGAACAGAAGGCAGTAATGGTTTGTGATATATCTCTATTTTCTGCCGTTACCGTGTGTGTTTATTATTTTTTTTCTTAATGAGAAAAAGTAAGCTGGAGCTGAAGCCGGTGTTAACTTAGGCAGAGAAGTTCACTGCAGCGTGCCGTCAAATTACAAAAGACAAGCCTCGCATTGTTTGTTTGCATCTTCCTCTGTGTGTGCGCGAGAGTTTGTGTGTGTGTGTGTGGCTCCGTCAACAAAGTCGCAAACTCTGAAACTGATAAAAATGGTTCTTTCACATGCCAATGATCTTCAAAGGCTTCAATTCAGAGAGGAGAGGGGGGGTTGTGAAATAAAATCGGGCAGAAACACAAGGGATGGATCACCAAGTATAGTGAGATCTCATTTGCAAAGCGCCGTCTCCCTGCTGCCATCATTTCAAAAGCACTTAGATGTGCAGGCTTCAAGGCCAGAGGAAGAGTGGAGGCATTCAGGGATGGATTTTTGAAGACTAATATTAGCTCATATTCAAACTAAGAAAATTGAAACTATTTTCAGTCGGTGCATGAGAGAAATGACTTAAGGGGCTTTAGTAAACTAAATGCCATCACAATCAAAAAGCTACAAAAGTAGAGGCACAAACTTAATAATCTTCCAAACCCTCCAATGACTCATTTCTCCACAACAACACACCCGTTAAAAGACAAAGTGAGAGTCACAAAACCTCCTGCATTATTTAACATAATCAAGTTACACTATTATTACTTCTATTATGCCGATGGTAAAGATAATGGCTCCCATTTCCCTTTAACAACTACCACACAGTTCGTCACAAGGTCAGAGAAGGTTGCGTTTCGATTTTTTGGACATCAACAAAGATTTAGTGTTGAACTTCCATAAAGTTGGGGGACCTGTGGGGGACAGATAAAAAAAAAAAAAAAAACAACGGTAGAAATCAGAGACGCAGGATGTTAGTCCCAGTTGGGGGTGCGTGACATTCATCTTTATGTATTAATTCATCATTTACATTGGTCACGCCTGTGCTTTTCCTGCTCTGACAAGTCAAAATGTCTGCTGTGAGGATACAGACATTTAGAGGAGATAAGCGTATATATAACGCAGATGTGCCTGTTTGTCACTGTTAACGGAGGCTCCAGTCTGCAGTATAGTTCATACATTTGAATAATAAACCACAGAAAAGTAGAGCTTCATGTTCAAAGAAAGGGTTAATATTATTTGGACACTTCTGTACACTCTTGCTCCCTCATTCTCACTTGTCCACATGAACGCTCTCTCTCTCTCAGTGCTGCTAATCTGCATCACGTTTTTTTGTTTGTTTGTTTTTTTTAAATCGATTGATGCTTTTTCTAAAGCCTCTTTTAAAGGGGAGCTGCAGCCCCCATCAGCACCCCTACTTACTGCATCCGTGGCTGATGCGGCAAAAAGCTGGGATATCTTGGCTTGTGGTCCCTTATATGGATCTAGCTTCTAAACAGCAATCCAACACCCACAATGCAACTAATGCGTCTTTTCTTTAAACCCTGGACGCCTGGTAAAAGCCTACAGCTCTCAAACAAGCTTTCAAGCCCCCAGCTTGTAATGCAGGCTTTTAAAAACTCCCCCAGAGCCTCGAGTCAGTTTTCCAACAGAACAAAGTGCAAACTTTCATCGACTTTCGCCAAAATGCAAATGAATGCATGTTTCCAGCCATTGCCTTTATGAGAATGTTGGGAGTTGGTTCAATGAGTTAAACAGCTGCTAGTGCTAATTCAGTTGGGTTCCCTTAAATAATCTCAGAGGAAGAGGAAGCAACAAGATGATGTAATTAGAGAGCATCAATCAAACCTCAAATAGCTACGAAAAAAAGTTTTTTGTTTGTTTCATGTATTAATTTGAAGGACATTACAGTCACATGTATGTCATGATTGATTCACTCAGTCTCTTTCTGTTGTACTCTGTCACATTTTGTTTTTATTGATAAGCCATCTTTCAAGTTCAGCCAAGAGTAAAAGCTTTTTTTGCAACAGTTTGACTTTTCTTTCAGTTTTCGGTGTTTGCAAGCAGGTTTTTTGTGGCATTCATTGAAAAAGTGCATAAAAACAGACGAATGAAAACACACATACAGAGGACTTTAAACAACAGACCCTTTTCATAGCAGACATTTGACTTGTCAGAGCAGTAAACAGCACAGGTGTGACCGATAACGTTAATGATGGCCCCATTCTATTAAGTGTCCTGAGCCTGCACAATACCAGAGTCCTGGAGCGAGCTCACCTAAATGGAATGCGGGCGCCATTAATGTTATAAATTCCACATGTGCTTTCCCTGCTTTGACATTTCAAAATGTCTGCTGTGCGAAGGGTCGATTGTTTCGCTGTCTGAGTCGTACTTTGCCTGACCGTTGGGAGAAAAGTGAACATTGGTCCTGGCAGTTGCTTGTTTTTTCCTGTGTAATGTGTCAGAGTGGAAGATAACCAATGCAGCATCTGGGACCATTAAACCTGGTTAGCAGCTTGGACATTATGTTTATCCACCTCACGGAGCTCCGGGTGCCAGTCCAGTCTTTCCCCTGACATCTTGAGATCAACGAGCCAGGGCTGTCAGGCTGCTGTTGTTAATCAAACCTACATAATATCTACATGACATTACACTGAAGAGTTTATGAGAATGTTTTTGTCAGACACCTTGAGAAATATTTCGAAGGGTCAATTTAAATTAAACACAAAAATTCATTCATTTCTTTCAAATGCCTTTACGATATAGGTTTGACAATGTTTTGGGATATTTCCGTCTCAGAGACTTCTGCTCTTAGTCTCAAAATGTTTTTTTTTTTTCCATTGAGGAATTGAAGAGATATTATCTATGAGAACTGTTCACAGCGAGGTCGACCAGGTTCCAGGGACATTTTTGTAAGAGACATCGCATGGTATTTACATTTTTAAGTCCTTCAAAAGCTACTTCCTGTAAGGACATTTTGAAATTTGAACAATGCTTTGGGATGGTGCCATTGAGACCACAGAGGCCCCTTGGGGAGGGGACAAGTCTGACAACCTGTTCACACTTTATAATAACAATCATACATAACTGGTAAATTTACAGTTAATTAAACTTTAGTTAATAGTTAGTTCACTGTTAACAAACAATGAAATACTTTATATAGCATTTATGAAGCAATTGTTTCATGTAACGTTACAACTGATGTTAATAGTTAATAGATGCTGTGTAGTTCATCTACAAACATTATTTAAATGGCCATAATAAGGTTGCAACTGATGTTTATAAACCTTTACAATTGCTTCATAATTGATTAATAAAGCATTTCTTAGTTTGTAACGGTGAAATAACTATTAACTAAAGCTTAATTAACTATACATTTACCTTTTATAACTGATGGTTACTCATGGCAACTGTCTCCAGGTGCTGGAGCAGCACCAAACAGAAAGCTCGCTTAAACAATAAGACTTTAATGGGAGAATGGCGAGCAGCCGTGTATGTAGATATAACGACTGTAAGCTAATCTGGATAAGACTGTCAGCTAAATGCCAAACATGTATGACGTCTTTCTTTTTATCCTTTGCATTGCTTCGTCTTCCTACAATCTCCAATCCCATCCTACTCTCCAGGTGCTGAGATGTTGGCTTGACGGCTCGAGCAGAGATTATAAACAAACAACTTGTTCTCACCTCCAGGAGGAAGGGCTCAATCTCAGAAACTTTGCCCGTGGCGACACACTGGAACGAGGCGTTCTGCCCGGCATTCACCTCTACGTCACCCAGCCGAGAGAAATGAGGCACCTTGTCTGTGGAAGGAGGACACAAGACGCACACACACAAACACACACAGAGTGATGAGAGTGGAACATCTGGAGCCGAGCATCACCGTCTAAATACATTGAACACACAGATGTGAAATGTAATTTATTCACAGGCTGTACAATAGCTACACACACGAGGATGGATACAACCTCCCAAACATGAATGCATACATTTATCACACTCAAGTATAGACAACATATGTAATCAAACCTTTAATGAGCTTTTTTTTTAATATAATAAAGCTAAAGCCACATATATTAGGAAAATAAAGATCATAATCCTGTATTCTGTTTAACAGAGACAGCTGCCAATGATCACAGAGAGACATTGTTCTTCTGCAGTATCAAATACTGTTCTCTCCCGGCATCAGAAACCCTCTGACTCTGGAGTCTGTATCACTTTTAAAGCCCTATCAAGCATACAAGTGAATCATTCTTCTGTTATTCTAGCTAAAGAATGCTGCTTGATATTACTCTATTGTATATTTTAAATGGAATATGAAATAGCAAACACTGAGATGCAAAACAGGGCTTAATTTTACCAAATGACTTCTGTACACTGCTGTTTGCATAATTAATGTGAATATGTTGAAATGTACATGTTTTGTGTTATCACATCACGTACCCCCCAGCCAGTCTCTGCCAATATGCACAAGCAGAATAACATTTGTTTACTGTAATGTGTGCAGCACCATATGGAAGCCCACAGAGTCTTAATACATCCACACTGTCCACATTTAATAAAGTGCTCTTTAAGGTATCTTGTGGACTTTTCTTCATTTGAATTTACATTTAAGAACATTGGCTTCCCTGAGGTCTGACAAACAGGTTGAATGTGTTTCCTTCCTCATAAAACATTCACAAAAATGTTTTTTCTTTTTATATTTTGAGGTCCACATTGTTTACATCCATGTTTGCTAGCTAGCAGGCTGCCTTTTGTACACATATTGCACCATTTCTTACAATCACCATATGTCAATCAGTATGAAACGGTCAAAAAAATATGTGGCACATGCTAGAAGAACACTATATCAAAAACAACTGGGTGTTGTCTCCAAATATTTGATATTGGTTTAAAATAATGTAATCATTATCAAAATCATATATAAGAATCATATCATAAGAATCAATTGTTCTTCTTGTCTCGGGGTCTGATTCTCTTGCTTGTTCCATGTATTGTGAGTTCTGGTTTGGATCCCCTGCCACCTTGTTACCAGGTCAAAGTATTGCAGGATCATTTTCATTGTCATGTTTTCATTTTCAGCTCTGTTTTGATCTATAAGCAAGTAGCAAAGCATAACAATGCTATACGGTATGTGTTTTTATTATATGTACAATGCATCAGTCGGAAATCAGGATTTGAGTCACTGCAATGCAGAAAAAAACAACTTGAGAGTTTTTTTGTTTTTTTTTTAACTCAGTGGCTCATAAAGACCTTAAAGTGTCAGTGAGAGAGTGTTACGACTCAAACTAATGTGTAATATATGATATTTCTTCAAACAACAGACCTTTTTTAGGGGGCACACATTTTCTGAAGTCCATGTGTTACTAATGGCACTAACAGTGACTCTGCCATACCAGCGTGACAGTGAGACACTATGCACAAACCAGGACCCTAAAACTGAGCAAGCTAATTGGCATTCAGCCATCCTTTATTGTATTACTTTTACCTGTATTACCTATACCACCTCTGACATATCATATTGACTATTTGGAAGTTGCAATTTCACTAATACCATGCTTGGCTACATGTCAAGCTCGTAAATCACTTACTCAAACTAAAAAGTATTATGTTCTCGACTGAATTATCTTTGGAATTCTAAATATTTCAAACCCTCCAACAAGTTGGCACAAAATCACCAGCACTACCAATATAATTACATCCAAAGTTGTTCTCTCACTCTTTTCACAACACTAACTGAAACAAGTTTATAAAGTATATAATGCTGTTACTTTTGGACCACACCTGGCAGCAATTACATTTTTTTTCCAATATATAATATAAATAGTTTTGACAGTTTTCATGCCAACAACTGCAAGCAGTCCCTGTTTCTCACCACCATTAGTTGTTTTTTGTTGGCAGGCAGAAAATGATCTGAGCCAGCTTTAGCGATGTATAATACCAAAGCTTTCCATTAACTTCATTTACATAATAACCATTAATGAACAAACGGCAGCTTAAAACTTAAGTTAAAAAACAAAAGGCTCCAAGTGGGGTAAAGGCTTTTCTTCTACAAACGGTTTAAGTTGAGTTCAAAAATATATTTATATATATGTATGTATATATATATTTACATATTATTATTATTATTATTATTATTATTATAAAACATATATATTGTGTGTGTGTGTGTGTGTGTGTGTGTGTGTGACACAACTAGCCTAAAGTTAGATGTGGGAGGTTGTGTAACTCTTCTTCAAAACAAGTAACTTTTCAACTGCACTAAATTATTATACTTATAATTTATTATAATTATAATTTGTATCAGATATTCTGTCAATGCAACTTGTAAACTGTGATTCTGTTGTTCTTTTCTGTGCATGCGACATCTACTGCATGTCTGTCCGTCCTGGGAGAGGGATGCCTCCCCTGTGGCTCTTCCTGAGGTTTCTTCCATCGTCTTTATTTTTTTTTTTCCCTGTTAAAAGGTTTTCTTTTTCCATCAACATGGCAAGTTTTTCTTCACTGGAATCGAGGGTCTAAGGACAGAGGATGTCGTTCACTGTACAGATTGTAAAGCCCATTGAGGCAATGTGATTGTGATTTTGGGCTATATAAATAAAATTGATTTGATTTGATTTAAACATAGACATGGCTGGATGTGACAGGTGGAAAGCTTTGTTCATCTCTTTTTTTTACTTACTATATACACTATATATAGTAGATGACAATTTGCTAATTTGTACTAAAATCCATTCATTAACTCTCTGTTTCCAATTAAATCACTAAATCTGAATCTGAACAGCTTTAAATTATCCAAAAACCAAATGAATGACTATTATAAGTGAGCTAATATGTTTTTACACGGTCAGTGAAACAATCCTATATCATACCGGAAATGTGTCTCAGGCAATGAAACAAAATGATAACAATATAATGTGAAAATAATAACTTCCCTCATATGAGATGGACAAAAATAACTGGAGGCCCTGCTGTGGTGTAAACAGGATGTGTTCTGGGCAAATTGTTTCTACTGGACACCAATGTGACGGACAAAATTAAATTCTGATGCAGCGGCTGGGACAATTCGCACAACACACACTTTCATGCTTCGTTTCCACAGTAACCAGCAGCAACATCTGGCTGAGGATGGGATGATAGAAATTGCATCTCACATTTTACCTATCGCTGATTTTTCTATTTCCTCTTTGCTTTCCTTTCCATGCTCTAACCGTCCAATAAGCTGAGTGAAAGGGTTCTGCGGCAACACATTTCCTCAGGTGCATATCTCTAACAATACCCGACTCATTTCACATGTGTAAACATTGTGTGTATTGCAAACATCCTATGGTGCCAGTCAGGGTATGTTATCAGGGGGAAATAAGCAGAGACTTTCAAGTCATCTTTTAAAGACTAACGTTCACAGCCCCAATTATAGGAGAAGTCGTCTGAGGACGAGGCAGTTGCATTAATAGTGACTGGGAAAATTTAATTTGAAATCTAAAAGCCCAGTAGTGTGGTTGTGTGACCTGTTTAGCCTTAATTAATACCACTAAACGTAAATAGAGGCAAGGTAATTTGAGTCTCAAATGTATTCCGACTGTCTGAGATGTTGGTTCTCTAAATTAGTAATGCTGCCTCCTACTATTGATGCAGGAGGGATTGGTCTTGACTGAAACACGTGTTCAGAATAAAGACACGGACTCCAGAGGAAAAAAACAGAAATGTCAAGTGAGTGTGAATGCACACTGAATAGGACTTTCCTCTTGAATCTTTCCTAAGGGGGTGTAATATTATTCTGTCTGTCTATGGGGAAATCTATACCAGCTAACTAATGTTTACTTAAATCTTTCTGTGACTGTTTTTCTCAGGGTGGCTGATTTTACAGCTACACCAGCTGCTACAAAAGAATACGTGATTGTGCACATGTATTCATTTTTGGTACTTTGTTTATGAGTAGATGAGGGTGTATATGCGTGGTTGAGTACATATCAATTGTGCTTTATTATTCATGTATTTATGGTGTTACTATATATAAAGCAACCCCTGGCAAGGACACTGTCCCCAAACTTAAGCTAATAGGCATGGTGAGGGTCCAAGCATCACCATCTGCACCAAGGCTAAACTCAGCCACTCACAGTCACATGCTGAGCATCCCTGGCAATGATACCTACCCAAAAGCCCTGTTCAAAATTACCATGAAAATGCATCCTGCTGCACTGAGGACAGGGTGAAAGAGGGCAAGTGGCAAACATTGAAATGACCATGGGTAAGACAAAAATGAAAATAAATAAAGAATAGATCCTCACTGGTTTTAGAGAGGGTTATTTCAGTTCCTCGGTCTGGTTCCCAGTGAGGATTCAATGATTTATAACGTGCGGCCTGCCTGATTTTTCAATAGAGCCACAAAAAGATATCTGAATTTCATGAGCTCATAAATACCCAACATTAACATTCATTAACATTTTTCCACATTTATGTAGCTAAAAAACAATATTAGTGTTCTCATAGAAGGCCAGTGTGGATCTAAGCAGCAAGGTTTGACAGAAATTCTGGGTTTCTGACAGCCATATACTAATGTCAGTGTTGTTGGATTAAGGCTGCAGATAGTTGAGGTGTGATAACATTGTTTAAAGCTGGATGAAATTATTTTTGGCCCCATGGAGGCAGCAGATCAACCTAAAAACATATATCATATAGTAAATCTGTGAGGGCTTTAGACAAACAATCACCTATTTACAGCAGACACGGAAACACACAAGTTTCTGGCAATGTAATGATCTTAAACGTGCTGCAACTAACTTTTTACTGGTTATGAAACTGTCTAAATGTAATACTGATGTCTTTTTTTTACCTACATAAGTAAACAAGATCATCAGTGGGAATATTGGCTATTTCCGCATAGTTACAATAGTTATTCTTAATGCCTGTCACTGGCTCGGATTCCAACTCATGTGAGTGCTGTTGATGAACTGAGGAATGTCACAGCCTGAGGAAAGAAGCTGCTTTGTAGTCTGTTGGTACGGCACAACATTTAAACAAAGTTCACTTGTTTCAGCACCATCTAAGTCATTATCCACAAAGATACCTCACCTCATTGCAATTCATTCAGCTGTTTTAGCTGTTTAAGCTGTGTTTAAAAAAGAAAAATAGTACTACCCACTTCCAAAACCAATGCATGCGCTAGCCAGATCGAGATCTTCATGAGAGAATTTGGTTACGCTAGTACAACTTTTGTCCACAGGGGCTGCCACAATCAGCAAAACATTCAAGTTCCTTTAAGCAGCTTAAACTTAAGTCTAATATTCATCCTCTTTTAAGCTCTGATTTGATCCACCAACTCCTAAAAAAATCTGTGTCTCTATCTGCTAGATTCACCACTATTATCACCAAATAGTTACAATTTGCCTGTCAGGCAGTTGGTGGCAGACAGGTAGTGGACAGTGGGTTTATCAAAGCTTTCTTGCAGAAAAGAGAAACAAACATAGTTTGAGCTGGAAATCCAAAAAAAAAAGGCTGCACTGTGGGTTCTGCAGTGTTTGCAGCTAATTCTCTATGGGTTTATCATGATGATCATCATGTTTCTCATAATCCATAGTCATCTCATCCACTGTTAATATAAAATATTGATCAGTGCAGCTTTTATATATAAATTTGAGGAAACATATGCTGCAAAACCCATAAAAATTCCTGAAGTTCAACTTTTCATTTCATTTCTGCCTCTAAAACTGAAATCAGACCACCACGATTCAATAAAACCACTGGAACCCAGAAAACAAATATTACATCAACTAATAATAATGGCACCAAAACATAATCAGCTATATGTGTGTGGAATCTAATTAAAACCTTGCATTATACTCAATTTAGGTTAATGGAATTCCATCAACAGCCAGCCGCAGAAATGACCGATTACAGAGTAATTATGTAATCAAACACTCTGCACTATACCACAGTTCGGAAACAATAATTGATCAAGCCAATAACTATCAAATGGATAAACTTATTATTTAATAAAATGCCAATAATGACCCCATTTTCAGCTATATCATATAATTTTCTCTTCTGTCACCATGTTATCTCTTTATGGACGTCAGAATAGGTCAGTGCAGCTTTTACAACTCCTTCCAGGCAGAGCGATCAGATCCAATTTATCTATGGTATCCAATAGAGCTTATCTTGGAAACAGCAGAGTAGTGAAAGAAAGGCGGCTGTTATGATGGGTACAACATCTACAAAGAGCCTGTGTACCAAAGGACTGTGGGGGGTATAATGGTAAATGTAACAGAACAGAACAAAATGTAATATCACCAGCTCCAACGCCCTGATATCCAAGTGATGCCAACAAAAAAGATCTTCCAGAGAGGATCAAAGTACAACCACTAGCTGTCCTTTTTTCTGCCTGTAACATCACATTAGCCTTAAAAGCTCCCAGCTGGGAGCATAGCGATCAGAAGAGGTAAAGGTCAGCCATTCTGCCAGGACGAAAAGGAAGCCTCCTGCTGCGTTATTGTAGCTGTGACACTCGGACAAGTACCAGGTGTGTGTGCCTCAGTTGCCCCCCCTGTCAGCAGGATTGCCTCATAGTCTTGAGTCACCTCCGGGAAACCGTTGAGCTTCCTGGAGCTCAACACATTCCCCAGGCTCGATAAAGGTCAGCAAGTAGGCTGTGAGGAGTGCAGAACGGGTACTTACAACAGGGGTAATTGAGCAGCACAATGTCGTCCAAGGCAATGTAGCCCTGTCGCTCCTCGGAAATGGTCGCTTCAAAGATGACCTGTGGAGACAATGGATAAATTAAATGACTACAGACCATTACATCTTGAGTGGCAAGTAGACTGACAAAGAAGGAAATTGGGGGGATGGGGTTCAAAGGTCTGTCAAGAACAGAACTGCACTGATTTTTCATTAATTCAACTGCACATTTAAAATGAAGCTTCATTGGACCCTTTTTTCCATCGTTATTTTCCCAAACAGTATCCAAAGCGACTCACAATAATTGCATGCGACCATGTGGATACAACCCAGAAATTGCAAAATGCTGAACAGCCTCAAGTGCTACATTAAAAAAAAAAAAAAAAATTACAGAGGGAGTTTTGGGGCATTGTATATTCAGAAAACAAATACTTGACAGGTGATTGAACGAACCATCTCTCCATCCCCTTCTATCATGGTCCAACTTCAACCAGTCAGATCAACAGTAGGATAGTGCTACCACCAGTGGAGCTAGTTGGCAATTCAAACTCTTACTGAAGCCAGTAGGGAGAAGAGCAAAAACATGTTTTTCATCGAGAAAAGCCTTGAGTTCTTCTTTCAATGGAATATACTCTCCAGTCCTGAAATATTTGATGCAGGTAGCAACTTCCCTAACCTTGGAGCTGCCACTGTTATTTTGAAACTAACAGTCACTTCGGTTGCTGGTCGTCACACCTCAATGCACATGTTTGTCCAACCTCTGAGTCTACAAAACGGCACACAAGTGAACACTTTCAGACATGGCCACGGCACTTTCTGTAGTATTAAGTTGAGTGCTAGGCTCATAACTTCCTTTGCTATCAACCTGGTTCTTTCTCTTTGGCTTTCTGTAGTAGTAGACAGGACTTAGCAAATGACTCAGAGAGCAGGTGCGTTAACAGCTAATGCATAGCATCTTTGGTGCATTGTTTTGTTAACCTGCTGTGTTGGACTCAGGTTTCGGGACCTGAACTTGATTGTCTAATTGTACTTGTGTTGAAAGCTGCCCAACAAACTACCTCCAGAACTGAACGTCAAAGACCTTTTTTGACAATACGAAGTGTTACATAACATGTGGTTGAAAAAATACAATTCCATAACCTCTCATGATAAATACACATTATAGAGAGCAAAGAATTTATTGTGTTAAGATATCTTTTAAAAAGTCAGGTGCATAAACCAATACCCCCCTCACAAACACACCCACACTGGCACTGACCACCTGTGGCTGAAATAAGTACAAACGATTACATTTTCTTTGCCTTCTGTTTTATTTATATATGAAAACATTTTAAATGAAAATACGGACACTTTTAGGACAAAATAACTTTAAATAACCCTACTGGCCCTTGTGTTAAAGCTAGACTCACTCTGCTACTTCATACTCCATATGTCAGAACTTACTTAAAAAGCACTCTCAAATGGCAAAAACACTTCTAATGGTAAAGTCTTCAATTGGATTTAGTCAACTGATTAGACATTGTAAATGTACATCTAACAACTATCTTTTTCACAGAGATTTTACCTTACAATACCACACAGTACTAAAAACAAGAATACACTACTCTCTTCTTTTCTACTGTCCATTTTATCAATCCATGCAGCAGTGTAAGGTGCGCTTAAACACAGCCTCAATATTCACTCCCTTATTTAAATGAGCTAAGCGCATGCAGAGCCTCAAAATGAATCAGGAGGCCTCCCAGAGTGCAACAAAGTCATTGTGGGTTTCTGGGTAGTAATTACAGTCAGCAGAGCCCAAACCATTCCCTCCAAAAGCAACTCTTCACTTTTTACTGCAGCGCAACAAACTCTGAACTTGAGGGTTGAGTGCATTAACAGCCTTAACTGTATACTACATCACCCATCTGTATGTGTGAGTCACCCACTCATACAAACTCTAGTTATCTATGCCAAAGCCCAGTGGAAGTCAGACTGTGACCGTGCACTCAGACGAGCAATAGATTGCAATGTTGACAATACATCAAGCTTTAAGTGCCTCGAGCCAATCAATACCACAAAAGGCCTTGGCAGATGGATACAGACTAAGGCTTTCTTTCCACTAATTTATTTTTATTTTTCATTCCTATGTCGGGCCATTAGAGACGTCTGACCGATTAACTCTTCAATTCATCACGCGTCAACGCACCCACCACCATCGATTCACTCAGCTCTGCGCTGGGAGCCATCATTAAGCTCCTCCGCATCTGCCCTCCCTTATAGAAAAGTGTGTTTGAGTATGACTGTGCTGGACACTGAGGAATAAAACTTGGCACCCAATAGCTGCATTACATGCGAACACAGGCTATTACACAAATGGCTACAGTAGAATCCCTCCACATGTTTGCACACACAAAGCAGGACACTGCAAATGAGACAACTGGCTGGTAAAGGAGCTGGAGTAGGAGATAGTATGGTGGCCCTGAGAGGTCAATGCACTGCAGGCATAATATACTGTGAATAACATAACAAACCACACAAAAAATAAAGAATACAAACATATAGAAGAAAACACAACCAGCTACTGAAAGGTGCCGTAAATACAGAAAATAGCAAGTTGTCCAGATAAAAATTTAACTAAGTGATAACACAAAGTCCCTAGCAGAAAGAAAAACTGATGAACATGCCCAGGCATGTTCACTGTTGCCATGGATGTGGATTACTGGGGAGGCAACCTGCGGGGCTGAAAAATGAAGCAATGCAGAAGCACCGAAAACTGTAGTTCCTCATATGGCCACTTGAGGCTGGCTCCAACAATAGATCAATCCCCATGAGACCCCATGTTAAAATGCCCAACTTTACATCAGCCTAGTACAAAAAGCAGCTTTGGTCTCTATAGCTAATTTCCCTGTTCGTGACAACTGTATGGGGGCATTTTTTTGCAAAACTCTCATTTAAATGATTTTAAGGGTTAAAGTTAAGCATAATAAAGGGTGCTTTGAGTGTCAATAAGCCACGAGCTGTCTGCTCAGCTTCACCTCATCTACTTTGCTATTCAGCAATATTTTGGATAAATGAGTGACCCTGTTAGCGTAGCAGATAGGTGGCTGGTAAACTCTAGAGGAGACAGCACTGGGAAGAGCCAGAGCTTCTGGAGGAATTAACACAAATAGTTTGTTTTTTTAACTTTTGAGACTGAAAAGCGGATTTCGCCTCTCAACCTGTCCGTAGCAACAAGCTGAGGAGGTACAGAAACCCTATGACAAGCTATAATGTACTGTATGTCTCTCTTAATTGACTGCTGCAGGGTACATTTACTTTACTTTATGAAAGTACAGAGAAGAGATAAGAAGAAAAAACGCCGGGAGACAACAGAAAGATCAGGGCTCTATGGTGACTGCTGGTTTTTGGTCATAGGCAAAACTGAACACAAACACAGACACACAACCTCAATGCATGCTGTTAATCACTATCTTGTGGCTACTGGAGAAAGATATTCTGTCTGTTTGGGGCAAATAAACCTGTGTCATACTCACACGACCACCTCCAACGAACATAATGATCGATTGATCATTTTTAGTAACGTGAGGTTAAATTTGCTTCTGTATGTGAACATAGACAGCTTGGTAGCTTTAGTTAGCTAGGTAGCTTCCAACTAGGTGGGCTTGTCCAACTAACGGTCCACTTCAGCTCCACTCACGCTCCACCTCTTTGCCAAGGGAGCAGGGTCAGGTACTGCCAAGGTGACGCTGGCCATTGCCATCCACTCTGAGCTTCATTTTGGCTCTTCAAAAACATATGAGCGACGTCATAGCAGCTCTGTCCACTATTTTTACAGTATTTTTTTGTTTCTAAATAATGTGCCTGTGCTATTGAATTGGTAAAGATCATTTATTATTTCTTTGTCTTTTCTGTTAAAAAGTCAGGGCCACCACAGAGAGATGTATAAAGAGAAAAACAGTGCAGGAAAAAATAGCGAGGGAGCACCTTGCATAGGAGAAGGAGATAGAAAGTGGAAAGTGGAGGCTTAGGCTACACTGATATTGTTTGTCATGACAGAGCCTGATAGCATCTTTAATATTTGATAGCAAAGTTTCACCCTTTTCCAATACTTACACGAGTAGGCACGGAGAAAAATCTATTTCTGCAAACAATATAAGAGATGGATTCGTCCACTTGAGAGTATCCAGTTCAAGGTGATGTCATTCTCAAGCCTTCATTCAGCGTCGCTCAGGCTTTTGTTGTGACAAAAACGAGCAACAAAAGGAGGCCTGTAACACTGCACAGGCACAATCTGTGAAGTGTGAATCAAGGTTTGGTTTACTGCAAGCAGCAGGGAGCCATCTCCTGAGATGGAGCGCCGTGTCATCGTCAGCAACCAAAGGAAATGACACGAGAAACAAATCCGAGTCAGGAAGCAAGTTCTGGCACAAGAACAGCAAGTGTAGACAGTTAAGGAGACGGAAGCAGCTGGACAGTCACATTTGATGTAAAAAGCATGCAAGCATTTTAATATGCGCCTCCTGCTGCATCGTGTTTGGCTCATAAAATTCAATGCCGGAGAATTGATAGTGTAGAGTAACAAAATCCATACTGCATCCCGGGAGGCCTCCCAGTGAATACATAAAGTCAGTTGTGGCAGTAAAAGGGATTGCATTAAAAACAAGATTTGCACAGTAATTAATATTTTAAGCTTGAAGTTTTCATTACAGCGCTGCAGAAATTATTTATGTGTTTGCGCTAATGATAAAGCTCCCAATTGATCTGCCGGTGACATCAATCTTCATCAGGACTTTGATTCACTTAATGACTAACATGCAATGGTTTGAGTTGTGCGGTGCACAAAAATTGCAACAACGTTCTGTTAATTGATTTCTTCAGCTAGCATGAGGCCAACTCTATTGATCCATATTGGCAATGAGGCAGTAAAACATTGAAATACATGATGTGCAATTGCGCCTGCCACCTTTTTCTCCACAGGCCAAAGAAATAAAGTGAGGTGCACAATGCAGTATGGCTGTTGAAGGATAAGACAGCATATTTCCCTAATGTTTTCTTTGTGTGAGCACATGCATTTATAGGTGATCACTTGAGTACCTATTCTACAGTGGACCTTGGCACCTGTACACATTCACCAACAGTAGTCTGATGAGCCAACAAAGGGCCATTTCTTGGCTCACCAGTTCCCCTCACACTTCAGCCTGAATGAAAAAAAGTACAATGAATCATTCTTAGAAGCAAAGTATTAACCCATATGTATTAATCTAGTTCTGGTTGAAAAATGGTTTCAAGAACTCAACAAAGTATTGTCCAATCACGACTGAACACAAAGCCTGGGATGGGGAGAAAAGATGTTTTGCTTGACTTTCTGTCATGTGACGTGACACGTAATGTTTGGTACCTGAGTGCTTGTGAATGTGTGATGCTTGAATCTAAACTGAAATACTGCTGCTTGGTTTTTATCTTTTCAGTAAAGAAACACAAGCATGGTTGTCTACTTGTCACTGTTGCTTTATGGACAAATGAGTTTAGTCAGTTAAACAACAAAAACACTTAGGATCTACTTGGAAGATTGACATTAAGGCATTTGCAAAATGTGAAATGTTATGAGAAGACAGTTTTATTAGCTGATAAAATCGGATGCATGTTATAGATCAAAACTGTAGAGTAATAAATAACACTACATAGAGGTCAATACTGAATGTGTATACAGTGAATAGCTATTAATGAATATATGATCACCAGGAATAGTATCAAAAATAGTTTTTGATTTCATAAAAATCTTAAGAATTACAACTTTAAAGTGAGGAAAGTTTCCAGGAAAGAAACAGTATAGCTGACCTCTGTAGCTATAACCCTGACTGATGGTACTTTGCCTTCTAAAGACTAAAGGTATTAGTTCACCCAACCTTGCCACACTGCTTCACTGCATGGGTAAAATAAGGTGATGGGTGAGTAGAGAAAAAAGAGGGAGATGAGAGAAGAAATCCAAAGGAGAGAAGACAGCATTCCCAACAGAGCACCTCTTTAACACCTACTGTACTTCCCAAAGCCAAGCTGACAGACAGAGTGTGAACCAGTCTGATCAATTCTCTCTGCTGTCCTTCAAATCAATGACAGTCTGAAGTCCAATGTCCAATAGGAAAGTTCACCAAAGTCAAACAGTGTCTGACACGTTCGACATGGTTCAGGTGGAGGGTCATGAACTCAGTCAGATGACACATCGGATCAAATCAGATTGTCAGCCAGTGCAAGTTTAACCAGTATTACGTGTAGCAGTGCAAACAACAACAACTTTTTTTTTTCTTCTAAAAGTTGCAGATAATCATGTGCTAATTTCTATCTGTGAATCACTTTTCAGATAAGATTTCAGTAGTCAAAATTTGTGTTTTTGTCCAAGTGATTAAAACTATATGAAGCCAGTGGTTGAAACACAGAAATATTGGCTTTGAATTTTAAAACCTAATTTCAGTGAAAGCCTAAATGCAAAAGGCCAACAACACCTCTGATCACAGTCCAACATATCTCTGGAGCAGTCTGTCTTTCCAGAGGGGGTGTTGATGCTTGCTGATTACTGGATTTTTTTTCCATTTAATCTCAACCACCACTACCACCAGCAGCACAACCGCCACACACACACACACACACACACACACACATACACACACACACACACACACACACACACACACACACACACACACATACACACACTTTCTCCTCCAAGCCCTCTGAAGTGGTTGTCCTCTCCCTATGTGGAGCCGCTCCTCGGCAGCCTGCGGGAGCTGATCTCTTGGCTGCGAGTGCTGGACAGTGATCTTTATCAATGGGACTGGATGGATGAGTGGAGCCCTGTGGGGCCAGTGCTGAGCTTTGAGCTGTAGCGGTGGGAGCTGCTGAGGAGAGGGGGAGTGCTCCCGTGGCAAAAAAAGGATGAGGGCAACATGGAAAAAGGCAGCGAGCCTGACTCCGGGCTTACTCCTGTCCCTCTTCACACGGCAGATAGACCCACTTTGTTCCTTCGGGCCTCTATCTAAGCCTCTTCACTCATCTGCACAGCTTTACCTGCTTCATTACGCACTGCTGATCATCCAGGTTTATAAGACAAATAAAGCAATCTGTCCTGTGTCTACATGCCTGGCGGGAGGACTTTAGAGAACAGCGCCGTCTCATCACTCAGGCAGCTTGGACATACATCACCAGAGTCGAAGATTACATTGCTTATGCACGCCTGTCTGCATGGTAAACACTGCGGCGCTAAGCAAACTCCCCGCCTGGGCCGACTTGTCTGATTGTACACCTCAGCTCTCCCCTGTGAGAGCGCCGCCCCCTGCCTCCACCTCTGCCTCCGCTACGGTGCGTCGCAGACAAACTTCTAACGGCTATACAAAGGGAAGAAAATCATTACTTTAAATCAGTTTGGCTGTTTGTGAGAGTCGCTCAGGACAGGAGAGCTGAGGATGGTAAAGCGCAGGCTGTCCTCATTGATCTGTGCAGCCCTCTAATCTCATTAACTGGCTCTTGATTTATTGAGATGGGGCCCACAGTGCGCCAAGGTTATGGAAGCAAACACCCAGCCTGATCCCCCGCACTGAGGGTCGCATGGAATTGAGGTCAATTGACTGTTCGGCGGACCCACGCTCCTACAATCCCTTACACCAGCCACTGGCTTCTCATTAACAACAGTTTTGGTGTGGGGCGGCGGGGTGTGTAGGAGGGGACAGGCTTGGTGGGAAGAAAGAGAGCATTAGGGGATAAATTATCAGCCGTAATGAGGTGAGGCAGGGCTGCATCCAGTCATCACAATCTTACAAGCTACACAACAGCGCTAATAATGCAGCATCGACAATACAGGCATCAAACGGAGCTATTGATTACACTGCAGCACGCAGGTAAATTGACCAATAAATAAAGATACAATGCAAACACACGCCTACTGTAATTATACACCTATTGAGCCACCGTGATATATGACACAGCTGCAATTTGCTAATCCTTGCATGTGATAATAAAGCTGCTGAAGCTGGCAGTAGCCAAGGTTCAGCATTAGGTTAACACAGATCAGCTCAATGGAGCAGCTGGTGGTTTACTAACACCTGAAATATATAACAAAGTAGAGACTGATGTTTATAATGGACAAAGCAATCATCGTTATATACTGTAAATAAAAAAAAAATTCTAATATTGATCAAATCAGATGCAAAAAGAGATAACAAGAAAGACTCTCTGAGGCTGATCTTCAGCTAATGCTAAGCTGTTAAATGTTTCCCATACTCACCATCTTAGTTGAATGTACTTACTTGTAATTGTACATTCACTCAAGTACTGCACTTAAGTACAATTTTGAAGTATTTATACTTTAATTGGGTATTTCCACTTTCTGCTACTTACTACATACTTCAGTTCAAATCTTGTACTTTTTACTCCACAACATGTAACTGAAAACTTTAACTACCAGTTAATTTATAGATTGCATGCTGCATTTGAGCCAAAGTAGCATATTTTAAATTAATTTATTTGATCAGCAATCGGATTTTAAAAAAACTAAAAAATGCTGAATATTATAACCGATCATCCGTCGGCCCATAGTATGCAGTATATACAATTATGTAAATATATGTATAATTTACTTCTACTTGTAATTTTGATACTTTAATACATTTAATGTCAGATACTCTGTTTAGTATGTTAACATATGCAATTTAGCACTCAATTAAAGTGTAAAGCATTTACCAAGTATTGGACAACTTTAAATATAGACAAGATGATGGCGTTAGATGAGAAGTTAAAGGATCACCAAGTCAGCGTTCTTTATCCTGTTTGGAAAATGAATGTCAGCACAGAATTCAATGAAAATCATCCAATAATTGTTGAGTTGCTTCAGTCTGAACCAAAGTGAAGGAATGACCAACTGACACTGCCGTCACTAGAGCTATGCTGCTAACTTTGCTAAAAATATCATCACATGCTCAATCAAACTCTGTGTTCCACTGTAATGCAGCTGGAATCTGACAAAACTCCCCACACATGTACAGCAAAAACCATTTTAAGTTTTTAAAATATACAAAACGGTAACACGACATTCCATTACTAGTTCACTCACACAGTCAGTTTCCAGTATTACTGAGTTGTTGCTCAGCACTGACAGTGACTTTTGCCATCACCATGTTAGTGCATGCTGTCTGTAATCAATCAATCTGCATCACTATTCATTATATCACAGGGGAACACTAACAGAAAAAACTTCAACTAATGATTATGTTCATTATTTATTCAAGTACTAATTATTTTTTGATGGCTGATTGATCACTCATTTCATAAAATATCACACAAAATTGAACATGTCCACCACAATTTCCCAGAACGCACACTGATGTCTTTTTTAGTCTGAGAAGCAAAATTCAAATATATTCACTTTATAGTGATAAGAAATGAAGCTGAAAAGGGAAAAGAACATTTATTCTAAGAACCCATTTGTGAAGCTGTGAACAGTGTGTCCAATAACTTCAGCTACTAAATGACTAAAGTGACAAAACAGTTATTAAAATTAAAATCCATTTTCTGTCAATCGACTTATTACGGAGCTATCACTTAACTAATAATGTTAGCACTCCTGATAGGACAGTATTGGATTTTTTTAAGGGGCACTCTAGAAATGTAATCTTGCACTTCTGTAAAGTTGGGGACTCAAGGCAGACAGATTAAAAAAAGAAATGTCAAAGTCAAATTACATCAGAAAATTCCCTCCAGAGACTCGGATGATAACTTGATTTGTGTTTCCCATTAAGAGTGAACTGGTCCTCATGGGGTTAAATCTGTGGTTTGCCCCTTGAACTAAAAGTATCTCACTGCACTCAGATGCTCCTGTTTTAACGTCAAATTTTTATTCATTACAAAAAAGAAGAACAACATTGCAAGATTAGACTTGCTTTGAGCCACAAGTGGTCTTCATCCCATGTACTTAAAATGATTAAATAATAATGGGAACATTTCACAGTGTTTGAGGGATACAGTTTACCATTTTATGACAAAATGCGGTGGGATTGCAAATCTATAATTACCTACTAGGGCTTCTTTCTGACAAATGAGTGCATGAATAAAACAGTTGCGTGAAGGCAGTGCACTGTCTGAGGAGAAAAACTGTGCTGGCACTAGTCCCAGATTACTGCAGAAATCAACTGAACTTAAACCCCTGAAAACTTGGTTTCAAAACTTAAATACTTAATGTTACAGAGACGCACTAAATAAGTTATTAAAAAAAGGGAACAATCAATATTAAAGTGAAATAAGTTTGATACTAAAAACTCAGCGAACCCGCTTCATCAGCCACACGTTCTCACACCAGACTTAATTAGACTCCCTGCTAAGACGCCTAAAGTTTCAAACTATGACGCTCTACCTACTCCTTTAGCATCAGTTAAGCACATGGAGAGCTCCATTCAAGTTAGCCACAATATGTAATTTACAACGTCATGCTAGACTTTCAGAATAAAACTTGTTGACAAACCGTTCACATATTAGGATATATGACTTTGTTATAAACGTTGTCAAACAGTCGCGCTTTGGTTAGTTTTAGGTACAAAAATACTTGATTAGGTTTAATCGCAAACACTAGTGTTTTAGTCACAAATACTACTATGTTAGGTTTAGGCAGCTAAACTACTTGGTTAGGTTTAGGATATTATCATAATTTGGGTTAAAATAACTACGTTTAGGTAAGTGACATAAATCCCGTCAAGTAATATAAGTGACGTAAGCAAGTCACTTATGTAAGTTACTGTAATTTAGTTACATCATTTACAAATGTTAGTTTACTTACGTAAAATAACTTAAAAACAGATCACTCTTGACTGGGACAGGAGATCTGGTCTTCAGTGTATGACCCATTCAACTACCCCCAGCACCCCATAACTCTGACTTTTCTTGCTCTTTACACTACTACACTAGAGGGGCACTTCAACAAGAACTGTCATCACATTTTGATTTGGACGATGCTGAATCGTGATTGATGCATGGAAGCACGTGACCTCACATTTTTCCAATTGAGCCCCGCCCACATAAAATTGGTGAGAAGAGCACAGACAGAAATACAGAAATCTCTAATGTGAAAGAAGAAAAACTGTGATATCAGATATAGTTATTCAGGGCTTTAATACTGACTGCCAAATTTAATAATCCCAGCAGGCCAATGCTGTGATAGGGTGATCAGACGTCTCAAAGAGCTCAGGACAGCTCTGAGTAGTTGTCTGGAATCCTGTCCTCAGTCACTCATTAACTGAAACCTTCGATCTGTTCCCGTCTGAAGTTTTCATATAATGGATCTGAGATTTTGTCTTCCTGTTTTATGTTGAAAGACTCCGCTCTTGCTTTACACTTCCTGTCTTTGTCTTTTTCCCGGCCTGTTATCTGTGTTCACTTGTGTTTCATTTGTTAATTGGTCCCAGTGTATTTGTTTTTCCCTCACTCTTTGTCAGTTTCTAGATCAGGTCCCTGGCCCCATGTTCGCTCCTCGTGTAGTTTAGCGTTCCTGCTTTTGTTCCCTGTGGCTTTCTTTTTCGTGTTCAAAGTTTTTGTATATCTTTTTGTTTTTTTCTCAGATTCTTATCAGCTTGCTTTTGTTGCCTGCCTTTTGCTGCTCATTTGGATTCAGCTTTGTTAAGAAATCTCACTTTTTTTACTTGCACCTGCCTTGGAGTTTGTATTTGGGTCCCTCTTTGTTGCCAGTTCATCACATTTCAAATAAATGTAGTCTAATATTTGCCACTGAATTGTGATGGAGTAGAAATATAAGGTAGCAGAAAATGGAAATACTCAAGTAAAGTATAATTACCTCTACAAATGATGTACAGTAATTGAGTAGATGTTACTTTCCACCACTGAATTTCACCTGTTCTAATATGCCACCCTCATGCCATCCTAATGCAGTTGTGTAAAGGCTCTCACCTGGTATTCACTGGGCCAGAAAGTGCTGACGGCGAGCTCCACTTGGTGCCACTGGCGTCCCTGGGAGCCTGTGATATTCCACACCGCGCTGCCCTTGGTGCCGCCGTTGACCCTGATGTAGACCTGCAGGTCCCCGGGGCTGTGGCCGTCACGGCTGTACAGGAAGTAGCTGAACTGGATGCAGTGGGTGTCGTTCTCGCTGAGCGGGAGAAGGAGCAGCTGAGCCCGCTGGCCCCCAAAATGCTGCGAGGAATTGACCATCATGAAGGACCCTGGGAGGGAAGATAGAAGACAAGGACAATTCAAATACTGCTGATTTCACAGTTAAATTAGTATTGTCAGAAACAGCCCACTGAGGTGACTTGAAGAGATAAAGAGCAGTTTGAAAGTTTAGTCTTAATGAAACGGATTGACCTTGCCAAGGGAATATTCCTTTTCTACACAGCAGCTGCTATACCTACATTTACTTCATAAATAGCAGCTATTTCAGCATTTTCACCTGCCAGACAGCACTGAGGGACCTGAAATATAAAAAATAACAAGATCCAATGCTTTGGGCTTCACCTGTAACACCTCAGCCCAGGATAGATATGTCATGTTAGTTTTCAACCGCTGAAGAACGCTTCACCTCTCTTTTTTTATTTTAAACCTCGAAAAAGCAGGAGAGCCAAAGTTGACAGGCTCAAGGTTGTTACCCAGAATATCTTTGTGATCCTCTCTGGCTATTTGTCTGTATTTCGGTACGTCTGTGCTTTTCACTGCTTCCCTGCTTTCACCGGTGCTTCCATCAGTTTCTCAGCGCTGCCTCAGATCTGGTGTGTTCAAAGCGGCAGCACTGGGTGTCAGATTGGTCTTTCATTTTGGACGGAGGTTCACAAAGTCACTGCTGGCTCTCTCGTCGCTCCAGCACAGCAGAGATCCACTGGCCACCAGAAGAGCGCAAATGTAGGAAGTGGAAATAAAGAGGGAGCCTTCGACTGCGGCCTTCACAGCAGTAGGAAGCAATTTAAGAGAACCAACACTGTTTATCAATTTGAAATGTTTTTTTTTTTTCTAGATCCTCAAAAACAATCATAAATAAAAGGTACACCATTAAAACCATTTAGGTCCCAGCCCTAGTGTAACTTGTTTTAATCCTTCCTAACTCATTTTTTTTTTCATCACACATAAACCCTGGTATAAAGAAGCACAGAAAAAGCCAAGTTCTTGTCAAGTATAGAGGAGCAATGGAAAGCATGCTGACTGGTAACATCACAAACTTCCATGGTTCATGCACTGCCCAGGACAGGGAGGCTCTAAAGCAGGTGATTAAAATCACCGAGAACATCAGTGGTACCCATTTACTGAGCATTGTTGAGGTGAGATGTCGGCACAGAGCCCAAAAGATACTAAAAAACAACACCCACCCCAGCCACAGTCTGTTCACCCTGCTGCATCTGACAAAAGATACAGAAGTATTTGCTGCTGTACCACCAGACTACAGTGCAGCTTCTTTCCTCAGGCTGTGAGACTCCTGACCTCATCCTCAACACTCCACCATAAAAAGTAGTTTTTCATGTAGCGTAAAGGGAGCATCAAAGAGTCGATCTGATGACGGTGATACAAGGATTAAGGTTGTGCAACCCCGTGTTGTAGAATGACAATTAAATTAACCTTGAGCCGTCCATTGTCTGATCCTTTCAGTTAGAAATATATCAACCTCAGGAAATAATTGTTTGCCACTGTAACTTCATATAAACAACAGGGATGAAGATAAACACCAGGAGATAACAGGACTGGCGGTTAGCTGTCTTTGTTTATTACCTTGGACTGGTTATAGTGGCCTTGGGGATCACATGCCTTCTGCCCCAACCTCTATTCCTCCAATCATCATCAGATCGACTCTTTGATGCTGCCAGCAGGAGGGAGAACGCATGCTAATCGCACGTGTAACCTTCACATCTGGTGCGGTGGGCGCTGCCGCTCGAGATAGCCATGGCAGACGAGCCGGGACAGTGGGATCGTGGGTAGTGTAGTCGCCTAGGTAGTGCGGTTGAGCGAGAGCACAATCAGAGCCCTGCCTCTCGCCATTAATCACACTGACACGGTTATTAGGCCATAATGGCTGCCGAGGGAATGCTTAAACCAGAGAGATGGCTGTAATACTCGCGCACTGACATGCAGGACACATATCAGAGCACACACACTCTTCCTTCTCAAACACACACACAATTTACAAGCCCCAAAGCAGACTCAGATGCGGGCTGACCTTCCCAAGAGTGAGAAGTGGCTTCCTCTCTCAACCCTCCCATCACTCCTCCACTCATCATCTTATTTTCTTTCTGTCCCGATTTCCTCTTCCTCTGCCTCATTTTTCACCTTCTCGTCTTCTATCTCGGAATCCGCTACCTCCACCAGCTCCTCCTCAACCACATTCTTGAAAATGCAAACAATCATACACACATACATAGCAAGTTGATTCATTTATACACAAAGATTTGCCATCTGTTTACTGTTTTTAAGTGAAGGCAAAAACCAGGCATCAAAGAAAAATATCAGTCAAGGTATTTCATTAACAGATGATGTGTGGACTCATTTTCGTCAAGGATAAGAAACGTTCCTGGAAGTAATCGCCATTGTTGCCGTTAGTGTTTTTTAGAGTGCTGATAACAAACTACAGACAGTCTCTCCGCTCTTTAATTTGCCCTGAAAAAAAGACATTTTCCTCTGAAGGCATACCATTTATTTAGGCAAAGGCAAATGTGAAGTTTGTGTTATCAAGTAATTTTCCATATCTCGTCTGTGTTGCAATTGCATCATTTGCTATTCAAAGGCAAGTCACCAGGAGTCTGGTTCAATGTGTGGCCTGGAGCGTGGTTTGCTCTCTCAGTACAGAGGGACTTCTGATTTCTTTCATCGGTCCCTCGGTTTAAAGAAATCTAAAATGATGCAAAAAAGAAACAGGTCAAAAGCCGGGTCAGATCCACGGACAACCTGAGTACGAAGAGATTTAAAATGCGTGTCAGAAAGCCTCCCTGACCACCGTCTGTTCCCTCCCTCAGCTCCATCTTCCTGGCCCCAAAAGCATGGATGAGACGTCAAACTGCCAGAAATATCCTGTGATAACAAGCAGCTGCTGTCCTTTGAGATCTCACTGTATTCTTGGACTATGCTGATATTTTTCTCTCCCTCACCTGCTCGTAGGCGAATCCAGGCAGGCTCTGGCTTAGCCCCCACTGCCCCCCTCCCTGCCGCCGCTGCTGCTTTGATGTGCTGGCTCTCAGGGGGGCTCTGTGGCTAAATTGCTTTTTCTTCAGCTATGAGAGCTGGACCCCCTCATTGTTAGAGGGCAAGTCTCCAACTGTCCTCATGACAGGACTGTAGTGGGAAGACTGAGGGAGAGACACTGACGAAACAAAGTCTCAGCTGATGCTGTTTTTCTCATTATATTCAAATATCTTTAAGCAACTCATTCTGTTTGATAAACCCAATACAGACCCAGCCTGTTCTGTATATCTGTTACTGTGAGCTACAGTCTTCTTTTGATTCAACTGAAGCCACCTAGTGGTTGTAAGAGTGAAGTACAAGCAAGTCAACTGATTTGTCTACTTAGGAACTTTAAAGACACCGTGACATGGCTGCTAAATGTGATTTGAACTTGTTTGATATGAGTCAAGGCTGCTAAGAATCAATTAGTATGATCACCATATGACATATGCTGGTTAGATTTCTCTCTGACTTGATCCCAACTTGCTGTGATGTCACATTGACATCAGCATCGATAACCTCATGAAGCTGCAGGTTTTAGATACAGGTACAGCTGAAGCTGGATAAGTTAAGTTACTATTTTCACTATTTCTTAACCAACTTGTTGTCTTGATTAATAACTTCATCGCATGGTCCATAAAACATCAGAAAAATTCCTATCACAACATTCTAGAGGACGAGGAGACATAAAAAATCTGATAAACAATCCCAAACCCCAAAATATTCAATTTACTGTAATGTTAGACAAAGTAAAGCAGCACATTATTCTCACATTTGAAAGCCAGACTCTGTGCCAACTGATGTTAAGTCCTGAAACACTAATTGAAGGAAATGTCTTGTATACATAACATTTGCTATTTCTTATAATTATAAAGATAGTTTGACTATTAACTGATTTTATTTTATGATGGTAATCGGTTTGCAGTTGAATGTCTTTATATTGAATTTCTTTCTTTATACTAAAGGAACATTGCAACCCTCATGAAGGTATCATTTATTGCAAGACTGTTACATTAGACTGACTGAGCTTTAGCTAGGTTTCCCTAATAAACTGGCAATGAAAATATATTGATTTTGATAACCGTTAAGGTATAACGCAGAACACTATCTGATATTATACACTATATATCTATTTATAGTTATATACTGCATTCTAAGTGAATTAATGTCCAGCTTTTTGTCACTTCCACACTTCAACCCCCTGCTCTCATCTTTATTCCAGGCGAGGCGGAATTTATCTCAAATGACTCCAAACATTCACTGTTTTCCATTCAGAGACAAAATTTCCGATATTCCAAGTTTGTTGTCTATAAATCAGCCTTCATCGGTTTTTGGACATTTTGGGTCAGAACCTTTACATGTTATGGCCTCAGAGAATTGGCACAGGTTGTAAACAGTTGCCCATTTATGCATCCAGTAGACACAGGGCAACATTAACTATGGCCACCTGATGACTGTATGTCCGATTTTCACTCTCTTTTAGCTCTGTTTTTGGTCTCCACCAACTCCTGAGGGAAATATCTAGTTCTTTAGCTGCTAAATGCTCCGTTAACTGGGCTGGGCAGGTAGTGTGAGGTGCATTGTGGGAGATTTTTGCTGACAAGCTTCCTGTAAACGAGTTGTTGGACAGAAAACCAAAAACTTAAACTGAAAGACACAGAAATTCACTGTAAAGCTGAGGGGAACTGCAGAGTTCTGCGATAACTGGCGATGGGTTTACAACTACAAGTGACACTCTTTGCATTATACATAGTCATTTGATTAGTTATTTATATAGAAGTATTGATAAGTGCAGCTTTAACTACATTAAGATGATGTTCCTTATGTACTCTTACTTGGGGAACTTGATTTACTGATGATGATTTACTTACTTTAATTTATTTACGTACACAACAACCAGAGTTTATTCTTCAACTTTGTTCTATCCAGGCTTTAGCAGATTTATCTTCTTGATCACCACTTCCTAATATTTGCTAATGACCCTTTGTAAGAACCGCTGAGGGAAAATGCAGAGTTGGGTGGTAATTTACTGTGAGTAAATCACAAGGAGCATTACCCCTCACACTGCACACACATCGTTCAAGTAAACATATAGATTTGTGAAGCTTTTAGCTATGAAGTAGCATAATCTTCTGTTTGTTTGTTGTTGCTTTTTTGCCAAAGTATTAAGAGAAGGGATGAGATATCAGCTGCTGAAGGTTAGCACACTGGTTCAAAACAGGCCCAGCGTCTCTTTTCATTTTAGCTCAATGGAGTAAGTCAACATGATTGATGCAGTAATTACAAACTTGATAAAATTCATAGAGATATTACCAGCTCTGATAACCTCACTCAACATCCTTGAGGACACACATGCACAGCAACACATACTATATATATATATATATATATACACACACACACACACACACAGTTGGTGTAAAAAAAAAACCCAATGCAGAGAAATTCTCCATAAATCCATAAAAGCTGATAAGGCTCCATCTATTTCTCCCATGACCCTGCCAAGGGCGAGGGAACATGCATTAAGAGATTAGGGGACGGCCTCAGCTCCCTGAATTCATATCAGAATGTGGGGTGGGAACCTGAGTCATAGGTCTGCTCGCTTTTATCACACTTACACTAAGAAAAAACAGAGAGGAGCCAAAAGTGGAGAGGAGAGGCGGGTAGGTGCAGCGAGGAAAGAGGGAGAGATAGCGACAGCTTTTATCTTTATGTTTGTCTCCGTCATTTTTCGTTCGCTTTCCTCCCATGCCATCATTTATGCTTTGTAAAAGTCAGGCAGCACTATTCTACACAACGATAAAACCATATTTTCTCGGAAAAGGCCAGTTAAAACCTGCTGTATTTGAATCAATTTTTATCTAACATTTTTTACCTTCCACAGCCGCCTACACCTCGACTCACTGTGAATAAAAGTTAAGAGTCTGGTTTCTGGAGATGCTGATCGAGATTGTGCGAATGGTGAGGGCGAGCTAGACTATTTTCCTCGACCCTCCTCCTCCAGGGCATCTGGAGAAGGTCATCCAAGATTTTCAATTTGGTCTTTCAGATCTTCATTTGCTTTCTGCCTTTTATTCTTTTTTTTTTTCTGATATTGCAACCCTGAGCCATGGTGACCTGCAATGATGGCATGTACAAGAGAAGTGAAGTGCGGCGAGTATAGATGATTGGGAGGGCACAGATTGGTCTCGCTGTTTGCTCCTCTTTGTATCTCTGGCTGTAGTGTGTGATCTGCTCGGCTGGCGGGAACAGTGGGGCTGCGGCTTGTTTAGTGGAGCCAAAAGGCAATGCAGATTTTGCCATTTACAAAAAGTGACACAGTGCTTACACCGTGCAAATGGGAAATCTGCAAACCAACAGCAGCTGGTCATGAATGCGACACTGACAGAGCCTAAACGCCCCGCAAACAATACGAGTCTGACGGCAGCTGACAACGCGAGCTAATGAATTCCCCAGGTGAGACTCCAGAGCCCAACAGACAACCTGGAGACCGCTGACAACAACAGAGTCAATACTGTGTTTCTACACTGGCGCTTCCAAGATGCACCGATTAGCACCGCATACTGAGTGAAATGTGCCAACAACGTGCGCTTTCATTGTCTATGCAAATGCTGCATCAAATGTAACGGTAAACCTTGAGCTACTGTTCTGTTTATGCTGCAGGATTACAAACTATACTCAAGAGGACTCTGTTCACTGCCAAAACTATCACAAAAGGATGTTTGTGTCAAATATTAGCACATTAAAACCCTGTATCTACTGTCGTCTGCTCGAGAGGTGGGGGGGTGGGGTGGGGGCAGTGGAGTGGCCAGCAATTATATCAGGGTGGCCATGATGCCTCCTGGCTCCCCTTTGGGGTCGCCACTGGTTCCCCAATAATTTACTACGCTTATCATCTGTCTTTAAAATGCAAGAGGTTAACAACAGTAACACTGTTTTCTACACAGAAAATGGATTGCTAATCACAGAAGACATTCATCCTGGGATTTATCATTATGGATTAACAAAGTCTCCAGTAAGACACTGCAGTTCCATGCTGGATTACAAAGCAGCTCAAAGGGATATGACCGCACCGGAGCCCTCTTTGGCACAACGTTATCCGTCTGGACGACAAAAACAGTAAATCTGTAAGATGCAGCCTATCAGAGATAGGCTAGTTAGTATGTCCTTTATGACTTATGTTGATGAGACATCAAAGACGACGAGGGTTAATTGACATAGTAGCCTAAATGCCATAATATTACCAAAATCCTATAACGGAGCAGCTCATTAAAAAAATTGAAGAAATGATTCCCTTTAATGTGTGTGACCTGAATTTTTGTAGCTTTTGAAAAGCGTAAGCTTGCACAAAATCTTCGGACAACTCAGCTGGACAGAACCAAACTAACGCCGCTAACTCAGAGATACGTAGTCAGTCCACCCTAAGCAAATGCCTGCTCTGTTTACCTCGCCTGCGTTTTATTAACTTAACAAATACCTACGGAAACTAGTTTTATGTTATTAGTGAAAACGTGGCAAAGATTTTGGCATGGCAGTGCGCCACCCCAAAATGTTACCAGCGGAAACACTGCCATTAAATTTAGTTACACACGTACCTACATTGCAAATGTATCATAAATTACATTATGTAGCGAAATGCCTTCACTATGTTAGTAAGTTTAAGTAACTGATCATTGAGTTCTGGTGTGAATGAATGAAAGTCCTGTGCTTGTTTCACTTCACCATCCATCCCTGACCTCCACCCTGTACAGACTTGTCGTTCTTTACACTAATTCTTCATTCTTTGTCGCTGTTATCATTAACAAGAAACATAAATATGGGTTGCAATGAGATGCTTTCATAGTCAGCCTATATGGTGTTTTCCTTCTGATGAGGACAGGCTGCTTTGGTAAGTACAATGTTATCAAATAGGATCGGTGGCTGGAGCTGCGAAAATAAAACCCACAATGTGATAAACTGTAGTTTGATTTCAACAAGCCTCAATTTAAGGCAGAGAATAGAAAACACTAAAAATAATAGAATAGAATAAAATAGAATAAAATAGAAAAGAAAACTTGTTGAGTCTCGGAATAACTTTGCTGTCTGAGATATTACAAGCCATTTCGAACTGTCCCAAGGTGTGATGTCACACTGGGAAAATGACTTCATATCATCAGTTTGTTCTACTCAATCAGGTGAGTTTACTACTACATGTTGCGTCATTCCAGTAAGCAGCCATTGTCAATGTCAATAGAGGAGATGAGGGTAGTGTTTAGCTGATAGCTCATGATAATGGGTGTGATGCTTTTCAATTTGAAAAAAACAAAACAAAGCTGAGCAACCCTTGTTGGAGGAAATGTTTCAGATTTTCCCCAGACATGCAGTAAACCAATTGCTTAAATATAACAAGACAAAAAAAAACCCAGCCACTCTTTACCAATCACTGTTTTCGAGGCAATTATTCCAACAGCCTCAAGTAAAATTTGTACAAAGAAAAAGAAATATCAACGGCTGTAGTAAACATTGTTCATTTTATACTTGCCTGGTTCAATCATTGTTCATAAAACCAAATCAAAGAATTGTTTCAGCAGGAGAGAGGAATCTGATTGGCTGTCTGTGGCCGATGACCATGAAAAAAGTTTAGTTGAGGCCAACTTTTATCGCTGACAAGCTTGCTTAGTAATAAAAGATGGACTTGTTGCTGTTCCTTGCGGCATAGATTCAGGCTTCCCCAAAAATAAATCCAATCCTGATCCTAACCCTCAACCCCAAACACTGGCCCTAAGGCCAGCTGACAGACGTGAGTGGATGGAAGTGGACTGAGGATGCGGGGGAATCTTTTCAGTGGCAGAAATCAATAGTGCATTAGCAGCCACCCAGCGACAACGTGTGGGCTGACTATCCTCCCTCATACCACTACCAGCTCTCCTCCCTTCTGCTGCATCTTGATATATACCACCCGCCCTCAGCCTCTTCATCCAACTCCTGTGATCTACTGTTTGTTTCATCTCGCCATCCCGCAGGCCTTTTGGGGAGCTGGTGCTCTCTCTGCTCTTCATGCCAGTATTCCTCGCTCTCGCTGCCCTATTTCTTCGAGGTTTCTCTGGTCATTTAGTAAACAGAGCATGTCATTTCCCAGGCCCTGCTCTTTTCCTTTGCTGTCTCTGGTTGCAGAGGAGCAGGGCTCATGTGGGGACATCCTGGACTAACAGGTACAGTAGCAGGGAGCTCTTCCCTGAGGAGTATCCTGCCCTGAAGGGAATGATGTATCGGAGCTGTTAGAGTTTTAGAGTACATCCGTCAGCATACACGGTGCTTGAATGGGCAGAAGTCCCTGGAGTAAATAGAATATTATCTTGTTTCTAGCTGTGCTTGTTATCCTGAGTATAATCAAACTTGAGACTGCACGAGACGACTACCTTTAGGCCTGTTTCAAACTCTATGTAAGGAATGAGTATGGTAACACAAAGTGCAAAGTAGTCCAAAATTAACCTTATACCAACCAACACTCACTATTTGTTCTTACACATTTGTCTAGCTGGACCAAGAAGTGGACCTGAGGGATTTGGAGGTGAGTAAAAATCAAAGAGAGGATGAAAACGGATATGCTTATTTTTTTATGTTCATCATATCTCAGCTTTAGAGTTTACATCTGAGAAGTCAAAAGTCACTGGCTGATCCTCTTACAGGCTATAGGCATTTGCAACCTCTGACAAGGGTTAATACATATGTTTAGCTTGGCCATGAAGGGTCACGCAAATGCTACATACTAATGATCTGGAAGCCTAGACAGAACAAGGATGAAGAAAAAAGTGGCCTTTTATTTTGTACTAACATTTATATATAAGTATATATGAGTACATATGTACCATCAGATAAATTACCTCATCAACATCAACGAAACAATCAAACATCTCAGGCATTGGTGGAGAGTAAAACAGAGCACAAAGGAAAGCAAGTGTCTACAGTCCTAACTCCAGAGGAATGCTAATGTAGCTCTGTGCCGGCTGGATGTGTAAAATAAGTAATAACAAATAATAGTGTTTGCCAATGCTTTCAGCATACAGTATCAACTTTACAGGGTGATAATGTCAGGGTTGAGCTTTTAGCTTGCTGTGCTTCCCCCAAGTAGCCAAACAACATTAAATATAGGAAATTATAATGTCAAAAGCAGATATAAACATCTACACAGTGGTGTAGCGGGGTAACATTCGACGTTTCTGTGTATCTAAAGTCATTTTCTCATATGAACTCCAGATATCTATATCATCAGGTCAGGGCATTTTTCAGAAGTTGCCATTTCACACATGAAGCACACAACAGGTGTCAGTGCCAGGTGTGCTCTCACCTACTAGAAAGCCTCCAGGGTCTTTCTAGTAGGAGTGTGCAGGAGGAACAAAAGGCCTCATTCGTACTAATGAATGTTACTTGACTTGATGTCAATACTACATGTATTTTGGAAGTATCTGCAATACCAACGAAAGACTGAAAAGAATATTAGAGGCAAGCAGAAAAGAGCACAAAGCAGCTACACTCGTCATCAACATGCCCACTGTGTATTCTCTGGACAATGAAGTGCTCTACTCAAATGTGGGATCAGTCGGACTTAGTTCTTTGGCAGCTGGCAGGATAAAGTCTGGTTAACGTCTGGTTTAACTGTTGAATATTTGCGCTCTCACATACAGCTCCTCTGGGTGATGTCTACAAAAGTTCACGGTTGTAGTGTGAACTTCTGTACTTCTGTACTGAAACAGCATAGCAAGTTATTCATTTTATTTTTGAAAAATATAAATATGCAAAAAGTTCCCCCTCCAGATTTGCCCTATTTATTTCACATATACTCTTAATTTTTTTAATCCGCGCAAATGAAAGCATGGTTTTCACCTCGCATAAAATACTAGTTTTGATATTAGACTTTCCATACTTAGATTTGAGTGTTTTGCTTAGGATTCACCGATACAGTAAATATTAATGGTCGCCACAGTCTCTCTCACCACCACACTGTCCATTAATGTGGAAAAAAACAAAAGCTAAACATGAAAAATAGAAGCATACATTATCAGAGGCCATGTGTTTCTTTTATTTATTTTTATGTCTCCATTAAATGCCACGTAACTGCTTCATTGAAAAGGACAAATGGATGTGACAGGCTGCGGCCCTTATGGGTAAGAAAAACATAAGAAAGAATGCTTTTACTTCAGACAGTCATATTAGTCGTAATGAGTGAGTCTCTGTGCTGAAAAGAGAAAGAGCGTCTGTGATGTAAATGACTCCATCACAGGCAGGACAATGAAATCTCCCAGACATCTGGTCGTACAAAGAGGTGAGGGAAAGAGGAGATCTCCAACATCCTGTAAGTGCAAGGCACATTACACAAGGCAACACGAGAACAACTCAGGTAGAGTAACCTGAGGTAAGAGGAGGAAGAGGCCAATCGATAAAACCAGGTCCTGCAGAGGAGCCGTCCAGAGTCCCCAGCTTCCGTGCTGCTTGGCAAAGACAAACAAAGTCTTCCATTCCCCGAACCCATCTCCTCTCAAGATAAGCCTGTTTCTTGGCTGTATTTGCCCTTCACTGATAGGGACCATGAGAAGTGGGTGGGAAGTTTGAGGCCAATAGCCTCGGATCAGATTTTCATCAGTTGGTGCAGTGCAGAGCTGCAGCATCTGTGTGGAAGAGGAGGAGGAGGAGGGGTATTGGATCTGCCAGGCTGGATCAAGGCCCACTGCAGGTCCCAGTCCCACCTACCCCCTCCACCCACCTCCACACATAGCACGGCTGAGATAAGACCCTATCTGTTACAGTCCTACTGTGTGCCAGTGGCGGATATGGAAAGGTAAAGTACATCTGGAGGAGAGCAGAGACCATCTGGTCCGGATCACCTTCAAGCTGCCAAGACCAGCACTTGTTTCCCTCCACCTGTCCCTTCCTCAGCCCGGCCACAAAGCCCTGACCCCAGGAACATATTGTCAGCCATGGTTAGCGTGGGTGGGAAAATGCTGAAAACGCTGGATGTGGAATCTGAAACAACAGCAGCAATGCCTGGGACTTGGACAGGAAGAGTTAGTGTTTGCCTCACACAGGGTTTTACGTCGAGGACAGATACAAATATTTTCTGACTGAAGCTGCTGTTTGCTGTGCCAAACACCAAATCCTTTCACTTCACAAAAATCTTTTTAGTATACAGTGTTTCGACCACAGTTTCATTCTACTGAAAAGCCTTCAGATAAGCATGCATAGGGAGATCCAAAGAGGTCAGAAATAAATAAATACACAGAACATTAATCAAATAGTGGTGTGAAGAAAAACAGACACTAAATACGATAAAAAGTAAAAAAAAAAGTAATCCAGTAAACTCAAGCTCAACATGCTTGCTCATTGGCAACAACAAAGTATCATGTAAGGGATAATGTATAGTTCGGAGGTTGTTATGAAGAAATGAACCCCCGACAGGTTGTATGGTGTCATACAACCTGAAGGGTTTTCACTTTCACGGCCGGCCTGAGAGAGGAGCTGGACAGCGTTGGTGTAACGCGTTGAAAGTCCAGCTGTCTTGCTTATGTTGCTATACGTTGCCAGGGCACATCAGAGCGCCGTCCCTAGCAACGGTCTGTTATACTTGACGACAGTCATTATACAGAAATAACGGATCGTAGAACGCAGCGATGGACCAATCAGAGAGCAGCATCCAATAGAGCCGTGTAATAATAGAGTATTAAACACTGATACACAATTTAAGGTTTATATTATATGTTTTATCTGCATCTTTTTTTTCTAATTCTTTACAGTGTGGTAAAAAGTGCCAAAAAGTCATACTTGAGTAAAAGTCAATATATTGTGTTAAATATTACTTTGGTAAAAGTGATAGTCACCCATATGAATAGTACTGGAGTAAAAATCTGATTATAAGAGTATTTTTTTTGCAAGAAATGTATTTAAGTATAAAAAGCAGAAGTATAAGTAAATTATACATGTATGCACATGTACGTATATATACTGCATACTGTGGGTTGACCAATTATCGGCCTGGTTGATTATTATATCTGATATCCAGCACTTTTCTGATTACCAGTGTTTTTTTTAGATCTGATTGCAAATAAAAAGAAGTACAATATTTGTAGACAGGAGTGAAAGTATAAAGTAGCAGAAAAAGGAAATACTCAAGTTAAGTCATATTCATTGATTCATTTCCAAATGCTTCTGGTCTTCATATATCATGTGCACAAAACTCTATTTTTGTTTTAAGTTTTTTTTTTTAAAGTAATATGTTCTACAATTAGTTCAATATTTAAATAGTCATGGTGCTGTATAAGCATCATATAAGAGGAGGCAGATCTTTACTGGCTGACAGTTCATGTTCTAGACCAATATGAATCCCATTTTCCCTTGAAGCCATATTCAGTGTGCTTTAATTCCATATCATCAAAACACTAAACATGCATATACCAAATATATTTTCAAATTTAAAATATAACACAAAAAAAGCCCTCAGTCTGTGAGTAGAGATGGTTGGGGTCTTCAGTCTGGCAGTAGGTGGCACACTAATGCTGCCCTGCAACATTTACTGAGGCCCTTTAAATAACAATGAGCCTGCATGTGTCCCTAATCTGGAGCCAAAACACATGGCACCCTGTTGGATTAAAAAAGCAGGGTGGTTTAAATTTTAAAAGTGTCATTGAAAGGCCGACCGTTAACTGACAAGGGGCCTTTCAAAGCCCTTTTGAGACTTGAGCAACGGACTAACGGCTTAACGTACCACACACAACGCCGTGGCCGTGAGTAATTCAAAATCACCCACGCTTCAACCCAATTGGCTCCTTGGAGACACAAAACCAGCCAATAGCCTGGCCACGGGATTCAAACGGGCCAAACAAAAAGCAGGCATTACTTGGAGTTCATTTACTTTCACAGATGCACACACACAGTGTTGCTCATTCAAAAGTCATTGCTCTGCCAGACACAATTGAAAGGCGTTTGTAATCCCCAGGATCTTAATTCATATCCTGTGTGGCTGCAGTTTTTAATGGTACAGCTTCCAGCAAATAAAGCCTTGGAAATTGAAATCAATAGTAATAAATCAGCATAATAAGCATCTCGGCTGAAGTTGGAGGGAAAAATGCACGCTGTTCTCGAATCTATCATTTGACATTTATGAGGGGAACTCTTAATCCTTGGATCCGCTAACAGGGGGAGCAGAGCCGTCCGACTGACTACAAATCATGGCGAGAGAGCAGACCAATGTCCATAAAGGGGCTGCAAAGGCTGACCCTGCCTCAGGTCTGTAATTACAAGCAAACACAGAGATGAAAAATCCTGATGAAAGCCCACAGGGAAATATTCACACAAAGTTGCAGCAATTACCTACATTCATTATTTTTTTTCCCTGCATGTTTGGCGCAAGGTCACACGCTCTATTGTGAAATGAGCTCCGGAGCAAATGACTGACTGCAGACGAGAAGAAGCCATCGACAGTAATGCATGATCAGGCGCAGGAGAAGCAGCGGAGGCATCCCAAGACGGCCTTCTCATCAGTTTTATTACAGAGAGCCAGGGCTTGATTTAGGGCGACAGAGGTAGAACAACAAATAAAAGACAGGAGTTCTCAGCCATGCAGTCAGTGTAATTCCTTGTCTCTTCTCCTTTACTGGCGCTCTGTGCAGTGCACTATAGATGAACTTAACGGCAGCAGCCCCCCTAGCGCAGTCCCAAAATGCCACGAGAACAATAGCAGCAGTGGTGACCGTGGCTGTTATAGTTGTGACAAGGCAGCAAGTGGCTGGAATTGAGAGGGGACGGAGGGGGAATACGCCTTTGTGTGTGTGTGTGTGTGTGTGTGTGTGTGTGTGTGTGTGTGTGTGTGTGTGTGTGTGTGTGTGTGTACTTGTCAGTGAGGGCCGCATCAAGTTATTAACCAACAGAGTGAGGACATTTTTGGGACATGAGGACATATTGGCCGGTCCTCAGCACTTCTAAAGGCTGGTTAGAATTAGGGTGAGGGTTAGGCATTTAGTTGTGATGGTTAAGGTTAAGGAATGCATTATGTCAGTGAGGGTCCTCACAAGTATAGAAGTGCAAGATTGAGTGTGTTCGGAGGGATTCAAAGAGGGAGTCTGGCTTTGTGCGCCGGCTGTTGCCCTCCTATGGGGGAGTGACAAGGGGGGTGGCAGAGACACAAAGGGTTCCAACAGACTGGAGACGAGGTAGCCAACGACAAACTAAATCCTATACACACATTTGATAACCCCCCCAACACACACACGCACACACACACAAGCATTTTATTTAACACCATCTCATGACAGTACCCAAGCGGAGCACGATGAGAGGGAGGGGAGCAAACTGGAACTGGGTCAAAAATCCAATTAATCCATGACAGGAGAGACGGTTTGGAAGACCCTCAGAGGGACGGTGCAGGAAAACCACAAGAGATGGGAAACAATACACCACTGCCCCTTGACCTGTGTTTGTGTGTGTGTGTGAGAGAGAGAGAGAGGGAGTGGTGTGTGTGGTTATGTTGCAAGTGCATTTAGTTTGGATCAAGGTCAGGCTGTGTTGGTTAGTTTGTTTGTAAGTGCTGGTACTGTAACTAATGTACTTGGATTGCTGGCATTCTTCCATGTACCTTTTTGAAGTGCTCTGAAAGAATTATCAACTTTCCCCAAATTGTACATAAAAAGCTGCTTTGACTTTCATTGTTTTAATGCACCGACTGATTGGGGAGTGAGGAGCAAATCAAACACTTGGGGAGTGGTATTTTCTTTCTACCTTAGCCACACTTCTTACGTTCTTCTCTAATCCTTCCACTGTTTGTCCACAAATCCCAGCTCCTGTGGGGGGGCAGGGGGTGAGGCTGGGGAAGTTTGGAGGCTCTCACCACTGAGTGAAACTGGGGAAAGTGCATGTTTGGGTCCCCTGGGGCTCCGGAGATGTTAATGTGGGGCGAATGGGCTGCAGCAGTCAGGTGACAGCAGGGATGTCAGCGGGGCTGTGGAGCAGTCACTACAGGTGATTGGTGTCAGCTGGGAAGATAAATAATGTAATGCCTATGGGATGTAATAGCAGCCGTATGATTCGAGTCGGTGACACTCCTGGGGAATGCTCCATTCTAATGGAAGACAAATCCACAGCCGCCAGCCTCCGATTCCAGGGTCAGCGGCACACCAGAGATGGAAACAAAGGAGGAGAAAGGAGGAGGAGGAGGAGGAGGAGGAGAACTAAAGCAACACACTACGATTCAGTAAATTATTCTGTAAGTTGGTTTGCCCTTTAAAGAGGAAATCCTTCCTTCTCCTCCACAATTCCCCGACTGTATGGTGATAAACTTTCAGGCATGCTGTACTTCATGTCACTCCCCAACCAGCGTTGTCCCACCAGGCGTTGCCCATCAGCTGTCAAAGTCAAAAATATCTACAGCTTTTCAGTCAGTATAGATTTACCCTGTAAACCTACGCCCAGTCCGGTTAGATACATGATAACTTCAGTGACCCCTTAGAGCTATTATTTTGTCAACTGTCACACAGAAACTTGTCACCCAGTCACCTCTATTCTTGCATCTCCTGCTGAGTGATGCTCAAACACTCATTTTGGTTACAACTAAACCAAGAAGAACAATTGCTTTGCTTTGAGAACTATTTTTATAATTGACTATTCTGAGATACACTTTGGCTGAGACTGTTATGATACTTAAATTATTTCTGACCACATTTTTGGTGAATGAGCAAGTCATCGCGACTATTTTGGGACCATAAGAAGTAATTTTAAGTATGGGACCGAGCACTATCTATATTTGTCTATGGGTAGCTGTAAACTGTCGCTGTAACACACATACCTTGGCTTGGATCAGAACAGTAGATAAGTCGGGCCACTGCTAACAAGAAGCTGACCCAGCAGGCAAATACTGAATTATCTACTAAATAATACCCTTCTCACACTGGACAAAAAACCCACTAACACCCACTAACAACTGGCTTTTGTCTTCAGTGTGTATACAGCATTCACTCCCAGGTCAAATGACTCTGCAGTAGTCACAGTTATTTTTTCAGCTCCAGCGCCGATCTGCTTGGATGGAAACGCAACACCCGGCTGGACACGCTAATTCTGGCCCCTTTTTTTTAAGCACGATACCATGACGTAAGTTAAGGACACTGGCTAGTTAATACTTTTCCATCTGTCTCTGTTCATGCAGGGCTCCAACGCCATCCCGCTGAAACTTTGCCTTGCCAACTGCCTGATGAGTACCACATATGTGCAGCTCTCAACAGAGATGAGATAGAAGCGAGATGACTCCTTACTACTTCCATGATCAGCTCCAGGAAAAACAAAGTGTGTTAAAGATTTTTGTGGCAAATAATAACCAACAAAATCATGCAAACACAAAGAAAAAGCTCTGATGGGACAGACTTAGAGAGACAGAGACGCCAAGTAGCTAGAAAAAAGAGGAGTGGAAAAAGAAAAAAACAAGGAAATAAATGAGCAGATGGGTGAATAAGGAGGGCAGATAGATTAATTTGAAGAGTGGAACGAGAGAGAGAGAGAAAGAACAATGCATGAGAGGGTGGCCCTCATTTCTGGGGTCGTCTCTGCCTTAATCAAGACTCTGAGGCACCCGCGGGTGCAGCATGGCCCCAGGAATGCGCTCCTGTAGTCTGCAGAAGGGTGATCAATCAGAGCCGGTGGCGGCCACGCAGATGCTCTGCCGTACCGTAACTAACACACACAGGCGCGCGCACCGAAAGCGACAGTGATGAATTAGGAAACGCTCAGACAGTTTAGGAGTCGCTGACTCTCCTCATCTGCATAATAAACTGTCGCATGATCTCATCTCGCTTTGTTCCCCTTTTTTCTCCTTTCTGACAAGAGTTTGCTCTTTGTTCAACCTGTATCAACCTCTGCAAATCAGGTTCCATCAGATGTACCTGAAATCTTTGAAAACGCAGGTGTTTCAGAGACAAGCTTGAGGTTTAATTTGTTGTTTACTTTTTGAAGCTTTCATACGAAAGAAAATCAGAAAACTAACTTTATTTATCTAACTTTATTTGGGTAAAAATGGAAAATCTTTAAGCATGAGGGGACACTATTTTCTCACTCAGCACCAACAGCGATCCAAATAGAGTTGTGTATTTTTACCTGAAAGCGGTTTCTATAGTACACCTTTAACTTGACCTTAAAAAAACATAGAATGTGCCTTCGGTGGTTTCTGGGAATAGGCTCACTGTGGTATTTCCCTTTGTCCCCTGCAAAGTGGAAAAAGTGCTGGTGCTGTTCCCTAACTGAGGAACCAGGGCACCTTGAAAATAATGAGATCCTGTTGGTGAGAAGACACTCGCTCATAACATCCCACTCGAGTGTTGTTGACACCCAACAAGGTACAAAAAACAAGCACAACTCCTCAACAGCAGAATGAGTGGGAAGGGAAAAGGAAGATAGAAGACATAAGACAGCAACTGAGAGACACATGCACAACGGCTATTGTATCCCAAAACTGTTAAATAAAGTTAAGTGGTAGATGACCCTAAAAAGTGCTTAATAATCAACTAGCGAGAAATAAAAAAGTGAGTCGCTCTGAGCAAGGAGGCTCATTCAATGACATCTTTGCATTTGTGTCTTTCCTGCTCAAAACCACCAAGTATTATCAACCCGGCAAAGAGGGCCACCACTGCCAAGAGGCTCAAAGGCCCCATTTAAATTTGCATGTTAGCATTGTCATTGTGAGCATGTAAGCACGCTGACATTTGCATCTAGTTCAAAGTACCCCCCTAGAACTGCCAACTGCATGGCTGTAAACCCTAATTTACCTCTCGCTTTTTATTTCATTGTTAACAGGTTAGACCGCTCACACTGGATGCCTGAGACGCGCTTCTCACGTGCATATCAAGCGTGGCCGCTACGTCGCGTCAGGTAGAGATTCGGAGTCTCGCCTATTTCTACCACGACCACGCAGTTCTCAGCAAAAATCGACCTAAAAACGACCTGTCCACAGTCGTATGGACATCATGCCAGCATTTTACTACAGTTTTAATCTGTATGTGTAGAATGTAGAACTTCCACAAGTTTATTGATTAATGCGGGTGAATGTTCAAGCAGGGGGTATGTCAGTCATATGACAACAATACATCAATTTGAAAAAAAAATTAAATGACTGTATCTTCGTGTGTGTGTGTGTGTGTGTGTGTGTGTCTGTCTAGGTGTGTGTGTGTGTGTGAGTGTGTGTGTGTGTCTGTCTGTGTGTGTGTGTGTGTGTGTCTGTGTGTGTGTTTGTGTGTGACAGTATGATGATTGGAGGTTCTATTTGGCTTTGATTCTTGCATCAAATAGAACCTCCAATCGTCATGGCGACATAAAGCAGCATAAGCAGGTATATATAAACTGTCGAGCAACATTTCTTCAGTCCGACTCTTCAACTACTGACACTGCGGTGAAAACGTTGAAAAGAAAAGCAAAGAAAAGGTTCAAGAGAGCGACGTCTGATACAGACGATATCTGTTCATCGAAGACAACAGCATTTCTCTGAGACAGATTATACCAGCTGAAGAAAATGGACTTCTCCAGCGAGCACCCAAAAGACATGTCTCGGCAGAGACTTCTTCAAGAGCTGGAAGTGACAAAGGAGCAGCTGAAAAAGCAGAAAACCCTGAAAGAAATGTACATCAACAGAGGAAAAGAAACAACCAGAGAGCTAGAGCGGCTGAGAAAGTACAGCGATGATGTAACTCTCAGCAACGCAAAGATAGCTACGCAGGTGAGAGATAACACTAGGCAGAAAAAGAAGAAGGACCTTCATAAAGATTATGAAGAGCTCCAAGTGGCCCATTTAATCAATGAGGAGAAGTTTCAAACTGACCTCCAGGCAGAGAAGGACAAGAACAAGCTTCTTCAAAAAGAACTGGATCAGATCAGTGTCTCCCACAATGAGCTCAGACTCAGGTATGAAACTGATGTCATTAAAGTCAGACAGCAGGTTGAAACCCTTGAGCATGATCTTGTGAAGGAAATGCAGCAGAAGATAATTCTTGAAAAACAGTATGCAGAGCTGCAAATGGCACATGTACTCAGCCAGGACAACTTCACAGCTGAGCTCCAGGTGGAGGAGCAGAAGAACAAGCTTCTCCACGAAGAACTGGACAAGATCAGCCAAAGGTATAGAGCTGATGTCAACACTGTCAGACAGCAGGCTGAGACTCTTCAACATCAGCTTCAGAAGGAAGTCCAGCAAAGAAACCTCCTTCAACAAGAACATGAGGAGCTGAAAAAGGCCCAAACATCCAACCATGAGAAGTTCACTGCTGAGCTCCAAGTGGAGAAGCAGAAGAACAACCTTCTCCAAGACAAACTGGACAAGATCAGTGCTTCACAACAGGAGATCAGCCAAAGGTATGAAACTGAAGTCATCACTGTGAGACAGCAGGCTGATACTCTGCAGCAGGAGCTTGAGACGGAAGTCAAGTCTCACTCCGACACAGTGTCAAAAGGCTTGCAGATGATTACCAACTTGAGGGCTGAGCAGGGCGACCTCCGTCACAGGATGACTGAGGAAATCAATAAACTGCAGCAAAACACCTTGGAGAAGGAGGGTTGTTATGAGAGACATCTGGAGGAGCTGAAAACTCAGCTTGACCTTCAGATCTCTCTCAACCTTGAGCTCTCCACAGAGCTGAAGGCCTTGAAAGACGTTGAAGTCCCCGAGGCGAAGACGTGCGATCAACAGGAATCCATCCCTACTGCACAGGCCCCTGAACTTCTGAAGGTGACTCAAGTCTCTGAGAAGACTCTCCCAGGCAAAAGAAAAAAGAGTGTCTGGAAAAGAGCCCGTCACTTTCTGGGACTGAGGAAACCAAAGAAGTGAAAGAAATAAGATGGCTTCAACAACTCAAGCTGTCACATTCGCCATCAAACATCAACACCAAGGACCTCTCTACTGTGGACAGCCAGTAGATACCATATGTCATCTGTGGTCAGGCATGGGGGGGGCAGTGTTTCACCATTACCTCCCACAGCAGCACACATATATCTTGCAGACATAGTACGGGGAGTTAATCAGAAATGCTCCTCATACTGTGTCTATAACTCCAAGCCATATGTGTGCTATCTGTGTGACATTAAAGGAATAGTTCACTCTAAAACAAAATTCAGTCATTATCGACTCACCCTCATGCTGATGAGAAGTCCGGTGTAGTTTCTTATTCCTCAAAGTGCAGCTGGAGACCCGCGGGGGTACCCTCCGGCAGCAATAATCCATATAACGAGCGTCAATGGTGTCCGAGAGGAAAAGGTCCATAAAACTACACAAAAACTTTGTAATATTCCTCCATACTGCTCGTCTGCTGCAATCCAAGTGTCCTGAAGTGGCAACATCCAGAGTTTACTCGAAACGACGTCATTTAGTACATTTTTCTAGCCTAAACAGTCACTATGCTATATCTGCCTGGAGGCACGCTCCGCGTTCACGCAAGTCTCCCTCACAGCGTTTGCACTACAGAAGCCGCACCAGACAAGATCAACAGAACTCGCAATAGATAGATAGGTAAACATAGTATAGTGACTGTTTAGGCTGTAAAAATGTACTAAATGACGTCATTTCGAGTAAACTCTGGATGTCGCCACTTCAGGACACTTGGATTGCAGCGGACGAGCAGTATGGAGGAATATTACAAAGTTTTTGTGTAGTTTTATGGACCTTTTCCTCTCGGGCACAATTGACGCTCGTTATATGTGTTATTGCTGCTGGAGGGTACCCCCGCGGGTCTCCAGCTGCACTTTGAGGAATAAGAAACTACACCGGACTTCTCATCAGCATGAGGGTGAGTCGATAATGACTGAATTTCGTTCTAGAGTGAACTATTCCTTTAACATGTCCTCCCCATGCCTCTGTGGGTTTCCCCCGGGTGCTCCGGTTCCCACAATTTTAAAAACAACTGTTAAATTTGTATCTGAATTGAAAAAAAAATAACAAAAAAATTAGAAAATAAAATTCCTGCACATATAGCTTTGTTTTGTAGTATGTAGTAGTTGTACAGTAATGTATGTAAAATGTAGGACATTGTCTTTCTTGAGGTCGGAACAAATTTTGTACCTCAAGTGGTATTTCATGTTTTGCACACTGTCAACATGGTCTGACAAATATCCTGATCAAGAGGGACATAAAATTCATTCAGTAAGGAAAACTGAAATATCAGCTAACATGCTCAGAAGAAGGCTTATATGTCAATGCAAAGTTAAGTTTATCGTGTTCAACAGTTCACTTTAATAATATTAATAATAATAATAATAATAAACTTTATTTATAGAGCACCTTTAAAAGAGAGTTTACAAAGTGCTTTGACAATGAAGAAAAAGCAGGAAACTCAGGAAGAAAATATTACAGAATAAACACTCAACAGTCAAGCCAAACACAACGAAGCCAAGTCTAAAGTGTTAAAACAAGAAGGCAGAACAGAAAGTCAATATGATTAAGTCCAAGTAAAAGGAATTAAAGCGATAAAACAGGAAAAATCACAGAACAAAACGAGAGTAATGCAAAAATAGAAATAATTAATAAAGAACAAAATCAGTAAAGGACGATAATAACGATAAGGAGACAACATCAGACTTAAGTGTGTTTGAATGCTAACATTATCTCAATATTACAGCTGAGGCTGATGGGAATGCCTTTACCTTTGATATCATTTGTTTACAGTTGGTCACTTAGGGCGCACTCACACTTGGCCCAGTTGCTCCATACTGTGCCAAAATGTGATTGATCCTCCTCCCCAGACCCCCGCTGCCTTGCACAACTGTGCCAGGGCAGAGAAAGTGTACCTGTACAGAGCGCTCACACTTTTCAAACAAACTGGACTTTTCTACTCTGCACCGGCCCCTGAGAGAGAAGCCTAATTTCAAAACATTATAAATAATGAAGGAGTAATATTACATCTTTGGATTGTTTATATATGTATATATATATATATATATATATATACAATGAATATCAACACTCACAAAAAAAACAAAAGTTTCAAGGAAAATCAAAATTATCCTTTTTGAAAAAAACTACAGTCAGAGTAGCCCAAAATGTGTGACCAAATGGTCACCTAAATGTGACAGAACTACATTAATACAACACAGAACCAAAATGTAGTTGCAAGAAAGTGAAAAATTTCCTTAGTTCAGGACAAATTTTAACCCAAACCAGAGAAAAATGAGCGATTCGTGACGTTTTGAATACAAGGAATCACAAAAATGCTGAAATTTAGCTCAGATGGCCAAACTCCAAATTATCAGATGTTTGTTTTCAAGAAGTATTTTTAAAAACAAATGTGTGTGTGTGTGTGTGTGTGTGTGTGTGTGTGTGTCTGCGTGTCTGTGTGTGTGTGTGTCTGTGTGTGTGTGTGTCTGTGTGTCTGTGTGCGTGTGCTCCGCTGCAACTACACTCACAGTCAGAAATTAAATGCTTTAGGACTCAGATCAGACTCTTTGCATGTGTGTATGTGTGTGTGTGTGTGTGTGTGTGTGTGTGTGTGTGTGTGTGTGTGTGTGTGTGTGTGTGTGTGTGTGTGTGAAGTAAAGATATATATGTATTTGTTTGACATTTGCAGTGGTTCCATCCAGGGGAGAAGCATCTTGACAATGAAACTTATCATGAACATGCTGCTTACGTGTATTATTTTTCTGTGTGTGTGCTGAAGAAGGGCAGTATATTCGCGTGGCGCATTATAGACTCTATTAATCACAACCGTGTTCTGCACTCTGAACAATGACAAAGCTCAAAGTGCTGAGATGAAAAAGCTGAACTGCCACAGCTGAGCTGAGACAGAAAACAAAAGCCGGCTGACTTCAAGACTGAAGACTCTGAGACCACAGTGGATCAATTTAACATTCAGAGAACTGGTTCGTTTTACTGCTTATTTTACTGTTTCACAACTGTTACACAAACAGTCATACAAAGTTGGGTTGCAACAAATACATTAAATGACTTGTATGATTAACACAATAAATAGACCTGCATGAGACTTCACTTACACTCGACGGTTCCTCAAAGGTAGTGGCAATCCACTTAGGAATGATGCTAATGCTACACAATATATGGCATTAACATCTACACTGTATTAGAGCTGGGTTTCATTTAAATTTTTGAAAGCTGCTGATATAATACCTGAGCTATTTTGATACATAACTTCCTTTGAGAAACCTTGATATTTATTTTACAAAAGAAGCTAGAGAGAACCACAGAAGATCCAAAATAAAACTGTTTACAAACAGTTTTTCAAATTTAGTCCTGGGACCACATTTCAGACAGTACCGAAATATTGAGGTTCAGTACTAAGCCCAACCATATATGCATAATACTCATAGGCTTGGTTTGCGTAAAACAAAATACTTCTCAAATCCTTTAACAATAGCCAAGGGCCAAATTTCCGTTCCTAAAAAAATTGGAAGAAAATTACAATAGTTTCCATTCAAACATTTCTGCAACTTTTCGCAAACGGACAATCCAATAATCATGCCCACCTTGTGCAGTGACTTGCCAGTTGTGTAGAGGTGTAAAAGTAAGGCAGAGTTTTTTTCTTAGGATTTGAGTTCTTCACAGTCTAGCATGATTTGTGTCAACACCAGGGGTTGTCACGATTGCAATTTTAAATGGCAAATCCATTGAAATGAGTTTTCATTTGATCATCCAAATCAAAAGCAGAATCTGTGATCCATCGCCGTCTGTGCATGTCGGAGGGAAAAACGAACACTTCAAAGACGACACAGTGGGCAGGTTTAGTGAGAAAATAATTAACAGGACAGAGACATAGTCCAACGGCAACAGTTTCTTGTAGTCTTTCTTACATGTGTCGAAAGCCAACAGAAAGCCAACAACTCCTCAACACACTACCTCAACCTCAACTACAAAAACACATTGAGTAAACACAGGACAGTTTGTTACAGTATTCATCTGCCATCTAGCAACTCTTCTTTTCCATTAGTTCTTAATAAATGATTATAATTTGATTATATGGCCTTAGTGTGCTACATGATACAAAATTATCAGAGTTATATCACACTCGATAGTCCAACAATGGCACAGCCATCAGCCCTGAATGCAGCCAGATGCAGACTATGATTGCAGGCTTTTCCTACACCTTCAGGGGTGGCAATTAGACGGGTTTGGATGACATGTCGCCGAACAGCTTTGGTTCAAGTGTAATGTTGGGTTGGACCAATATAAGCCACTAAAGTCCAAAACTGATGATCTTTAACTGAGGTGGCGACTATGTTCCTGTTATTAAATATCTAAATATGTAGACCTTTTAACCAATTTCACTCCAGCACAAAGACAAAGACGGCGAAAGCTTCTAAACAATGCTTCACTGTCATTACACTGGAGGAGGACCACCATCTGAACATTGTTCAGTTTTTTTTAAGATAAACTCAGTCTATAATTCTGCACACCACACACATACACACCTTATGATTACTCCTCCAAACACTGCCTGTAACAGCCTGCCTTCCCTTTTTTGTTTTTTTTTGTTGGACACTTTTCCCTCTTGTTGCAGGAAAGTCATGATAACCACCCCCCCTCCATCTGTGCTTCTAGCTGACAGGTGTGAGAAACAAAAGCTCTGCTATCACAGCTGTAGAGAGGCACCTGCAGCGTCGGGGATCACTAACTATGCCCCCCCACCACCAAAAAAATATACTTTAACAAGTGTGGATGGCCCTTTCCTCAGATGGGCCTTTTTACATTACCCTGCACAGTTTTATGATCTTTGAGGGCCGTTTTCTCCGTTTAGAAGAAAAGGAGAACAAAAGAAAATGAAGACCTGCACAAATTTAATACTAATTCATTACCGCTCCTTTAGAGATATGGCTAATGCAGCATTCAAAGAGCACTTGAAGGAAAAAATTACTCAAAAAACGAATTCGATGTGCAGCGCCGAGAGAAACTTTCCTGACTTTTAATTACTTTATCGCCCTCATTTTCGCTATCTTTACAGTATTTTGGTGTGAACCGGAGGAGAGGAAGGGAGATAGAGCTAGACAGCGGAGGAGGGGGAGGGGGGTGTATTGTTGAGATGTGGACTTGGCTCAGTCTTTGTCAGGTCTTTTTAAAGTGCCTGGGTCCGCAGTCCCAGGACGAGGGTGGTAACGGACCGTGGAAAACAGGATTACACAATCCTCTCTCTGCCAATTAATTATCCGCCTGTTTGGGGAAATAAATTCTCCTTATCTTGCCGTGCCATCGCTGTAGAAGCATTCACCCTTTCTGATGGTTGGGGAGCTTCAAATCCAACACTGGGGAATACTGGAGAGCAAACTGTTACCCTCTACACCGACTCTAACTCTGTCTAATCAGGAGGGATTGTTCCATACCCAATTAAAACTGTACAGGAGACCATCCATCTCAGCTATTGTTAAGAAATGAAAACACAGACTTAATTGGTTTTGTGAGGAATTTTTTAGATTTTTCCTGACCATCTCTACAATGCAGTGAACTGATGTGCCGTTCCACTGTTTCTCTATTTGAGAATTTGGGGTTTTTCTTTGTGCAGCAGCATCTCTTTGAGGTCTTTGTTCTCCTCGTGGAGCAGAGCGAGTCCGGGAAAGCAACACTGTATGTTTATCTAAGCCGAGGGCAATTCTCAAGGTCACAACCCTCTATTCGTTGTTTCACTCTGGCCTGAAGTAAAAAAGTGCACAGCAACAACTATGATACAAGTAAGCCTCCAGCTCTGGCCAAAACATTGCACCAGTGTGGGCGGCCCAATCAAAGTCTTGCATTCTTCTCTGTGGGAGTTGCAGCCCCCGGTTAAAGATAGCAGCCTGGAACAGCACATCCTGAAGTCTGGATTAGCCCTGCCAAGTGTAGATTCCCTCACTTTCTCTCTCTCTTCCTTCGACGGCTGCTCCAGGAGAGCATGTCAGTTCATCTCAGCATAAAGATGCACCACGGGAAAGCCAAGACAACCCCCATCCGCTGTTGAAGCACGCCACAGGAACCATGTGGTACCCATGGGTGCACCTCCAAGCATCGCTGCGAGTGCTCGGCAGCCCTTCAGTTGCTTGACTTTAACAGGCACTGTGGGAACTGTGTGGTAATTCAAAGACAAGCAGGCAAACAAGTGCAAAGACAGAAATCAGACGTAATTGCCAGCTTGTCACAAGACAACATGCAAGTTTTGGATTTGGAAGAAAGGGCTCGACGAGATTCTTCTAGAATAAAAACAGCTAAAGGGTAGGCCTAAGCCAGTGAAACATTTGATAATGTTTTGGATCATTTTCAGAGAGTTTTAGTTACAGTGTACATCACTGTACATTTCGATTTCAATGTAAGTTTCAATGCCCATTTTCTGCAGTATCAATCCATCAGTACCAAGTGCACTTTGACACACAAACAGTATTTTTAAAAGGACATGTTAAAGCCCTGCTACATTTATCTTTTAATAAAAATCTTAAATCTTATGTACTGAATGTTCTATTGATATTTGTCAAGTTAGAAATTCCAGTATTGTGAAAAAAGCAGTGTATACAGTATATGCCATAAGTGCTCTAATAATGGTGGATATTCAAATATTAGGCATTCGTTTATGGTATCTGTGGGCACACTCACCAATCTGTTGATCTGGGTTTCCCTATCTTTGCAGAATTCTATTTTAATTCACTATTTAATTTGAGTTTTTTAAGCCTTGTTAGGTTACCATCAATTTATCTCAACACTTCCTGCAGATGTTTGTTCTTTGAGATGCTGGAAGGCTCCTTAATATGGAACATCTGTGCAAGAAGTATTGAGTATCAATGACAGCAGCTCAACAGCAACATTCCTTACACTAAATAAATAACAAATCAGTCATAATTAAAGTACACCTACACTCAAAACTGTGTTTTGTTACAGTTGAATGTTTGAGCTTCACTGTGTAGAATGATATATGTGCAGAGTTGACATTCAAAGGCTGTTTTCACATTCATCTGTTGACATTGTAAAGTTTGTGTGTGCTCACTGAAAATCTGATTCTAAGAGGCGGGTCTACAAGCATGATTTGTGACATCACAAATAGTTTCAGCTTACAGTCTGATGTGGAAACTGGGGCTGGGCATTATATCAATATTATATCGTTATCCTGATATGAGACTATATATCATAATAGATTTTGGATATCGTTATATTGTGATATGACAAAAGTGTCTTCTCCTGGTTTTAAAGGCTGCATTACAGTAAAGATGTGTTTTTCTGAACATAAGTATTTACCCACTTATTCATTATATCCACATTACTGATGATTATTTATCCAATATCCCATTGTGTTAACATGTTGTGAAAGTACCAATAGTCATCCCTACAAAATTGTTGCAATATCAATATTGAGGTACTTGGTAAAAAACACTGTGATGTTTGATTTTGTCACCCAGTCCTAGCATTTATGAGGTGCTTTTGATGAGTTTTCAATATGTCGAGATATATATTGTGTATTGCAATATCATTTTAAGGCCATATTGCCCAGGAAAACTTGAAACGTGAAGCCTCCAGAGAAAAGAACAGAGAATTGTTTTTCAGTGAAGTTGGAGACATCTCCTATGAAGTAGTTAAACTTTTGAAATGACACATATTTTAATAATTCATATTAAGGATTTTTTTTAATGATGGAGAAAGAGTAGATGTAATTTTAAGGATTTTAACAAGATAATAAAACTGTAGAAAAACCAGAAACATTTTATGAGTCAAATTGCAGTTTTTAATATATATCTTAAAATGTGTCTGAAGGGAATCTTTAAGCAAGGAAGAGCAAGCCTCCACCAAAGTACATTCAAGTATGTCGAGCAATTTATCACCACTCCTCTGCCCAGCCCAGTCGCCAGGGTATTATGTTAGCAGTTAACGTCTCTGCAAACCACAGGAAAGTCCACGGTTGACATGTGTGCCAAACATGGCATATCATGCTCACATTATATGCTTATTAGCCACCTGTTGCAGCAGGAGGTGGAAGGGAAAGTGCTGCCATTATTACAACCCAACAAGGCTGCCAAACAGAGGACTGGAGTTCAAGTCACACCACTGGATATTTTTGAGGACACCTGGAGACATTTCCATCTTTGTGGCGTGAAAACTGGGTGTTTTTCACAGAAAGTAAGACTCCATCTCCGTCTCAATCTCCATCCGTGAGCGTGGCGACCAAAACAGGTATTTTAAACCAAATCATGATGTTTTCCTAACCCTAACCAACTGGTTTTGTGCTTAAACCTAAACAGAGCATACGGACAGCGCTATGGCAAGAGAGAAAGAGAGAGGAACATCCAGTTTTGCATGTGTTCCATTCTTGTCACATACTTGTTATTGAGTTTATTAGATATAATATTTATACAGTATAGTAAATCATTACATTTATTCTCTATGTTTGTGTTGAAAATAACTGTCTGTCCATGGAGGATAATCATGCTCACCTTAACTGGGTTTACACATTTTTATTCAACCGTAAGTAGCATCAAGGGATGTTTCAAACGAATTATGTCCTTTGAACTGCTACAAGGTGTTTGATGTACAACATATGTGCAGTAAGTGTTCATTAACAGAACAGTTGCTTATCAGTAGCAATCCAAAAGCTGCAAAACAGAGGCGAAAGAAGATAATTGATGATTAAAAACAATATTTCTGTTGGAGAGGAGGAACTCAGAGCAGCCAATTAGGAGTTATGAAATGACTCTGTAGTTATACTGTTGGAATTTAGTGCTGTGAAAATGTATGTTTATGTTTAATTTAACATGACAACAACAGTTAGTGTGAAGTTTGCATTGAGAGTATGCCAAAATAGAAGCAGATCAGACAACAGGAGAGCATGCAGTAGAGGTAAATAAAATCCCTGCATGGCCACTATCTGAGAATACACAGTAAACTCAAAAAGTAAAAGGTCACCGGTCGGTCAGAGTAAAACTAACACTTCAGCACTACTTCAACAGGTTTAAAAGGAAGCTAAATGATGTCTTTCCATCCCCAGACACAGTCTTTCACATTTGGATGTGAGCAGCTGACAGTGGAAATATTTCCTTTTGACATCATCATCTCCACCAGACTCATTTCCCACGTTGCCTCAGCTTTTTCAAGCGCCAAGCGGAGTGTAGGGGATGTTTAGCGGCACCATTTCAAATTTTAATCCTACAAACTTTCAATTTCACCGTAGTTGAGATGAGCAAGAAAGGGCTGGTGAGAATGAAAGAAAAAGGAGAGATAGCGACAAGCACTCATCAGTGGGCAGCAGGAGGGAAGATGAAGAAGAAGCAGCAGCAGCAGAAGAAGAAGCCAATTACCCATGCGGGGAAGCCGACCGTGGGGAAGTGGAGCGCCGGGGCTGCCTGTTCTGAGTCCGATAACCCTCCTGTGTCATCCCTCTGTGTCAACCAGAATTTTATCTGCCGCTCGGAGGGAAAAGACAGCCGCCGCATAGGCAACAACAACAACAACCTGCAGCCAAAGGGAGCCGCGAGCCACAGACGGAGACGAGAATTAAGAGAGTCAGGCAACCACAGGGGCAACTGATACGCAACACATGAGCTGAAAGGAAATGGAGTAGTGGGAAATACTAACACACACGGGGGGATTCATCACACACGGCACACTATCAGGGATGTGGACTAAAGGGGAAAAATGTTACAGGCATTAAAAAGTAGGGCTGGACCCATATATTGGTTTGCTGGTGTATCTGCCAACACTGCCATCCTTTCACTTTTCATGTTATCCATTTCTAGTATGACCTATAGGTCTTTGATGCTTGTACTGTACCACTTGTAATCTGGTCTGAACAGGATAACATGTAAAATATCAGCTAATGGAAGCCAGAAATAATCAGCATTGAACCTCAAAAACTCACAGTCAAACCAAGTTAAAAGCCTGAAACAGCAGCCCTGAAACAACACAATATATCATGTCTGCTCCTGATATATTTTTGGAAGAAGTGTACAAACTAATTACAGTTTCCCCCCATTTGCTGCTTCAGACAAAAGGCAAGAGAAAAGACGGAAGAGAATTTCTTAGCTCAACAATATTAACAGCTCCATAGTAATTAAACCCCTGACGTGTCGGGTATTTACCTCAATAAATCATTCCCACGTTTTGGTGGCTGTAGATGTAATGGCTGTTGAGGGGGCTGGGTGGTGGGGTTCTGCTGCAGGAAAAAAATGACTCCCCTCACTCAGTGTTTGCTGCAGCACAGAGTAACATCATCCAGAGAATCACTGCATTGGCCACTCATACGCAGGCAAGACCGCATTGTGTTAATCTGAACCTCACCACACGAGTGTCAAGATGGAGGACAAATGTGATGCCAGTCACATTCACCAAGCTGAAGACACAGCTTGTGTGGTTTATTTCAAAATGTATGATGAATACAGTGTCTGTGTTTGGAATTTAGTCTGCAGTATAATGTAGCAGTAGCTTCCTTCTGTCAGCATCAGTTGCTGCAGCTAGGTTTCTTCAGGGTTCACTGAGTGAAATTTAAGACTTTTTAAGGCCTTTTTAATACCATATTAAAATTCTATACATGTTAGGGTTGCACCGAACGCAATTTTCTTGCCGATTCTCATGTTTGATTTTTTTAAAAGTAGGACCTGCCAATTCCAATTTTGGCCGATTACTATTTTCTTTCTTCCTACAAACTATAAATGACAGCAGACACAAAAATGTTGTAACCTTTCTTTAAATAGAGCCTCTTTGATGAAACATTTGAATTGCGTGTTCATAATAAAACACTGACTGTGAAATAGCTCTTACATTTTCTCTCACTCTCACTCAAACAGATTTCAAAATAAAGTGCCCTATTACTGGACAGAGCTTTTCAATGAATGAACTGAAGTGTATCCTTTATCTTACATGCTGTAAGCCATTATATTCAGCAGCCTGTGGGTGAAATGGTTCAAGTGAATTTAAGCTCCCCCTGATAAGCATTTACAAAGTGTTCACTGGTACATCCAGGACACTTATTGTAAAAGTGAGTCTGCAACACACTGGAGGTGCTGGCGTCAAGTGTGTGACCGGCACAGAATCTGATATATCTGACACTGATTGTCTCGTCACCAGTCAAGGCCAATCATGCTGAAAACCGGTTTCTGGCTGACCAATCTGAGCACTGGAGTATGACGGAGAAACAATAGTGGTGACGTGACCTTCAATTATCTATTCTGCTCCTAGTGCTTATAGGATGGGTTAAATGCAGAGATCACATTTCACTATATGTTGCACAGTATATGGCCATATTTTGTTTTTTGTATTCCTCAGCAGGATATAGCAATTCATCTTAACGATATAATTAATTCAATTAACATGCTGTCTGGAGCGCTCACACTCTGATGTGATGATCTGATGTGTTCATCATGCCTGAAAGCCATTCACTCACCAAGGCAGCACAATCTAGGGCGTTATGTGGAGGAGCCCACTGGGGGTCCAAGACTGAATGGGCAGAAGAGCAGGGTAAAACAGTAGAGACGGTATGAATGGAAAGAACTATCGACTTCAGAATGTCAGAGTTTGAAAAATGTGTAGGAAAAGTCCTCACATTCATCAGGGCAGGGAAAGTGGTTAATCTTCCCACAGGCATACAGGAAGTGTCCATGTGATATTAGACTCATTCCTTAACATGAGTCTAATATGAGTCATATATTGGACTCGTGTTATGGAAGCTCTCTGATATAACACCCCAAACAGGGAATACCCCTGAGTGATGTGAGAGGGATGTGGTGCTTAGCCGAAGTGAAGCCACGTTGCGTGGCTCACAGGCCAGACGCGGCTGGTTCACACAGCGTGACGACTGAGTCAGGGTTAGGGAAAGCTACTCTTTAGTGACAGAAGTATGTCTGTTTAATTACCAGGCAGAGCACCAACTTTAACAGCACACACACTCCCAACCTCCAGACAGAGATGTTCCACTATCCCGGGAAGGTTGGTGGTTATTGGCTCATGTGCAATTTGATAAAGATCATTCTAGCAGTGCTAAAACCTCACTTTTACAGTGCATTTAATGCCAATTTACCTTAATGCAGTCACTGTGAAATTATTCTACAGATTTGTTTTGTCTAATTAAGTTTACTTACACACAGTGTAAACAAAATTGAGCGACTGAGTATGAGGCGCAGCTGTCAGAATCTGACAAACTTATTTAATCCAAAACCTGCAAAAAATTGCATTTTCAGGCTCACTGTAGTTGGAATTTAAGTACAAACTGGCAGCCTAGACAAACTCAGTTTCAAGTAGCGCATTTGTGACATATTATGTAAGCATAGTATCACCACTAATCGACTCAAGTTGCCTTGGTCATCAAAAGACTTAAGTCATGTTGAGGTTCACAGAGTTCATACATTTCCGTTAGTGACGGATTTCTTCCTGAAACCTTTTGGCCATAAAAAGCACGGCTCTCACTTTTGGCAGTTTCAAAATGTTTGTGTTGGGTCTTTCAGGACCAAGGGTCAGAGATCCTGTGTTGTCAGCAGGCACTAGTTAAAGGAGTTAAGGAGTCGGCAAAGTTCTTTGAAGGATTTTGACTTTGTTCTGCAGCTCAGTCAGACTGTAGATATCCTGTGTATTCTGCCTCAGCTCACTCCAGAGCTCCAGAGGTTTTGATCTGGCTGGAAAATATCACTTATTGTGCATTATTTAAATGGTCATTAGTCTCACAAGCCTCATCCTTCCTGCGCACGGCTCTAGGCTTTCATTATTACATCACTTATCAGCCCATTATATGCAAATGACTCATCCTAACTCTGGAACCTATAATATATAATATATCAATTACACTGACAGTGAGACAGTGAGACAGTGAGGCAGCGAGGGGATATGGAAATATTTCCTAAAGATAGCCTGTCAGCACCTGAGGGAAGGGAGAAGACGATGAAAGGGAGAGGGGATGAAGAACGAAAAAAAAATAGAGGGTAAGAAGAAGATATGAAACAATGGACAGGAAAAAAAGCAGGAGGAAGAAGAAGAGCCAAAAGACTTTAGATAACAGGGAGAATCACAGGCTTTGCCAACCAGCCAATTAAAACCAAAAGATATAAGATGCAAACTATAATAACCATTTGTTGCTCTGACGGCTGTTTATAAAAATAATTATTTCTCCATGAAATTCAACTTAATTAATATCAAAACATGGATGCACATTCAGGCTGAATCATTATTACGGATATCTAAATGCATAACTAATGCTGCTAGGGGTGTCTCCATCAAAACAAAACAAAAGACGAGTGTGGGGGCAGAGCAGGGGGTCATAGCTGCCGCTCAGGGCAGGAGAGAGTAGGGTGCAGAGCCAAACCTGCTGGAGGAATAAACACCTAGAGTCACATTGGATGTGAGGAAAATGGATTTATCTTCACTGCTGTTTATCAACCGGACTGCAACAACGATCCGCGATGGTGACCTCCATTGTCAGGTGTTTATGTACTGCAAGTACTGTGTTGACTGCTGACTGGATCTAGAGGGGGAATGTACTTTACTTCATGAACGTTACAGAGAGGAGAGGGGAAAAAGAAGAGAGAGAACCAGTCTCTGGTGAGTGCTGAGTTTAGTGAGAGGTTGACTTGAATCAAACACAGAAATGTTACATACAGTTAATCTTTATCAATATTTTAAAAAATACACTGATTATGGTCATAGTGGGACAACAATGATAGTGAAGAGATGGATGGGCAGGATTACTTCATCATATGTCTGATGTCCCTTTATTCACCCCTTACCCAAAATAAATAATGGTAAAAGAATAACAGCTCACAACAAAAAGTCAAAGGTTTGAGCATAAAGTATGCAAATTCTTACTCAGTGTTGCCCCAATCCCAATTATTACAACCCAAATGTAAGAGCTCAAATACCTAGACACCTTATCATGCTGTGTGCTGCCTGTGTAAGCAGCATATCTAAAGTCATGTTTGAATTATTTTATGCACGGATATTCGTGGTCAGGATATGAAAATGCATGCAAGTAAAGCAGCTTAACCTGAGTAAGACCTTTATCAGAAAACAAGCTATTAGCCACAACACTGCACTACAAACTTAACATAAGTACGGAGAGGCATTCTGACTCCTCATCCTCCACCATAACTGTTGACTTATACCACACAGAGAGCCATTTGCACTGATATTGTGTACTTTGTTCCACAGCATTGTTACCCTAAATACATCTGGAGATGCAGAATGTGAAAACAGGTCTGTGGAGTGCAGAAATCCTTCTTCAAGCTCAGGTCATGTATATTTAGATCAACAGCAAACAAAAGAAATTTAGATTGTATTCAGATTCACATACACTACTCTATTTTAAGATGTTCTTAGCCTTTCCGAAAGTATTTTATGTGTGGCTTTCTAGGATGTTTACATTTCTGAAATAGTGACAGGAGCTACTTAGTCAGAGGTAGATTTGTGATGTGTCTGTGGGTGTATATGCAGTGTGTGAACTGATGTGCGAGTAGGGAGATAAAGTATTCAGAGAAAGAAGTAAACACAGAGTATGAGCAGCCTTATGATAATCAGTGGTAGTGAGAGAGAGCAGAGGCCGTTTTGGAGCTGTGGGACCTGTTTGTAGGAAGAGTCACTTGCGGCGCAACGTGCTGTTAATACCAGGTATTAAAAGCTCAAGCAAACATTGAAGGGCATGGGCAAAGCTAATAAATAATGCAAATCCACTCTAAATGTCTTTCATAAACTGGAGAGAGCTTAGTGAGGGCGCTGCGATTGACCCCCTTGTTAGCATAGGACTCAAGAGCCACACTTGCAGGCACAAAAACTGAAGTCTTGCGAGGACATGGGGAGAGGGTTTTAGGTAACATTAACATAACACTGACAGCCATTTTTGAAGTTTACTGGAAGTGATGTAGTGTAGCCTCGGTAGCAAGACTCTATTTAAAAAATAGCCTTTTAAGTGCTACATTGCACGTCAGCAACCAGTCATACGGCAACTTGGGCTATTTGCCCACGTGTGCTGATGAAAACTCAACTCCTGGCACCTCCTTTTGTTGTTCCTCATCACGGAGGTAGTAGGAGAACCAGCTTTAAAAGTGAGGTATTTTCTTTTTTAGATAAGTGCTGTGCGGTGAATCTGATTCATGCCGATGGGAAGAGTGGTTCAAATGGATTTTGAAAATGATCTTAAAAATATTCCTTCGTGGGAGTCTACACTGGCATGGCTCTAACCCTAAGCAAGGAACTTTTAGAGAGTTAAATTTGAAATGGTTTAAAGGTCCAAGATAGACCAAAGTGACATGGGTTTAAAATCATACTGGGTTGAATCATGTTAGAAGTTAATTGGTAGAATAAAAGGATAAGTCACTAAACTTGAATGATTGATTCTTGGCTTATACAGCAGGTAAATATTTCACAATTCAAGGTACTATGAAATATCACCAAAAAGCAGTCCTGCTCATCCATTTGCATTACAACATTACTAACAGTTACCTAATACACCTAGACATATTAAATTCCAGATAGAAGCAAAAGCTTATTGTATGTATCATCATATTACCTACCCATGAATTGTGGGTCAGCCAAGATTTCTACTTTTGTGACCTTAATAAAAACTCTCTATAGACAAATCCTTGCCTCATAAAAGCGTTCTTCTTTGACATGCTCTCTGTAAACCTGCCCCCCCCCCAACACTCCCACACTTCAATGTACAGCAACAACAATAAGGCTGTCAACATGACACCGGGTCCATCTAAACAGGGTGAGTCAGACGGGTAAGAGTGGAGTGAGTACTGTCACTGACAAAATATTGCTGCCCCTCGCTCTAACGACGTGACCAGCCTCACATCGTCGTCTATTTAGAGGCCTGTCATTAAAGTCATGTTAATTACAGAGGGCCGCTCACATTATTGTCATACCTGCTGCTGAGACGGAATAATGCCCTGTAGGTGTGAGGACAAAATGGGCACCTTAATTTAAAATGCCAACCCATGCCTGTGATTGAACGCGACATGGTGCTGCATGAAAAAAGAGGAAAAAAATACTCTGTTGTCAAAGTGTACACATGTGGTATATCTATTTAGGATTTAGAATAAATTACAGCATTTTTTCCCCATTAGGTGCACTATGGTATTTAGAAATGATGGCACACTTGGGAAAAAGATTCAACAGCTAATAATTTCCTTGTCAAAGCTCACAAATGACTATTTTGTCCTTTTGCATTTTAATCTGTTTCAAGAACGTAGCTGCATTACTCTATGCGCTGTTGAAAAATCTTCCCTATTGAATGGACTGATTATAGTGGTCAGCAGCAGTTCTCCAAAGACAATAGTGAATCAGATGGAGCCCGCCCTAATCACATCTCTGTCTAGCAGCATAAGCTAATCAACGTGTGCTGTCAACATCATTTCTATTGCATTGTAGTCGTATGGCTGATTCACGAGGATAAAAACGTGCATTCACCCCTCGATAATGCACACAATGTGCGGTGCTCAGGGTCGAGCCTCAGCGACAGAGGACAGGAGCTTTAGATGGCTTTGTTATCATCAGTTTTTCCTCCACCGCAAAGTGCAATTTCACTGTTTGTCCTGAGCCTTTATCATTCAACATGCCACAAGAGGATAAGAAAGCAACAGGAACGTAAAAGTTCCACATGGAAAATTCTGGCTACATTGATAAAAAAAAGCTTTTATCGCTTGGCTTCAGCCTATCACTCCTCCATCTCCCACAACACATCGCTTTTTCTCCCTCAGTATATATTTTTTATCCTGTTTTCATTTCTCCAGTCAGTCTATGGTCTGCTTGTGGTATTTAGCGGGCGCAGTCAGTCTCACCCAAGATACGCACACATGGTTTATGTCCTCCCCTTAACTTCGCCCTGAGTTTGATAAAAGAAAGTTAATTTAGAACCTCAGAGGAACCAACAACTGTGAAGAAGTGTCACTATTCCAAGAAGAAAAAAAACGGGTGCAGATTATCAATACTTTACTGAATGGTCAGGAAGACAGGTCCATTCTGCTGCTGTCTGTGACACCAATTAAAACTAGCCAAAATCAGATTCAAGCATCTAGTTCATCATCAGCTGTTCTAAACCTGATCAAATGTTCTTTCAAAGGAGCAGCTACTAATCTGTATTGACTCAGTAAAACAAGGCAGAAGAAAATAAATCCTAACATTCACTGTGTTGGTACAATGCCTGCAGCAGGTTCACAACACCAAAGCAAAGACCAATTATCACCTACGTAGTTGTCAAGTCAACAAACCAAGGCATTGCAGTGAAATTACTGTCTGTACTAATGAGATATTATGGCTTACTTTAAGAAGAGCTAGTTGACCCATCTTAGTGCTACCCACGCTCCATCTTAGTGACTAGATTTTGAAATTGCTGGACCCCAGATGACAGGAAGCAAGATGAAATTGGTGCAAACACTAATGGTTACATGACTACGAAGCCTCCAAGCTAAATGACAATGTTATTTCAAAGTGACTTCCATTGAAGCGTTTTTCTGCTTTGGTCTCTCTATAGGCGGATCATGCATAGGTGGTATCCCCAAACCCAAGAAAGATCTGGTTAAAGTGACAACCAAAACCTTGATCTTTTCTGAACCCCAGACCAAGTGTTTTTGTGCCTGAACCTTACCAGATCTCATCCACAGCCTCGTCATATTATAAAACACAATGAGTTCGAACAACGTGCACAACAAAGAAACAACAAGCGCAAATCTCGCGAGAGTTTCCCAAACCTATAGTTAGCTTTGACCAGCATTGACTGTATCTTTAAAGATGGCTAATTGCTACATTAATCTGGGGACAACCTCAAATTAAAAATTGTTGTTCTTACATTTCTATTTGCATAAGGTTCAAACAAGTGCGATACAACATGTTAATTAGCCTACTGAGCAGGAAGATTTTTGAGGTCTGGAAAGAGTCATGCTAGTCGTTTCACCCAGCTTCCAGTCTTCTTTCTCTGCACTTAGCACATACACCTGAGAGTGATATCAATCTTCTTATCAAATTTTTGCCAATAAAAGCAAATTAAGTGCATTTCCCCAAATTTAAATTGCTCCTTTAAACTTGCAATTGGCAACTTTTCTTGCTTTAATTTATCATTCTGAAGTAAATACTGCTTGCACAATGTAATGGGCGTAGAAAAATGACTCCATCTGCATATAGATTGGTTCCCTATAAGCCTTGCTAACACTATGCTATTCTGTCTACCACTGGGCTTCATTTTTCACAGAAGAACAAAGGTCAAATTACGGCACAAAAGAAGTGCGTCTGCCATTGTGTAACCAGTCAGTAAGTAACACAACATGTCCACTTATTAATACTACCAGTGTTTTACTCTGCCTTCTCACAGCATCGATCAGGGTTTCTAGGTCAAATTGGGATTCTTACGGTTGTTTTGTGCTTTGGACAGTAGCCAGGTACCTATGTTGCTAACTCCTGTGTCACATACGTTCTTTACCTATCGACGGCATGTGTGTGATGTCCGTGTTTTACAAAAAAAAATGTATACCTTTATGCCTGGTTGGTCCCAATGTTTATGAATAAGCCCTTCAGCAGTACATAGACCTTACTATACCTCCACAACAACGGACTCACCAATGCTGACAAATTCAAATAAGTCATGCGATCAAGAGACTCTGCTCTCTGTTAATGTGCCATTTAAATGCAAAGAGTCATTCTGCCTCCTCTAGTTAGTTTTTCTACTCGGGGCCCCGGATCATCAAAGCCAGCAGTGTTCAGGAAAAAAACCCCAGCAGAGTGGGGACAGGCGAGAGGGCAGAGGGTGGAGGCACGAAACCATAAACAGTTTGAAGTTCTGCTCAGCAAATGAGCATCATGTTCAAACCCCAAGAGGTAAGTTTGAAGGGAGAAGAACCTCAGAAGTCTGCTTAGCTTTACTGAACTTTGCCGAGCTCTGTGCATGTTGGACAAGCGCTGCAATAGCATTTGCAGCTCAAAGGTGATTTATGCTGAACCGAAGCTGCCATTAATGATGACATTTTCTGTGAGCCGCATGATATTTACATTCTGTCTCTGTATGAAATGGCAGGGTTCAGTATTTGAAGAAATCTGAAAACAGACATCATCTCTTTCTATAAATGAGAGTGTGGCCGCTGTGGTTTATTCTCCTCATCACTTTGTGCTTCCACCTGCATGTTAAAGTAACCACAAATGGAAAATACATCAACATACCCTTTTCATATTTATTTTGAAAGCTGACATCCATGTAACTATTCAGCTATCTGCAAAAATACCAACAATCAATTAAAAGAATTCTTCCAGTGCAGTGAAAATTACCCTCATTTTCCAGATTGCCATCTCGTATGAGGTTCATGTGAAGCAGTGAGGCATGTTTCACTGTGATTTACAGGTGTGGCTATGCTTTCTCAAGCTGAAAACAATTGCCTGAGCACAATGAGGTAATTAAGCAAATGGGTATTAACCACGGACTACCTATTGAATATGTGTGCTTGATTAAACAATGATTAAATGTATTACAAGGGACTTTTCATTGGTTGACAGCTTCAATTTAATACTGATGCCTCCATACGACCTACAAAAACAAAGACCATTAGCGTAGATTGGTGTGAAGATTGTAGTTAAAACTAATTTCTGTCATCGGTTGGTTTCCAAAAATCAAAGCTATTTTGTATGTTGAGTGCTGAGGATGAACTGAGGTTTCACAGCCTGAGGAAAGAAGCTGCTCTGTAGTCTGAGAGTAGTCTAGGATGATGTATTTTTGTAGGCAAACAGCGCTCTGGTTCCCTCGACAAATGATACTTACGAGTTTTATTCAGCAAGATAATCTCCTCAGATGAACACCACTTTTATGATTTTCAAAGCGTAAATGAAATCGACAGAAGCAAAACGCTAATGTTACGTTACACAACGACATGACTCCAACGTCCAACATACTATACTATACTAGACATACTTTATTATAATTTGATTAATCTATCTATGAATTATAAAGACAAACTATTGAGTAGATTAGTCTCATTGTTTGGTGTGATGTTATTTAATGTCCCCCACACCCTCTATAGTCACATTTAGCCATTTGTTAGCAACAACCTTTTTATGAGACGATTAAACGCTTTGTAATTCAAACTTGGGGTATTAACTGACGTATACAAAATGTGAAAATCTCTTAAGCTTGTGTTAACTACAGACCTTTTTCAGGCATTAAATTAAGTGATTTAAATAATTTAAAAACTCACTGATCTCCAGATGAGGGTAGCAGAAGTGGCAAAATGCTAACTCGTTTCCAGTTTTTAGGACTCATTCTTGCGGCACTAGCGGCACAAAAGAACATCTGGCTTCTAACTTAATATTCGATGTTGACCTTCCTACCGAGCTCTATCTTGCTGTTGTCTTACCATTATGAAGACAAAACATAACTAGGGAATGTTGGTAACACTAGCTTTATCGCAACAATTTCTTTTTACTGAGGGACCACATCTGTTAGCTGTGGGATTACATGTAATTTAGGTGTTCACCATTGTCATATCACAGTTATTAATCTTATATAGCCACAAACAGATACATTACCTCATCGCTATGCATCCTGTAAACAGCTGTGTGTGTGTGTGTGTGTGTGTGTGTTTTAATTTGTTTAAGTAGTATTAAAACTATGTTGTGTTCTTTCACTTGCTTACAAAACAAAAGCATGCACTAGCCAGAGATCTAGATGTTTACCACAGGAGGCGGTGGTGTTCCTACTGATTTTGTCCACAAGGGTCGCTAGAATCACCAAAAACTTAAAGTTGTTGTTGCTGCTTTAAATGAACTGGATACCACTTTTTATTTTAAAAAACAAAACGCTAATTACAGATAGTAATGCATAAAGTCCATAAATTGCAATTGGGTATTAGTACTTTCAAAGGAACATTTAAAGGACATATTTTTATGCTGGACAACATTTGAGAATTTAATTCTTACCAGCCTTTTCAGATGTTCTCAAATTGACCCTGCTGTGCTATCGACTTAAAACATAGTCCATTATTTAGATGTCCTCTGTGGGTTCAATTTAATTCAACTCCAATAAAATCTCTGTCAAGCCCCCTGAATCTGCTTTGTATTATCCCACAAAGCAAAAACCTGTTCAGTTTTACAATGAAAAGAACAGCAGAAACACTGTCTATTATGCAAACCAATCATGTCCGCCTTCCCACATCGCTCCAGACACTGAGCCTTGGCATCTCACATCCTGCATCACAATACTGACAAGGCCGGCTGAGAGATTCAGAAGAAAAGAAGGCTGCGAAGCTGAAGGGCATAACATGTTCCTTTTTAGCTGCAATGTTTCATGTCATTGGTATTCCACTGGCTGGTGGGCACAAATCAATACTATTGAGCTGCTAGTGCCCAATAAACTAAGTTGTTGTCTCAATCGCAGTCTCTTTAGCGCCTCAGAAAGAATTTAAAGCCCTTGGAAAAACTCGAGGTAAAACATATATTTGCAGTGTTGCTTCAGAGGTCCTCTTGGAAAACTCTGACCTTGCATATTCTTCCTGAGCTGCCGGATAAACCAGAGGCTTGAAAATACAGATCTGTTTTGACTGTTACCAAAACACAAGCGATAAAGCTGACTTCACACTTGAGATGAACAGGTAAAATAATATTTCCACTCTAACAAAGACAGCGCGTTCACTTACACCTTGACAGCAAATCAATTACACTTCCTTGTGTTACATATGGACGCAACGGTAACTAAAGGAAAATACACATGGAAGCTTAACAAGCAGATAATATATAACCACGTGTCTCACTGGACTCCATATTGATGCAGTACAGATGAAAATGTTCCAATCCAAAGTAGGGCTATGTAATAAGGCAATTTTTTTTCATGTCAGTTGATATTAGTACACCATATTATATTAAGTTACTTTCTTTGCTGAACTTAAAATACCATTGAGGTCAAAATTCCCTCACAGAACAGTAGATATCTATATCTATATAGACAAAATCTATAGAAATGAATACAAAAAATAATATAACTGTTGTTTGTATACATTCTGTGATGCTCTTTGGTCAGTCAGCTTTATGCAAAATCTCAGTTCGGTGCATATCAGCACCGTGTCTGTTGCCAGTTCTGTGTCTTAACGCTGGTAAAAAGCAGGTAGTTACAGTTTGTTGCTGGTGCGCTTACTGGTCGAACAGGAACTCAGATCCATTATTTAAATAAAAGTGACAATATCACAATACAAAAATACTCAATTATAAGTAAAAACAATTACTGACATAAAGTATGTTAATATTAATATCAAAATGTGTAATCAAAAACCATTAATGCACAAAAGTGAGTTATAATCTCTTATATACTGGTATTATTATTATTATTGTTGTTGTTGTTATTATTATTATTATTATTATTAGTATTAGAGGACAATAAAAAATGTGAGTCTCCTGGGAAAAGATGAGGGGTATTTAGTTTGTTGCAATCTGCGACCTCACCACTAGCTGCCACTAAATCCCACAAACACTGGTCATTTAATATACCATTGGGTATGTTAATCTGCAAGAATCTATCATAGTAACTATGCTCATCATTTGTTTTGTATGAAAAAAAATATATATAATAGTAACCATAGCCATAAATAAAATACAGTGGAGTAGAAAGTACTATTTGAATCTAATGTGTGGAGTGGAATACAAGAATAAAGTAGCCTGCTGTGCCGGTTTTTGGCAAGTGGGCTCTGCCTTCTAAAAGGGTTGCCATGTGAATGGTTAGAAATATCTTTGTTTCTGCTAATTCAACTCCCCTCTCGGGCTTTGAACTGAAATGCTTGTTGTGATGAGATTTCATTTGTTTCTATATCCCAGCTGTAATGCAGTTAACTGATATTCACAGTTTGGTTCACAAAATAAATTAACATTAATAAACACAATGTACCATTCTATACAAAATAACAGACTATTTCCTAAACAAGGGTTAAAATTCATATTTGTGAGAAAAAGATTATCAGAAATCATAACATGATAATGTCTGGTGATACCAGAGACTTATAAAGGAGCAGATGTCAGTGTAACACTTGCTACTAGTCCCCTCATAAATGTGTATGTATATGTAATGTATGACCCCCATAGGAGGGCTCACAACAGGTTCCTCTGATGATGAGCTCTCACACAGCTATACATCAAATCTTATCCAGCAGCATCCGAGAGATGCATGCAAGTCATCCGAGCATGTGCTCATCCCGGCTGAAATTGACCTTCTCTAATGGATGAAAGAAGATGAAAAGCGGTCTTTGTGGCACTGCCGGCCCCTGAGGAACACCAGGAAGTGTAATCAGCAATGACCCATGCTAGACTCCACCAATCCCAGGGAGTTCCTTAACATACCCAGCCCGCCTCGGGGGAGCTGTGCCTGGAACAGCGGAACAAGCACTAACTGCGAATGAATTATGAAATCCCGGGCATCTGTCGGCTCCTTCCACAAATTGCAACAATTTAGCCGAGCCAGCAGCCTTAAACCTGCATCATCCTCTCTCCAAAGTTTTCCCTCTCAGATGTATGTTTGCACAGTGTTTTCTTAAAACAGAGCGCTTTAAATAAACATATATGTTAAATGTCAGCACTGATTGGAAGCAGGCCACCTGTGTAGATTCATGACAAACTTAAATAGAAAAGCAGCAAGGGACTGAGTGTGGGAAAACAAGCTGTCAGTAGGGCGATGATTGGAACGGGGACCAAGGTAATAAGATTGTTTGGCATAAATCACTGAGGAAACCTGGTGAGAACACAGACGTCTGCTGTAAGTCCATTTTCAACATCCATTAACACTGAACTAGAGAGGAAATAAAGTGTGTTCACACTTTTTTCAAGATATTTGAGACACTGTTGTGATTACTCTGCCCTCTGCCCTAGAAATTATGTTTATATAGAACTTATTTACAATAACAAATATGTTTAGGGGAAACATAATTACCCTAACCGAATTACTAAATATCTGCTAAACATTCCTATATGTTCACTGGCTAGTTTCTAATTTTTAGAAAACGTTACACAAAGTGACTGGATTCATTGTAAATACTAAAACATTGATTAGAGCTTCCTAAAGAAGTAACATGACAGCTCAACAAAGTTGTCAGTTTTGATTGTTAGACATAAAGGCGGCGTCGTCAAACTGTTCCTTCTCATTTCTTCTCATGTAAACAGCTGACAAAAGTGTGTGCAGCAGCCTGAATACAGAAATTAATTGGCTCTGCATTGCTCGCATCACATTTGGAGGATATATAGTAAACACAAATGCATCCCTGCACTGAGGGACCACACAGTCCACTCTTTTTTGTGCACATAGCAAGACAAACCTCCAAAACACGGTTCATTTGCCAAACAACTCGGCACAAGGTGATGAAGTTCGTACCCTCCCTGAGGCGAGACATACAACAGTCACCATGACTCTCTTCTCTAGCTGCACGAACAAGCTAATGTGTGGATTTTTTTCTGTTTAGCAGTCAGAGTTTACTGCTTTTAAATCAAAGGCGTGTCTGGAGGAAAGATCTGATTGCAAGTGTGATCTCTTGAGTTGTATGTGTGTGAGATGTATCTGATGCTAGGTGAGGGGAGGGTGGACTGCAAACAGTCCCAGCCGGGTAGAGACAGAATGTGGATCAATCTTGATCCAGGTTTCTTAAGTCTGAACAGATCCAAATCTGTGCTGTCCTCTCCCAGCACGTTCTAACTCTTAACACATCAAATACAGCAGCCCGGTCAGTGGCCCCGTGCTTCAAAGTTTGATGCTGTAGGTATGCCCTCTAGCATCACTTCCTGAACTGCCTCTCAGAGCATCATGGTTTGAAGCTTAAGGCCACTGATCAGGCTGCTGTATTGTGCCATATGTGAGAACATGTTGCCTCTTCTCTTGTGATATGTGTAAAGTCCTCAGTCTTCATATTGCCGATGAAAAAACAACTTTGAGCACAGTGACAATGTCAAAGAGGTCCATTTTGTAAAACTTAATAAATTCATATTTAATTAACATTTTCTGGACTACAGTAAACATCTAAATGATCTGTGCTGGTGATAATCCAAATTAAAAGACTGAATTATTACCATGCACTCCCATTAAAAATCACTCTTTTTGCAGAGGTTCAGTTGATGAGGCCTTACATCTAACTTCCACCGAACTGGCATTGATAATAAGATACTGCAGCTTATTTTCTTTGGACACTCCCCATTCAAAACCATACAATTATTATCACTCTGAATTTATTTCAGTCTTGATGTTTGGACTTGCAGTCCCCCTCTGGTAATTGACAGAATGTGGCACAAACAGTCCCAGTCAGTGTGCAGTAAATTTGCTTTCATTAAATATGTCATTATTTTATTCTGAACATTCACAGAGCTGCCATAATGAATGGTCGGAAAAACAGCACAGGACATAAAAGCTGCGGCGAGCCTGCTTTATAGCAGACTGGTGGGTTATTCTGTGATGTGTTTTTGTCCCAAACAACACTGTTTATAACTCTATTTCTGGACTAGATAGTAAATATCTTCAGACACTTCAGACAGAGCTTCTCTGGTGCATGTTTGTTTATACAAAATATTAATCCTTAAAAACCCGCAGCAGGAACCTAACTGCAGAACTAAGCCCGTGGGTTGATGACTGACTGGCCATCAGACTGGATGGTCTTAAAAAAATAACATCTCAGTGGTTACCCTACCTACACCTGTTCCCTTGGTAACATTTTCAGGTCTGCCAGCACATATTTCTCAAATCAAGACTCACAAGTCTAAAGTTCCATACTGTATGTGTGTGGATGTCTGGCAAAAGGTGTTCATATGACAACTGAGTGAGATGTAGAAATGGTTCAAATAAGAATACACGTGCACACTTCTGATGGAATCCATGGTGAAGAACTTGTTTGAATGCAAAATTAATTCCTTTAGTTTAAAATTACTGTAGAGTACACAAACCCAGGGCAAAAAAGGCCAAAACACACTCACTCACTGTTGCATCTTATGCTTTGCACAGCAAGAACTGAAGGTAACTCAAAGTGTGTCAAAATTTTTAGCAACTCATTGTCTGGCTGGGGTGACGCATCTACATCATCACACTATATTTCCATGGGGACCATGTATGATTGAGAAAATGGCTCAAACCAATGTTAAAGACTGCCATTACTGTTTGTAAATCCTTTTAATTACTATCCCTGCTCCACACTGATGCAAAAAAAAAACATTAGCCAGTGATTATTCTAACTGCAAATTACCACAGTGATGACATAAATCCATATTATTATTTGGGGTAAATAATTTAATTGTTAATTCAGCCGGGTAACAGAAAAATAATCTTTACCATGATCAAAAATGACTTGATAAAAGAATAATGAGCAGGTGCAGCACTTCACTTCTTGACTGTTGGACAGTAAGACTATTGAAAGAAAAATCAACCTGATGCTGTTGTAGAGGTGCTTGAGCGACACTGTACGTCTTTACTCCAATAATGAGCTGTTAATACATCTTGGTTGGGAGTCTGATGCTATTAAAAGGGATCAGAGGAACCACTGTGATCAGCCATGCTTGTTCATTTTAAAATACTTCTGTTGGTTTATGAAGCACTGAATAGTTAATGGGCCACATTACATCTCCGATCTGCCGCTGCGTTATGAACCGTGCAGACCTCTCAGATGGTCTGAGACAGGTCTGCTTAATGTCGCGAGGCTGAAAACTGAACATGGAGAGGAAGCACTTAGTTTTCAGAGCACAGTGCCAGACGACTTAGGTCTGCTCCAACTCTCAGTTGTTTTAAATCAAGGCAAAAGACCCTGCTGTTTGCCACCGCCTTTTATTAAATTACATTAGGGACTATTCATTCATACCTTGCGGTGCGCTGTAGTTGCACTGAAAATTTTACTCTCCTGCTATACCAGTTTTATTCTATTATAGCTTTTATTTTACTCTTCTATATCCAATTTAAATGTGCCTTTTTAGACTGTCTTGCTTTTTATTTTATGCCTGTCTTAATGCCTTTTATACCTTATGTAAAGCACTGTTGTTGAATGTGCTATGCAGATAAACATAGCTTTCCAGGTCTGAAATAGTCAGAGACACAAAGAATGATTATGTTTGATGATGGATCTTTCCAAATCCCATCCTGTATAAATGTGCACCCCTGGTGTGTTGCTTCCCTCCAGCCACACAAACAATAACATCATGTCCTTTCCCTCTGCTCACTTCACATTTAGCATCCTAAATGTTTGCTCCAAAAACAGAGAGATACTTATTCAAACTGCCTGAAATCATTTAGAACAGATGTTCAGTTCCACCTGTTGATTTTCATGCATGTGAGCTGTCCAATGTGAACACAGTGCACAACTGGTATGGAGTGAATTGCTCCACTGCAGCAGGTGTGCATTATGCACAGCGGCCACAGGCACATAGACTACAGCTACATTTCTCATTCAGTCTGGGGTCAAGACATTTAATAAAAGCTACATATTTACGTTAAGGTAATGACAAAAGTTGAGTTTATTCCAGTATGGTACGGTTTGGGTTATCTGATGTCGTCATGTTGGTGTTGTTCCTACAACGTTATAAGTAGTGTTGCTCCAGGACCATCATTACATCTGAGCAGAAAGTGACCCACAGGACTCCCAGAAGACTGGGGTTCATGTCTCACTTGGAGTATATTCTTATATTGTCGACTTATTATTGTTTTTGTTGGTGTTTTGGTTTTTAAATTTTCTATTTTTTTCAGTTTTCTGTTGCAGTTTGGTTGGTTTTAGGCCACAAACATAGTTGTTTAGCATTAGGTAACAGAAATACTTGATTAGGTTGAGGCAAGGCTTTTGGGTTTAAATATACCCTTTCACAATGTTAAAAACATGCTAGAAATGACAACTTCTTCAATGTGCTTATTTTTGTGGTCTTTTACCATGACACGAAGCTAAACATTACCAAAATTAGATTGGTCAGTCACAGTGATGGTCCTGGAGAATTAATAATTATGATGTTCCAGGAACAACAACAACAACCCTGCGATATTAGATCATGTATGATATTCTGCAGTGTACTCAACATAAGGTGGATTTTATGCTGAAAGTCAACTAAGGTGGTGCGTTTTGACCCCTTAAAGTTCATCTGTGACACATGTTGAGTTCTACCTCGTAGAAGATCCGGGGTCGGGTGTGGCCAATTATAGGTCCTGATCAGCTGCCAGTCAAAGTCGTCCTCTTGGCCCTGTCGGTACTCACATAAGCCAGGGTCTGAGTCCTCATCAAAGGTACAGCCAGCTACAACAAGGAAAGAGCAAAGTGTGTTAGACGAGGCGAAACCAAAGAAAACATTATAGTTATAGCTATTAAACTTTCTTTGCTACATGCTGTCAGGAGAAAATTGGTAAAGAAACGTATCATAGACACCAGAGAAATAATTGCTGTTACATCACCACAGGCTCGCTGTAAATGTGTTAATACATCAACTACTGGAAAATCTTTGCAGCTATGAAGTAAATTACAGCTAATGGTTGGCACCAGGCGGTCAGCACCGAGTGCCTAACGCATCTATTCCCTCAAAATGTACCACCATTTGGTGCAATTAGCCCTGTGCTGTGAAAATGACACAGCAGCCACAGGTCACCCAGATAGCCAGAAATAATGGGCAGCAGTGCCAGAGCACTGAGGGGGGTTCTCCAGCTGATGGAGGACAACAACAGCCTGGCTCTTAGCCTGTGAAGGTGACCCAACCCTGTCTGGCCTCTAATGGTTACATTCACTATTCTGCCATTATCACACAAACCACAGGCTTTTAAAGCCACAAGCATGGTGCGCAAAGTCGAGCGCAAAACTGTGTAGTGTTTTTTAATTAGTCAGAAAACACAGGTGTACTTCAGAAAATCTAAAAATGAATAGTCTGGTTAGACCGATCATTGGTGTGTGTCATATGTTCTACTTGATTTCATCCATTGAATCATCTCCCACTGACACAGTTTAGACACAATGAGCCTTTTAGAGATTGTGATCATTTTGACCCATCTATGAATGGTTCTATCCATAAAATCTCAGAAAAAATAGTGAAATATTTCCTAGAGCTGCTTCAAACTGCTTGTCTTGTCCAAAGTGCGATATATTTATTTCACAGAGAGCATTTGCTTTGGGGAAAAAAATGAATCAATTACTAAAATTGTTGGTTAAGTTCTGTGGGTTGACCGATGGTTGAACCGTTTTAAAAAAGCATGTTATTGCTCTGACCTTGAAACAGCAGCCACCATAACAGGGACCTAGAGCTATTACAGAGGGGACACACATGACCAGGGAGAAAACACTCTGACATGTCAAACACAGGTGCAACGCATATCACTAATTGCAGTCATTGCTGGACCAGAGCATCGTTAATATTATTAGTTCCAGCTGTGATTTTCCTGCTAACACAAGCCAAACTGCCGGCTGTGAAAAGGTCTGTGAACTCACATCGATTTGGGATCAAAATTCAAGCTCTGATGATGCAAGAACATCAACAATCTGGTTGGTAAGATTTATTCAAGAAGCAAAGCAACATTTACATACGATGGAGAGTGACAGTGACACAATGAAAAACAGACTGCTCATCAATCAAACATGGCGGTATTAAATCAAATATGAAGAAGTTGCTTAAAAGATTTTAACACATTTATGTGGAGTAGAGAACAAAGATGAACAGTAAAATGAAAACCTAAACTGTCACCTCACAGCCTGACTCCTTTGTTCAACTTTGACCTACTATACTTGCCCTAGTTGTGCACACTTACATCTTCTAGTGTGAGTTTTGGCAACATTAAAGGAACAGTTTACACAAAAATTTTAATTCAGGCATTATCTACTCACCCCCATGCCGATGGAAATGGGGTGAATTTTCTGCAATGCTTTTTTGCTGTGAAGCACCAGAAATGTTTTATGGACTATGAAACTTCACCCAGCTTTCCGTCAGCATGGGGGGGAGTCGATAAGCACTGAATCACTTACAGAGATGGTGAGCTTGGCTGAATTGTTGTCTTGTTTACAACTTGTCTGACGGTCTCATGTTTCTATGTTGGACCTACGTTCCAGGATCTCAAAACCTACTTTCATCACATCAATAACGTCCCATTTTGATAGAACAACAATAACATCAGAGTTTTCCTTTCATGGTTTCAGCTTCAGTGTCCTTGCTTCTGAAGCTTTTGCAGACTTTGACTGCACATCTAACTCCACCCGCACTGAGCCCACTGCAGTCCCAGGACCCTCTTCACTAACAGATCGTATTAAGGCTTGGCAGCAGTGCCGCTGCTGTTAAAGAGCTACTCTGACTCAGTGCCAGCTTCTCCTTAATACTATCCCGTTTGGCCTACTCCCCCAGTGTAGCTTTTTGTGTTTTCTTTCGCGGCTCCATCTGTTTTCTTTATTAATGTATAAGTTTGAAGAAATATAGTATGTTGCAATAAACTACTAAGACTGCTAATTTTGGACCACCGCTTTTCGCCGTTCCTGCTGACAAACAAATATCATCACCCCCCCCCTTCCCCTCAGCCCGCAGCCAACCAAGTGTTTCCGGGTGTGTAAGCAGATCAGAGTTTTAATTGCCTCCTGTGTGAGGGCTGCTTGTTGTGCTGCGCCGTGCCCGGTTATACGAGGATGAGAGGGCTGAGTGGTGGAGCAGGCCCCGCGGTGAAGGCCTGCCTTTCATCGAGAGCCCTCCAGTTCCAGGAAGAAATGTCACCATCAGACACGTTCCACTGATTCCCCTCATTAAGACTCATCCTTCCCAGCCTCCTTTGCTTTTAGTGCGCACGTTCCTCTCAGTGCCCAAATGAGCCTCTCTGGCAGCAGGAGGGCATGCCCATGTAATTAGAAAAGCCACGTGCATTCTGCTGAATTCTTACTGATGTGTGCGTGTGTGTGTCTGGAAGGAAGTGTGTGTGTGGTTAGCTGAGGTTGTTTGCGGGTTTGATGTTTACTTAAAAATGAATAAAATTATAATGAATCCATCAGTGTCACACAAGCTAAAGCGGTAACGACTGTGGGAATGAATTATTTGTGCTCATCGCAGCGACGGAGAATCCAGCCAATGTGGGACCAAGACTACTCAAATTTCCACATAATAATAACTTGAATGTGAGAGAAAGCGGCTTTGCCTGCTAATTGCTTATCAGAGGCGATAGCGCCGCGCCGTTCGGCACAGTCCCAGAGCAACGCGCCGCCACGCAGAGCTGCAAAAACACCTAGAGACGTGGACAGCGGGGCCCCAGATAACTTTAGTGAGCCACTATCACAGCTGACAAGCTTTACAGGGAGAGAACAAAGAGGGAGAAATAAATAAATGTGCAAGAAAGAAGCACCTTCCTCTTTGAGAGGTAGGAGAGGTAATTTGCCAAACAAGACGCAAGCTTGTCGTTAGATACAATGCCTGGAATGTGTTATCTCTGTTTGGCTTGTCCTCCCGTCTCAACTTCGACACACTGTCTTTATTCTAGCTGGCAAAGGAAATATTATCAAGTGGGCAGAATCCCACCTAACTTGTACCTCCCGACTGTTTCAACCCAGTTAAATATTAACGTGCTTTCAAAGCCGTCCCTATCCAAGTCACTCACTTTATTTCTCCTGCAGGAAAATCTATAGCAGTGTGGCATCAGATTGCACACAAGCAAACAACCATGTGTTTTTCTTATTAGTAATTTTAAATGAGACGGCTGATCAGAGTAATCCTCTATGTGGTGTGGGGGGATTTTACTTAACAGCTGGCAAAGCCTGCAAGAGGCAGCTAAGAATCTCATTAATACGGCTTTCATTGATGGTCTAAATTCTGTTACAGAGGCTTCCCCATGATGTGACAGAATTCTGAGGGGAAAGCCCAATATTAGTCTTTTTTTCTGAATTTCCTCTTTTTTTTTTATTCAAATGGTCACACTTAAATGATAAGGCGGGCGTTCTTCTATATTCTTCCGCATCGTTAACAAATATCATGCTTACTCTTAATACTGAAAAATGTACATTTTTGATAAGGAGTCATGTATGTTTATTTTCATTTTTGAAAAAGCCTCAGTAATGTCCAAAAAAAGTTATTTTCTTTTTGTACTTTTCATCAAACATTACAAAAACAGGTAGAAACGGTGAATCTGTTGTTTGTTGGTGACTATTTTCAGCTACAGATCAATACACATTTTGAGTATTTGTGGCAGCAGGACGGTTTGGGATTGAATTAAAATAAACTACAGTGTGTGTTTAATAAAGGAACATGTCACCCGTTGCAACTGTGGCCCACTGGTGTGTTTTTAATAGCTTTTCAACAACAATGGAGCTGTGTGGCACACAGAAAGAAGATATATCAGACTTTGACTGATTGATTTGTGGATCAATTCATTGTGTTTGTTTTTTCATCGGATTTATTGACATAGGAAGTATAAAAATAACACATTAAACATATTAAATAATAGCATTTTCAGCCTCTTTACCTTACAGTAGCCTAAGCCAAAATTACTTTGAGCGAAAGCATCAAATGTAGATTTTGACAAATGATTAAAATACCTGATTTACCTTGGCTTTAAGCATTAAAGGGTTGGCAGTCATTTGATCTCCTTTTGAGAAACATGTATTAAAAAAACAAAAAAGTGGTTATTTGATTTTCCTTTTTGAAATACAAGGCGTTTTTCTTTTTCATGATCATAAAGGAATGAGTCAAATGTAAAAAAAAAAAAAAAGAGAGACCGGGTTTGATCAATTACAAGACAAGAGCACAGACTTCAGGATTGGCAGACGGTGTTGTTTTGGCCCAGGCTAAAATTTTCTATAGAATTCTACTCTTGTAAATCAGTCATGTCAAAGCGAGCCCTGTCACCTGCATGAATCTTACTGCGGTCAAGCCACCACTACATGGAATTTGATGCATATCTATTAGTGCTGCTGTGGTGGCACTGCTTGGAGCGGCTAAAAAGGGCAAAAGACCCCCATTACAGTAATAATGCCTCACGTTATATTATATAATATACATATACTGTAATACACATCATGATTCAATAAAGTCTTGTTGAATGTGATGTCACCAAATATATTTTATTAAAACTGTTGCCAACACTGTCTGGTACACAGAAATAAATGAATAGAAATAAAATCAAACCACTTTGTTTTTCTTTTGATGATAAAAAAGAAAGAACGCCCTGTATTTCAATTTCAATTTTTAGCTTTTAACTAACATAACTAAAATAAAAAAAATCACTTTTTTTGTTTTTAATGCCAGTTTCAGAAACGAAAATGTATCTATTTATATATTTATTTATTGTGTTTTACATTTATTTGATCATTTAAAGCAGAGACAGAGAGAAAACAGGAGTTGGGTGCACCAACACTTTAACAGATGCCTTTCGGAACCAGTCAGGGGTCTAATACCTTTTAGTGTCCATAGAAGGAGTTAATTGAATCCCATTAGCAGGAGTTGTGTCGTATCAAAGTCAGGAAGTAGCAGGAAGAGCATAACTCTGCTGCACAAAGTGGCTGTGAGGCAGCCAGAAGAGGCCCTGGAGAGAGATTAATGGAAGATGGTGTAGACCAGTCTGAAGTGCTTGTGATGGACCCCAGGTATGACTGTCCAACCCAGCCTGCTTCTACAGTGGATACCATGACCCTGACTAATAGCCCACACAGCAGGCACATCATAAATACGTTGTGATGGAGAGGGAGGAAAACACAAGGCTCTTACAAGGCATTTATCCTGGAGAGGGAGAAATAAATTAGAGGGGCGAGACAGAATCCGTGGGCTGGGTGAAGAGCCCTCAAACAAAAGAAGGAGAGAGGAAGAGCAAAGCCAAAGAGGGATGGCAAAATGAAAACAAATCACAGATAGTGTAGAACAAGAGGATTCGGTGGAAAACAATTTGTTTTCTTCATATGCAAAAGCTGCATACTGTAGTATAAAACACCAAGAGGTAATCAAAGACGTCTGGGACGAAGGATGGGTTTTTATTGATCACACTGATCCAGTGCAGCTCTCAGATGGGCTTAAATCATCTATATACAGATTTAACAAGGACACTCATTTGCAATTACTCTTACAAGGATAACAGTGATTACACAGTGCAGGGCAGAGTGGCGACTCACAGATTCTCACAGACATAAATCCGAGCTGGTATGGACGGCAGCCAGTCAGAAAGATTGCCTCTCACTGCTCATTTGAAGAAAATGAACAGTAAATGTTGCTGAAAGCTCCATTAAAAAGATACCCTTGGACTTCCTCTCTCGTGATGAAACTGATTCCTGTTCTTAATTTTTATTGTTTCAGGGGAAACTTTTTTTTTCTCTTCAATTTAAAGTAACACTTTCCCATGGAAAGTCGAATGTGACAGTTTCATAGTCCACAAAACAGAATTTCTTCCCATTTGGTTGATAACCACAGTTCATTTTTTTGAACCGCAGTTCATGTCTAAAAACAAAATTCTTACATATTGCACCTTTTTAAATAAGAAAAAAGCAAAACAAAACCTAAAATGTATCCATACAGCTTGTCTGGCGAAATCCAAGTTGATTCAAAAAGGCATTATTTACATCGGCAATGAACAGTCGAGCTCGTGCACCCACTTCAGACGCGTGCGCTCTAACGCTTTTAGCTGCTACAGTGAGGACTTCTGCTTGAAACCGTTATAGATAATGTCTTTTCAAATCAAAGTGGGTGTTTTGTTTATATATATTTAAATATATATATATTTTTTATAAGTCCCCATCTACTTCAGTTGTTTAGGAGAATTCTACGAATGTTCTTTTACTGTGAAGCTCCAGAAATGTTTTGTGAACTATGAAACTTTACCTGACTTTTCCATTGGCTTGGGGGTGAGTAGATAATGACTGAAATTCCTTATTCGGGTGAAACGTTCATTTAAGTCGAGGACAACCACTTCTCCTGCATGTGAGTTCTATTTTTAACGCCGATTTTTTTCCTTCAGAAATGGAGCACCTTCTTGTTAGTCACCAAAAAATCGGACTTAAACCTGACCGGGTATAACCTGACCAAAAATCTCATCCGGTGCTGATAAGGCTGCTCTATCTGTTAAGCTCATTTCCCATTGCATTAAAGCAAATTCCGCAGGCAAGCCACCTAATACTGTGTAACCAGCAGCAGAGCTCTGCTGGCACTCCTTTAATCAGAGCCTCTCAGATACAGCAGCTCTGTTGGGACTAAGCATCCAGGATGTTCTGCCGCGTCTCTTGTTTGGTTTGAGATAAAGCTCCGCTGCTGCGTGATTTGCATTTGAGCGTGTGCAGGCAATGCATCAGGCCTGACAAGTTTACTTACGGAGGGGGTGGGGAGTGGAGGGAGGGAGGGATTGGGGAGGGGAGAGATGCAGCTGTACAGCTCATCAATAGTGAGCCAGCAGAGGAACACCACTTCCTCATGGACCATTAATAACAGCCACCGCATTCTCCGACGCCTTACCACAGAGGAGGGCAGGAAACAGTGTGAGAGAGAGAGAGTGGTGTGAAGAAGAAGAATAGGTAAAAGACTAGAGTTTGTTGGTTTTATTGAAGAGAAACAATACTCCTGGATCAGCCAATAAAAGTTTTTGATTGACAGTACCGAAAGCAATATGCAGGTTTCGGAGAGAGCCTATATATGGATGTCTACAAACATGACCTTTTTCATACTATAAAAATATTCAGTGAATTTTATTCTTTCCTACCTGAAGCTGCACTGAGACCACCACTATACCAGTAAGAGATGAAACACAGACACCAAAGGCCTGAGGTATAAAAGATGCATACAAACAGAAACCATGTTTATCCCCCATTAAAGCTGCAATGTTTGTTCCATTGTTGTTTACATCTGCTTTTACTCATTTGCAGTGCAAACACAGGTGACATGGCAACCCCACTCATAAAAACGTTGCTCCATAGCTCTACTAGTGGTCAAAAACTCCACAGGGCACCTTTAACTAGTATCTATACCAACAGAAAAGGCTGACAGAATATACACATACTTTGGCTAAAGCTGCTTTTATAATTAGTCAATCAAAAGAAAATTAGTTGCCAACTTGAACAATCAAATTTTGGACAGTCAAATGTCAAACATTTGCTGCTTCCAGCTTCTTAACTGTTAGGATTTGCTGCTTTTCTTTCTCATCTTTGACAGTTAATGAAGAGTCTTTGGGTTTTGGACTGCTGAGTGGACAAAAGGAACAATTTCAAGGTGTCATTTTTGCCTTTGGGAAATTGTGATGAGCATTTTTCGCAATGTCTTGACATTTTAAAAACCAAATGATTAATGGATTAATCGTGAAAATTATAGGCGGAATAATCAATAGTGAAAATAATCTTTAGTTGCAGCCCTAATGCATACATGCGGTTTACTAAAATGAGCGTGATAGTGTGATAGAGTGGAGTGGAAGTAAAATGTACATGATGGATGGAATAAAATACTAAAACATTAGTCAATTAGGTCGCCAGCCAATAGTATTGATTGTGCATGATCCCTGTAGTGTACACATATAATAAAGGCACATTTATAAACTTACAATGAATGTATTACTTTTGTGGGAGCAATTAGTCTAATCAAAATTAATATTCATTTTACAAAAACATCACTGTCTATGGAAAAAATAAATAAGCATTAAATGAAAAACCCAAGGACATTGAATAGAAGCGGCGTTCATTCAAGGATTTTCCTGAAAACATAATCCAACGGAGAATTCAGACACAATGACTGTAATTGTTTTACACAATTCAAAGCAAAGTCATCTATGGACAAACTGTGTATACTGATGATTGTCTTATGTGTGTTAATTCTTGTTGATCGTTGATTATCTTTCTGACGTCTGAGGATAATGACAGACCTGATTGATTCTTACCAGTGATGGTTTGTAGATACACGTGATGAAGTAATGATATGAGTGCTATAAGCAGGGGTCAGTGTTTCTAATAATGGTCGTGTAAAATAACTATTAGCTAAAGTTTGATTGGCTATAGACTTTACCATGCCTTTCTTTACACTGACAGGTCGAGGGACTGGTGGAGAGGCAAGTATTGATATGCAAATGGATGATTAAGCACTGTGTCCTCATATATATGTGGATATAAAACAGGACCATCAGTACACTAGTTCACATACAGTGCAGATGTATCCATATTTCTGTCTTTGTGCATTCACACAGTTTTAACTGTAAACCTATGTTTTATACATCTGGCTCGAGATCTTGGATTAATATATCAGATGGCTGATACATGAGTCTATAACCAAAGTAAAATTCAATCACAGGTCTGGCCTAACGGTCACTAAATGAGTACATACATAAGGCCGAACGCAGCGGTTGAATTTATTGAGACTGCCAGCTGTGATAACCTGCGAGGGTAAACAGACTGCATATGTGAAGAGAGATCGATCAAAATGTAGTTGGCGGAGCTGCAGCTGCAGTCATTTTTCATCATTTATCATGATATGGGGATGTGACTGGAGAGATCCAGGCATGTTATGACTGATGGACTGAACCTCTGTGCTCTTGTGACCTTTACAAGATGTAGAGTAAATGGTCTGGTAATGGCTACACGGCTGTCCAACCTGCGACAAACCCCGGTCATAAGTCTCCATTAAATGAGGATGAACTATGTCTCCTCTATGCTGTACCCATGCTTCTCATGCACGCCCTCCTTCTTACCCTCCTGCCGCAGCTTTGTCGTACCATCTTGGTCAAACCCACCATATTTTGATTCAACACAGTGGGCTGAAGCCAGAATGAACACACAAGGCTGTGAAAGTTAAAAATCTATCTGTCTATCTGAAATCTAATTTCCCTCTTACTGCATGGTGCACTTTTCCTGCTCTGGTTGGGAGTGGATTGGAAGATTGGCACCGCAGGGCATATGCTGTTGTGTGAAATTGTTTCATTACTGGTGCACAATGGTTCCAGTCGCTGCAACTCAGGGAAATCCCAGTAGCTGGAGCCAACCAGGGCCAGTACTCTCTGGCATCGATAACGCTCTTTAACATACTTTCTGTATGTTTAAGAGGGAAATGGATAGATTTTTCACCCCCCCATGGCACAAAGTAACCACGGTCTACCTGCAGGGGTTGTTGATACACACAGTTAAATGAGTTGCACCAGAGAATTGGATAAGAATGTGTGAAAGTTCCTATTAGAAGTGGATAATGCTCATTGATTACCTAATGTGCTTTAAATTTAACTAGTTTCCTGTTTAGGGAAAGAAGAAAAATCAGTGTTTCCACAGCTTTAGTTCCTCGAGTATCAGTCTAACTTGAGCCGACACTGCAGCACAGACGAGCTGGTCCGTGTACAGCGAGATTAAAGGGGTGGCTGCATGATATACCAGCAAGCGAGATAGAAAAATAGATAGATACCGGCAGAGAGAAAAGACTCTGGCTAAGATATACTTCACCCTTTGTCAGCACGGAGACGCTGGATAAATTCTCTGCCAGCAGTTTATTTAGGTAGAAAAAAAGAGTCACAAAGCGCTCGCTGCGGACGAAGCAGATACTTTTCATTAGGGCAGGCTCTCTCCTTCATTTCTCATTTAATCTTTCTATCCCCATCACCCCCCTCCACAGAGACATCAATTACAGGCCTCCATCTCTCGCAATCTGAAGCTGCGCTCCAAAAATCGGAACTGCTTAGCCAGTTAATGCTATTGTTAGAGATGTCATGAGGAGACGGTCGCATGAATAGAGGTTGATGAATAAAAACAGACCTTGTCCGATGAGGCCCAAATCACACTAACTAAGAAGATGGAGGGCTTTTCTTCAGCACCTGCATTACAGCGCTGGGCCTCTTCACTGACGGTGAAAGGGAGGAAAATGACAGATACACTCAACCACTGTTACATGTGAAAATTTAATCAAGAGTGCTAGAGGAGACACTCTTCCCTTCATGTGGAAAGCCGCTTTAAGTGGTTATGTCAAGTCTTTTTTGTCCCCTGCAACAGAGGAATATTCATTTCAGGACTGACCTAAATGCATTAGTTGAAAGCTTTATATCTCTGTTTGCTAGTGATGGATTCATATTGGAAATTATTACCGTCTCCACGATTAAGTTCCTCATAAATTCCTGCCAATTAGAAGCTACACATTAATGAATGGTGATAATTTAAAAGATAAGGTATGTCTTGATCTGAAATCAAACACAAGACTTAAAATACAGAGGCCTCCAAATTAGCCTGCATGTATCTGCTGGATGTTAGTCCCAGTTATGGTAATGGCGTGCATAGATTTACACAACATGCATGATTGCATGATGTTACGACAACCAGCAGCCCGCCGGCTTTGATGTCAATTTCCATACAATCAAATGGTAAAAATAACTGCTTCCAATGGCTCCGAGCAGACTGAACTCAGTCATGTGAAACCACAAATGAGGAAACAACTCTACTGCAGCAAGACTGATAGTTCTGGTTGTTTATTGGTGACTTTCTTCTTCACGTTGGCTGCAGAATACATAATGCATTCAGTCCTGGTACTCACCGCGGGTGGTCGGCCACAGGAACACAACCCTCCGCAATCCACCGCAAGCCAAGATTTACTTTTTATTTTTACACACTCTATACAAAAATAATAAATAGGGAAAAAGAACGTGACCAGAATACTAAGTGATAAGATGTACAAGTTCAGATGACTATACTCTCTGTCCTCAGAGCTCCACAGGCCCTAACACCGCGGCTGCAGCTCGTCCCTTAGGTGCTCCAGGCAGCTGTGGGGCCCTGACCTCCATTACTGAGACAGAGCTCTGGCTGCACAGCGTCCCTGCCGTCCTTATCCCTACAGGCACATGGCGAGACAATACACTTTAGCACACCTCCCCATTTATGCAAACAGTGTGAAAGTTTTTTCCTTAGAGCAGGTCCAAAGAGTATTAAACTTTCTGGAAGTTACATAAATGTCCACTGCAGTGGACACCGAGCATAAACAGTATATAAAGTGATTCAGGAATAACACAATAAACACAGTATTTTTCAACTAAATAAGATGGTAGAAATACTTTTAAATAAAAGTAGTCAAACATACTTCAAGTATCAAAATTAAAAGTACTCATAATAAAAACAGTCCTTGTGAGCGTTTTCCCTTTTTATATCATTGCACTATTAGCAGGGCTGCTGATAGTCTTGCTCATGCCCATCTCCAAAGATGATCTCCAAAGCCCCCCGAGCAGATTATTTTAAGGGTTAGAGGGCCCTGGCCCTTTGACCTGATGTTCCCCCCCTGTCAGCAGCCCTGACAATTATCAAAGATGCTTTTATTTACAAGTAGCATTTTACTGTTGTAGCTGATTGAGTTAGTTTTAGCACCGCAGCTAACGATTATTGTCATAACTGATTAATCTGCCCATTGTTCTCTTAGAAGTTTACTTCATAAAACATCAAAACACTAAAATATGGCCACAAACGTTTTTTTGTTAGATTCCAAGGGTCCTCAAATGTCTTGATTTGTCCAAACCCAAAAGACATTCCACTTGTTATAATGTTAAGACAACGGAAAACAGCAAATTCTCACATTTAAAAAGCTGCAACCATCTGGCATCTCTGCTTGCAAATGGAGTTCTAACAAATGTTTTCCCTAGGGTTGTGGAAGATGGGTGCACATATTTGGCAGGGAGGTTTGAGGGTCCTCCTCCAAGAGAAAATTACATTTTTGATAAAAATAAATGGAGTTTCACATCATTTTGGTCTTAGCCGAACAGTTAGAAAAGATAGAGCAAATAATAAATAAAAAAACCTACAGAAAGCTTAACAAAAAAACTAGTTTTTAAAAATAAGTTTATAAGGGACCAACAAGAGTCACTGAGGTGTGATGCTCTCCGCATTGATTTTCTTCATTCAGCTAAGGTGGTGGCCAAAACAGCCTGGGCGCTGCGCCTGAGCCTTGTAATGGTAGAGATGGCCTGGAAATATTTGCACCTAATTTTCTAAGAGTTGACCGAAGAATCGACCAATCATTGCAGCTCGACTGATTGTAACCATTTAAAATACTGGTAGCCTAATCTTTAACAGTGTGTCATACAGTATCTTATGAGCTCAAAAACATGTCTTGAAAGGAATATCTTAATCTGTTCAATAACTAGTGATACTGTCAAATATCTGTTCATAAAATATATAGAGTAGCATGAAATAGAAATACTCAAGCCTCAACCCAAACTTGGAGCTGAGGTGTTCTTGGGTCAGGTACTGAAACTTGAGTTTCATATGTTTTCAGCACCTAAGCCAAAGAACTCTTCTCTGCAGGCACAGCAGTGTACCACCTGGCACTGGTGCTAAGTTTTAATGTACTGAGCATATGCAGAACTCTGCCACTCTGAAAGCCAACTGTCGAGAAGTTAAACAAAGTGCGCGAGCCCAAAAGCAGCTGTTACCACACAATAGCACTTAAAAATCCATGTGCACACACTCACATTTGCACGCACAAACAATATGCTAAACTCCCATAATAGGGCACTGTAACCACAGCGATGAGAGCCCCTTTTTGAAAGAGATCAGTGCTCCTCCGAGAGAGTCGCACTGTCTTTGCTTCGACTTAATTACAGCTCACACCTCCCTCTCACTCTGCAGAGGAGAGGAGAGAAGAGAGGGCTTTGATTCAGATGCCCTGTGGAACACTTGATCCTTTCCTTCCGGTGGCATCGTTTACTTCCCTTCACTAAGCCGTTCTGTCTTCTGCTCTCACTTTTTCCTTTTTTTCATTGTGCTGAGGATGCATCAAGCATCTTTCTAGTAGGAGCACAAGGTTACACCATTCAGCTGCACATGTAAGTCATGGAGGCACAAAGTGGTATTCAGTAACAAGAGGCTTTACATCACATTATGAGCAGCACTTCTTCAGCACCATATACATTTAAATGAGCATTTGTTATAAGAGGCTTAGCTGGGAGAGTGCTGTCCATTATTATGATAAAAATATATTACCCAAATGTCCAAGATGCAGACATAATTGCCCTTCAATCTCTGAGTAGACTTTTGTGAGCTGCTTAATTCAAGCACATATGGAAATAATGCATGCAGTTTTTTCGAGTAACATGGTTTCTAAGAAGAAAATAAAGGAGGGGAGAGAAGGAAAGAGAAAATGGAAGTAGAACGCGTTCATGTTCTACGAAAAGCCTCTAAATGCTCCTATTTATTCAAAAGACGCCACATGAAGCAGGAAGTTTCAGGCCAGTAACTGCAAATAAATAGTGTCAATTTACTCTCATACACATCATATTAAAGCCACAACATCTGTAACTGCAGAGCTAAATGAGAAGCAAGTGTCAATCAATCTGGTGTGTGAGCATATGAACTCTGCTTAAAAAGCATTTAAGCAACTATGTAACTATGTTACATTTGCTGAACACAGGACACTGTGGCATTGGCAAGAGACAATTATGAAATAATGGTAAGTGTAGTGTAACAATAGCACAAGTACAGAAAAGTTGACAAAGTAGCTCGGAAGATTGTATCAACTATAAACCCCTGAGTGAACTGAATTGAGAGTGAAATTTATTTGGATGCGAGTTCAACAGGAGGAAAAATGGAGCACAATGTGGTTGTTTCATTGAGGTGAAAATAACCTCTTCAACATAAGGAGGTATCTTGAACAAGAGCAGCCGCACATAGCAACAACTGGAGAAAAACAGGAGAGGTTCACAGTTCAAGGCTGTAAAATCTGAGAGCACAGGGAAGGTCATACTTAGGACAAAATCTACCAGGCTTTTTCTTAGTCAGGCTGCTGGCCAGTATGTATTGGCTATGAGTCCCATGGAGAAAGAAGGACGTGTGAGAAATGAAACAGTCCCCTGATATGTTTTCAAGACAGCATGCCCTGCATGACTAACGGTCAGGACAGGATACACTCAGGGTCGGCCAAAATAAAATCACAACACCCCACTGGCATGGGTCTGATGGTTCGATGACCTGATGCAATTTCTACAACTGGAAAATATGAAATCCACTCTAACAGGGTTGTAGTGGCTGATGTAATAACAGCCAGATAACACAATATTTCATCAGAATGTGATACAGTGTCTGCTAGCATGTGTTGGTGTGTCTCTGTATAAAAGCTTCGAAACATTCTTCTCAACATAACTGAGGGGACAGGGTTCATCCCTGTGCTGTGAACGACTACATAAAAATAACCATTGGCCCATCTTTCCACCACTGTCTTGTAAATATATTTAATATATCTATATATGTACATACAAGACTACATAAACCTTTTTCACATTTAACAATTCTGAACAGATACCACAAAGATCCTTTTTCCACTCCTACACTGTGGAGTTCCACAGGGTTCAACCCCTGGTCCTGTCCTTTTCCAGCCAGTCGTCATCATGAAAACAACCATAAAGATCACTGTGAAAGTAGCTTATTACAACCCATATTTACTTTTCTTGCTAGACGGCAACGCAATTGTTTTAAGCCAAACCACAATGGATTTTAAACCTAACCAATTCAACTGAACTGTATTCATCAGGTCCACCAAAGATGGTGCAATACAAATTGCAGCTAATTTCACTTTCAATAAACCATGAAATTAACAGAAAGTAGGCTATAGTATTACCGTTTTGCATCCCGTATGTAAGAATTTAAGGGGAAATATTGCTTTCCATTCACGCTTTGGCTAAAACGAGGAAGAAAAACACACAACAGCAAAATATAAGATGTTTGCCTATCAAAACCCATGCAGTCACAATGAATTCTTCACAGTGCACAGCAAGTGAAATTGAAAAACTTATTATTTGCATCACGTTTGGAAGAAAAATAAAAACACAAGGCTTTCTGATCCCTTCGGTATCATGTCATAAAACGCAATACAGACCATCATGTTGGTTTACATGAGTGCTGTGTGTAGTTTAATGACCTCATGATGCAATATTTCTTGGTATTAAAGGCATCGAGATTCACAAGAAACATGCCAATATTCAGTGTCGCTATGTGGAAGTTTCTAATTAACTAACATGTTAATTAGGGGCAGATTTATCTAAATCTCATGGAATGACACTAATTTTTAGCTAAATTAGTCAATATTTTTGACTTTCTTGTTCCCTTCAAGGCAACACTGTGAGCACTTTTTTGCCGCTTCACAGATTACAGCTCTACACAAGGCGACAGAAGCAAAAAAAATATGTAACATCTGAGCCTGGAATAGACAGCGGCTCATGCGATATCTTACCAAAAAAACAACTGTGAGCAAGGAGGCGAGACAAGTGTGTCTGAGATATAGGCTCTATGGCGGGGGCATGTAATTACCACAGCCAGGGGCCTGCTCCACTTGCTCTCATGTTGTCAGTGGGCCGGCCTTGACACCTTCACAAGGCCCCTCAGAAACCACAACGGCAACGACAATGTCAGCTCTGCCCCGCGACACACACTGCGTCGCCTGACCACAGATGATAACCTCCTTCACGGGGCAGTATAAGCTGATAATTAGGTGCTTAGCAGTGGTCATACAGAAGTACGGATCTGATATGCAGGCCTGTAGAGTCACTAGGGAGGAGTTTAAAGACTGTAGAGCAAGGGTAAAGAATTACAAGGGCTGGGAATTTGTGCTGCATATTAATTGTAGCCAATATAGAGGCCAGTGCCCACAGCCCACATGGCCATCTGGGCTGAGTTAGAGAGCAACTGGGACTCTGTAGAGGTTAACTAGAGCCAGTGTGAGTGTCTGTGCGCGTTAATGGCAGTCTGTGTGTGTTAGCATGTGTACGGGCACGCAGCGCCCATTCACATGGGCATATGTGCAGGCATGCACAGAAGCTTATGTGTCTGTCTTCGGAGCATTAAGCAAGGAATGAAAGTTTATGACGTGGTAATATCCATTATGACACTTAAGCCGACATTCAGATAATATTTTAAAGCTCTCCATCCATCATTCGGGCTGGACCACCGAGGCCCCTCTGACAGCCCAGATCCCATCCTCATTTAACATTCACACTCTCAAACAGCTGCCAATATTATACAAGGAGCAGCGTCCAGGCTGGACCACAGAGCAAACACATCAGTTTGTTCTTCATTTAGCACCACTTGGCATCTGGCCTTTTAACACAGCATACAGCCACATAACAACACGGGTGATCAGCTCGAAACAGAAGGAAATAAAGTGTAACTTTAAACTGATTTCCAGTCAGGACACGTTCACGGAGTTGAACCATATAACCTTTGCTTACAGGGTCAGTGTGTCTATCAGTGAGTCTGCTATTTGACAGGCTTCCCAAGGACAATGAAAGTGTGGTGTTTTTGGCCCTTAAATATGCCAACAGTCATTAAATGCCTACAAATTTGAACAATTTTATGCCCAGATTTAATTTGACATATTATTTTTGTCATTGTGGATAAAAAAAGAACCACAGACCATCATGGGACAGTTAAACTCCCTGCTGAAACAGTTAGCAGCTGGCAGTAAGAGCTTTTAAAGGTAGAATATTTCCACTGAAACATTAAGAACTACATTAGGATAGAGGGAATGACAAAGAAAACTGTTAAAACTGGCACTACACTGTTCCATCAGGGCTATCCCTTATATCCCTTAAGCTTATTTGTGTGTATTTGGATATACTGTCCTTTCAAGGTAAGTTGGTGGGCATCCTGCCAACACCCAGCCCTTTGCAGGTAGTGTAATAAAAGATGTGTGGCACCACCTCGTCCATAAGTCTTCTATTGCACAGGTTGTGTATGTCAGTGGGCAGAACTCAGAGACTGACCTCCCATTAAACATCCACCCTCTTAACAGGGGATCAGATTGGCTCTCACACCTCATGCAGTGTTAACATTATATCAAGCTCCCAACTGGGAGGAACACATTAGCCTTATGGTGGTAATTACGGAGAACGGAGTGGAAAAGGTTGTTGTAGTAGATGTATGTCCTATGCTGATAATGTCAGGGCTGGATGCAAGATCAGAGCAATATGAACACCCACACTAACAAGTAAAATGTGAACGCCCAGCGTGAAGAGTACATTTTGTTTTACATATTTCACATGCAAACTGCACGCAAATGTTATTTCACGTGACACATTAAATCCCTGCATGCGAAAAACATACACGTGAACTGCAAAAACATGTTGTACGGACACATCGTTTTCATCACGTGGAAGATGTGAAAATGTAAATTTCTCATGCCGAAATTTTCATTCACGCTAAGACGCCAATATCTTGTGAAAATATCCAGTTCACATGTGACATTGTTTCATTTTCACGTAAGAACTTTTTGTTACCAGTGAAAATTGCAGCTAATTTCACTGTCAATAAACAATGAAATTACCAGAAAGTAGACTACAGTATTGCCATTTTGCACGCCACATGTAAGAATTTCAGGGGAAATGTTGCTTTCCATTCACGCTTCAGCTTCTTGACAGTGCACAGAATGTTCAATTGAAAAGAGATATATTTCTATCATAAGTGCTGTGTGTAGTTTAATGACCTCATGATGCCTTACTTCTGGTTATTAAAGGCATCAAGATTTACAAAAAAATTATAATTAAACTACTCCCCACAGAAATAGTTCTAATAATGCTTTTAATGCTTCAAACAAACAACGTGTTGTGGTGGAAGCAGAGAATTTCTATCTCAAAATATCTGAAACTGCAAAAACAACTACCAAAAAATGAACAGTTAAGTGTCACTAAGGCCTGGATTATATTACTAAACGGACATAAACTGTAGACACCATGGATGTGTAGTAGTTCTGTCTACTTAAAGCAGTGATATAAGTCAAAATGCAGTAGTCATGCACAAATCAGCAATAAAAATGTAATGTTAGCTCGCTAGCTTGTTATATACTGTTATAATGAAAGGGCCATAACACTAACACTTCACCCTACCCCTCCATCCTGTATCCCAACAAAAATCAGGGCACCCCAGCCCTGAGCTAAGTGATAGGGGCAAAGGGTGTAGTGGGGTTGACCTTGATCTTGATTAAGGATCCACTAGACTAAAGATTCCTGATTTGACCTCTCTCATCTATACCTACTTATCTAGCTGACCCCACAAATGTATGTTAAAATAACATTATGATGCGTTACTCAAGGCTGTGGCTTACTCAAATTATTATTTCAGATTATAACACAGTTTCTCTTGATTCCCTTCAAGTCCCAGAGCCTGTTGTCTCAGTTTCATCCCAGTCCAAATGACACAGGGTGAAATCATATTATATGCCCAATCCAGAGTCTGCCTGCTCCACAGTATGTCCCTGCCTCTGCTTCGGACGAAAAGGAACATTTCATATTCCTTTTAACAGCATCAGTTCACAGAATGAACTCGAGCAATCTTATTGTCTGAACTATCTAAGCACATGAATGTGTACGAGTTGCAGTAACAAGATGTCACCCCATTTTTTACTTTGCTCCAATAAGAGCTGAACAGTGTCAGAGAAGCCTCGGGGAACTACAGACACAGAGGAGCCATGAACAGATGGCTTCATTCAGACACTGGTGTATGAAGACGAGTAGAAAGGGCCCTCGGAGTCCTGCAGGATGCTCGTGGGTGATAATGACCATCGGCTTTCTGTGTAGTAGAGTGTGTCTGCGAGTGCGTATCGTGGGAAGAGACGCGGGAGCCAGGAGTGCTGAACCATCAAGGAAATGAGCCGGGGTGAAGGGGAATTGGGGAGCTGTCGATCTGGCCTTGATCCTGGCTCCAAAAAAAATCTAACCCCTGGGCCCCCCACCACTTCTATCACCCGTGGGTCCTCTTAATCACCACATTGAAGCACATTACTGATCTTAACATTTTCCTCAAAGAGCAGTTTATTCCCTCGTTTCCCTCTTTTCTTCCACAGCTTTCATCTGCCTTATCGGCCACGCTCTTCCTCTGCCTCACTCTCTTCTCTCTCATCTCTGAGCGAGCGCTAAACGAAACAGCAAAGTCAAGCCAGTCATCACGTGTGTGCGTGTGTTGGTGTCCACCCTATGAAGAGAGGCCTCCATTTGTATTTTGACACGGCGGAGAGGAAACGAGCGTGCTTAGAGGAGAGTAGCTTTTCATAATCTTGGAGAGCAATGAAAAAGAGCATTAGCACAAAGTCTCCCAGGGGCTAATGAGCCCAAACACTCTCAGCACAGGTTCTACTGAAGCCACTGACCGCTTTCTTGGCTTCATTCAAGAGCAAATGGATTGGAAAAGAAGTGGTGTTGTAAAGCAGGAGTCTGTACAAATAGGCATGAAAGGAGAACAAGTGTTTACTTCATCAGGCTGTCTTCACACCTCTTACATCTGACTTTGTACTTTCATTTTGCTGGGGGAAAAAAAGGCAAAATAATGCACAGAGCGATGAGCCCTGGGGCTGTTCTTTACATAGTGGGGAAAATATTCTTTATCATATCAGGACAATCTGTCTTTTTTGAATTGTTTTCAGAAGCAATCAGTAGGTGTTCTTCTCCCTGGGCTCTTATTAAATGACGTGAAATGCAAAATTAATGAGTACAACAGAGGGAGAGAGAATTCGAGCGCTTGTACCTGCTGCACATAAAAACACACAAAAAAGCAGAACAATCTTATGATGTTGCAGACATGTTGTTGTGGAGCATTTCCCTGCAGGTCCAGAGAAAAAGGAGTATGGACTTGATCTCCATGCATCATTGGGGACTATTTCCATATGTGTATCTGTTCACTTGGCCCCATTAAAGCCAAGCCAGCTCAGTATTCATTATGATTTGAATGATAACCCAATCTTGTTACTTTGATCCCAGCAGTAGTGCTGTATTCGCAGGCGTCCCATTTCTCTTTTCAGGATGAAATGCCATGTGATGAGATTTGCAGTGCAGCTCTCTGCTCTTCAATGACAAAATGAAGTGGTTGTTTTGATTGGGATGTGTGAGAGGATTCACTTTTCAACGAGAGTCATGTAATTGATATAGAGCCCGTCAACCCCTACAGTAATCGGTATATACAGTATGTCAGCTGATACATAGAAGAAAATGTGGTGGTTTAAAATGTCTCCACTACAGTACAAGTCTGACCACCAGAGCATGCTGACATCCTTTTTTCATCTGAAAGACAAAAAATGTTGTAAAATTTTTATACTCTCAATTACTGATGTTGGTATTGGCCTTAAATATTGAGTTGGGCAATACTGAGGACACAGGAAGTGTATAAAAGCATGTTTTTGCACATCTTGTATTGTACTCATCATCTCACACTTGTAGGTCTGCAACTAATGATTATTTTGCTGCTTAATCTTTTGATTATTTTCTTGATAAATCGATAAGTTGTTTGTTCTTTGAAAATGTCAGAAAATGGTGAAAAATGTGTCGTGTTCATCCTAAAATGTCTTGTGTTGTCCACAACCCAAAGATATTCAGTTTACTGTCATAAAGGAAGAAAGAGAACAGAATATATTCCCATTTAAGAAGCTGGAATCAGATAATTTTGACTTTTTTATCTTAAAAAATTACCCAAATTGAGTAACTGATTATCAAAATAGTTGGCAATTTATTTGATAGATCAATTCATCGATTAATCAATTAATTCTCGCAGCTTTAAACTCTTTATTGCTCATTGTTATAATAAACTCTTTTCCATTGACTCAGTACTTCAGTAAAGTTGGGCTACGCAACAGAAGCTGAGATAACACTCAGCATGACAACACTCAAAAAACATTGAATACTATAATTCCCATTATGCAGCTTTATAGTTCCATCTCATAATTTCATTAGACCCTCTCCTACTTCCCATTTATGTCACAATTTTAAATCGAAAATCGACCGAAACAGCCTTTCAAATTCAATTATCGAACAGATGTGATGACATTGCCAGAGATCCTTTATTGCTTTGCTTGGGGAAAAGAAACCAAATCTTGTGTCAAACAGAATTTTCTATCTTTTGTTGTTTATTGTTGCATCAATTTGTTGTTGAACTCTGGCATCTTTATTTTTGGTAATAATTATTTGAACTTGTCTAACCATAACCTGCAAAAAGCCACCAGGGTAAAATCAGCATTTGGAGAATTTAACATGTAAATGACAGTTGTTAGAACATGAAACCCATGATCAATTTCATAGCCATCCTTGCGGGAAATAAAAAAAATCAATTAAATGAAATGAAATTGTAAAAATGGCTTTGACAAACGCTGACACCCCTAGGGAACAATGCAGACTTGTGGTAATGATTTGGAAACCTAAGTTGAGATGACTATGACAACATCGCCATGACATCATCAGGGATATTTCCTCAGACTTGACGAGTCTCCCAAGAGCCAGAATAAACATTTCACAAACTGTTTTCACAGGCTGAGTATCAGTTAACATGACAAGTAATCTGGTCTAATGTGCAGAATCAGTGGAGTGCCCCTTTAATGATGCATTTTTCATGATATACAAACAGTCTATATTAATAGGCTGTGCTGAGGCTATTTGAACAACTTGGATGGCCAAAAAAATCAGTTTCCTCTAATCGTTATCTGAGCCTGTTTATATGCTGCAGTCTTAAATTTTGCTTTACTGTTTAGTGCTGAAAAAATTTTTCCCTGAGGATCATTGCGTCTTCCAGCCGAAACCCTTGCTTTGTCAGGCAGAAACCCAGCATCATGTGATGATCTGAGCGCACAGCGGGTGCCGGCTCTGAAGCGGCAGCGCTGTGCTGCTGTTCACTCCTTTGGAGAGAAAAAGAATGCAGCAGATACTTTGAGGAAAAACAGAAAGGAGGATGAGATGAGATAAAAATGAAACTTTCATGATTGCCCTGAGGAAATTTAACTGTTGCAGCAACAAAATACCAAAGCAATAAAACAAAAAAACAACATTAAATGAAATAGAATACAATAGATATACAGCTATAATACAGGAAGATTTAATTATAATGCAGCCAACAATCCCAGTGCCTAATGAGTTAAGTTAAAATATTACTCCATTATGACACTGTGGTGAGATAAAGAGACAAGATTCACAGCATATCTGAAAGGTAATTATGAGGAAGAGGTATCTAAATGATAAGCATCCATTCTTTTTTTTCCCCGAGAATCAATCTGAATTTTTCTCCGGAAAATTAAGGTCCAAGAGGCATACTTTTCCCCGGTCACCATCTCCAGGTATCAGCGGAACAACTGGAATAACTGTGGAAACACTACACTGCAAAAGAAAAATAACCTTGCTGATGGAGAAGACAAAGAAGGAGAGGAGGGAGCGTGACAGAAACCGAGGTAAAACATGAGTGAACGGACGGGCATTCACTCAATGGAGAGCGCTCCGGTGTTGTGTCAAAGTCCGTTCTCTCTCTGATATGGGTCTCCCTTTACCACTGGGACTTGGGACGGTTCAAACCTGCCGTTGTTTCTACTAGATCAGTGAGCAACAAAACCTGCCTACTTATTAATACAACCAAGTGTTCTACTCTGCCGTTTCACAGCAACTGAGATTGGGTTTCTCACAGTAGTTTTTTTTGCTTTGGACAGTAGCCAGGCTGCTAACAGTAGCTATGTTGCCATGTTTGCTATGGCAGTGCCAACAGTAATACCACAGGGAAACGCTAAGAGGTGGGAGAGTTGAAAGTTTCTGCTTTAACTGACTATTATTTCCATCACTGTCAATTATTTTCCTGGCTTATTGATGGATTGTTTGGTCTATTGAGGAAGTAGTGGAGGAAAATGAGAAAAGTCTTAAAACCTCATATTGGAGGAGCTGGAACCAGTAAACCAACAGGCATGTCTGGACATGTACAGACTGTACAGAACTCACTTGAGAATATATTAGTTTATGTGAAGAATCTTGACGTTTATGAGATTGTTCACATGATCCAAACTACAGACAGAGGACACTCACGTACAGGAAATTGGAAACATGCAAACATGTCAATATACGTTGGCACGTGAGGTGAAACACCTTGAAGGAACGAGAAAACAAACAGATGACTGGATTTATCATCTTCAAAGATGATAGACACTACCTCGGGCCATCGCACTCACACAAACACACACTCGCATTCACACAGGAAGAGCGGAGTGTGAATGTATGACGGACTGGGTAGGTGCTCAAGAGAGCTGCGACGGGAAAACTCAAGTGAGCTTAAGAGGCAAGAAAGTGAGAAACAAGACACATGAGAAGAGGGGAAGTGAAGAGGAAAGATGCGTTCAAGTCATGTGGGAATATCTGTCGGAAAAACCTGATCGTTAAAAACAACAACAGCACAGGGGTGTTTAAGCATGTTTGTGGTGCTCAATAGCCACCACGAGTGAAGGGTTCAGTTCAGTTCACTTTCTCCTTTTTTAACATTCAGTGACACGTCTGAGGACGAGATCAGTTTTTAGAGCACCTCTGTCACACACTGTGCAACACTTGCACTGTGCACGTTGTGCGTGTAAATGCTTCCTTCAGCAGGAAAGTCAAACACCTGGCAAGTGTAATGAAAAGTACTAAAAAAGCAGAAGGGGCATACTTCAGAAAAAATTATGATTTCTTACAGTACATGAAAATGTTCATCTATCTAGTAGTGCATATAGTAGTGCAGGAATCATAATACAGTTCATTGAGTAGTCAATCAAGAGAATATAATCTTCAAGGGCAAGGACGCAATGACCAGGCATAGAAAATATGGACCACAGAGCTGAAATGGTTTACCAATTAATTGATTAATCGCCAACTATTTTATAAATCCATTCATCAGTTTGAGTCAAACCTCTCTGATTACAGCCCTTTTCTCCTCTACGAAAGGATACTCAATATCTTTGCGTATCTTTGCACATTTTAGACCACACAACTAACAGATTAATCGAGAAAAAAAACCAACAGATGAATCTACAATGAAAATAATTGCTAGTTGTAGCCCTAATAGAGTGTGAAACAATGATTAAGCACAATACAAGATGTGCACAAACATGCTTTTAGCACTACAGCTGCAAACATTAGTTGATCAATTAACTGAGTAAAAGTGAACCCATGAGTGTTTTAATAATTAATCATCTGAGTAATTTTCAAGGCCTTGGATGACAGTAAATTGAATATCTTTGTATATTGTACTGTTAATCCAAATTTTAAAAAAAGTAATATTATCCTTATTATCATCCTAAGCTTGAAAAACTTATAACAGCCGTTTGTTCTCTGACATTGCACTGAAAGAAAGGATCAATTGAGAAAATAAGCGGCAGATTAATTAGTTGTCAAAATAAATCAGGACTGAAGTTGGATGAGTTTCTTTCACATGAAGAGGCGTTCACACGCGATAAGTGCTCAGGTTAGCAAGTGTCATTCAGATATCAAAATGATGTGTCAAATACTAAATGGAAAAGTTTTGACAGGGAAGAAAAGAAAAGCAGGTGATGCTCATTGAGCAAAGACAGGTGACAGAAATCAGTCAAAGTCTCATCAAGAAAAACTCGTTTTGTGATGTCAGTTGATGACAAGTGATTATTTGAAGAGTTTAACGTTTGTCATTTGCTCAACAGACACAAGTTTAATACTGAAAAGAAACATTTAGTTTTTGCTAGTTTTAATGTTATTTCAACAAAATATTGTTAAATTTTCTATTGATTTACACAATATTTAACATTACAGTGGGGTAGGAAATCTGGAACCAGTCAAAAAGGAGGGATGATGTAAAAAGTTTAGGTTAAATTTTGATAAATCGACCCTCTTCAGGGTCAAGGTA